>NW_004955415.1:12239693-12348501 GCF_000276665.1 Chinchilla lanigera | reverse complement strand
TCCTGGTTTTCGCAGATAGCCTACAGGAGGTGCTGCCAGACATCAGCGACCCTCCGGAGATCCCTGACCCCCAAGGAGAACTGCAGTTTTATCTGGTGGTGGCCTTAGCATTGGTTTCAGTGCTCTTCCTTCTCGCTGTGATTTTGACCATCGCTCTTCGCCTGCGACACTCTTCCAGTCCCACTTCCTGGGGCTGCTTTCAATCTGATCTCTGTTCTAAGACCAGACCAGGGGTTTCTCTTAACTACAGCGAGGGAACTTTGCCTTATTCCTACAATCTATACGTTGCATCTGACTCTCATAAAACAAGGCTTGATCTTCTCACCATGATGCCGGAACTGGTCGCCCCACAAGATCTTTCTAACGAAGCTTCTTTGGCAGTAAGCTTCACGGAGAAGATAAACCCTGACTCTGTTGCTTCTACTCACGTGAGTTTCAATGAGTCTTTCATTTGAAAATGGTTTGGTTTAATTTTCAAAGCCAATATTTTTGCAAGAAAATCTTAAGCAGATGATATCTGCTGTTGCTTTGAGTTTGACTATCCACTCTCGATATTTTCCAGCCCTCTCTTTGTGGGCCAGTAACTGCACTCTTAACTTCCACGTATTTTGAAATATTTTATCACCATACATGCCAAAAAACAAAATGAACTCCAGTGAGAACTGTATATTATGATGGGGCTGCCAAATATTTTTCATTGAACTATAATTTTTCTTTTTGTGGATATTTCTTGGGGGTTCAACATCTTGTGTATATAAGTTTTATTCTTTATTAACTAAACTGAGAGAAAATGCATAAGAAAATATTTTTGAAAGGCATAGTAATAATTTGGTAGTATTCAGGCATGTTAGAGTTTCTTGGAGTCTCACTAAGTAGTTAATTTTATGCTTGTTTTCAAAGCTATGTGTAAATTTCTTCCAAATTTTGTAGTTATTACTTTTATTGTATGACTGTCAGAGGCATAGCTGTTATAGAACACATACTTAGCTTTAAAAGGCCCCAGGTTCAATGTGCAGCACTCTCCCTGCACAAAAAAGTGCTTTTCCACGAATATAAATATTTATATTCATGAAAGTACAATAGTTATTTATATCTTAGGGAGAATTTGTTTTCTGTATTTTGGTGTACTTCCAAATATATTACTAGTAATTCTCAGTAATTGGAATTAGGTCAGTTACCCAGGAAAAGGTAAATTTATCATATTCTTTGTATTGTTGATTTTCTTTTACTAAGGCTTTCCCAACACTAAACATTCTTTTGAAACACAATGTTTGAGTAGAATCATAGAACTACCATTATCCAGTAAATGCACATTGGAATGCTTCCATTTTGTTGAAAACCTGTTAATATGTCTTCTTCATTTGACTTCTTGCAAGGTATGATTCTGATCACATTTCTCATTTTATGATTTCCATTTTATCGTGAAAATTTGATTTTTTAAAAAAGTGCTACATGTCAATCTATTGAAGTAGTCTTCCATTTAGATAAGTTCAAAAAATCTATTGAAAAATGTTGCCTCAAATTATAGCTGAAGCCAAAAGTTTAAATTATTTTACAATGTAAAGTCTCAAAACAAGAAGTTCCTAGAGATTGCTCTTTCATAATATCTGCGTAATTTAAACAAGGGCTTTTAAATTACTGTTTAGGAAAACAGTATCGCAAAACACGGACATCTACAGAAAATAATCTCAAGAAAGGGTTCTGTCTGAAAAAAAATTAGGAAATAAAAAGCTCGTGAAGTTTCTACTAAAAAGAATACTCTTGGTTTAGTGGGCTCCGTCTCCGTTCGCACTTGAAGAACAGTAGGTGGAGCTCTTTGAGGTATAAAAATCAAAAATCCTTTCCGGGAGTCCAAAATTGTGCAGTAATTGGTTAGGACTCTGAGCGCCGCTGTTCACCAATCAGGGAGAGAAATGCAGAGATCCTGCTCTCCTTGCATGCGCCTAAAGCACAAAGCACAGATCGAAACAAGACATCTCTGTGAGGAAACAGCGGAGACGCTCGGCCCCCGCTCCAGACCGTCCGGCTCCAGGGGCTGAAGAGCTGATACTGACTTCAGTGGTCCAGGGAAGAACTGGAAATAATCCTGGAAGAAAGTGACAATGATTCCTGTGCGACTGTACCGGGACCGCGAAGGGCTGGCCCTGCTGGGCGTCCTCTTGGGGATCTTGTGGGAAGCCCGATGCACCCAGATACGCTATTCAGTTCCCGAGGAGTTGGAGAAAGGCTCTAGGGTGGGGAACATCTCCAAGGACCTGGGGCTGGAGCCCCGCGAGCTGGCGGAGCGCGGAGTCCGCCTCGTCTCCAGAGGTAGGACGCAGCTTTTCACCCTGAACCTGCGCAGCGGCAGCTTAGTCACGGCGGGCCGGATAGACCGAGAGGAGCTCTGCATGGGGTCCGCCAAGTGTCTATTAAATCTAGAGATTCTAATGGAGGATAAAGTGAAAATATATGGGGTAGAAGTAGAAGTGAGGGATATTAATGATAACTCCCCTTACTTCAGTGAAAGTGAATTAGAAATAAAAATGAGTGAAAACGCAGCCACTGGGATGCGGTTCCCTCTTCCCCACGCTTGGGATCCAGATATCGGGAAGAACTCTCTCCAGACCTACGAGCTCAGCGCAAATACTCACTTCTCCCTGGAGGTGAAAAACGGAGCAGACGGTAACAAATACCCGGAGCTGGTGCTGGAGCGCGCCCTGGACCGCGAGAAAAATGCGGCTCATCAGCTGGTCCTCACGGCTTCGGACGGGGGCGACCCGGTCCGCACCGGCACCGCGCGCATCCGCGTAGTGGTTGTTGACGTGAATGACAATGCACCAGTGTTTGCTCGGTCCGAGTACCGCGTGAGTGTTCCGGAGAATGTGGCTGTGGGCACTCAACTGCTCCTGGTAAACGCCACCGACCCTGACGAAGGGGCCAATGCGGAAGTGATGTACTCCTTCCGGTATGTGGACCACAAGGCGGCCCAAGTTTTCAGGCTGGATAGTAATTTAGGGACAATATCGACAATAGGCGAGTTGAACCACGAGGAATCAGCTTTCTACGAGATGGAAGTGCAAGCCATGGATAACGCAGGATATTCCGCACAAGCCAAAGTCCTGATCACAGTGCTGGACGTAAATGACAACGCCCCCGAAGTAGTGGTCACCTCTCTCACCAGCTCCGTTCCGGAAAACTCCCCCAGAGGAACATTAATTGCTCTTTTACATGTCAATGATCAAGACTCTGGGGAAAATGGACAGGTAATGTGTTCCATCCCAGGGAACGAGCCCTTTAAATTAGAAAAATCTTACGGAAATTACTATAGTTTAGTCACCGATACAATCTTAGACCGGGAACAGGTTCCTAATTATAACATCACGGTGACCACAACCGACGCTGGAAATCCACCCCTGTCAACTGAAACGCATATCTCTCTGGTGGTAGCAGACACCAATGATAACCCACCCACCTTCCCTCAGACCTCCTATTCCGCCTACATCCCAGAGAACAACCCCAGAGGCGCCTCAATCATCTCAGTGACCGCGCACGACCCTGACTGCGACGAGAACTCACAGGTCACTTATTCCCTGGTTGAGGACACCCTCCAGGGGTCTCCTATGGCCTCTTATGTCTCCATCAATTCGGACACTGGTGTCTTGTATGCATTGCAATCCTTTGACTATGAGCAGTTCCAACACCTACAGCTGCAAGTGCTGGCACGTGACAGTGGGGACCCGCCGCTCAGCAGCAACGTGTCGTTGAACTTGTTCGTGCAGGACCAGAACGACAATGCCCCCGAAATCCTGTATCCAGCCATTCCCTTGGACGGTTCCACCGGAGTGGAGCTAGCACCTCGCTCTGCAGAGCCCGGATACCTGGTGACTAAAGTGGTGGCAGTGGACAGAGATTCGGGTCAGAACGCCTGGCTGTCCTACCGCCTGCTCAAAGCCAGCGAGCCTGGGCTCTTCTCCGTGGGGCTGCACACGGGCGAGGTGAGCACCGCAAGGGCCCTGCTGGACAGAGATGCACTTAAGCAGAGCCTGGTGGTGTCTGTGCAGGACCACGGCCAGCCCCCTCTCTCGGCCACGGTCACTATCACCGTGGCCGTGGCCGACAGCATCCCTGAAGTTCTAGCGGATCTGAGCAGTCTAGAGTCCCCGGCCAACTCTGAAACCTCAGGCCTCACGCTGTACCTGGTGGTAGCGGTGGCCTCAGTCTCTTGCGTCTTCCTAGCCTTTGTCATCGTGCTGCTGGCGCTAAAGCTGCGGCGCTGGCACTCCATGCGCCTGCTCCAGACTGCGAGAAACGGATTGGCTGGTTTACCCGCCTCGCAATTTGTGGGCGTGGACGGGGTGCGCGCTTTCCTGCAGACCTATTCGCATGAGGTCTCGCTGACCGCAGACTCGCGGAAGAGCCACTTGATCTTCCCGCAGCCCAACTACGCGGACACCCTCATCAGCCAGGAGAGCTGTGAGAAAAGCGAGCCTCTTTTGCTATCAGGCGATTCAGTGTTTTCTAAAGACAATCATGCGTTGATTCAGGTGAGTCCATATTAGATACTGTTTTCTGAGCTGGAAGCAAAATATCCCGTAGTATAGAAGATTAGTGTATATGTGGAATTAATAAAGCAGATACCAATATAGATATACGTGTTTCTAAATATGTATATGTGTAAACATATAATATTAGAGACAATACAAATATTACCTTATTGACATTATATTACTAGATAACATGTAAGCAATCTCTAAAGTACCTTATTAATACTATATATAATTTTCTAGTTTAATTTATCAACTCTAATACCTTCCTGTTTTTAAATTTTTCTTATTGGCCATGCAGGGTTTGTGTCAAGCATCTGATGCCAATTTACCTGTTAAAAAACACAGATTCTTCGAGAGAGGAGAAATCTGATTTAATGGGAAATATGAATAGAATAAATGAAAATTTTAGTAAATCTTTTTTAAAAGTAGCTATATATATATGTATATATGTGTGTGTGTGTGTGTGTAATGGGAAATATGAATAGAATAAATGAAAATTTTAGTAAATCTTTTTAAAAAGTAGCTATATATATGTATATATATGTGTGTATGTATGTGTGTGTGTGTGTGTGTGTGTGTGTGTGTATGGGCAGTGCTGGAATCAAACCCAGGACCTGAATGTACTAAGCCCTCTACCACTAACTACATCCCCAGCCCCAATAAACTAGAATGGCTTTAGCTATACTTGAGATCATCAACAAGTTTATAAACTGTCTTTTAAAGTACACTAATTCTTTCCGGTTGTTGGGGTCACATTCGTTTATACTTTCTTGGTGTCCTAAGTCATTTCATGTCTTTAAATCATCCAGCTTTCAAATGTAATGGGTTCATTTCTTACACATTTGACATTTTCTCAAACATACAATATATATGTTGTAGTGAAGAACCATGAAGATTTTTTCACCTCATTATACATTTCAGCAGTAAAATACCAATAAATAATATACTAGATCTTTTGCTCAATTTACCTCAGTTGATATTAATGATGGTTTTGTGAAATATTCAGAATTAAGAAAATGTGCCACAATGATGACTTAAATTATTCTTTGCCATTTATCCCACTGAGAATTTCTTTGAAGAAATTATTTTTTGAACATTTCCGTATGTTTTGAGCATACTTTTGGTACTGTGGGAAAATTTCGGTAATTCCTGTTTCCTCCATTAAATTTCCCATAACTTTTACAAACATGGATTTTTTTCTTAAAATTGCACAGGTTGTGTTTTCTAAAAACTTCATATTTACTGTAAAATGTTTATCAGGAATTGGATGCAAAAGTGTATTACTATTGATGAGCGTTGCTGATTTCTTTTGGTGAATTTCATAAGGGGATAAGAAAGATAATTTTTTTCTGTTCTTTTTATTTGCTGCCTATAAAAAATAAGATACTTAAAACCTAGATTTATAAAAAGAGATTACAAGCCACTTAGTGAAGAAAAGATAATCAAATGACTCTAAAATGTTACCCATATTCACATATTACATTAGGCTTCTTGATGACCAAGAGCCCCCCAACACACATACCAAAAGGAAGTACAGATTTTATGGTTCTATTTGTGTGGTTTTTTAAAAGGAAATATATGCACCTATGCAAAAAAATTTATTAAAAAATTTTTGAGACAGGGTCTTGCTATGTAGTTTAGGCTGTCTTTGAACTCACTATGTAGCCCAGGCGGGTCTCAAACTTGCACCGATCCTCCTGCCTCAGCCTCCCAAGTGCTGGGATTACAAGCATGCACCACCATCTCTGGCAAAAAATATAAAATTTATATTTACATTATGTTCCCAATAGAATGTACTTCTTATAATGTTCTTTTATACTAAGAGAAATAGAAGGCAATGCACCCTCTCATATATTGTAGGAATTATTATGAAAATGTTTTTTAAACAGTCTGTTCTCATACGGTGGGCAACTGAAAAATGAAAGATATCACTGGAAAACAAAAATTGATAAACTAAGCTAACATAGTAAGATTATGCTGATCACTGTTTACCTAACTTGATGGAGGGACAAATCATTGAGAGACAGGGCATGAGTAGTCATGACTCTGGACTATATCTCAAAAAAAACTAGTAATCTCAACTATGTTTTCAGTTTGAATTGGAAGGCTTTCATTACGTAGTTCTTTAAAAGAACATGAATGTGCTCTAAGGATTCCCTGATACCCGCTTTTGAAAGACGATAAATTTGCAACTAGGCAACTTCCTTACTGGGTCACCTTTGACAAATTATTGGCTTAAGTTTTTTTTTTTTCACCAGGAATCGAACTCAGGACCTTACGCTTGGCAGGCAGGTGCTTGTACCTCTGAGCTATATCCCCGGCCCTTGACAAATTACTTAACCTCTCTGGGGTTCAGCAAAATGTGGGTAGGAATATTTAATTTGAAAGATTGTGCTAGGGACTACAGAAAATGTATAAATCTTCTAGTTCACAACCAGTAGTTAGTTAACAGTAGTCATTTTTCATGGTGGACAGAAAAAGGATTCATGCTTGACATTTTGTTGGAGAAAGAAATAACTAATTGAGTGCTTTGCCACGTGGTACAATGGGATGGCTTGCAAGTGAAAATGAAATTTTTCTAAAATGTTTGTGAAGGTAATTTTAAAATCTTAAGTGCCAAGGCATATTCTTGACTGAGAAGTCACAGTTTCAGGCCATAAACAATGGGAGAAATATTATTTTATATGAGACAATTTTGGGGGCATTAATGTTTCTCTGTCTGAATAATATAATCTAAACAAAGTTCCTATGAAACTTTTTTTGGGGGTCTTCACCAGGAATCGAACTCAGGACCTCACCCTTACCTGGCAGACTCTGCTTTTTGGTATGAGGAATCAAACTCAGGACCTTGCTCTTGCCAGGCAGGTGCTTGTGTCAGCCCCTGGAACTTATTTTTAAAAAGCAGTTTACTCCAGTGGCATCGTAGGTGATATAACAGGAAAATGGATCACCAAAACCTGAAGTTTGGAGTTACTTAGTTTGCGCTATATGAGGGTTGAAGTAAACAGCCATACAAAATACCAATCTTAGTTTTAAAATATTTAGGATAATTGTTGATAATTGATAATTAAGATATTTGTTGATTGTTTTCTGAGAGTAACTGAGTAGTGGCTTTAGATGTTTACATTTCTTCTGTTGCTGGTAATGAAAGTATTATATCAAGGACTTTGGCTGCCTTCCCATGTGTTGTGGCTGGTGGGTGTGCATTCATTTCCTCTAATAAGTAAATTAAAGCATTCAGCTGTAACTTAAAAGTTGTGCCTCTGCTGAAAATTCAACTGTAGTCTGTCAGTTTTCACCACATTCACCCTGGAGGAGATATTGAACCTTTCTGAAATTATATACCTCACAGAATACTCTTCAATGAATTGGAAGGCTACCTATCAATTAGTGCACTATATCCCAGTTTTCTTAGTGACATGTAATGGGGTACCTCTTGTCATGAAAATTCTGGTGAAAAATCTACCTTTTCTTCATACAAGATACCAGGTTCAAAAAAGCAAACACACAGCCTGCTAAGCGATATTGATCAAGCTAATGAGCCTATATCTCAGGAAAAATATATATTCTCTAATATTATATTTTGAGTTCATTTGGGGGAAAACATACATAATAAGTACAAAAAATAGTGCACACTCTTTAGGGCACATTCTTAAAATACTTATGGCAAAAGGTAGCTTATGACAAAGAACATGGAAAAGTATTTTATAGAGGGTGATGTTTCAGGATACCTTATGAGAAGGAATTTGGTTCAGGAAAATGTGAAGAAAATTCCCATCAAATAGATCATTGTTTCAAGTAACCTATCTTTATAAAAAGAAGTTGGTATTGCCATAATTCCTCTTGGAGAACTCATATAGAGTCTCCTGTGTGTAAAATCACTGAGCATATGGGTAATTTGTTAGCTAATAGTTAAGTCTCTGAAGCATTTCACACAATGGTTCACACACTTAATCATTCAATAAAATGCCTGAACTGGGGGCTGGGGATTTAGCTCAGTGGCACAGTGCCTGCCTGGCAAGTGCAAGGTCGTGAGTTCAATTCCCGGTACCGGAGAAAAACAAAACAAAACAAAAAAAGCCTGAACTGAATGATTAGAAAGCAGTCTCTTGGAAAAGAATCATGCTATAAAACCACTGTTTTTACAAGTGCTTCCCCTCTATATCAAGCATCTAATGAAAGCCAACTTTCTGATCTATCAAATAAATGCATTTGTTCATAGGGTTGCCATATTGTGAAACTTCTTAGAAGCTTCTGTCTTATTTTCAGCTGAAGATTCAGCCAGCAGTTCATCTTGAGACTGTGTTACATAAATACAAGGAAAGACTGGGGTGGGGGTGTAAATAGAAAAAAATTAGTTTAAAAATACCCAGAGGCAAGAAGGAATAACAAGAAGCCATCACTTTGTGTGCTGAAGTAACTGAGGTTATAAATTCCCAGAAATATTTAATTGCAGAGCAAAAGTGTATGCTACCTTTCAACTTGTAAATTCACTGAGAAATATCTTTCTGCTCTCAACTCCAGATGTTGTATTCTGCTTTCTTCAGGCTGTAGTTTTAGAGTAGGAACTCAGAGTGCTGCTGTTGGCCCACACGGAAACAAATAAATGGGATCCCTCCAACTTCCTGCTTTGTGACTTTCTTAATCAAACTGAATACAAATACAGAAGCAGACCAGAAACATTCTCAACCAGGACCATACGCAAATCTGCACTGTCAATAAGCTCTGCTCCTATTTGTTTGGAGCTCCGTAATTCAAAGACAGTCTGGAAAGGGCCTTATCTGAGCTGAACCAGCAGACATCCTGACTGTGGAAGAGATGGAGAACAACACAGGACTACCAGGCTATGTGGGATGGAGGCAAGCACTGTTTCTCTTTCTGCTGGTTTTCTACTGCCAGGCGTTCTCCCAGCAGAACTGGTATTCAGTCTCTGAGGAGCTGACCAAGAGTTCAGTCATGGAAAACCTTGTCAAGGATCGAGGGCTCAGCATCCAGCACTTACGGGCTTGGAAGTTTCGGGTTAATTCAGAAAAAAAAAATACTTCACTCTGAGTGAAGAAAGTGGAGACTTACTTGTGACTGACAGAATGGATCAGGAGAAGATATGCCCCAAGATGTAGTTTGTACTTTACACTCAGGAACTGTAGTTGAAAATCCTTTAAGTGTTTTTCACACTAATGTAGAGATTCAGGATATGAATGATAATGTCCCACGGTTTAGCAGGAATGTTACCTAGTTGAATATCTCTGAGTTAACCCAGCCAGGAGCAACGTTTGCAATAGAACCCACACAAGATCCTGATGTTGGAAGCAATTCCTTACAATATTATCACCTTAACATCAACTCTGTATTTGTCTTCAAAATAAAAGAGGCCACCAGTGGAAAGAAATATGCTGACCTTATCTTAGAAGAGCCACTAGACTGAGAAAAGCATAGCTTCCCTCACTTAGGGCCTACAACTGTAGATGGTGGTGACCCACCACAAAGTGGTACTACTCAGATCCTGATCCTGGTGGCTGATGTCAACGACAAGCCCCCAGTGTTAGTCAGGGCATGTATTGGGTCAGCCTTCAGGAAGACATGCCTCCAGTTACCTCTGTGCTGAGGGTAAGGGCCACAGACCAGGATGAGGGCGCCAGTGGAGAGATTATGTATGCCTTCAAAGCCCACAGTACTCATAGTCATTTTGGTCTTGCTAATAAGAGCAGAGAAATGAAAACTTTAAGTACATTAGACTTCAAAGAGATTTAAAAATATTCCATGGTTTTGGAAGCAAAGGACCGAGGAGGACTGGTGGCTTAGTGTACTGTTGAGATTGAAATTCTAGATGATAGTAATGTCCCACAGGTGATTTTTACTTCTATTTCCACAATGACTGCCAAGGATTCTGCACCTCAAACAGTAGTACTATGTTTAAAACACAAGATCCAAACTCAGGAGACAACAGGCAAGTCATGTGTCTTATACAAGAAAATGCACCTTTCAAAGTAAAATCATCCTCCAATAATTACTACAAGCTTGTAACAGGTGGGATTCTGGGCAGGAAACAAACCTTGGAGTACAACATCACCATCACTGCCACCAACAGGAGCAAGCCCTCCCTGTCCTGCAGCACAAGCAGCACCCTGTACATTGTTGAGGTCAACGACAACGCTCCAGTTTTCCAGCAGGCCTCCTACATGGTCCACATGGCAGAGAACAACCCAGCAGGAGCTTCCATTGCTCAAGTCAAAGCCTCTGACCCTGACTTGGGACCCAACAGCCAAGTCTCCTACTCCATTGTGGCCAGCGACCTAGAGTCTAGAGTGCTGCTGTCCTAAGTGTCTGTGAGCGCAGAGTGGCGTGGTGTTTGCGCAGCGTGCCTTCCAGCTCACTCTGCAGGCCCATGACCAGGGCTCGCCTGTGCTTAGTGCCAATGTGAGCCTGAGCGTGCTGGTGGGAGACCGCAATGACAATGCGCTGTGAGTGCTGTACCTCCCTGGGGCCCGATGGCTCGGCACTCTTTGACACCATACCAGGTGTCGCAGAGCCCGGCTACCTGGTCACCAAGGTGGTGGCAGTGGACGCTGACTTGGGACACAATGCCTGGCTGTCCTACTACATGCTGCAGGCCAGCCATCCTAGGCTCTTCTTGAGTAACAAGGACGCTGCCCAATACTACCTGCTGGTCTGTGTGAGTGATGGTGGACAGCTTCTTTTGTGCCACTGCACCTGGTGTTCCTGACTACATTAGTTGTGCTGCTTTTGAAGTGCTGAAGATTCAAAAATGGCCATATCCTGGAGTCTTTCCCCACAGACCTCTGTCCCACTCTAGGCTCCAGATTTCAACGTAACTGTAGCTCTATGGTGCCACATTCCTAGCACATGTGTGCTACTCCTACTAATCCTGGGCTCAGGATTTCCCCTCTTGGACACCCTACTCCTCAGGACTCAATAGCAACCTCAGTGCAGGAATCCCCTCTGAAGACAGGGATGATTCTGCCTCCTTGGGCCAGAGTCCACCTTCCAACGTG
Organism: Chinchilla lanigera; assembly: GCF_000276665.1. NCBI lineage: Eukaryota > Metazoa > Chordata > Mammalia > Rodentia > Chinchillidae > Chinchilla > Chinchilla lanigera. The sequence continues at coordinate 12,336,959 of NW_004955415.1, read as the reverse complement.
AGAAATTCTTGATGAAATTAAATTCAATCATAAACAGGTTTTCTTCCAGCATGAGAGCTTTCCAAAGATCCCAGGGAAGAGTATATCTGATGGTACTATCCAAGGTCATAAGATGGAAAATGTCTGGCATGGGGAGCTTGAGGGACAGTAGTGCAGCATGATAGGAATATCAGATGAGTCACAGTATTTAGGGTCTTGTAGGTAGGTAACATTTTTTATTAAATATTTGATTATATTTTATAATTTTACTTAGATCTTCAAATTGTGTTGATCCAAAAACAAGAGGGAAAATTTTGATCATTGCACTGTAAAAGATGTACATTTATAACTCAGAATCACTGTTTGGCATTTGTCATTCAACACATGACATTTTCATTTTCTGTTTGAGAAATCTTCTCTCACTGCAAGTAGACATCCTTGCTGAAAAGTTAGCCAACAATTGCAAAAAAAAAGTCTAAGGATAAGACTCCTGGAAGTTGCTAAACCCAAGCCTTGAAAATTACTGTTCCATGGAACAGCCTCTTATGACTGAGGGTGCCAGACTCCTTTTTACATGGAAACTTGCTTTTCAAACTAGATTGTGAACACCGCTGGAAGCTGCACTGTCTCCCAACCATGTCCAGTCCATCATTCTGTATGGTACAAAAAGCTTCTCTCCCCACGATCTTCCTGAGGCAGGAAATTAGGCCGATTCAAATGCTTTAAGTGAATTCAAGTTAGCATAGAATGCTGGATAGGAACTTCATTCCTTCTTTTTTTAATTTTTATTTTAAAGAGAAAAAAACAACAAAATAACAACAAAGACAAAAACAAAGAAACACAAAACCAAAAATGATACAGGATTTCAAAACAAGATAATAGGAATTAACAATATTGTATATTACATATTGTTACCTTCAACAAGGTTGCTCAGGTTACCAGATATAAGAATACAAGATGGCTCAAACAATTAAAGAGAATAAAAAGCAATAAAAAAATTAGAAATGATACAGAGCTTCACTAAACAAGATGGTAGAAATTCAACAATGGTTCTTACATTGCATATTATTGTCTTCAAGTTAGTTGTTCAGTTTACCAGCTATAAGCATGCTAAATTGGTCAAGAAAAAAAAATTAAGCATTAACTGTTCCTTTCTTTTTTTTTTTTTTTTTTTTTTGGCTTTTCTCCGGTACCGGGAACCGAACTCACGACCTTGCGCTTGCCAGGCAGGCGCTTTTTGCCGCTGAGCTAAATCCCCAGCCCCAAACTGTTCCTTTCAATAAACCAGTAGACAAATGTACAAATAGATCCAGGTATTAGCATATTTTCTTGAACTAGCAGTTTGCAAACACTTCAAAAATTATTGAAAAATTACAGAATAATTCCTGCAAATAAAATTTCCCATTATTTCACTGCCAGTGAGTTGGAAGCTTACAATCTAAAACATAAACAAAAAAATTGGAAAGCAGTTACTTTTAAAAAGCAAAATTGGGCTGGAGATACAGCTCAGTGGCACAGCACCTACCTGGCAAGCGCAAGGTCCTGCATTCAGTTCCCAGTACCAATAAATAAGTAAACAGCAAAATTAAGTAAAGTGGATAATACAGAAACTCTGGAAAAAATGGAAGACTTACTTGTGAGTCAAGACTAAAAGAATATTAACAGGAAGATGCATAACATTGTGGTTATTTACAATGTTTCCTTACTGCTGTATATTCTATAGCTTAAGCTATATAGCCTAAGCTATACTAACTTTATTATAAAACGCTACCTTGGTTTTGGTCTCTGAAAGGAACTCAGGAAATCAGATAATTTGGTGATTTTAACCTGGATTCTGATGCTTACTAAAGGCTTTGCTAGAGTTTGGAATTCAAGAAAAGACAAACACCTCAACAAATATGTGTCATTTGCATGTGTTTGACTTGTCTTGTGTAATGTCTTGTCCTAGTGATATGCTAGAAGAGACAGTGAATATCTCTGGTGAATTTTTCTTTGTATTTACCTTATTTAAAGTAGTTTTCACTATAGAATAAGGAAACAATTCAGTGAGGTAGGGATTGAGAGTCTTTTTTCCCCATACTTTTCAGCATCATTTATTGAAAAGTTTCCTTTATCTATTGAATTGCTTTGGTACCTTTGTTGAAAATTATTTCACTGACATATGTAGTCCTATTTCTATGCACCAATCTGTTTTTCTATTATAGTGTCAATATTATACATTCTTACTTATTACAACCTTATAATGAATCTTGAAATCAGGTAGGTAAATCTTGCAATTCTTTTCTTCTGTATAAATATTTTTACTATATTTGGTCATTTATCTTTCCAAATAAAATAATCTTATCCCTGTCCAGGGAGATAAAGCCTACAAGGATTTGAATGGGATTGCACTGAATCTAAAGCAGGGAGGTCAGAGGTCATCTTATCGGTAGTGAAATTTCCCAATCCATGAACATGGTATATATGTCCATTTAATTAGATCTTTTAAAATTCCCTGAACTGTGTTTTGTAGGTTTTAGTGAAGAAATCCTCTATTTAAATTTTTATTCTTAATGGATATATAAAACATAAAGTTGTACATATTAAGGCAATGCTACATAATATTTAGATACATATGCACATTACATAGTGTTTGCAACAGCTCAAACATATCTATCTGTTCCAACATCTATCATTTCTTTATGAAAACTTTCAAAATCTTTTCTCCCAGATTTTTTAACTATATTGTACATTATTGTTACCTATACTCACCCTATCATGCAATAGCACTGCAGAACTTCTTGTTCCTCTATAACTGTATCTATCTCCCTCCACTCTCCCCAGCCCATGTTAACCACTATTCTCCTCTCAACTTCTGTGAGATCAGGCTTTTAGATTCTATATGTAAGATAATTTAGTGCCTAGCTTTCTGTGCCTAGTTTAGATCACCTAATATAATTTATAGTTTCATCTATGTTATCACAGATAACAGGGTTTTATCCTTTTATTGTTGGATAGTATTCCATTGTATATACATACCACAATTTCTTTATCCATTCTTTAGCTGATGAGCACTTAGACTGCTTATATTTCTTTGCCATTATGAAAGGTGCAGAAATTTTTTTTTCAATAAATTATCCCCACTTATTTGGTGTTCTTGGATGTCCTTGCAAGTAATATTGTATTGTTTTGTTTTCTGATTTTTCATTGCTAGTTTACAAAGAAGTTATTGGTTTCTTAAATATTACTTTGCTTTCAAAAATACAAGATTCAAAGTCCTCTATGCTCACACTATGTTGTGTGAGAATATAGTTTGAGAGTACTATAAGCCTGAACCAACTTTGCATAAGTTGAGGCTGCCATTATCTTGAGTGTATAGCTGAGAGAACCCATCCAAAAACAATAAACACTGATGTCTGCTTAAGTCTAGTAGTGATTCATTCATTCATTTGTATAGCAAAACACTCATTGTATATTTTTATAACATTTCATAGAGTAATCTCTATTTTTCTTTTTTTGGTACCAAGAATCAAACTCAGGACCTTGTGCTTGCCAAGCAGGTGCTGTGCCACTGAGCTATCTCCTTGGCCCTCATAGAGTAATCTCTAAAGGATGAGTAGAGGTTAGCTATATAACAAGAAAAGTAAAAAAAAAAAAAAAGTCAGGCAGGAGAAATAGCATGCATTAAGGTCATAAAAACCAAATTTGTGGGCTTCAAGTACTTGAAAAAGGCTAGGGAGGCTGGAAATGGGAAATAAATGGATGAAACTAACAAGGTAGGGCCCTGTAAACTACATTAAAGATTCTGGCTTTTACTTATCTTTGTACTTAGGAGCTATTAATGATTTTAAATAAGACAGTGACAAAATATCATTTGAACTTTAAATATTACTGTACTACTGTATGGAGAAGTGACTTATGACTGTTACAAATGGAAACAAGAAGGCCAGGTGGGAGACTATGGCAGTGTTCCTGGTCAAAAGCAGTGCTGGCTTGGATTAAAGGGAGTAAATATAGGGATAAATGCATGGATTGGAGATATTTTTAGAACATAGATTCATTTAATGATGGAATAGGCAGAATATAAGCTCCATGAGGGCAGGGGTTATTTTATTTATCATTATATTCCTCAGTGTCTAATAAGATCATTGCCTGGTAAGTGATAGATCTTTAAAAAATATTGTTGACTGCATAAAGACAATGGATGAAAGGGGATATTAAGAGTGATTTCCAGATTTCAAAATTAAGTAATTGTGTTGTTAAAGGTGTAATTTTATGAGATGTGAGAGACTAAAGAAGGGTGGATTTAAGAGAATTCTAGTTGTAGGCATGTCTGATATGAAATTCTAAGAAGCATCCTCATGTACAAATTGTGTGGTTGGATATATAATCACAATTCCATTAATATCTGATTTATTCCACTGTGATAATCTATTCAGTTGGGTAGGTCTCTATAAAACTGGCCATGATAAACTGCCTGATAGTTCTATATTGGCATGTGTTTGGGTTTGTGACTGAGTTAACCCTGACTTATTTTTCTTCCCAGTCTTTTTTCACTATACAAAACTTCCAGCACCGATACTGTGTTTAACTCATATTCACTGCACTCATCAGACTAGTCCTGGTATTGGGTTATTTTCTCCCTCTGTAATTCTGTTTGGTTTATTATTTATTTGGATGGGTTATTTTGTTTTTGTTTTTGTTTTTGTTTTTGTTTTTTTGTATTTAAGTTGCTTTCTCCTGATTGCATGCTCTCCATAAAATTTTTCTTTCCCAGTTCTGGAGATGGACCCCAGGGCTTTGTGTATGCCAAGCAAGTGCTCTACCATGGAGCTACATTCCCAGCTATCCATGGGAATGATTAATCTCAGTTTCTCTCACCATCTATCTTTGTCTTACAAACATTAAAATTTCAGAGGAGGAATGTTTAAAAGGATATAGTAATCATAACAAAATTGTTCAAGTTTAACATTATGAGTACATGTGAAATATTGTATGCCCACATGTAACTTAAGCATCCTATGGAGTCCTCAGCATTTTAAAGTTGAAACCAATAAAATACATGATGGTAGAACTTTTCTCTCCCACGAAAATAAAAATATTCCATGTCTTGATAGAGAGGTGGGTTATGGTTATATGGATGTATATGTTTTCTAAAACTCATTGAACTTAAGCCTCTTGTGTTTGATTGTCTATGAACTGTAATTCAATTTGAAAAGAAATTTAAGAAAATAAAACATAATATTCCACTCCCTTTTTCATGCCTCAGTCTCCCCTCAAGAGATCACTGATATTAATATTAGTTTTTGTACAACAGGGATCATTTTATAGTATATGCTATATATTGTCATGCAACTTAATATATAAGAATATTTATTCCTTAATAAGATCTAAAGGAAGCTTTCTATTTGAGTCCTTATAGGTCTACTATATACTTCAAATTTAGTAATTTTCTTTTTTTTTTTTATCCTGCTGTGGTATCTTCCTTATTGTCAACAGGTATTTATTTTACTGAGGATGGTGGATGGACAGGAGAATAGGAAAGGGGTTTCCTGAGAGTAGAAGAGGGCCTATTCATTTTCTGTCATTTCAGTACTTTCTTCCAACTCTAGGCCTATGGGACCCAAGAGATGGCCCCCTAGTCTGCTCTGGCTTTTTGGTTTGCAAACTCAGGCCCAAACAAGGATCTGTTTAAACCTGACCTAGTTCTAAAGTGTCCAGGCCAAGGACAGCTGTGGAGGCTAACTGTGCCAGGTTAACCGTGGAGGTAGGATTTTCATTTCATTCCTTAAAACATTTAAATGGTTGAAAAATCAAAATAGTAGTATAATAAGTATATATTAATAAGTCTTACTTCCATCCTGATCCTACTCCTATTTAACCTTGCTTCCTCTTCTCCCCCAGGTAAACATTTTATTAGTTTGTTAAATGTCTTCTCATTTCTTTGTGCAAATATGAAATTTTTCATATTTTTTGCAAACAAGCAAAATTTACTGCTCCACATTGCTCACAAAAAATAACAAACTATACACTGCTCTATATCGTACATATCCTGCTTTCTTAGTGTAATCTTTAAAAACATTTTCATATTCATAGAAAATTTCTTGCTAATAACTGCTTAGCATCCCACTGGGCTATTAACCAGTCAGTTTCCAGTATCGCAAGCAACTGCATTGAATAGTCTTTTACCTACATCATTTGTACATATGCTGCATATCTATAAGATGAATTCCCAAATGTGCAATTGGAATTACTAGGTCAAAGAATAAGTAGGTTTGTAATTTTGATAAGTATCTTCACATGAAGTTTTAAACTTCCAATTTTGAAATTATTTCAAATTTACAGAAAAATCAAAAGAACTATGTGAAGAACTTCAGCCAGATGCATTTATTGTCAAATTTGTGCTGTGCTAAATTTCTTGAATTGTTCTCATATATGTATATAAAAAATCATATTTATATATACACATATATGTATCATTCATATCTCTTTTTTTGTCTTTTCAAGACAGGGTCTCGCTATGCAGTTCAGGCTGGCATTGAGCTCACTTTGTAGCTCAGGCTGGTCTGGAACTCACAGCGATCCTGCCTCAGCCTCCTGAGTACTGGGATTACAGGCATGCACCACCATACCTGGCTCACCCATATCTTTATGTGTATATATTCTTGTCCTTCAGTATCCAGGATCCCCAATGGATACCAAAATCTGGGACGCTCAAATAGAGTGTAGTATTTTAAAATAATCTATACTCATCCTGCTATCTACTTTAAATAATCTCTAGATTATTTATAACATTTAATACAATGTATATTCTATTAAGTAGTTGTTATGCTGTGTCATTGGGAAATAATAAAATGAAAGAATATCTATATATGTTTGGTGCAGACGTAACTTTTATAAAAATATTTTTGATTTGTGGGTGCTTGAATCTATACATGTGGGACCCATAGGTACAAAGGCCTGGCTGTATATATGTGGGTGTGGTATGTGCTTACCTACAAGTGTGTGAGTGCACATATATAGACTATTTATATATGCAATTACTTTCTATATATATAGAATATATATGTGTAATATGCATACACAAATTATTTTTCATAAACCATTTGGGGGTAAGTTATATATATCATGCCTCTTTATTCCTAAATACTTCATTTTATATTTTCTAAAAAGTACATTCTTTTAAATAACTGAATTTCAATAATGAAAAATGAGAAAACCTAGCATTGATGTGATAGGATCGTCTCATGCATGGTCCATAACTAAACTTTAGCATTATTTTATAGTGTTTTTTTTAGTCAAAGATTACATATTGCATTTAGTGGTTATGTCTCCGAGTCCACTCTAATTTGAAACTCCCTTAGTCTTGCTTTGTTTATATGAAAGTGACACTTCCGTAGACTATAAGTCATTTATTTGACATAACGCCCTTAGCTTGTGGTCTTATGTTTCCTTGTTATTATATTTGGTATATGAGTTATCCATTGCTCTGTAAGAAACTATCCCAAAACCTAGAGGCTTAAAATAAACATTTATTATTTCATATGTTTTGCGGGTCAGGAATCTGGGTATGGTCTTTCTGGCTGCCTCTGCCTCACAATTCTCACACGTCTGCAATTAAAGTGTCACCTATATCTGTTGTGTTTTAAGGGTTGGCTGAGGAAGGATACACTTCTAAATGTGCTCACACAGTTATTGGTGAAATTCTGTTCCTTGTGGGTTGTTGGAATGAGAGCCTCGGTTTCTTCCTGGCATTAGCTGCAGCTCTACCTTAATCTCTTGTGTGGATGTCTATTTCCACCTGACACCTCAAAACATGGCAACTGACTTCCAGGAGGGCCAGCAAAAGAGAAAGCCAGAGAGGGAAAATGTGAGGGAAGCCGCAATCTCTTGTTGAGTGCTTTTATAATGAATTAAGTGTTAAATTTTGTCAAATTATTTTCTTCACCTATTGAGGTGCTCACAGCCCTTTTTATTATTTTCTTTTGAAAGAGCATCTGGATAAATTTCCCTGGCTGGTCTCCAACTTGCAATCCCCTCACCTAGGCTCCTGAGTAGTTGGGATGACAGGTGTGCACTACAGCATAAGTACTACTGTACAAAGTGAGGACCTCCTGTATGTACTTCACACCTTGTCTTTTAAAACTTATTGGATTTATTGAAGTATAATTTATATGCATTAAAACTTATCACTTAAAGTTATATAGCCAATAAATGCTGATGTTTACATCTAGGTAGCTACCACCACAATCAAAATACAGCACATTTCTATAACCTTCAAATATTCCCCCATCCCCTTTTAACAATTGATTTCTCACATCCCTAGCTCCAAGCAATGACTGATATGTCACTATAGATTAGTTTTGCCTCTTTCAGAATTTCATCTAAGTGGAATCCTATAACATGTGCTTTGTGCCCACTTTCTTTTGCTCAACCTATTTTTAAAATTCATCCACATTGTTACATGTGCAGCAGCTTGCTCCATTTGATTGCTGAGCAGTATTGCAATGTATGGAAATAACCCAATTACTTTCAAGTTGCTCTGCATTTGAGTTGTTCCTAGTTTACTCTGAATTAAGGTGATAAGAACAATCATGTACAAATGCTTTTGGGGACATACGTTTCTATTTCTCTTGAATACTTAAAAACAGAATTTTAAGGGGGCTGTAGTGTTGTATGCCTCTTATCCTAACCATAGCACTCTGGAAGGTGGAGACAGTAAAATCACAAACCCAACCTCAGCCTGGGTAACTTAACAGTTGAGTGAGACTTTGTCTCAAAATAAAAAATAAAAGAGCTGGGATGTAGCTCAATGAGAAAGCCCTTTGTTTAATCTCCAGAACTGAAAAAAAAAAAAAAAAAAAAGCAGAATGTCTGGCTCATGTAAAATAGAAAATATATGTTTTATGTTTAATTTTATAAGAAGTTCTAGAAATTATTTTTAGAGCATTAATGTAATTTTACATCCCCCTTTTCCTTTTTCTTTTTTTATTTCTTGAGACAGGATCTGTCTGTGCAGTTCCGGCTGGCTTTGAGTTCATTACATAGCCCAGGGTGGCCATGAACTCACAGTGATCCTCCTGCCTCAGCCACCCAAGTGCTGGGATTACAGGTGTGCACCACCACACCCGGCCGTTTTATATTCCTTTGGCAATGTATGAAGAATTCCACTTGCTTCACATTTTCACCAATGCTTCTTATTATCAAATTTTTACATGTTAGTCAATCTAGTGAGTATGCAACACTATCCCATTGTGGTTTCAATTTGTATTTCTTGTTGACTAAAGACACTGAGTATCTTCTCATGCAGTCACTGGTTACTTGTATATTTTTTTGAACTGTCCACTTAAATCTTTTTGTTTGTTTTCAGGTTAGTTGATTATCTTCTAAAACTGAGATATGTGAGTTTTTTTTAAAATGTATTCTGAATCTGAGTTCCTTGTCACATACATATCCTGTCAATATTTTGTCCCTTACCATCAGTTGTTTTTTTTCATTTTTTTAGTAGTATTTGGAAAAGGTGAAGTTATAATTCTGATAAAGCTCAGTTTGCTCCTTTTTTCTTTTATAGTCTTTGTTTTCAGTGCTGAGGATTGCACTCAGGTCCTCATACATGCTAGGAAAGTATTCAGCCAGTGGGCCACATCCCTTCCCCCTTATTCTTCGGATTCCTTATGTTCTATTTAAAACATCTTTGCCTAATGAAAACATTTTTATCTTGTGTTTTCTTGTAGAAGTTGTATGCTTTACCATTTATAATGTGATCTGTGGTTCATTTTGACTTAATATTTCTACTTGGTATGGACTAAGATGAAGATCCATATCTTTCAAAAGAAAATTTAGTTGACCCTTTTATGAAATTTGCCGAGAAGGCTATCCTTTTCCTCATTAAAAAGCTGTGGTGATTTCATCAAAAATCACTTGAATATGCATATATATGTGGGTCTTTATCTCGCTCTCTGCCTTTACACACACACACATACACATAAGCACATTATCTTCATTACTGTAGTGTTGGTAATAAAATCTTGTAATCAGGTAGTATAAGTTCTCCAACTACATATTCCCGTTTTTGACATTGTTTTTACCATTCTAGATTCCATAATTTTCATATAATTTTTGGTATCATCTTGTCACTTTCTTTTAAAAAGACTTCTAGATATTATTAGGGTTACACTAAAGCTATACCTTCAATTTTGGTATTTTCAATTTTGAATTTTCCAGTCAGTGAACATGATATATGTCTTCACTTTTGTTTCCAGTTTGTACATCTTCATGTTTTGGTAAATGTATTGCTTAGTATTTAATGCTTTCTGTTAGTCTAAATTGCACTTTAAATTTTTCATTTGTTAATATATACAAGTATAATAGATTTTTGGTACGGACCTTGCATCGTGAGACCTGAATAAATTGCCTTATTAGTTCTAGTACCTTTCCTAGCAGTCCTCTTACGATTGGCTACATTAACAAGCATGTTTTCATGAGTTTTTTTTTTGTTTTGGTTTCACTTTTGGTTTTTTGAAACAGGGTCTTGCTGTATAGTTCAGGTTGCCCTTAAACTCACTATGTAGCCCAGGCTGGCCTTGAACTTTGGGTGATCCTCTTGCCTCAGCCTCCCAAGTGCTGTGATTACAGTTGTGCACTACGATATCTGGCCATCATGTTTTCTGTAAATAAAGGCAGCTTTATTTCTTCCTTTGTCATCAGTTTTTTTCTCCCCTATTACATTAGCTAAGACTTAGAACTTCCAGGACAAAATTGAATAAAAACTTTTTTTGTTTTTATTTTGTTTTGTTCTTGAGACACTCACTATGTAGTTCAGGCTGGCCTTCAACTTGCTTATGTAGCCCAGGCTGGCCTCAAGAACTCATGGCAATCCTCCTGTCTCAGCCTTCCGGGTACTGGGATTACAGGTGTGAGCCACCATACCAGGGCTTTGTGTTTTGTTTTTAGAAACAGTGAAAGTGGACTTTGCCTTGTTTCTAATTTTTGCTTGAGAAAAGCATTTAATTTTTCACCATGAAATTTCCAGAGATACTAGTTAGCAGGTTCAGGAAGTTCCACTATTTTTAATTTATTGAGAGTTTTTATAATGAATAAGTGTTAAATTTTGTGGAATACTTTTGTACATCTGTTAAGATGCTCATATCACTTTTCTACTTTATTTACACAGCCTCACATCATTTGGGTTCACCCACCATTTTCGTAATACATTGGACATTTTATATTCCTACATTTGTTATGTTTACATTATACAATGACTTTTGCAAGTGTGTCTATGAAGACTACTGGTGTACAGTTTACTTTTTCTTTTGTTGCTTTCTTTTTTTCCACTCAATACTGAGAATCAAACCCAGGCCTTTGTGCATATTAGGCAAGTGCTCTACCACTGAGCCACATACATCCCAGCCTACTTGATTTACTTTGCTTATAATTTCTTTATTTAATTAGGTAGCAGCTTTTGATTTCATTGATTTTTCTGTATTGTTTGTTGGATGTTTTTAATTTACTCTTCTGACTTCTTTTATTTTATCAATAATGGGGATTAAACTCAGGGCCTTCTGCTTTTTTTTTTTTTTGGTTTTTGGTTTTTCTCCGGTACCGGGAACCGAACTCACGACCTTGCGCTTGCCAGGCAGGCGCTTTGCCGCTGAGCTAAATCCCCAGCCCCCTCAGGGCCTTTTGCATGGTAGGCAAGCACTATACCACTGAGCTACATGCCCAAGCTTTTTTTCCTAGCTTCATTGGTTATAGGATAGATTACTAATTTTTTATCTTTTTTCTAATGTAAACATGTAAATAAATAAATTTTACTCTGAACGTTAGCTATATTCAACTAATTTTGTATGTTACGTTTCCATTATAATTCAGTTTTATCTGACACACCTTGCAATTTCTTCTTTGACCTATGGATTATTTAAAGGTGTGTTAATCCGGGTGTGATGGTACATTCCTGTAATCCCAGCATTTGGGAGGTTGAGGCTGGAGGATCATCACCACAAGATCAAGATCAAGGCCAGCCTGTGCCACAGTGAGTTCAAGGCCTGCCATAACTACATAGTGGGAACTTGTCTCAGGAAAAAATGAAAAAAGGGTGTTGGTTTCCAAATATTTGAAGATTATCCAAATATATTTTTAACAATGATATATAATCTAATTTTATTTTGATCCAAAAATATACGCTGTATGACTTCTCATGGTATTCTTTCAAATTTGTTAAAAAGTTTTTATGGTAGAAAATATGGTCTATCTTAGTGAATACACTTGAAAACTGTATTCTGCTGCCAGGCGGAATGGTGGTGGTATACGCCTGTCATTCAAGCACTCAGGAGGCTGAGGCAGAAGGATTGATCTCCAGGAGCTCAAGGCCAGCCTGGACTACATTGTTCAAGGCCAGGGAGCCCTGTCTCAACCCCCATCACACACACACAAAAAAACCCTGTAATCTGCTATTAATGGTCTGCTTTTAGTAGTGGTTGTTAACAAGATCAGTTGATAGTGTTTTTCAGGCCTTTTGTATTTTCCTGACTCTGTCTACTTGTTCTATCAGCCACTGACAGAGCAGAGTTGAAATCTTTACTAATATGGGTTTTTCTTTCTCCTCTCACTTCTACTGGTTTTTATTTCATATATGTATTATTAAGTGCATACACTTTTGAAACTTTTCATTTTAAAATCACAGTAACTGCTCAGAAATTGCAAAAGTAATATAGAGAGGTCCCAGGTGTCTAACTTCTCCCATTATACTATCTTGTTATTATAGTACAAAATCAAAACCAAGAAATTTATATTGCTACAATCTGCAGGCCACACTGATTAAAAGCTTTTAAAATGTACTTATGTGTATGTATGTGCATAAGAATAGTTCTGTGTACAAAAAAATAATAATAAAATAAAAGAATAAAAAGGGGCTGGGGATATAGCTCAGCAGCATAAGTGCCTGCCTGACAAGCACAAGGTCCTGAGTTTGATTCCTGGTACCAAAAAAAAAAATAGTTCTGTGTAAAATGACCATACGTTAAATATGTTTAACTCTCTCGCCAGTCAAGTACAGAATGTTCCCTTCCCACAAATAATTTCTTCATGCTATCCACCCATCCATAACTCAAAAAACAGTAATCTGTTTATCACACTTGTAATTTTGTCATTTTGAAAGAGTACCATACAGTATGCAACATTATGAAACTTTTTTTTCACTCAATATCATGCCCTTGAAATCCACCAAAGTCACTGCAAGTATGAAGAGTGTTCTCTTTTTTATTACTGAGAGGTATTCCTTTACATGGATATGCCACAATTAGTTTAGTTCTTCACCTCTTCAAAAAAATTTGGGTTATTTTCAGTTCCGGGCTACTACAAATAAAGCTGTTATGGACATTGTATAGAAGTTTTTGTGATATAAGTTTTTATTTCTCTGACATATATGCCCAGGAGTACAATTACTGTATCATGTGGTAAGTCTGTATCTTTCCTGTTTTCTAATTGGACTTTTAAAATTACCATAACTGTTGAATTTGGAGAGTTTTTTGTATTTTCTAGACATAAGTCAGATATGTGGTTTGGAAATGTTTTCTTCCAGTTTATAGCTCAATGGGACTTTCGTAGAGCAAAAGGTTGCAATGTCAGTGAAGTCCACCTTAGGACTTTTTCTCTTGTCAACATATTTCTCTATAGATCACGTGTTTGGTAAGAACTTTTTATTTGCCCTAAGTCCTGAAGGTTTTCTTTTACTTTTCTTCTAAAAGTTTTATCATTTTAAATTTTACATCAGCATTTATCATCTGCTTTGAACTAAGTTTTGTGTATGGAATCAATTACTTCAATACTATTTATTGAATAGACTTCAGCTCCTGCATTGGATCACTTTTGGCCTGTTGTCAAAAATTGGTTGACTAGGCTGGCCATGGTGATGCATGCCTGTAATCCCAGCACTCAGAAAGCTGAGGTGGGAGGATTGACATGAGTTTGAAGCCAGCCTGGACTACCTAAGAGAGTTCAAGGCCAGCCTGCTCTACATAGTGAGATGCTGCCTCAAACAAACAAACAAGCAAATCAACAAACAGTGACCAAACAAAGATGTTGCAAGGGTTATGCTAAAGATTTGGGGAGTGTGGGAAGATATGCAATTTTATTCTTCAGGAAGTTAAAGTATACAAAACTTGGTGGCAACCCTCTGGACAATATAAAATGTAACCTTAGCAAAAAGCTATGTCATAGCCGGGTGTGGTGGCAGACAGTAGAAATCCCAGCTACTTGGGAGGGAGGCTGAGGCAGAAGGATTGCAAGTTCAAGGCCAGCCTAGGCAGTTAAGCTAAGTGTGTTGAGGGGAGGGTGCTAGGGATGTATGTCAGTGGTAGACTACTTGCTAGCATGGGTGAGGCCTGACGTTCAGTCTTCAGCACCAGAACAGAGCGGGGGTGGGAGAGAGGAAGAAAGGAGAGAAAAAAGAGAAGTCAGCTCTTTGGTAATATAATTATACCCTGAAGTAAAATTAATCATGAAACTTACTTTTGGACTCCCATTTATGTAAGCCAATAAATCATTATGACTTAAAAATCATTTGGCCTTACTGAGATGGGTCTATTTCTGGGTTTTCTATTCTATTTCATTGAATTATGTCTATTGCTTGGCCAGTACCATAATGTCGTGATTACTATAGCTCTATTATGAGTCTTAAGTTTAGGTGGAGTAATTCCTTTTATTTATTTTTTTAGTTATTCTAGAACCTGTACCTTTATATATAAATTTTAGAATAAGATTGTCAATATTTACCTAAAAAATTTTGCTCATATTTTGATAGGAATCATGTTAAAAGAGATCAAAATGGAGAGAGTTGACATCTTTATTAAGTCTCCAAACCATTAATGTAGGAGTCTATCTGCTTATTTCATTCTTCATTTTTTTTCACCAATATTTTGTAGGTTTCAGCCCACAAGTTCTGGGAAAATTTTGTTATACTTAAGTATTTGATCTTTCTAGCAATTTTTTTGGAACTAGGAATCGAACTCAGGGCCTCATGTTTGCCAATCAGGCGCTGTGCCTGAGCTATATCCCCAGCCCTTTTTTTTTTTTTTTTTGTTTTTTCTCCGGTACCGGGAACCGAACTCACGACCTTGCACTTGCCAGGCAGGCCCTTTTGCCGCTGAGCTAAATCCCCAGTGCCCCCCAGCCCTTTTTGAGCAATTCTAAATGGTAGGGGCTTCAATTTTAATTTCTACATGTTCATTGTTAGTATATAGAAATATAATTGATTTTTACATGTTAATCTAATATTCGGTGACCTTGGTGAAATTACTTATTAGTTCTTAAAATTTTCCTGTAGGTTCCTTGAGCTTTTCTTATGTAGGATATCAAGCCATCTGCAAATTGAACAGTTTTATTTCTTCCTTAGAATCTGTTTTGTTGATTTGTCTTTTTTTAACTGGCTAGAACTTCCAGTACTATGTTGAAAAAGAATAGTGAGAGCAGACATCTTTGCCTTGTTCTTAACCTTCGGGAGAAAAATTAGTCTTCCGTTAGTATAATGTTAATTGTGTATTTGTTTGGTTGCTCCTTAAATTGGGAAAGATCTTCTCATTCCTAGATTTCTCAAATTTTTTAAAATCATGAATGGGTGTTGAATTTTGTAAGATGCTTTTGACATATCAATGTACATATACATGTGATTTTTCTTCCTTGTTGATATGGTAGGTTACATTGATAAATTTTCAAATACTGAACCAGCTTTACATCTTCTGCTCATGATGTACAAGTCTTTTTACATTTTGCTGAATTCTGTTTATTTTTTGTAAAGGATTTTTGTAGGGATATTCATGAGTGATAGTGATCCTTAGATTTCCTTTTTTGTGCTGTCTTTTTCTGGGTTTGATATCAAGGTAACACTGAGTTTATAAATGAATTAGAAAGTATTATCTTCTATTTCTGGAAATCATGTGTTATGGTTGAAACATTGTGTCAACTTGGGGAGTCTAGAGCTTAGGCTAAGTGACTCAGCAGGGAGCCAGGGTGCTTACTTTGTATACATCCTGACCCTGTGGAAGAGGAGGGCATGGAGATTATGTGAGAGCTACAGGCCCCTTAGGTGGGGTAGCCTGTTTACAAAGTAAGGCAGGGAAGGAAGCTGCTTGCGCCATTCCTCCCTTTGCTCTGGCTGCTTTGCTGTTTGGCTGCCATTCCCTCCTTTGCTCTTGTTGGTTTGCTACCTTCTGCCTCAGAGCCAGCCAAGTATGGACTGAAACCTCCACAAACTGTACTCTAAATAAACCTTTCCTTCCTTCATTTTGGGCGTTGGGTATTTTATCTCAGCAACGAGAGAAAAGTAACAAACCATCATGTATATAAGTAGTGCTAAAGCTATGAATTCATGGGGTCAGGGATATAGCTCAGCAGCACAGCACTTGCTTGGTGAGCGCTATGTCCTGAGTTTGATTCCCATACTCCCCCACGAAAAAAACCCATGAATTCAGTTTATCTCCTATCCACAGGACTATCTCATAGATGATCCAATTCATATTGAGTAAATTTAGGTACCTTTTGCTTTTGGAGCAATTGACTCATTTAATCTATAAATTGCTGTTTTTGTGAATACGGTTGTTGATAATATTCTGTTTTTTCTTTTAATGTCTATAAAGCCTGTAGTGCTATTTCATTCTAGATGTTGGTTTATCAGTCTCACTAGAGCTTGTCAATTTATTGATTTACCAATTTATTTATTTATTTATTTTTTAATTTTAAAAATAAAAGGAGGAAAACATTAACAGACAGACAACCTTTTACAAAATAGCAAAAGAACAGTACAGACAATACAGAGTTACAAAGTGGTAGGAAATTAACAATGCTTCTTATATTACATATTGATATCTTCAAAGTGGTTTCTCATGAAAACAGATAGAGACATGCAATACTGATCAATCAAGGACTCACTGACAGTTTCAGCAAAGAAACAGACGACAGTAGATCAACTGTGTTAACTATCCTGTATATATATACATACAAAATTTCTCCTTCTTTCCCTTCTCTTTCCCCACATCCCAGTTGCCCTTTACCCTTGAGTGTTTTCCTATCATTTCACAATTTCTATCATACCTCCTAGTTTAAATTAACTCTTTCAGGTTTTACACTAGTGAAACAATGCGGTGCTTGCACATGCATGACTTACCAATTTAATTGGCTTTAAAAGTACTAGATTTTAGGGCTGGGGATTTAGCTCAGCGGCAAAAAGCGCCTGCCTGGCAAGCGCAAGGTCGTGAGTTCGGTTCCCGGTACCAGAGAAAAACCAAAAAAAAAAAAAAACAAACAAATAAAAGTACCAGATTTTTGTGCTGTTGATTGTCCCTATTATTTTTTCTGTTTTCAATTTATTTTTAAATAGCTTTATTGAAACCTAACATATATCATAAATTTTGCTCTTTTTAAGAGTACAGTTAATGCTGGGCATGGTGGTGCATGCCTGTAATCCAGTACTTGGGAGGCTGAGGCAAGAGAATCACTGTGTATTTGAGGCCAGCCTGGGCTACATAGTGAACTAAGACCAGCCTGAACTGCATAGTGAAACCCTGTCTAAAAATTTAAAAAAAAAAAAAAAAGAGTACAGTTAAGAAAGTTTTAGTAAATTAAAAAATTTTTTTTCAAAAAGTTTTAGTGAATTAGAGCAATTGTGCAACCATCCCCATGATCCAGTTTTAAAACATTTCCATTAACTCCAAAGGTTTCCTTCACACTTATTTTAAGTCAGTTTCCATTCCCACCCCTAGGCAATCACCCATTTGCTTCCTGTCTGTATAATTTATCCTTTTTTAGAAATTTCATAGAAACATAATCTATAATATAGTATTTTTATGTTAGCTTTTTTCTGTTGGCAGGTCTTTTAAGTTCATCCATGTTGTACCATGTATCAGTACTTTATTCTTTTTATTGCCTGTAATGTTCCATGGTGAGGATAGTCCACATTTTGCTTATTTATATATCCATTGGTGGGCATATAGATTGTTTCCATCATTTAACTATTTTTTTGTTTTTTGTTTGTTTTTTGTTTGTTTTTTTGTTTTTTGTTTTGTTTGGTTTTTTTCTTCCAGTACCAGGAATCGAACTCACGACCTTGTGCTTGCCAAGCAGGTGCTTTTCCGCTGAGCTAAACCCCCAGCCCCTCCAGCTTTTAATTATTGTAAAAATGTCACAGTGAAAGATTTGCTACAAATCTTTGCATGAATTTATATTTTAACTTGTCTTGGGTATATATCTAGCAATTCAATTTCATTGATTTCTACTATTATATTTCCTTGCTTCTGCTTGCTTTGTGTTTATTTTGTTCTTTTCTCTTTCTTCAGTTAGAAACATAGATTTTTTTTAACTTTAAGGACGTTTTCTCTTGTCTTTAATATGTATTTCCATCTCAAGATTGTGTTAGTTTTTCTTCCAGTCAGGTTTTATTGGTACATTTTAGATATACATAATGATCACATTCATCACAGAGAATTTGTACTGTATGTGAAACATAGCACATATTTTGATATGTTGTATCTTCAATTTAATTTAATTCAATGTATTTTGAATTTTTCTTTGAGACTTTCTCTTTGACCCATTGATTACTTAGGTGTGTGTAGTTTTATGTCCAAGTGTTTGGAGAGTTTCCTGTTACCTTTCTAATACTGATATTTAGTTGAACTCTAGTATGGTCAAAGCACACAATATTTTCTTCATGTTTCACTTCCTTTTTTTGCATTTTTTTTGGTACTGGTAATCAAACTCAGGACCTTGCACTTGCCAAGCAGGTGCTGTGCCACTGAGCTATTTCCCCAGCTTCACTTTCTTTAAGTTTGTTGAATTTTGTTTTTTGACCCTGGATATGTTCAGAATGTTCCATAGAATCTTGAAGGAAATGTGTGTTGTCACCTTTTCTACATCCTTGTTAGTAATTTTTTGGGGGGTAGGGGTCAGAGACAGGGTTTCGCTATCGAGTTCAGGCTGGTCTTGAACTCACTATGTAGCCCAGGCTGGCCTCGAACTGATGGCAATTCTTGTGCCTCAGTTTCCTGAGTGCTGGA
The DNA here is from genome assembly GCF_000276665.1 of Chinchilla lanigera. Lineage (NCBI taxonomy): Eukaryota > Metazoa > Chordata > Mammalia > Rodentia > Chinchillidae > Chinchilla > Chinchilla lanigera. Next base: position 12,317,958 of record NW_004955415.1, on the reverse strand, counting down.
ATTACAAGCGTGCACCACCATACCTGGCCACCCTAGCTTTCTTATACTTAGTTTGTGCATGATATATCTTTTTCACTCTTTGTATATAAAATAAATTTTCAATAGCTAGGATATAGTTGAGTCTTGAGTTTTTATTTGGTCTGCAAATATTCAACTTTTAACTACACTATACAAACAGACCACTTACATTTAATATAATATTGACATGGCTGGGGTTGTGTTAGCCATCTTGCCTTTTGTTTTATCTTTTTCCATCTGCTATTTATTTCTTTTTCATCTTTTACCTGCCTTCCTTTAGATTGAGTATAGTTTAGTATTTTATTCTGTGTATGGTATTAGTCATTGGATATTCTCTTTAATTTTCTAAATTTTCTAAATTTTCTAAATTTACAATATGTACCTTTACCTTACCCTCATCTACTTTCAAATACTATTATAGCACTTCACATATACTGTAAATACCTTATAACAATGTACTAGCATTTCCTTCTATTTTTTATGCTACTGCCATCATACATATTACTTCTGAATATAAGCTGCACAGTATATTATTTATGCATTAAATAATAAATTATATTTTAAAGAAAGTAAAAAATGAGAAACTTCTAACATTTAACCTACATTCTCACCATTTCTGTCACTAATTTCTGTGTATAGATGTAAGTAAATTTCTTGAGAAGCAAAAATTGTATACATTTATGTTGTACAACATGATGTTTTAATATACATTGTAGCATAGCTAAATCAAGCTATTTAACATATGTGCATATTACTTCACATGCTTACATTTTTGTAGTGAAAAAAACTTGTATAATAATTGTCATTGTGTGTATCTGGTTGTCCCCCAAAGCCTCATGCAGTCATGGGGCAGGTTTCTAGAGTTTTTGATTGATCCATGGTCCAATGCTGGGATTATGGGTGTAAATGCTACACCCAACCTGGGACGGGCAGGCTGCATACAGTATAAGGGAGGGAAAAAGACTTGCTGTCCCCGCCTGCTCCTCCCTTTTTGCTCTTGTGCTTTTGCTGTCTTCAGCCTCCGTGAACTGTTGCCCTCTGCCATGTGTCACTCTGCCTTGGAGCCAGCCAAGTATGGACTGAAACCTCCACAAACTGTGAGCTAAACAAACCTTTCCTTCCTTAATTTTGAGTGTCAGGTATTTTGTCTCAGCAATGAGAGAAAAGTAACCAAGATAATAATTAATAATAATAATAATAATAATAATAATACTTTCTTTTTTGAGACTAAATTGCTAAGGTGCATGGGGTGACTTGAACTTGCAGTTCTCCTACCTAAGCCTCCAAGAGTGCTGGAATTAGAAGTGTGCCACCATGCTCATTTTCACTATCTCTTTTGTTTCTCTTTTTCTTTCTTTTCCTTTGTTTCTTTTTCTTTCTTTTTCTTTATTTCTCTTTCTTCCTTCCTTCTTTCTTTCTTTCTTTCTTTCTTTCTTTCTTTCTTTCTTTCTTTCTTTCTTTCTTTCTTTCTTTCTCTTTTTAAAGGTGGGTCTAGCTATGTAGTTCAGACTGCCCTTGAACTCACTCTGTAACCCAGGCTGGCCTCAAACTCATGGTATTTCTTCTGCCTCAGCCTCTCAAGTACTGGGATCACAGGCGTGCATCACCACACCTGGCACCATTGTTTGACAGGGTCTTGCTGTGTAGTTCAGGCTGGCCTCGAACTCAAAATGTGGCCGGACTGGCCTCAGTCTCACAGTGATCCTCCTGCATCAGCCTTCTGAATGCTGGGATCACAGACATGTGCCACCAGGCCTGGTTTAACCTTCATTTTTAATAAACTAAACTTCCTTTTCAATGCTTTAAAAATGTTTTCCTTCTTTTCTGCCTTATACTGTTTCTGATTAGAAATCTGCAGTTTTTCCTATTTTTGTTCTCCTATATTTAATATATCTTTTCCTCTGATCATTTCTAAATTTTTCTCTTTGCCAGTGATTTTTGGTAATTTAATGAGGATAGACTCTTTTGGTTTATTTTATTTTATTTTATTTTATTTTATTTTACTTTATTTTATTGAACATATGCTAGGCAAGTGATCTACCACTGAGCTATACTGCTGACCCTTTTTATGTTTTATTTCAAGACAGAGTCTTGCTAAATTTCCCAAGGTGCCCTGAAACTTGTGATCATCCTGCTTCACCTTGGGAGTAGCCAGAACTATAGGTGTGGGCCACCTCAACTGGCTCTTTACTTTTGTGTAATCAAATGAATCAGTCTTTTCCTGTATTCCATTTAATTTTTGAGTCATAGTTAGAAAATTTCCTCACACTTAGTTTATAGAAATGGTCATCACTATTTTCATTCAGTATCTGTATGGGGTTTTTTTGGCTTTTACATTTACATAGATTTCTTTGGCTTTTACATTTCCGTAGATTTTTAATCTATGTAAAATGTATTCCTGCATGTGCTGAGGTATGGACATAATTTTGTTTTGTATTTTCCAAATGGCTATCTAATACCATTTATTTAAAACTTTATTGTTGTCCAGTGATATGAGATAACATCTTTATCATGCACTAAACTTCTAGAATGCCAGAAGATTTTAATGATCAAGAAGCTACACTTCTGGGGCTGGGGATTTAGCTCAGCGACACAGCGCCTGCCTGGCAAGCACAACGGCATGAGTTCGGTTCCCGGTACTGCAAAAAAAAAAAAAAAAAAAAAAGAAGCTACACTGCTTATTCAAAATTATCAGTATATAATGAACTGAATTACTTCCTTTATAAAAAGTAAACAAGGCTACCCAGTTGGTGAGAACTAATAATAATTTATATAGAAATGTAATAGCAGCAAACTGGAGCAAAATTAAAACAAATTCTATCTATCAAGGAGAATTTAAGCCTCTTGGAAGATTTCCTGTGGAAAAATTTAATAAATGTTTTGCAGGTAGTTTCCTGACAATTTAAGCTTTGTTATGTAAACAACAGTAAGAGCATACTAATCTGACAGAGACCAGGGGAAAACATTCAAATGGAACAGCGTATAAACATCTCTTTCTTTCATAAGCTTTTATCCTCTAAAATACTGTTTGCTGTTCCAAAATATTTCCATGAAATAATTTCTTCTATTGTAAGGATAGAATGGAGATCTTATGAAACTTGTACCTAAGGTCAACATATCATCTTTTCAAAGTATGGAAAATATTCAGGTACATTTCAGGTAAATATTAAAACTTAACTATTCAGATTTTTTCACCAAATCCTTGAATCTCCCACCCAAGTTGGGATAGATGTTTGACAACAAGGTTATACACTTATATTCCATTTCTCCTAAAATAATGTTTTGCCACATGTGGTGGCCCATGCCTGTAATCCCAGCACTTGGGAGGCTGAGATAGGAGGATCGCTGTGAGCTCAAGGCTAGCTTAAACTGCATAGCAAGTCACAAAAAAAAAAAAAAAAAAAACTGTCTCAAAAAAAAAACAACCTAAAATGATATCTTAATATAATCTTAGGATCCTGCTCAAATAGACAAATTAGATTGATTTGAAAGATTACTAGATGATAGGACTTTTAAAGGAATATATATTCTCATGCGTGTAGTATTTTTAAAGCATTTTGAATAGGATTTTGTTTATTACTGATCATCTGGGAAAATATTAAATAACTTAACAATTAATATTAAAAACAATATCAGGTAGTATTTATTGAGCTTCTTGAGAGTACCAGGCAGGACCAGCTTCACAAGCATGTGACCTATGCCATCCACACATGTCTAAAGCTCCCAGCCTAGGTGTCACCCCATGATCACAACATACCTGTCCTGGGGTTAACATTCTACTGTCACTGTCCTGAAATCCTTAATAAGCTTTTAACAGGAAGCCCCTTATTTTTATTCTGCACTAGCCCTACAGATCATCCTGCCAGCCCTAATGCCAAGCACTATCTTTAGCAAGGAGGACATATAACCTAATGTACACTTTTGAAAGAAACCTTGTTTCTGCATGTGAAGTAGATTTTAGGGAATGCAAAAGAGGAAGAAAGACTACCATAGAGGAAGCTATCACTTTATTTAATGCAGCTTTTGACTCAGGTGGTAGCAGTAGACAGAAAAAGGAATTAATTGTTTCAAAATATAGTTTGGAGGGAGTACGCATTGGTATGGGTTGGTATTGCATGTAGGTAATTAACTGCATGCAGAAGATGTTAAAAGTGGCTTCTGAATTTCAGACTGGACTGGAAGTGCCTATTACTAAACGAGGAAGTCTGGAGAAGGAGCAGATTTGAGAGTGCAGTTCAAGAGCTGGATGTGAGCTAAGTTAAACAAACCATACATGAAAGACTACATATTTTAATTCCCTTTTCTCTAATAAAAAAGTATTCTTACCTAGAAGCCTTCAGAATGTCAACAAAACAGCTGCAATTTTCTTTGCAGTTACGACGTGGTATTCAGTTAGCAATAATTTCATATGAGCCACATTGGAGACAACTGAAGATGGAAAAACTGCCATCCCCATGTTAAACTAATTTTTGCTGTGTGCTAAGTAGGACCTGCTTTAAATTTCCATGCTGTACCCGGCAAGTTAGTGGTTATTGCAAACACCACTGGGACAGTGTTATTGAAAGACACACTCAGTATTGTGTTAACCATACAAGAAGACACTGCACAAGGTAAAGGTAAATTTTACACAGCTTCACATTTCAAGTATTTTCTTTAAAAGGAGTCAGTTGTGTGTAGGGCAGGGATTAAAGAAAAGAGAAGTAGTTAAAGAAAGAACCAATTTATTCATCATCTTCTTCATCTTCCTTTTCTTCCTCCTCCTTTGTTTTCTTGCTGTTTTCAGCCCTGACACTTTTTTTTCCTGCATCAGGCTCAGTGTGTAGCAATATCCTTGTCAAGGTTTTCCTTCAGCTCAGCAACTTTCTTTTTATAAAGCTGTCTGTCATGTGCAGCTGTCTATTCCACATCTTTTCCAGTTTCTTTGAGACGTCACCAATGGAAAGACCAGGAGGTTCTCCACCAATTTTGGGGTGATACAACAGAAGCTCAAAAAAGGCCGAAGAAGGCCTCTTGGTACGCTGGGATCCTTGAACTTCACTTTGGTTTCTCTTTTAGGAGGGAAGTAGATTTTCATCTCTAATGGAACTTGTCTACTTCAGCTATGCTTTCAAACTTTCCTTTCTCCTTAATAGCTGTGGTCTTCCACCTCTCTGAGTACTTCTAGAGAGCTCTGAGAAGTTGACTTAAGCATCTGAGTGCTGCTTCTTGTACTCTCTTGGTAAATTTGCACAAAGAATGAATATGAGGACATTTTCCTGTTGGCTTCTTAGGATCTCCTTTGCCCATGTTTAATTACCTTTCCTTCCTGAGGCACATAGTCACCCAGTGCCTGTCTCTGTGGAGCTCAATGCAGGGCAGTGGGGTCTATAGTTCATTTGTAATAAAATTTCTATGCAAGACAAAACCATGGGACTGAGGTGTAGTGCTGTAGTAGAGTGCTTGCCTAGCATACATCAGGCTCTGGGTTCAATCCCCAGCTCTGAGAAAGAGAAGAAAAAAAGGAAAGACAAAACTACATAGAAAGCATATCAGTGGCTGCCTGAGGCTAAAGAGAAGAGCACGGAGGAGGGAATTTTAAGGAGGAATGGGAGTATTCTAAAACTGGAGTATAGAATTGGAGGGTTGCTTACATGAATACATAACTTTAGTAAAAAGCCTTAAATTGTATAGGTGGACCATATGGTATATATAAAGCCATTACACATTTTTTAAAATGATTGAGATGTCCATGGTTATATCAGTGAATACTGTTACTAACCCCTTTTTACAGATAAAGAAAATAAAAGAGAAGTTAAAAATAAAATGTTGGGAGGTTACGTGTGTAGCTCAGAGTTAAGAGCACTTGCTTAGCATGTGGGAGGCCCAGGGCTCAATCCCCAGCACCAAAAATAAGCAATGAATATATCTTCCAAAACTGTTTATTCCCAAGGAGAATGGATACATGCAAATGAGTACACATAGTCTTTAACATATGTTGTGGTTACTATTCAATTAGCATCAATAAGCATTGGGACATTAATAAGCATAGGAACTCAGTACATGCTTAACATGAGTGAGGTCCTGTGCTCAATCCTCAGTGCCTAGTGAAGATACAAGTCATCACCTGGATGGCATGGTCTCTGTCTTGCCAGAGTGTGTGTGTGTGTGTGTGTGTGTGTGTGTGTGAGAGAGAGAGAGAGAGAGAACAGACATTGTGCTTAAGCAAAAATAATTATAAAATCTTAAATTGTAGCAAGGTGTGGTAGCACATATTTATAATTCCAGCATTTTAGGAGGCTGAAGCAGGAAAATATCAAGTTTGAGCCCTGCTTGGATTGGGCAATTTGGTGACTTAGTGGGATCCTCCCTCAAAATTTAAAATATAAAAGAGGGCTAGCAGGATGCAGCTTCATGCATAGGCCCTGGGTTTGAGCTCCAGGGCCGCAAAAAAAAAAAAAAAAATCTTCAATTTTGCTAAATTTGATTAAGAAAAAAATAAGGTACACTGAGAAAACATAACAAAAGACCTTGCTTTTAACTGAGGCCTAATAGAAGACCTCCATTAGGAAACGGTATTCACGCTGAGACCTGAGAGTCCTGTGGAATTAGCAAGACAAAGAGAAAGAGAGAAAGAAGCTTTCCCAGGGGAGAAACAGCCTGTGGGAAGGCCTTGAGGCCCACAGGGCTTTCAGCAGTGAAATGGAATAGAGTAAGGAAGGAAGACCTGAAACCTTGGGTAAGCAGCCAAGGAGCTGGCACTTTATTCCAAGAGCAGTGTATGGTACAGAGGAATAACTGGAGAACTGTATGATCCAGTTAAAATTTTAGGAAGTTCACCTTAGCTACTGTTGAGAGCAAATCCCAGAGGTTCTTGCTAGTTTATGAAGAGGACTTAGAAAAACTGTGGGTTTTATTATTACCGGGAGAACTACTTACATTTTTAAAAGTTGGTTTTCAAAAACCAGATTATGAATTGATGGGGAGTAAAAAAAAAAATTGGTGAATTAGTATATCTATGAATAACCCACTAGGTTAGTGCTTCTTAAAGTGTAATGTGTTTCCAAATCACCCAGGTATGTTATTAAAATGCAAATTCTAGTATAGTAGACTTAAAGTAAAATATGTTTTCATTGCTAACAAGTTCCCCAATGCCTTTGCCATTGGTTCTGATATCTCAAGTAGCAAGTGATTAGGCCTGTATTCCGTATTCTAAATTGGAATGCATTGTGTCCTACTGCCAAGAAGACCAGCAGTCTTCTTGGTAGTCTGGCCAAATGTCAACTTAAACATTTAAAACTGAAGATTTTAAGAGGTGAGTGAAAGTGTTAAGGGCATGGAGAGACAAGTTACGTACAACTTTTTGTCTCATCTGCAGATATTCTATACGTTCATTTTCCTGCTACCTGTCTGCCTTGCTCTCTGCCTATGTTTAAAATTGAGTTCAGAAAGTACTATATACAGGCCAGGCATGGTGGTGCACACCTGTAATCCCAGCATTCCGGAGCCTGAGGCAGGAGGATCTTGGAAAGTTCAAGGCTAGCCTGGACTACATAGTGAGTTTAAGGCCAGCCTGGACTACACAGGAAGAACCGGGCTCAAAAAAAAAAAGAAAGAAAAGCAAAGTACTATATTGTACTATATACAAAGTGATGCCCAAGACAACTATACAGAAAGAGCATGAGATGCGAAAATTCTATGTCTGGTATCTAATGGGGTGGTTTGCATCATTAATTGAGACTTACTCTGCATCAGGCATGTTACCTGCATTATTCATTTACTAGAATAGGAATCCAGGAACATTTAGAGGTCTTGTCTAAGGCATACAGCTCAATTCATTTCATACCTTACTGGGTTTGTTGTTGTTATGAGGCAGGGTCTCACTATGAAGTTCAGGATGATCTGGAACTTACTATGTAGCCCAGGCTGGACTCGAATTTGCAGTGATCCTCCTGCTTCAGCCTCCCAGGCTTGTGCTGGGATTACAGGCGTGTGCCACCATGCCAGGCCCTCATACCTTACTCTTACTCATTATTCTAATTATTGCTATTTGCCTGGTAATTACAATCCTTAATGCAGAAAAATCAAGGCTTTTATTTTATGGTAATGGCTTTATATTTCTCTAAGGAGTTGCTGTAGTTTTGCTGGTATTATAGAAATCATTTTCTTCTTTTTTTTTATTTAAGGAGGGGGAATGTTATCTTTATTAGTAATTTAACTTCTTGCATACAAACCTAAGTTTTCAGAGAAGAGTCGATCATATAAAGGAAAACATTTGAGAGTTTATGCTCTAACCAATTGGGAGGAAACAAATTTTCACGGTGTTTTCAGGTTCTTAAGTGAAAACTGAACAAAAACAGCCAGTTTTAAAAGAAACAAAACCTAAATTTTATTTTCAAAAATTTTATAAGATAGGATTAAGCAAAAAAAAACAAAAATAGGATTAAGCGAACAGACAATAGCTCATACTGATTTGCTCTGCTGAGGAGGAAGTGACAGATAAAACTGAATTGAAGGGTGGCGGGGTGAGGTCGAACCCGGAGCCTCGTGACCACTGGGCTAGAGCTCCTACCAATGAGCTACACTCCTAGCTCATAAAACTGAAGTGATCCACATCATACTAATTCCTCCTCACAAGCAGCGTCCGGGTACTTGCGGTCCTACAACAAACCTAAATTGTTGCCGTTTTTCCAGACACCGTTGAGTCGTTCTCGGTTTGGTTTGATCCCCATCCTTGTGATCAAAGAAAGCGATTTAAGTGTTTAAGGGCCCCTAATATGGCTTGGAGACTGTCAAACAGCCAGCTTCAACGCCCCGCGCGAGCCTTCCAGGCTGAGGTAGGTTTCTCGGTGCGATAGTGGCGGGCGCTTTGGCCGGAAACTCCGGCAGAGAGCCAAAGGAAAAGTGAAGTTCCTGGCGCTAGCCGGGGTCCAGCTGGAAAATCGGGCGCTAGCGCATTCTTCGTGCAGTTATTGGCTGGGACTCTGTGTGCCGCTGTCGGCCAATGAAGACGCTGGAGATCTGGCCCCGGCCCGTCCCCTTTCGGCGCCCCGGGATGAGGCAGAGACTGAACAGCTTGCGAGCAAATCAGAGGCACCCAGAGAGCCATGTCCGACTCGGCGCGCAGCGCCCAAGCGCTAACCCGCTGAAAGTTTCTCAGCGACATCACCTGGACGGTCTGGACCCCGCGAAGAGGAGCTGCTTTTGTGTGAGATGGTCCCAGAGGCCTGGAGGAGCGGACTGGTAAGCACCGGGAGAGTGGTGGGAGTTTTGCTTCTGCTCGGTGCCTTGAACAAGGCTTCCACCATCATTCACTATGAGATCCTGGAGGAAAGAGAGAAGGGTTTCATTGTGGGTAACGTGGTCGCGGACCTTGATTTGGATCTTGGCAGCCTGTCAGCCCGCAGGCTCCGGGTGGTGTCCGGAGCGAGCCGTAGGTTCTTTGAGGTGAACTGGGAGACCGGAGAGATGTTCGTAAACGATCGTCTGGATCGAGAGGAGCTGTGTGGGACACTGCCCTCCTGCACTGTAACTCTGGAGTTGGTGGTGGAGAACCCGCTGGAGCTGTTCAGCGCGGAAGTGGTGATCCAGGACATCAACGACAATAATCCCGCTTTCCCCACCGGGGAAATGAAATTGGAGATTAGCGAGGCCATGGCGCCAGGGACGCGCTTTCCGCTCGAGAGCGCGCACGATCCCGATGTGGGAAGCAACTCTTTACAAACCTATGAGCTGAGCCATAACGAATACTTTGCACTTCGCGTGCAGACGCGGGAAGACAGCACCAAGTACGCAGAGCTGGTGCTGGAACGCGCCCTGGACCGGGAACGAGAGCAGAGTCTCCAGCTGGTGCTGACCGCGTTGGACGGAGGAACCCCGGCTCGCTCCGCGAGCTTGCCTATTCGCATCACCGTGCTGGACGCGAATGACAATGCGCCCGCCTTCAACCAGTCCTTGTACCGGGCACGCGTCTTGGAGGATGCGCCCCCCGGCACTCGCGTGGCTCAAGTTCTTGCAACAGATCTGGATGAAGGCCCCAACGGAGAAATCGTCTACTCCTTCGGCAGCCACAACCGCGCTGGCGTGAGAGAACTGTTTGCCTTAGACCTTGTAACGGGGGTGCTGACAATCAAAGGTCGCCTGGACTTTGAAGACACAAAACTCCACGAGATTTACATCCAGGCCAAAGACAAGGGCTCCAATCCCGAAGGAGCACATTGCAAAGTATTGGTAGAGGTTGTGGACGTGAATGACAATGCCCCGGAAATAGCAGTAACATCCGTGTATAGCCCAGTCCCTGAGGATGCCCCTCTGGGGACTGTCATCGCTCTTCTCAGTGTGACCGATCTGGATGCTGGTGAGAACGGGCTCGTGACTTGTGAAGTTCCACCGGGTCTCCCCTTCACCCTTATTTCTTCCCTCAAGAATTACTTCACTTTGAAAACCAGTGCAGTCCTGGATCGGGAGGCCGTGCCAGAATACAACCTCAGCATCACAGCTCGAGACGCAGGATCGCCTTCTCTCTCAGCCCTTACCACAGTGCGGGTCCAAGTGTCCGACATCAACGACAACCCTCCACAATCTTCCCAATCTTCCTATGACGTTTACGTGGAGGAAAATAACCTCGCTGGGGTTCCCATCCTAAACCTAAGTGTCTGGGACCCCGACGCCCCGCAGAATGCCCGCCTTTCCTTCTTCCTCTTGGAGCCAGGAGCTGAAACCGGGCTAGTAGGTCGCTATTTCACCATAAATCGTGACAGTGGCGTCTTGTCATCTTTAGTGCCCCTGGATTATGAGGATCGGAGGGAGTTCGAATTAATAGCTCATGTCAGTGACGGGGGCACCCCAGTCCTGGCCACCAACCTCAGTGTGAACATATTTGTCACTGACCGCAATGACAATGCCCCTCAGGTCCTATACCCACGGCCTGGTCAGACTTCCATGGAAATGCTGCCTCGAGATGCAGCTGCAGGCCACGTGGTCTCGCGGGTGGTAGGTTGGGATGCAGATGCAGGACACAACGCCTGGCTCTCCTACAACCTCTTGGGAGCTCACAACCACAGCCTTTTTGCTGTGGGGCTTCACACAGGTCAAGTAAGCACTGCTCGCCCGGTCCAAGACACAGATTCACCCAGGCAGACTCTCACCGTCTTGATTACAGACAATGGAGAACCATCTCTGTCCACCACTGCTACCCTAACTGTATCCCTAACCGAGGAATCTCCGGAAGCCCGGGCCGAATTCCCCCCTGGCTCTGACCCCCGGGAGCAGAATAAAAATCTCACCTTTTATCTACTTCTTTCTTTAATCCTGGTTTCTGTGGGTTTCGCAGCCACAGTGTTGGGAGTGATCATATTCAAAGTTTACAAGTGGAAGCAATCGAGGGATCTATACCGAGCCCCGGTGAGCTCTTTGTACAGAACACCAGGGCCTTCTCTTCACGCAGACGCAGTGCGGGGGGGCCTGATGTCACCGCACCTCTACCATCAGGTGTACCTCACCACGGACTCGCGCCGCAGCGACCCGCTGCTGACGAAACCTGGTGCCGCCAGCCCACTGGCCAGCCGCCAGAACACGCTGAGGAGCTGCGATCCCGTGTTCTATAGGCAGGTGTTGGGTGCAGAGAGCGCCCCTCCTGGACAGGTAAGGGTTGGCAAGTCATCCCTGAAATGTTTAATGCTTTTTGATTCCTGCACCTTGTTCAGAAAAGTGTGGAGCTATTCTTTAATGATGAAGATGTTTTTCTGATCATGCATCCACAATTTCACCTGGTCCTTCCTAGATCAAACTTAGTGGCCCGCTAGAATGTGCTTTGTGGTCTTATTTCAAGGTGATGTTGCTTGACTTTTTGTGGACCCCGTTCACACCCTCGGCACTCATTTACCATTACATCTATTCAGTCTTGCTAAGGAGCACTTGAACTCTAACCCGAAATTTCAGCACTCAGAGCTTAGCTTGGTGTCACTCGCTGTGGTAAACAATCCACTGGATACCTCTAACCAGTGGCAGCTGATAGGAGTATTAAAAACTACCTCTTTCAACTACCTTTGAAATGACTTTTCCGTCTACATTAAGATGAATTTTTTTTATAACTTTCCTTAACAGATCCTGTTTGTTGTTCTCAGATAATTTGCCAGCAATGAAATAAAATTGTAACATTTAAAAAATATATTTGGAGCACACAGCTGGAATTAATGGCCTGTTGCTTACCAAATATTTTATTGTTTTTATAATAATACATAAGCATTGTAGAAAATTTGGAAAACACAGAAAAATATAAAGATAAAATAAAACTATAATTCCCAAGTCCAAAGACAACCACCTAAAAAGTGAGAATTTACTCTGAAAATAAATCTAGCCAACCCAAAAGAACATAAAATGCAAATGCACCTTAGTGTTACTCTTGATCTTTCCAGCATTATTTTTCTTAGCACACAATGTGAAAGGTAGATAAATTTCCTTCCTTAGCAGAGTAAAGAATTAATTTATTCAGGATGGCAAGCTGGTGACCACAAAGACTTTGCCTTGGAGAGAAACCTACACATACTGTTAATTGTGGGAGAACCACTGTTATTTTGTTCCTAAGTACACTATTGCTGTCAAATCTTGGATTTACCAGTTATACAAATGAGGCTATGCCACCTACCAACTACAAGTCCTTGATGAAGTTGCTCAATCTCCTTTTTAAGCCTTTCTCATTTGCAAAAAGGGCATACTATAGGTTTTATAGGACTAATGCACAATATACTGTATGTAAGGTGATTGGTGTAGTATCTTGTACTAACTGCTAAAAATTGTTAGTAACTACTATTATTTTATTAGTTATTCTCCCAGTCAAAATCCTAAACATACTTTGGAAGTTAGCAAATTCAAAGGAACATTTAAAGCACAATTTCTTGGAGTAGAACTCAGGCATCAATAGTTTTCTCATACTGCCCTAGAACTTACCAGTGCTTCATTTAGCATATCTGTGAAGCAAAGTGTCATACTGGAGTACACAGTACCAAGAGCCAATCTTATTGGGCCAGGCCCAACTTTTAAAAAAATATACTATAATGTCATTTCCTAACTTTAGAGTATTATACAGAACAGCTCTAGAAGAACATTGTAGGGAAGACATAAAATGGAATTTCAGTCATCTAAAGAGAAAATCTTCCTAGGTACTGGCACCTGGGTAATTTGTTTTTCAAAATTTAGAGCTGGGTAGCCAGGTGTGGTAATGCATGCCTGTAATCCTAGCACTCAAGAGGCTGAGGTGGGGGATTGCCTCAGGTTCAAGGCCTGCCTGAGCTACATAGCAAGTTCAAGGCCAGCCTGGATTACAGAGTGAGACATTGTCTCATCTCCCCCCGCAAATGTAGAAATGGGCAATGGAAATTTGCTTTCTTTTAGGTGTGGCAAAATATTTTATGATTAGATTGTGATAGTAATTACATCAGTTTAGTATGGGTGAATATACTAAACCCCACTTTAAATAGGTGAATTGTATGTTATGTTAATTATATCTCAAGAAAGCTGTTTAAAAATCTAGAGAAGGAAGAATCATACACTGGCATAAAAAGATCGAGTCAGGGCCAGAGAGGTAGCTCAGTGGCACAAGCGCCTGCCTGGCAAGTGCAAGGTCCTGAGTTTGATTGCCGGTACCAAAAAAAAAAAAATCAAGTCAAAGTTATGTGAAATTAAGCCTTTGTGGTGCTCTAACTCTAGTAAAACACACCATACTTGTTTGTTTTAGTGTGAACTTGCTAATCTAAGTACAGTACTGCACATACTAGTTGTTTAGGTTTAGACAAGTCTCTTAACCTCTCTGAACTCTAGTTTTCTCACCTATAAAATAAAGATAATACCTACTTTGCAAATATTTAATAAATTTTTGTTGATCTGATAAATGATAATAGTAATATACATCTTTTATTGGCATCCCTATGTGCTGGACACTGAAAGATGAAAAGACATTGTCCTGACTTATGGTACACAGAGTACCACAGAAGACAGACCTGCAAAAAAAGACAATGGAAATGTGCATTATGCAAAAACAGTGGACACAATGGGGAAGAAATACCTGAATCAGCCTGGGGAAATCAGTAAGACATCATTGAGGGTGTCGTCATGCTGGAGCTAAGAGCTAAATGTTGAGTAGTAGCTTGTCAAATAGTAAAGGGGCAAGGAAAGAAGACTTTTGTAGGAAATTCAATGCAGGGGCATAAGGGTGTTTCATTACTGCTGAAACTTAAAGTGTATGTGCAAAACAGTCTTTACAGAAGATGAGGTGAAGCAAGGAGGTAGGAGTGAGATCCTAAATTACCTTTATACCATGCCAGGAATTTGTATTTTATCCCATATATATGGTAGTCATTGCAGAATTTTGAGCTGACATGTATATGATACCATCAGGATCTTTTCATTTGTTTTAGAGAGATTATTCTGGCAACCACTAGTGAAATGGATTGGGGACTTTGTCACTGGAGACAGTGAACAGTTAGAAAGCTATTGCAAAATTTGAGAAGATTGATAAACGCTTGACCTAGCACAGTGGCAGTGCGAATGGAGGGAAATGACCTCAAGAAAATCATCAGGACTTGTTGATTGACATGATATAGGAAATGAGGGACAAGGATGAGTCAGGATGACCCCCTGAGATTCTGACTAAGGCATCTAGGTGAATGATGGTACCCTGAGATAATAACTACTGGCATAAACACCTTGGTAGGTCAGGCTGATTTCCACCTCTATCATTCCTATGACAAGTTTAGGGTTTGAGGGTCTTGGGGGAAGTTGTTTGATTTGTTTTATGTAAAAACGCAGAATGCTGAATCCCTCCCCTTGAGACTAGAATATTAGTTGCTAACTTCGCTACAGTAAAAAGGATATTCCTAAAATTCAAGATTTGGGGGAAACTGGGGGAGGATAAGAACACCACTTTTTGCTGCTGGTTTTGGCAAACAGTGGTAACCTAGGTAAGGATTTGGATGAATTAACATATCTCATGTCCAGATCATCTTGGATTTTTCTCTTTCTCTGAGTTCTGGTGTGTCTGCCACTCAGATTATAGCACGCAGTTACCTATCGTGTACAATGCTTGGTCTCTCTGTGTTCGTGCAAGATAGTAGTCCGGCTGCCAAGATGTCTGGATAACAGTGGGGGTGGGGTGAGGTCAAGACTCCAGCTACAAGACCTCCCCTGGGGCTAAGTGAAAGCTGGCTCTTTTGAAATGGTCTCTGTTGGTAATTAACAACACATCAAGAATACCTCGGTGTCAAATAAAGAGGATTTGTAGGCACAGTGCTGTGGGTAGCTGCTCCTAATCTTATTCAAGAAAGCTGTTAACTCTGTGAACATTAGCATTCTGCCAGGTAATGAGATCTAGTCCTTGGCACCTCCTAGATACTCTGATTCTTACAGATTTGGACCTGTTTCTATTCCGGCTTCCGCTACCCTGCTTCCATTCTGTCTTTGAAATCGGTGAATAGTAATTTAGTGTATCACCAGCAAATGTCTGAATAATAGAGGGCTGGTTTTGTTGTGCCTCCTGTTACAATGAAAATGTGCACTGCATACATTTAACGGCTACGTCGATGTCTAAGGCTTTTTTGCAGAGATGGATAAGCTTCTGAATAATCCGCAGAGGGGCAGTTTTGAGGATATGGCAGTCCCTCTTGTTAGCTGTTGCTTGAATACAATCAGACAGACAAAATCTACTCATTTAGAATATTGGTTCATGACCACATGGGCTTGAGCAAAGTGACCAGTCTCGAATGGCTGCGCTCTCTTGGCTGCAGGTTGCTAGGGCTCCGGCGGTCGCCGTTATCCCCGCCGAAAAGGGGCGGGGTGGGTTGATGTGTTAGAAAAAAAAAAAAAACTGTAGTCTGCCTCTCCACAGAGGTAATGATTCGTGGAAAGAAATGCCGTTGAGCTGTAGGATGGTGACGATAGGTTGGGGTTTATTTTATTTTATTATTTTGATTTTTTTTTTTTTCCCCAATTCTGCGACGCATTAACCCTGCTGCTATTGGGACGTTCTCTGCTCAGCCTATTGGCTGAGCCCAGGAGCCGCTGTCTGCCAATCGGATGATGAAAGGCAGACAAATCTACCCCGCCACCAGCAAAAAACGGCGCGTAACCCTTGCGGCGCCGGCCCAGCCGCGCCAGAGCTGGCGCGGGGAAAGGGAGATAGGTGTCTCCAGCTGCTGTGGCTGTTTGGGGCGGGTCGGCTTCTTCTGCTTCTCAGGACCAAATAGCGAGTTAGCGGGTTGCAGCAATGCTCGGCAAGGTGAGAAGCTGGGTAGAAATCTGGCGGGGGGCTACCCTTTTGTTCCTCTTCTGCCACCTGGGTTACGTTTGTGGGCAGATCCGCTACCCGGTCCCAGAGGAGTCACAGGAAGGGACTTTTGTAGGGAATGTCGCCCAAGATTTCCTGCTGGATACAGAGAGTCTGTCAGCTCGTAGGCTGCAGGTCGCTGGAGAGGTGAACCAAAGACACTTCCGTGTGGATTTGGACAGCGGAGCCCTGCTCATCAAGAACCCAATCGATCGAGAGGCACTGTGTGGGCTCAGTGCCAGCTGTATCGTGCCCCTGGAGTTTGTAACCGAGGGGCCTTTGGAAATGTACCGAGCCGAGGTAGAGATCGTGGATGTGAATGATCACGCCCCCCGATTTCCGCGGCAGCAGCTGGACTTGGAAATCGGAGAGGCAGCTCCTCCAGGACAGCGTTTCCCCTTGGAAAAGGCTCAGGATGCAGATGTGGGGAGCAATTCCATCAGCAGCTACAGACTGAGCTCCAACGAACACTTTGCGCTGGATGTCAAGAAGCGCAGCGACGGCAGCCTTGTCCCAGAGCTGCTCCTGGAGAAGCCTTTGGATCGAGAGAAGCAATCGGACTACCGCCTGGTGCTGACTGCTGTGGATGGAGGGAACCCCCCGAGATCTGGCACTGCAGAGCTCCGGGTATCAGTGCTGGACGTAAACGACAACGCCCCAGCCTTCCAGCAATCTAGCTACAGGATTAGTGTGTTGGAGAGCGCGCCAGCGGGAATGGTGCTCATCCAGCTCAATGCCTCTGACCCGGACCTGGGTCCTAGTGGTAACGTCACCTTTTCTTTCAGTGGTCACACCCCTGACCGTGTGAGAAACCTCTTTAGCCTGCATCCCACTACTGGAAAGCTTACTCTGCAGGGGCCCCTAGATTTTGAGAGTGAGAATTACTACGAATTTGATGTGCGGGCTCGAGATGGGGGTTCTCCAGCTATGGAGCAACATTGCAGCCTTCGAGTGGACCTCCTGGATGTAAATGACAACGCCCCCCACATCACTGTGACCTCAGAGCTTGGAACTCTCCCGGAGAGTGCAGAGCCTGGCACCGTGGTGGCACTTATCAGTGTGCAGGACCCTGACTCTGGGTCAAATGGAGATGTGAGCCTTCGTATTCCTGACCACTTGCCCTTTGCCCTCAAGTCTGCCTTCAGGAACCAATTTTCCCTGGTGACTGCTGGGCCCTTGGATCGAGAGGCTAAATCCAGTTATGACATCATGGTTACTGCTTCTGATGCTGGGAACCCTCCTCTGAGTACGCACAGGACTATTTTCCTCAATATTTCTGATGTGAATGATAACCCGCCCTCTTTCTTCCAGAGGTCACATGAGGTGTTTGTTCCTGAGAACAATCGCCCAGGGGACCTGCTTTGCTCCCTTGCAGCCTCTGACCCTGACTCTGGCTTGAATGCACTTATCTCTTACTCTCTCTTAGAGCCCAGAAATCGAGATGTGTCAGCTTCCTCATTCATCTCTTTGAACCCCCAGACAGGAGCTGTTCATGCTACTCGATCATTTGACTATGAGCAAACACAGACTTTGCAGTTTGAGGTGCAGGCCCGGGACAGGGGCAACCCACCCCTTAGCAGCACTGTGACAGTTCGTCTATTTGTGCTGGACCTCAATGACAATGCTCCAGCTGTGCTCCGCCCTAGGGCCAGGCCTGGTTCCTTATGTCCCCAAGCACTGCCTCCATCAGTTGGCGCTGGCCACCTAGTCACAAAGGTGACTGCTGTGGACTTGGATTCAGGTTACAATGCTTGGGTTTCCTACCAGCTCCTGGAGGCCCCAGATCCTAGCCTGTTTGCAGTCTCTCGTTATGCTGGGGAGGTGCGGACAGCTGTTCCCATCCCAGCTGATCTCCCACCACAGAAGCTGGTCATTGTGGTGAAGGATAGTGGTAGCCCACCGCTCTCTACCTCTGTTACCCTCCTAGTGTCCTTAGAGGAAGACACTCATCCAGTTGTCCCTGATCTTCGAGAATCTTCAGCTCCCAGGGAAGGAGAATCCCGTCTGACCCTGTATTTGGCTGTGTCTCTTGTGGCAATTTGCTTCGTGTCCTTTGGCTCGTTTGTGGCACTACTCTCCAAGTGTTTTCGTGGAGCTGCCTGTGGAGTGACATGCCTTCCTGCTGGCACCTGTGCCTGTCTCAGCAGATCTCGGAGGAGGGAGGGGCTCCCTCCTTCCAATGGGATCCTCCGGATCCAGCTAGGGTCAGACGATCCTATCAAGTTTGTTGATGTGGGAGGCCACTCTCATGGCTGTACACCCTTGGCTTCTGCACCCACTCGGAGTGATAGCTTCATGATGGTGAAGTCACCCAGTGCACCTATGGCAGGGGAGCCTGTTCGCCCAAGCTGTCCACCCTCTGATCTTCTCTATGGGCTAGAGGTGAGACCTTTACAGGCTCAGCCACTGCTTGAGTGTTGTTCTGACCCAGGCAGATGGCTGGGTCATATCCCAGAAGGTACTGGCCTCCTTATAAGAGCCCATAGTGATGTCACTGTCTTTGTGAATAATAACTATGTGATAGATGCTCTGTTTTAAAAGTTTTGTGAATTAACCAGGAAGTTGTGACAGGTTACCACTTGGGAGTGGGTTATGCCCGTTTTGGAGCATAAGGAATGAAAGTAATTGATGGTGAAGAACCAGGCAATCATGGAAGCATGCTGGTGTAATGTGGGCACATAGAAAACTTGAGTGCACAGGAGTGGGACATGCCAGGTAATCACCTAAACCCAGGGCTGCTTTCTCTACTTTTCCTCAGTGAGGCACCTTAACTCTAGATTACAGTTTCCCACTGAGTTGTGAAGGGACCAAAATCTGCCTCATGGTACTGAGTACTCTCTGACCCATCTTGAGAAGGTGTCTCTACCTGAAACACAACAGAAAATAAAGAATAGTAGAGAGCCAAGGGAGTGGAGAGGTACAAATAAAGGTAAGAGTAGAAGTCTTGTGGTCCAGGTCGTTAGGCCTCCTGATCAAATCCCTGCTGGGATTTGAACTAGATCTAGTAGATTGGAAGCATTATCTCTGGGGAAAAAAAGCAGTAAGCGAAGTCACGATGTCAGAAAACTGATTTATACTTAAGGAGCCCAGAGACATTCTCTGTAATGGAGAGACATCTACTCCACATTCAGGAGAGTACAGCTTTCCTGAATTTGGTGAAACCGTAAAGTTTACAGACCATGCCCAGCCACCCTCCTAGGCATCCTAAATCAGCCTCTTAAACGTTTCCTTACCCACAAGCGATGACACGCATTCCATATCCTCAGTCAAGAATCGCAGAAAAGCTAAGTCTTGTAGTCATCGGCAGACACTGAGATTTTCCTCAAAGCATTACTGGAGTCTCAGAGCAAGACTTTAGAGGGTCCTAACAAATCTTTTCTCTTACCCTAGAAGCATCTGGCAGGATGGGGTAGGGGAGGGAGGAAGCACGTGGGCTTTGCTTCTCTCAGAAGGAAAAAGTTTTGTTGGTTCAAGCAAAGTAGTAGAAGCTTCTGAAGTCACGCAGGAAGTTGCTGGGACAGAACACTGAGGAGTTTTGTATCACTTTGTCTTCCCTGTTGAGCACCATCTGAGCTGTCAAACTTTGCTGCCAAGGGGGCTGAATCAACCTGCAGCGTGAAATGAGTGGGGAGGTAGCAGGCTTCTGTGACATAGATTTGCAATGCCCGTTCCCAAGGTTTCCAGGGCTGAGGCGACTTTATAATTGGTTGAGAGCAGACAGACTTTTTGGCCAATCAAACTCAGAGCCGAGGTGGGGGATCTGCTCTTCCCGCCCGCCTCTTCTCCTCCAGCTCCCCAGCTCCACTCACATTTAACTCCCCTTCCCCCTACCCACCCCCGCCATTCGGTGACTAAGAACTGCTGCAGGCAGGCAAACCTCGGAGCAGTTTTTAAGAGACTGGAAGGAGGCATAAGAGATTTCAGCTGCTGCATTCCAAGCCTTGGGTCCACCTTGGAGACAGGACAGCACAGAGTTACTCTCCAGGAAGGGACTTCTGGGTCATGGGGCTCAAGACACCCCCACAGCTCCCTGGGAAATGGCAAGTGCTGTGCATGTTGTCCTTGTGCTGCTGGGGCTGGGCGTCTGGGCAGCTCCGTTACACAGTGGTGGAAGAGTCTGAGCCGGGGACGCTGGTGGGGAATGTTGCTCAGGATCTGGGCTTAAAGGTGACAGATCTGCTGAGCCGCCATCTGAGGTTGGGTT
Source organism: Chinchilla lanigera (assembly GCF_000276665.1). Taxonomy (NCBI): domain Eukaryota; kingdom Metazoa; phylum Chordata; class Mammalia; order Rodentia; family Chinchillidae; genus Chinchilla; species Chinchilla lanigera. Next base: position 12,297,442 of record NW_004955415.1, on the reverse strand, counting down.
CTGAGGAGAATGGGCGTTATTTTTCCCTGAGCTTAATGAGTGGTGCTCTGGCAGTGAGTCAAAAGATTGACCGAGAGAGCCTTTGTGGAGCCAGCACCAGCTGCCTGCTGCCAGTGCAGGTGGTAACTGAACACCCCCTGGAGCTCATCCGTGTTGAGGTAGAGATCCTGGATCTCAATGACAACTCTCCGAGCTTTGCCACTCCTGAGCGAGAGATGCGCATCTCAGAATCAGCAGCACCTGGGGCACGATTCCCACTGGATAGCGCTCAGGATCCGGATGTGGGCACCAATACTGTGAGCTTTTATACCCTCAGCCCCAGCAACCACTTTTCTTTGAATGTGAAGACCCTAAAAGATGGGAAGCTATTCCCAGAGCTGGTGCTAGAGCAACAGCTGGATCGTGAAACTCAGGCAAAACATCAGCTGGTGCTCACTGCTAAGGATGGGGGTACCCCAGCCCGCTCAGGGACCAGCCTTATCTCCATCATCGTGCTGGACATCAATGATAATGCTCCAGCCTTCCAGTCCTCAGTTCTGCGTGTGGGACTCCCAGAGAATGCACCCATAGGCACACTGCTGCTCCGCCTCAATGCCACTGATCCAGATGAAGGCACCAATGGCCAGCTTGACTATTCTTTTGGAGACCATACATCTGAGGCAGTGCGGAATCTCTTTGGCCTAGACCCTAGCAGTGGAGCAATCCACGTGTTGGGTCCAGTAGACTTTGAGGAGTCAAATTTCTATGAAATTCATGCAAGGGCCAGAGATCAAGGACAGCCAGCCATGGAGGGCCACTGTGTGATTCAAGTGGATGTAGGGGATGCCAATGACAATGCTCCTGAGGTGCTACTGGCCTCTTTGGTCAACCCCGTTCTGGAGAGTACACCAGTGGGCACAGTAGTGGGGTTATTTAATGTCCGGGACCGAGACTCGGGCAGAAATGGTGAGGTGAGTCTGGTTATCTTGCCAGAACTACCATTTCAAATTAAGCCTTCTGAGAACCACTACTCTCTGCTAACCAGCCAGCCCTTGGACCGCGAGGCTACGTCCCACTATATCATCGAGCTGCTGGCCAGTGATGCTGGCTCACCTCCCCTGCACACACACCTCACCATCAGGCTCAACATTTCAGATGTTAATGACAACGCACCCAGCTTCACCCAGCAGCTCTACACTGCTTACATCCCAGAAAACCGGCCTCCAGGCTCCCTTCTCTGCACTGTGGCTGCGTCAGATCCAGATGCTGGGGATAACGCCCGCCTCACCTACTCCGTTGTGGGGAGTCAGATTCAGGGGGCCCCTGCCTCCTCCTTTGTGTATGTCAACCCCGAGGATGGACGGGTGTTTGCCCAGCGTACCTTTGACTATGAACTGCTGCAGATGCTGCAGGTCGTGGTGGGTGTTCGAGACTCTGGCTCTCCCCCACTACATGCTAACACATCTCTACATGTGTTTGTCCTTGACCAGAATGATAATGCCCCGGCCGTGCTGCACCCCCGGCCGGGCAGGGAATTCTCAACTCCCCAGCGTCTCCCTCGCTCTGCTCCTCCTGGCTCCTTGGTCACCAAGGTGACAGCCGTGGATGCTGATGCAGGCCACAATGCATGGCTTTCTTACTCCCTGTTGCCACAGTCCACAGCCCCAGGACTGTTCCTCGTGTCTGCACACACTGGTGAGGTGCGCACAGCCCGGGCCTTACTGGAGGATGACTCTGACACCCAGCATGTGGTGGTCCTGGTGAGGGACAATGGTGACCCATCCCTGTCCTCTACAGCCACAGTGCTGCTGGTTCTGGAGAATGAGGACCCCGAAGAAATGCCCAAATCCAGCGACTTCCTCACGCACCCTCCTGAGCGGTCGGACCTTACCCTTTACCTTATTGTGGCTCTAGCAACCATCAGCCTCCTATCCTTAGTCACCTTCACCTTTCTGTCCGCTAAGTGCCTTCGGGGGCACGCAGATGGGGACGGGGGTGGGGGGCAGTGCTGCAGGCGCCAGGACTCCCCGTCCCGGGAATTCTATAAGCAGTCCAGCCCTAACCTGCAGGTGAGCTCTGACGGCACGCTCAAGTACATGGAGGTGACGCTGCGGCCCACGGACTCGCAGAGCCATTGCTACAGGACGTGCTTTTCCCCGGCCTCCGACGGCAGTGACTTCACTTTCCTCAGGCCGCTCAGCGTGCAGCAGCCCTCGGCTCTGGCGCTGGAGCCAGAGGTCTTCCGTTCCCGCGCTAATACGCTGCGGGAGCGGAGCCAGGTGAGGGCTAGGCGCCGCCCAGGGCGTCCCCTGGGGGCGGTGTTGGAGAAGCCGCCGGTGCACCTAAGGGACCTAGACCTCGCACTCCTCCTCTCAGGCTGGCTCAGCTGCTGGCTGAGCTCCACTGAATGCACGGGATCATATGGACTGATTGAGCCAATCAGAGGAGTGGTCGGGGCAGGCTGGGGACTTGGGCACTGGGAGGTGGTAGTAATAATAGGTGAAGAGTGTAATGGGACCCTTACTCCCACCCTCGTGCTCAGAAAAGGAAAGGGGATCCCTGAGTTTCCAATGAATTCTTAGCGATTTCGGTGGGGTCCAGGGTGGAGGCTGTCAGACTCAGCCTGCCAGCCCTCTCCTACACACCCCACTGGTCCTTAGATCTAGTTTCTCTTCAGTTCCTCACCACTCTCTGTCACCCAAAACCTTCCCTATGCCTGCTTCTCCCAGCCACCTCTGTCAAAAGGTCCTACAGGGTGCCGGGCTGGTGGGGGGAGCTCCCTGCAAGCCACACCCAGGACCCTAAACTTTGCACCTGCTCCTTCACCTCACCAACACACAGGCACACCAGGGCCGCTGCCAGGGTCACAGGGCTGTCCCCAGCCCACTCACAGCTCCCCGCCAGCAGTGACAGAGGCATTCATGGTTGACTATGATGTCCAGGATTGAAGGTCCCAGTAGCCCAGGGCCTGGTGTGGACAGAGGGCCTCCTTTCAACCCTCTGCTGGCTCCCAGGGTTGGGACTGTCTCCTCTGAGCTGGCCTGAGCCTTGTGTGGGCTTCTGAACCACAAATGTGACTCTGGATCCTCTTGGTGTAGGGCGAGCAGGATTATGTGACCCTCGGACCAGTGGTGTTACTGGGTCTGGGGCTCAGTACTAAGGGCAGAGGTCCAATAGTCCAGAAGCCTTGGCCAAGCAGGCAGGTGGGTGGAGCTGGTTTGGCCCCAGGTGTGGAGGTTGGGAGGACTGAAGCCAAAGATCAGACCTCTATAGACAGGGAACTCCTTCCTCTGGCAGGAGGTGGGTGCTACAGGCTCCTAATAGGCCTTTGGCTTGTCATGACCACAATGTGTTCGGTCATGTAAGGTCAGGACTCTGGGGATGACCAAAGTATCTGAGACTGTACTGGATAACCCCAGCACTCTGGGAGCCTGAGGCAGGAGGATTACCAGTTTGAGTCCAACCTGGGTAATTTAGATCCTGTCTCAAAACTAAAAATACTAGGCCAGGCATGGTGGTGCGCGCCTATAATCCCAGCACTTGGGAGGGTGAGGCAGAAGTATTGTTTTGAGTTTGAGGCCAGCCTGAACTGCATAGTGAAAAACGAAAAAAAAAAAAAAAAAAAAAAAAAAAAAAAAAAAAAAAGGACCAGGGACCAGCTCAGTGTGGAGACTCTGGGTTCAATCCTCAAAATAAGAACAAAAAAGTATCTGAGATGGCTGGCAAGTCCTTCCTGCTGAGGCAGATGGAAAGCCATAGCCTCTGCCTGGTGCCAGGTATGTCCTAGTGTGTAGGGAAAGAGTAGTAAAAGTCACAAGTTCCCACAACTCTAGGAGCTTTTACACAAAATATATCCGTGTCCCACCCTGCCCTTACTGAATCAGGATTACTTTGAAGCAACATTCAGAGATCTTGCTTCACACACTTTGTTGGAAAACCGAAGCACCTTATTTGATTGCCCCACCACCACCGCTGGATGGGTAGTAACAGCCCCATCTTATAACTGAGATTCGTGGAGGTCAAGTGACTTACTCAAGTTCACAGTAGATGATAGACTCTAACCCAAGCCAAATTTCAGTGTGGGTGCTTTAAATGGCTTGGCACTTGGATCTTGTAAAGCTGGACAACAGACAGTTGACATCTGCTGGGAAGAGGTAAGGGTGTGGTTCTTTCCCTTTTAGGGTCTTACACGTGGAGGAAATTCTTTGAGACTCCTCATCCTCAGCACCCTGTCATCCTCACCTACATTGTGTTCTGCCATCATGGTCCCTCTCCTCCCTTGATGATCTCTGCACCTCTACGTAGATTCCACTGTGTTTAAGAATACAATGGCTAAGGACTGGCCACCCCTCTGTTCTTCTTTACGGCAGTTCCAGAATGTTGCTCATGGCTCCACTTGCACTTGGAACGTTAGGCTTCTGGGTTCTGCACAAATCAGTCATCATGGGCCTCTGTGTGAGTCGCTGGCAGTCCTGGTCTTCCTTCTCCCCAGTGTAATCTGACATGCTCACACTCTCTGCTCCCTGGAGCAAACTTGAGAATTAATTACCAGCACACCCCAAACCAGCGAGGACATGGCTGTAGGAGTGCTCCTTGAGAGAGTGTGACAACACTCGCCCTGGAAGATTGGGACTGACTTTGTCATTAAGTAGCTGGCACCTTCAACGAGGTTGTGGGTAACAGCAGCTCAGCCCCTTGGGAGCCCTGGAGACTTAGTTGGCTCTGCTTGGAGACTGTGGGAGCTTGATCCCTCTGGGCTCTATCCCAGCCATTTTCTCTGTCCCAGACAGAGCAGCCTTGTTCTCTCCTCCTGAGTCACAGGCCATTGTCTGGCATGGAGTTCTGGGGGTGAGAAGTGTCCTGGGGCTTGGATGCCCTGCAAAGGCCCAGACTGGCATGACTCCTAAATTAATAATGTATTTAGCTGTGGGAAGATATCCTTGAGAGCCAAAGGCCGGAGGAGGTGTCCCTCTGAACGTGTCGCTGCACAACTTGGCACGAAAAGGGTTACCCAGAGCAGCAGCCATCTTGCTGCAAAGGATGCTTTGTTCCCAGCTGAGGGTCTGAATAATTTCATGCTGGGGCTGGTGGGATTCTCCTCTAAATGCCTCCTCTGCCGCTTTTGGAGGGCTTCTCCGCGCTCCTCCCTCCACTGCCACAAAAGATCTGTTCAGTCCCTGGCTCCAAAGCTCTGAGTCTGGAAACGGGGAGAAGAGGCCATTTCTTTAGCCACAGAATCTAGGTTTGCTCACTGTGACAGATAAAACATTATTTCCTTTTAGGCTCGGATACCTCAGACCCCTGAGTCCCGCAGGATTTTTGCGTTGTTTTGTTCTCCTGTTCTCTCTGAAGATGAGTGCATTCCTTGCATGCCTTCCATCCCAGGCCGTCCCCAGGGACTCAGGTGACATCCTGCCTCCTCTCAGTACTCAGCCCCTCTCCTTCTGTTTTCTCCACAGCAAGCCCCGCCCAACACGGACTGGCGTTTCTCTCAGGCCCAGAGACCAGGCACCAGCGGGTAGGTGACTGCTTCTCCAGCCCACCCTCTTCTCTGCGGCATTTTCGGCATTTTCTCAGAGATCAAGATGACGTGGGAGGAGATGGGTGGGAAGAGAGGGGGGAGGGCTCAGCACTGCTTCGAATGGCTCTTCCCTCAGTCTGAGATTTCGGGAAGGTTGTGCTGTACTGAGGGCTGGTACACAGACCCCAGGAGGAAGAGGCACTGCCCTGACTGTTTTGGAAGCTAAACACACACACTGCTCCTTCCTTCCCTTCTCCCCGCCACCTGCGTGTTTTCCTATCTCCTGAGGGCTGTACGGGACCAGAGGTGTCTGGATGGACAGGAGGCTTTTCATACCCATCCACTGCCAGCATGCCCCTGCTCCAAGTTGAGCCGGGCTCCAGCCTGACCTGGGGCTGGGCCAGAGGAACACAGGCCAAGAGGGGCTGCCGAAGGAGGCTGTCCACAGTCAGCCTTTGAGGAGGAGGAGGAAGGGAGAGGTGGGGCAGGACACTGGGGCAGCCGCAGGGAGTGCAGAGACAGCGCCCCAGGAGGTGAGGCTCCGGGGCGCAGAGCCACCCAGGGGAGGGCGGGGCAGGTCTCCCTTGTCTGGTGCCTGCTCCCGCTGCCCTCTGGCCTCCGCCTGTCCTGCCCTGTCTGCCGGCAGGACTTTCGCTCTGCCTCCTCTCCCTGCAGTCCGCCTGCGCCTCTGCCTCTCTCTTATCTCCGTGCTCCCCTCAGCCTCGATCCCACTTTGCGATGATCTCCGCCTCTCCCTCTCTTGTCTCTCTCAGGTTCTGTCTTTCTGCCGCATCTCCGTTCCCACCATTTGTGTCTGCTTGCCCTGATGGCCGCCTGCGATGGCGGCGCTGCTCCATAGATGTGGAAGGAGTGAATAAATGTGACTCTTCCTTAGGTCCAGTCTCAGGTCTCCTTTTCTGTCTCTGCCTCCCTAGCCTGGTCCTTGACCACTTTTCTGTCTCTCCTTGCATTATTTCCTCGTCTCTGTGTCCCCCTGCCTCATGACTCCTGCTCTCCTCTCTCCTCAGCCTTGCTGTGCCTGTGCTTGTCTCTTTCTCTGTCTCTGTTTCTGCTAAGTCTCCTTCCCTGCTACACTTTATCGTCTCTTTCCTCCTGTCCCTTCCTCTGAGCCCACCCCTCTCTCCTGTCTGTACTTGTGGCCTGGCTGGCACACACAGCCCCCTCTCCCTGCCCCCGCCACACTGAGCCTTTGATCTCTGTTCCCCTCCACTCACCCTCCCACCCCAGCTGCCCCAGCTGCTCATTTCAGTCCCCTACGAATTCCTGTGGAGACAGGAACCCCCTGCGGGGGCGGGGAACTCCAGCGGAAAGAGCTTTAGTGGGCCTGAGGGGAGCCGTGGGCGCTGGGCCAGGCCTCCCTGGTGGAAGCCCAGAGCTGGGAGGAGTCAGCCAAGGAGTCCCGGGTAGAGGCAGGGGCTCCTCTCGGCTTGGCTGGGCTCGGCTCGGCTCGGCTCGGCTCGGTTCGGCTCGGCTTGGCTCGGCTGGGCTCGATTCGGCGGCCTTCGAATGCTAAGATGCTAAGATGCTGGGCTTTGGGCTGCCGTTCTTCTCCCTCTCTTCCCCAAACAACTCCTCCCTGCCACGAGAACACAAGAGGCCTTGGTGTACCATGCAGATTCCAGCTCCTGGGCAGACCCAGTCCTGTTCTGGCATCAGGAATGCCACTCACTTCCTAGACGGGCCCCTAACAGGTAGCAAACCAGGAGACTGAGACTACGCTGGTGCTGATCCCTCCCTCCATCCCAGCTGTTTCTCTTCTCCTGCTGCCCTTGCCCCGCCTCCCCATAGCCACCCATTCAATCATTCATGGGTTCACCCATTCAGCAAATGTTTATTAAACATCTGCTATGAGCCAGGCCCTGTGCTTTAAAAGTGAACACACGGACAGGGTCCCTGAACTCATAGGTTTTGAGGCCAGCAGAGAAGAGAAAATTGACAACAAATCGTACACACACACACATCTAGTTACAAATCATAGAAAGTAACAGAAGAGAGGGTGAGGTGAGTATAATGAGGGGGTCAGGGAGGCTAGTAGGAGGTGACGTTTGAGCCGCAGCCATGAGAAGCACTGGGGAATTTGTATGCCCTCTGCCCATCTCCAGCCCACGTCCTGGACCTGAGAACCCCACCAGTTACTCCCCATGCACCCCGCAGAGTGAGCACCTTACTCTGCTTCAAATCCCTTCTCATCAGTGAGAGGCTTAGCAGCCTAGAATTTATGGGGAGCTCTTGGGGAGATGGAGAGAAGGCCCAGGAGCTCTCTCATCCTTAATTAACTTGCCAAGGATGAGCAGAACATTTCTGATTCAGCTCCAAAGCAGCCAAGATAAAACAACTGTTAGGGGTTCATCCACCAAGTTCCCTCCTTTACTCAGTAATCACTGAGCACCTTCTGTAGACCAGGCAGGGTGCCAGGTGTGTGAGAGATCAGACATGGCCTGAAGTATGCTCTCAGGCCATGCTCTCGAGGAGTATGCAGTGTGTTGAGAGAGACAGATATTAACCAAATAAGCACAAAACATAAATGTAGGGTAAACATTTATAACAAGTGCTTTTACTTTGTGGTAAAAGCTTATAAAATGGATTTGACCTAGCCAGGAAAGAGGACACCCTGGAGGGAATGAGGCCTGAAGGGTGAATATGAATTAACCAACTGGAGGCAAGTGAAGAGCCCTCTATGTGGAGGGAGGAACATATGCAAAGGTCCTGGGGTGAGGCCTCTTGGGATTAACAGAATGGCAGGGAGTTTTCTCTTTGCTTCCATTCTGATGAGCAGATGAGAGTGAGGGGAGAGTTCTGTCATCCAATCTAACTGTGGTTCCAGCCCCCCACTGCCGTCCTGGCCCACTATCTTGCCTACTGCCCTGTAGCCCACCTTGTGCAACCCATCGAGTCAGATACACCGGGTGTGCAGCAGGGCCAGTGTTAGGGTTTGTGGTGAATCCAGTTCAAGCCAACACTAGGACATGCTGATAGAAAAAGAAAAGACTCACATTCTCAAGTCCTTGCCCGCCTTTGACTCCTCCTTACTACTATCCCTTCTCAGGTCATCCCTTTGGTGTTTTATTTTGTTTTGTTCTTGTGTTTTTGAGACAGAGTGTTGGTTGCTATGTAGTTCAGGCTGGCCTTGAACTCACTGTGTAGCCCAGGCTGGCCTTAAATTAAACTCATGGTGACCCTCCTGCCTCAGCCTCTGGAGTACCAGGGTTATAGGCGTGCACCACCAAACCCAGCTCATCCTTTTGGCTTCTGATCCTGACAGCTGTTGTCCCAAGCTCAGAGCCCAGGCCAGCATCTCTCGCTTCTGGGCTGCAGCCTGGGCCCACCCTGCCCGTGCTGCTGTTCTTCCCCTCAGCCAGGAGAGGCGCTGGCAGGCTCTTTGGCCTCTGTCCCTACGCTGTCCCTTTGGCAGCTCCAAATGGGCTTCAGTTTGCCAGTGCTGGATCCCTTTGCGTCCCTCCTCCTCTGAGATGCATCTTCCCCGCTCCTGCCCCAGAAGGGTCATTCACCAAAGAGTGGCTTAAATTTTCTGCTTATACAATGTTACATGCTTATTATAGAAACATGAGAAAGAGAAAAAAATTAAAAGAGAAATAACCTGTCATTTTATAATCTGGTCAGAAACTGTACTAACTTTTTAATATTAAAAACTTCAGCTCTGGGGCTGGGGATTTAGCTCAGTGGCACAGCGCTTGCCTGGCAAGCGCGATGTCGTGAGTTCGACTCCTGGTACCGGAAAAAAACAAAAAAATAAAAAAATAAAAACTTCAGATCTATACAAAGTAGAGAGAGGTGGTGTGGTGAACCTCTGTGGAACCATTGCCCTATCTTGTGTCACCTTATCCACTCCTTCATACCCCACTTGGCTTTTTTTAAAGCAAACTCAGATATCATATAATTTAATTTGTATTTTCGCTATCTTTATGAATTTTTTTATTTTTTACACAGGGTCTACCTATATATTTCAGGCTGCTCTTAGACACATTATGTATTCCAGGCTGGCTTTGAACTCATGGCAGTCCTCCTGCCTCAGCTTCCAGGGTGCTGGGATTATAGGCATGTGCCAAAACATCTGGCCTTAGATGAATTCTTTCTTAATATCCACACTGTCTTTTTGATTGAGGTTCTCTTAAGATTCTGTAACCTTTTTATTTCATTTATTTGTTTATTGTCTTTTTGAGACAGGGTCTCGCTATGCAGTTCAGACTTGCCTTGAGCTCACTTTGTAGCCCAGGCTGGTCTCAATATTGATACAGTCTTCCTGCCTCAGCCTCCCAAATGCTGGGATTACAGGCATGCACCACCACACTTGGCTGTCTAACCCTTTTAATGTAAAAGTTTTTCTTCTTATTTATTGAATCATTAACATTTTTATATGTATCTTTTCAAATGTTTTTGTGTAATCAAAAAATGCATGCAAGCTTCTTTTCTAAAATCTAATTCATTTACATTGTCATAAGCTTGTTTTACTTGGAATATCAAGAATTTTCAGCTGGGTGTGGTGGCGCACGCTTGTAATCCCAGCACTCAGAAAGCTGAGACAGGAGGATCCCTATAAGTTCAAGGCCAGCCTGTGCTACAAACTGAATTCAAGGCCAGCCTAAACTGCATAATGAAACCCGTCTCAAAAAGATAAAAAGAAAAACAAAACAAAAAAAATTTCGTTTCCAGTCATCTGGTATGTTTCTTACCAATTTAAAAAAAAAAATAGTAATTGAGGTCATCCTGCCCATCAGGATTGTAACCTATTTTTTCTTCTTTGAAATATATCAGAATTTTTCCATGTCAATAAAAATTTTTCAAAAATGATTTAATTATTATACCATAGCCTCTCATGTGGACATATACATATATTTTTAGATGCTAATAAGCTCTTACTATGTTAAGAAGATACATATGTTGGCCTGGTGTGGTGGCACAAGCCTGTAATGCCAGCACTTGAGAGGCTGAAGCAGGAGGATTGCCACAAGTTCCAGACTAGCCTGGACTACCCAGAGTTCAAGGCCAGCCTGAACTATATAGCGAGACCCTGTCTCAAAAAACTAAAAAGATACATGTGTATTTATATTTAACACAGTTACACCCAGACTGTTATCAAGATGACTTTCCCAGATTTCTCACTTTTTTTGAGCATGATGCAGACAGAATATTTTATTATAGCTCAGCCAATAACATTCTTCTCTCTTTCTCTTTCTCTCTCTCTCTCTCACACACACACACACACAAACACACAAAACACCAAAATATAAACTCTTTACTGCAAGAAGTGTTTCTAACATCCCTTAAATCTTAGGGCCTACTGTGGGCATTGGCACATAGTAGGTGCTTAGGAAGTGGTGAATGGTGCCTTTACTTTGCACTCTTCCCCAGAAGAGGCCGCTGCATCTGCTGCTGGGGCTCCAGGGCTTCCTTGTTGAAGCCCAGCATGTTGTTGGATGTAAGGTCACAGGCTTTGGAGGCAGAGGAGGCCTACTTTAAGGCTGCAGCTCAGCCACTTGCCAGCTGTGTGACTTTGGGGTCCCTGAGTCCTGATTTCAACTGCAGGAAAACAAGGATAGTCATAACCCTTATCTGCAGGGTAGGACTGAGGATGAAATAGGAGATAAATATATACTTCAGTTGACCCAGTACTCGGAGAACAGTGAAGGGCTAAAAAAGAAGTCTCTGCTCATCTCTTGCCCAGCTTCAGAGGGCTGGCAGCCTGCCCATCCTGTCCCAAACTTCTCCTTGAGGCCCAGCCCATCATATTTCCAGGCCACCCTTCCAGTCGCCTTACCCCTCAATGCCACTATTCATCACCGCCGATGTCCTCCTAACCTGCGCTGCTGCTCCCGGGGGCCTCCCCCAACAGCCCAAAGCTGTCCCTCCTCCCTCTACTCTCCCCATGTTACCCCATTACATCCACCCTGGGCCTCAGCCCACCTGCCCGAGAGCTCAGTCAGGCTAGAAGTGAGGACTCCCAGGTCCTCTGGAGACAGAAGCAGCTGAAGCCCCATCTCTGGGCTCCTGCCCTCCCAGGGAAACCCCCACCCTGGGTCCTTTCACAGGAGCAAGAGTGATGGTTAAATACATAAATCCCATCCTGGCAAACCCCTGGTGAACACCTCAGTGGCTTCCCAGACCCCTGAGGATGAGCGTCCAGACTCCCTGGCCTGTGGCAGCCACATACTCTCGTAGTCCTCTGAGCTCACCGCGCCCCTTCTACCAAGTGACTCAGGCCAGAAGGAGTCTTCCCTCTGCCTGTTCAGGTCTCACAACACTCCACTCTTCTAACCTATCGGAAAGCTGAAAGAATTGTATGATGGACATCAGACAGCTTCACTTCAACTGTTAAAAGTTTGCACCTTTGTCTTTATGCTTGCACGCACACACACGCACACACTCATGCACACATGCACACATCATTTTTCTTAACCATTTGAACATGAGTTGCAGAAGTTGTAGCACTTGACACTTTAGTGCAAATCCCCTAGGACACCTATATAACCACAAAAAAATGATCACACTTGAGGAATTTAACATCAATGCCATAATTTATAGTCCACTAGCCGATTTACATAAATGTTCCCAAAATATCCTTTTAACCTGCTTGTTTTTCAATGCACGATCTAGTGAGTATGAATTGCATTTTGTTGCCTTGCCTCTTCCTTCTTTATTATTATTGTTATTATTATTATTTTGGTTTTTTGAGATAAGTTCTCACTATGTAGCTCAGGCTGGCCTTGAACTCATTATGTAGCCTAGGCTAGCCTCACACAGTGATCCTCCTGCCTCAGCCTCCTAAATGCTGGAATTCTAGGGGTGCTGCCACCACACCTGGCTTTTTTCTTCTCCTTAATCTAGAACACTCTTTTTATTTATTTGTTTGTTTGTTTGTTTGTTTTCTGGTACCAGGAATTGAACTTACGACCTCGCACTTGCCAGGCAGGCATTGTGCCACTGAGCTAAATCCCCAGTGCCCTCTCTCTACTTTTTAAAAGAATGATATAGACATTTTTAAATAGTCCAAATCAGTTGTCTTTTAAAATGGACTTGCTGATTATTTTTCTCCTGGTCAGATTCTGGTGGAACAGTCTTGGTAGGTGTCTTGGTTACTTTTTTCTTGTTACTGGGACAAAATACCTGATGCCCAAAATTAAGGAAGGAAAGGTTTATTTCGCTTACAGTTTGTGGAGGTTTTAGTCCATACTTGGCAGATTACAAGGCAGAGTCGCACATGGCAGAGAGCTACAGCTCATGGTGACAGAACACAGCAAAGCAACAACACACACAAGGGAGGAAATGGCCAGAAGCACCCTCTTTCTCTCCCTTACATATGCAAACTATTCACCCCAGGGTGGGTGTAGCTCTCACACCGGTAATCAATCAAACTCTAAAAGCCTGCCCCATGGCTGCATGAGGCTTTGGGGGGGACACCCAGACACAAACCATAACAGTAGGAACAACCCATAAGCAATGTTATATATTTCCCACATCAGTCTGTCACATCAGCAATGTTCAGTTTGTTCACTTGGTGAAGTACTGTTCCAAAATCTCTCCATTATAAGGGTTTTTGTGGCTGTTTATTTATTTATTTTTTGCACTGTTGGGGAATTGAACCCAGAACCTCATGTATACTAGGCATGTGCTCTGCCACAAAGCTACAGCCCCAGCCCAGCATTTTTTGTTTGTTTGGAGACTAAGCTTCACCATGTTGTCCACACTAGCCTTGAATCCTGGACTCAAGAGATCCTCCCGCCTCAAGTCTTCCAAGTCGCTGGGACTACAGGTGCAAACCACTGTGGTCAGCTTTGTAAAGACATTTTAAAGTATTTGTGGTTGATGAGCAATCTGTGCGTGTACTTTGCGATGTGGAGCAACACTTCATCCAGTGTTAGTAATTTAATATTCACTGGTGACCCTAGCTTGACTCTGTCTTCACATCAGTGGTTACCAAGTGGTGATTTTCAGTCGTTCCTCCCACATTTTATTTAGATGCCATTCACCTGCAAGTCACCTGGATAATTTGCTCAGATTTAAACTTGCTCCCCTTGCCCTGGAGGAGCCTAGACCAGGTGAGCTTCCTCACCCCAGTTAGGTCAGGATTTTCCTTATGCGTCAGTCGTGTCCTGCTCTTTGCCTCCATTGCAACCTGTCACAGTTAAAGCAATTAAGCAATTAAATGATTGCTCGTGTTTTAAGTCAGCCTTGATGTGCATTGCCAAGAGGACTCTTTCTGCCCTGTATGCACCCGCAACCTTGCCCGCAGCACACTGTCGGTCATAGTAACTGCGCGGTAAATCTTTGTTGAATATGTCGGTGCAGAATTCCAACTCTTCCCACTCTCAGGAGGGAGGAACGGATTTCTTGCTTTCCCCTCCAACCTTCATTTTGTGTTTGCTGTGACAGTGTGGTGGTGACACACCATGGCTGTATGCTTTGTTCTGAGCTTTAGCCTGGGTCCATCTACCTGGGAGTGGAGAAACCATAAGCAGAGACAGACCCTGCACAGTGTAAAGAAGTTCTTGGCCCTGCTCATCTACCATGACACACACACCACCACACCACAGACCTTGCCTTCAAGGCCTGCCCTGAAACCCTTCCGTCACAGGGACTCAGCTCTCTCCCCTGCCTCCTTACATCCACTCGGACAGCTATTTATTGAGGAAATTCTCTGAGCCAGGTGGTGCCAATGGGTTGCTAACAGGCAGGTTGCATGTGTGAGCCAGGCTGCTTCCCTCCTGCAAAGTGAAATAAATTGATCCTTAAAGATAAAAAAGAAATCATAGAAATGATCATGGTGGGAAAAAATCTAAATTTACTTGGAATTCCTTAGGGTTCTTTTATAGTCATGCTTTTTCAATGCACAGAGCTTCTCAATCCTAATTAAGTCCAGGTACCATCTTGTACATCAGATGCCTCAGTACGAAATGGGCACAATTGTCCCTGCCTCACACAAGTCACTGAGGTGGAGGAGCGGACAGTACAGTCAACAGGGTGACTATGGCACCACCCAAGCCAGCCAGTGTGCGCTTACAGACCCCCCTGGACAAATTTTACATCCCCAAGGCCAAGGCTTCGGGGATGAGGTTCTAGGGATCAGCAGCTGCCCCTGATTTCCATTAACAAAGCGTCAGGGAAGGGCTTTGGGAAAGCTTTGATGAAAGAAGGCTTGAGACTGGAGCTAGGAGTGGATCATCTCATGAAATAGGAGAAGCAGATTCTGTGTCAGATTTGAGTTATTATTTCCTTCTCCCTGCTGCAGGGTTGCTTGGGGGCTCCTGCATCTTCCCTTAAATTCTCTGGTCCCCACCCCTTTCCCTAGGTCTGAGACATACTCTAAGCTTTCCCCTGTCCTCTGAGAGAGTCTAATGTCCCTTTCTGTGACAGCAAACCATGTTCTCTCATGAGGGGCAGGGAATGCAGTTTATCAGCTGGCTTGGGGGACTAAAGGACTGTGACTTTGCTCAGAGAGGCAGGTTTCCAGCGTGAGGTCACATGGACCACTAGATTTGGGGACCTTGGGAAGAAGGTAAGAGGGACGAAAGCCAGCCTGGGCTGGGACCCTGCTCACCATCCCACTCTCTCCTCAGCTCCCAAAATGGCGATGAAACCGGCACCTGGCCCAACAACCAGTTTGACACAGAGATGCTGCAGGCCATGATCTTGGCCTCTGCCAGCGGTAAGTGGCACCCACGGTATGGTGGGGTTGGAGGTGTGGGGCTTGGGTGCCTCCCTTGGCTGCTGCACCCAGAGACTGGATATCAAAGGGCACAGTTTCTCTGAATCTCGAAGCTGCCGAAAGGACCCACGATTCCAGGATATAGACCCAGGTTAAAGAACAGCAAAGGAAGGCTGGGGATATAGCTCAGTGACACAGTACCTGTTTGGCAAGCACAAGGTCCTGAGTTCGATTCCCGATACAAAAAAAAGAACAGCAGAGGAATTGGGGGTCCTGCGGTGCCCAGCAGAAGTGAACAAGTGACAATCTGTTGAGGTGTGGGGGTGGTGGCTGCAAATCTAGCTCTGGAGGGAATAGCATAGGGCAGGTCCTAGCTCTGCCACTTACCCCCGCCCCTTGTGACTTGGATCGCTTTGCTCAGTTTTTCTAAACCTCAGTTTCCTCAGTCAAGGAAGTGGCGACAGCAGCCCCAAAGAGTTTTTGGGAAGACTGAGGAACAGGCTACCATAAAGCACAGAGTTCCGGCCTGGCACCTGAAAGTCCTCAGTCAGTGAAAGTAGGTATGGATGGCCCCAAGAGATGAAAGACTCCTTGTTTTGCTGCCCTCACCTCCAGAACAGGGCTTTGGTTTTCTCACAGGGCTAGCAAAGAGCTCCACATGCGATAGGGATTCAGCCAGTGGTGGCTGTCCCTGAAAAGTCACACTGGTCCTGAACAGCGGAAGCAGAATAATAACATTAGAACTTAAGAGCACAGGTTTTGGAGGCAGGCCAGTCTGGATTCGAATCCTGCTGCCGCCACTCAGCTGTTATTAAGCCCCTCTGGGCCCCAGCTTCACCTAGGAAATGGACACATTAGTAGACTTCATTGTGATATCGTGCGGACCAAATATAAGGCCTTCAGCAGAGGATTGGCGGAGAGCAGAGCACATAATTGACTGAACATTATATTTACTGACCGATAGGGATAAAAGGCAGAATTAGAATAATGCCTATTAATAAGCATTAGCTTCTGGAGCAACAAACTGTGGGCTCCTAGGGAGCCTGGCAGAGGGTTAAGGCTCTGGCCTTGTGTAGCGCACTGAGCCCAGCCATCCAGCACAACTAGAGGGCCGGTGGTGGAGAACGGTCAGTCACAGTGCCACAGTCATCATGCCGGGGTACGTGCTAGATACACCTTGTGAGATGCCAGTTGCCCCAAAAGCCCCAGTTTTGCGCTCTGATTCTCACCCACCTCTGCTCCCAAGTCTGTGCCCTTCCTACTACAGGTGACTGTGTCTGCATTTAGATCCAGCTCCTTTTCCCTTTTAGCCAATTAGAGCGAGAAGCTGAACTCCTAATGCTCCAGATTCTCTCAGATTTAGGCTGCCAAATAAAATACAGGATGCCCTGTGAAATTTGAATTTCAGATGCTCAAGTGTTACTGTAGCCTAAGTAAATTTCAAATGCTGCATGAGAGCGACTACACTAAAAACTTTTTGTGCACCTAAAATTCGCATATAACCGGACACCCTGCATTTTTATTTACTCCCATCTGGCAACCCTACCCGAAATGTCTGTGGGGTTTTGTGGGGCCAGGCGGTGGCTGATGACAGGTGGTCGGGCCGCCAGCCCTCTGGGGCAGAGCTGTCCCGGGTCTGATGGGGCTGTCTTCCCAGAGAGGCCGGATACTGGTTATGACAGAGGCAGGCAGCAGGGCCTGGGGAGATGCCAGACCCAGCTCTTGAGGGAAGTAAATAGGTCTATTTAGCTGTTGTGGCCTTAAACCCTAAGGCCAGAAAAAGGCTTTTTAGCCTAAATCCAGATGTTAAAAACAGACGTGGAAGCAGTATTTATGGCCTAAACGCCTCCCTGAAGGTCTCCCTGGAGCAGGGCCCAGGCAGGACACGCCGCTGTTGGGGCTCCACCCTGCCCTCCAGCCACCCCTCTGGCCCACGAGGGGCCTGGCCCCCGGCCACCCTTGGGCCCTAGGGAGTGGACTCGGGGTGGAGGTGGCAGGGTCAGGCCCTCCTCTCACTTTCACGGTCACTTCCTAGCACTAGAACCAGAGAGGTTTCTGGAGTTCAGCCCAGCCAGGCCTGTGGGGCTGCTGAGGGCAGCTAAGAGGGCCCTCGGAAGGCTTTTTAAATAAACACTTGGAGGAGGTGTGCTCTCCAGGAAGCTGCGGTTTGCAGCTGACCGGCTCTGGTCTAGCTCCTCAAGCCTTCCTGGCCACTCCCGAGTGTTTGCCCCAGCCCTGGGCTTGTCTGGGGGGAAGTTGGGGTGACCATGGGGCTGATACAGGAGGGAGACAAGCTTACCTCCTCCAGCCAGAAGATGGTTTCTCGCTGCTTTTCTAAATAGACTTAGAGACTTGGACTTAGCGAAAATCCTGGTCCTTGCCCAGAGTGGGTCTTGTGGGGGTGCGTCGGGTGGGGGGGGATATAGAGGGAGTGGCTGCTGGAGAACTGATTGTATAGCACGCGAAAGCCAGTGACCCAACTTCTTCCCCTCAAATCATAGATGTGGAAACATGCCTCAGTGCCCAGGGCCTGGGCCAAGATCACAGAGCTCCTTAATGGCAGAGCTGGCCAAACAGAGGTCCAGGGTCAGTCTCTGTCGGTTACACCTTGGATACCCTGCATTCTCCGTCTTCTCTTCCTCTCTACCCACCCCAATTTTGTGGAACCCCACAAGGTGGGCGGGAGTTTGCTTTGTCATTTTCATCCATTCTGGGTGCTTCTCAGAGATCTTGGGTATGTGGAGGATGTGGGAGGACCTGACTTCTATCTTTAAATTCAGCTTCCCTTCTCCTGGTTTCTTTCTCTGCATTCCTCTCTCTCTCTCTCTCTCTCTCTCTCTCTCTCTCTCTCTCACACACACACACACACACACACACACACACACACACTCCAGGCTCCCCTCCAGCCCCTAAATCACTCTGCAATTCGGGCTCTTTGAAACCAGATCTGAGCCTTCTCCTCCTTCCCTTCCCAGGCTCAAGGAGGCTGGAGGTGGCAGGAGCTGGAGGGGAGGGGAGGAGCAGCCGCCAAGGACTGGGCTTCTCCTGGAGTTAATTAGGGAAAACAGGGAAATGTCAAGACCATGAAAAGGCTGGGGGAGGGGCGGCCAGGGGAAGGAGGGAGGAGGTGGGCAGCTGCTCCCTCTCCCTGGCTCCCTTCCCCTCCCCTAGGAGGCCACAGCTGCGAGGATTTCGGATTTGAGGCTGTAGAAGCCCGAGCGCTAGAGGCATATTTCTGCTCTCTTCTCTTCTGCCCTCCCCCTCCAACCGCGGCACTGAGAGTTATTTCCTGTCTATTTCTCAATCCCTGGTTAGTATCCCAGGATTACGCAGCTTCTCCAGCCTTAGTCACCCTCTCCTACCCTTTCCAGGGTCCAGGGCGGGGGCAGAGGGAGACTGGGGACGCAGGCTCTTCTGCCAGCTGGAGAGGGGTTGGGCTGGGCATGCCTGATGCTTTAACTCCTTCTCTGCCACAACGGAGTCTGGGGCCTCCAGCTGAGAGCCCAGAGTCAAATTCCTGTTTCCCCCAGTATCCCTCACCCAGACAGGGATGGCGTGGGGTAAAGAGGATGACACATTAGACAACGATGAAGATGACAGTCTCTGCACACTGGGGAAGCACTGACTGGTTCAGTCCCTCCAAAGGCCCTTCAGGGCTACTTCTGTGCCCCAGCCTTTGTTGTGCATACAAGTCAAGTTGCTGGAGATCTTGTTAGGAGGCAGATTTTGAGAATTTGCCCTTTAAAGTAGTTCCCAGGTGATGCTAAGCGAGGGCCAGACTTTGTACATCTCTGAGCCCGCTCCTTCTGTTCAGTGGATCGTTGGGCTAGAGATGCTTTCTGATCTTACCTAGCTTGGACACTGAGCCTCTACCTGCACTGCACTTACGGAGTCTGGTCCCTGGAATCATCATCTTAGGCTCCTAGTGTTAGATCAAAGAAGACCCACGATGAAACAAAAAATATAACCAGCTTCGAGGAAGTTTAAAATGGAAGTTTACTGCCTCCAACAACCATACACCTGAATCTAGGAGTCCTCCCTGGCCAACGGTGGTTAGGGTTATACACAGGTGGTCCGGATTTAGGAGATGTGGGTACCAGTGATTGGAAAGAAGGGATCAGAGTAGGGTCACCTGACAGGTTAAGCTAAGTTGTATTTCTTTTTCTTTTTTTTTTGAGATAGGGTCTTGCTATGCAGTTCAGGCTGTTTTTGAACTCACTATGTAGCCCAGGCTGCCCTTGAACTGGTGCCAGTCATTCTGCCTCAGCCTCCCAAGTGCTGGGACTACAGCCATGTGCCCCCACACTGGCTAGTTCTGTTTTTCTGTTTCCTTTTCCCCTCAGTGGCACCAACTGGTCAGGGTTAAGTTAAGTTTAACTTTCCTAAGTTGGGTTTCTACTTTTCAGAATTGACATTGCCTGTATGCCAGGAAGGGGGTACTACATTCTCTTCTCACACCCAAAGTATCACAAATCCCCATTTCCTCCCTGTATCCTTTGCCCTCAGAGTAGGGATAAGGTCTAAGCTGGTGTAGGTGGTACAGGAGAGTAGTTCTGCCCTCCAGCAGGCACCAAGGTACGCTTGGGCCCAAGTCTTTCGATAACATACTCTCTGGGATCTGCCTTCTCTTGGCCTTGGTTCTGTCATCTGTAAAATGAAGAGCTTCCACATGCTTCACGGGATGTTGTGTTGAGGTTAAAAGTGACCAGGCATGTGAGGCCTCTAGCAAAGTGCTTGGCTTAGAGTGGGCAGTCAAATGCTCCCAGAAAATGGATGCTTGGAGAGTATCCAATACCCCGTCCCACCCCACTAGCAGACTACTGAATTGTACTCTGTGCCGGGCACTGGTTGGAAAAGGAAAGGCATAAACAAACCATGGCCTAGCACAGAAGCCAGAGGCTCCTTTTCCAAGGATTGAGAAGAGCGAGGATTTGGGAGCCAGGGTCTTGGCTTTGAGAAGTACTAGCTAGCATTTATTTGGCGCCTACCACATACCAGGCACTATTTTAAGTACTTTACATACATGTCCGTGTCTCACTTTCACTCAAACAGGAACCAGAGGTGGTGAGTATTGTCGTTCCTGTTTTGCAGATCAGAAAAAGATAGCTAGGAATCAAACCTAGGCTTTCGCCCTCTTAACCTCTGCCCTCAGCTCCTTGCAGATACATGGAGGCTCTCTGGGTGACCACTGTATTCCCAGTGCTCAGCGTGGTCAGGGTCCACAGAGCTCTATGGACATTCAGGACCTGCTTGTGGTGGAAAAGTCATGGCCCCCACTCTGATGATCTGATCTTCCTGTCTTTGCAGAAGCTGCTGATGGGAGTTCCACCCTGGGAGGGGGAGCTGGCACCATGGGCCTGAGTGCCCGCTACGGACCCCAGTTCACCCTGCAGCATGTGCCTGACTACCGCCAGAACGTGTACATCCCGGGCAGCAATGCCACGCTGACCAATGCAGCTGGCAAGCGGGATGGCAAAGCCCCAGCAGGTGGCAATGGAAACAAGAAGAAGTCTGGGAAGAAGGAAAAGAAGTAATGTGGAGGCCAGGCCTAGAGCCACAGAGCAGCCTCTCCCCCCAATCAGCTTCTCCTTACCTGTACCCAGGCCTCACTTCCAGGATTCTGGTAGGGGCCAAGGCCATGCTCCCCTTGAGAAACAGAAACAAGTGCCCAGAGTCAACACCCCCTGCCTCCCCCCAGGGGGTTGAATATGCAAAGGGAGTTCTGCTGGGAACCCCCATCCAATCAATTGCTGTACCCCTGGGGGTAGTGGGGTTAGTGTAGACATAAGAACCATTGTCACACTCCCTTTAGTTACAGCTGAACTCCTTCATCTTCCAAATCAATCAGGCCCATCCATCCCCTGGCTCTCTGCTCCCCTACCCCACCCCACTCCTTCAGATTTCCTCTCTTGAGTAAGGTGGTTGGGGTGTTGAGGTACCAGGTGACCTAAAAAGACTCATCATTCTGAAGAGTTGGAAGAGCATCATGACCTCTTGGTCTCCCCTTCAGCTCTCAATCTTCCCCCAAAGCATGCTTTGGTGCCAATCCTTTCGCCTCCTTCTAGAGCCTGCAACCAGTGCTCAAGTTTTGGGGGGAAAGGTCACCATCCATCCCCATGGTACTGATGCTTGCTGGATTTGGGGAGGGCATTTTGCTGCCAAGCCTCTTCCCAACGCCCTGGGGACCAGTCTTTTGTTTTGTTTTTCATTGTTTGATGTTCCCGCTGCATGCTGTGTTCTCTACCCCTCCTCAAGAGACTCCATTGCATGTTGTGAGATGGTAGGGGTGGTAAGATACAGAAGGAAAGTATGTGCGTGTGTATGTGTATGGATGGGGGAGGATGGACAAAGCTTGGCCCATCAGTTAGTTAACAGAGTCTTGCAGGAGCCTCTGTATATCCCCAGGGTACTGGCCAGATCCCCGAATTCCAGCCGCAAACCAAGCAGTAGGCTGGACCTTCACCACACACATGCAGGCTAAAGGCTTCAATCTATAGGCTTCAGCCCAGGCAGCCAGCTTTGGGTTGAGCTACCAGGACCAATGGGTTTAAACTGGCATTTCAGTGCAAGGACGCTCTGAGCGGGGTTTAGGAGCAGGTGCCCTCGAGAGGTCAGAAGGGCTGGCCTCTGTGGGTGCTGGGTACTCCAGAGGTGCCACATGTAGAAGGACTGGAGGAGCCCCAGCAGGAAAGGAGGACCAGCTAGGCCATTCTCGGTCCTCGGGTTGAGAGGCAAGGAGCTAGATCAGGGACCGAGTGGGCAGAAAGTCTCAGCCCATGAAGGGGCTTCTCCACAGGTCCCTGCACTCCTCAAGCCTCAGCCCTTCACCTTGCCAGGTGCCATTTCTTCTCTGTGAAGGCCACTGCCCAAGCCCCCAGTCCGCCCCCTAGTGGCCAGAGCCTGGTAAAAGTCCCCCAGTGCCTCCTTGTGCATAGACCTTCCTCTGCCCTCCCCTTCTGTCCCTGCGGTCCTGTTTGTCCGGCGGGGTTGCAGGAGAACCCCACCCAGCCCTTCAGTAGTGTAGAGCCCCCTGGCTGGTGTAGAGTAGCCAATAGTGTAGTGCGGTGTGCTTTCACGTGATGGCGAGTGGGCAGCGGGGCGGGCTGGCGCCGCCGGCCGCCCATGAATCTGCCTGCAGCGGCCCGTGCTGTGTTCGTGCTGTGTCCACGCGCTGCGGCGACCCCTCCCCGATACTGACTCCTTCTATAAGCGCTTCTCTCCGCATAGTCACGTAGCTCCCACCCCACCTCTTCCTGTATCTCACGCAAGTTTTATACTCTAATATTTATATGGCTTTTTTTCTTCGAAAAAATAATAAAAAGGTTTCTTCTGAAAGGTTGGACGTTTCTGTTTAAGAGCTGGAGTTCCTGGTATGTGTGAGTGAAATGCGCTGAGGTGGATGCTGGAGGAGTGGAACTAGCGGCCGCTGTTTGCGTCTTGGTTTTGTGTCACTGAGCATCTACCTGTGTGTGCGTCTGTCTGTCTGTCCAGTATGGCTGTGCACGCTCGCTCGCGCTGTGCTGTGGCTGCGATGGGCTGTCACCGTGCTTGCGGATCTGCCCTGTGGCGTGCGGTCGGCCCGCGGGTCTGTTGTGGGGGTGGGGAGTTTGAGTGTGGCGTCTCCGCGTGTAATTGGTGCGCAGATGCGTGCTTGCTGCTCTCCCTGTTGGATCCCAGGCGCCAGTCTCCAGGCAGAAGAGGAGGCAGGAGCGGGCAAAGCGGGCAGGCAGCCCTGGCTGGGCGCCGGGACCCCCTCCTTCCGCCCTTGCCCGCTCAGCTCACCTCCCCCAGAGCCCAGGTGGGGGCTCCCTCGCGAGAGTGTATTCCCGCCTCCGTCCACTCAGGCTGCTTAGAGGCTTCGAGACCGCCGCGAGTGGGAGGGAAAACGGGAGGTGAAGCAGGTAGCCCGGGCCTCAGTCTCTGCATCTGGAATTTGCCTTCTGCTCACCTCTTCGCAGCAAAAGCCTAACAAATTGGAGGACACATCGCTTTCTTGAGGGCGCCAAGGGGATCGAAAGATTGAGCAATAAACAAGGCAGCCCGCAGGTCCAGCTCGTCCTCCCTCCTTCCGCCTCTGGGCTTCTCCATTCACTCCCAGGCCTCCCTCCTCCCGCCCCCTCCCCCGCTTCCCCACACCCAGCACAGCAAATTCTGAGGTCGCCACTGCGGACGAAGCAGAGGGACAGAGGGGGAGGGGAGGGCGGAAGGATCGAAACAGACCCACGGGGGTTATCAGAAGGGTCAGCAAGTAGAAGCTCCGCCCGGGAGGGGGGGAGGGGAGGCGGCGGTCTCTGGGCGCCCTCTGCGGATTCTCTGAGGCGGGTCACCCTATCTCCCACCTCCTATAGCCTGCTGTCATGGAAACAGAACCTTCCAGTGAAGCATCTGGGGGCGAATTTCTTGCGTGGGAGGAAGGGTGGTGTGCACCGTTGCGGAGATGGAGCAGGGCTGTTTCTCAAAGCCCGGCTGCGGAGGGGCGGGGTGCCTGGCGTCTGGGTTCTATTCCAGGCACAAGCGCGTGAGCAGCTGTGGTTGGTCCCCTAATTGGTACGTGCGCTATAAAGCCGAGCCAGAAATGCGCGGCCTCAAGGGGAGAGGAAGGCAGGAGGCAGGGAGCCCACCCCCACACCTCCGGCCACACGGGAAGGCAGCTGCCCAGGTCTTGAGCTATTTAAATGGTTTTTATATCCAGCTCCAGAGGCTGCTCAGAGGGTTTGTGGTCCCCGCCTATCCTGGGCCCCGGTCAATGCTTGTAGGTTTCTTTGTACAGGTCAGGGCAGGCCCAGACAGGCCCAGACGCGAGGCAAGTCCGCTGGAACCTGATCTCAGGCTTCTGACCTCTGCAGCGAAGGTTCGGGTTCTCAGCCCAGCCTAAGCTCCTCTACTTTTCCAGTGTGGTCTGTGGCCACCAAGAACCTGCGGTGTGAAGACGGGAGTCTGAGACTTCTATCAGAAAAAGAGGCACAGATACTGCTGGGAAACTGCACATCTCGGGGGTGGGGAAGTGGGTAGTAGAGTGTGAGAATAAGAAAAGGACCCCAAGCCAAGCAGCAGGGATGTGGAAAAGACAGGAAGCTGGACTGGACATCTTGTTTCTTTACAGAAGGTGAACAGCCTTGAGGGGAGCTCTGGCCAGACAGAAGCCACCAAGTATTGATTGAGCCTTGTACTCAGTGTCCGGCACCTTTGGCTTTGTGACAGCTTTATCAGGCCAGCCAGGGCTGTGACACAGAAGAGTAAAGGACCCTCCACTAGACTGAAAAGAAATTAGCACAAAACTTCACAAAACAGGCTGGAAAGAGGTGCTGTTCAATGTTTTATTAACAGTTGGAAACCTATCAAACTGGAAGTGATGACATCCCAGGAGCCCAAGAGGTGAGAGAATAGGTTTGAATTTTGTCCCCAACCCCCCCCCCTTTTTATTAAATGCATCTTAGCAAAAGTACATTAAAAAAGAAAGGGTCAAAGCCCCAGATGTCAGCGAACAAGAGGAAGGAGGTGACCCAAGAGAGCAACAGGCCTCCTGCACCAGTCTTCCCGGGAACAGCTCTGAGGAACTGCCTGTGCCTCTGCAGACATAAGCTCTAGCAGCCAGAACCCTCCTTCCAGGTCCCAAGGCCCTCTCTAGTCTCCAGCAAGAGTCCAAACCCCACCCCCCTTGCTCTAACAAGTGTACCTCTGGGCCTATCCTTAACAATGCCATTCTCTCCGTAACTGGCGTGGGAAGCTCAAAGGGACATAGGAGGGTAAAGGTGTCACCCTAAGCCAGAGAACCTGAGCTTTCTGAGGTTGGGGGCCACCCAACAGTTCAGTCTGCCCACTGTTAGGAAGGTAGTGGGGTACGGTGTATGGAGCGCCTCTGGGCCCACTTCTCAGGTTATCCAGTTAGCATCTGTACATTTGGCTTGGTAGTTTATTAAATTCATAAAATCTGTGGCCTCAGAGTTCCTATAACTCTTAGGTTTGGCCCAGCCCCACCAGAAGAGATTCTTCCTGCCTCAGACTGACGCTGGAGGAGCATCTGTGTTGGCCTCTGAGTTCAGAGGGTCTGACGGCTGAGGCCAGGGTCCAAGGGCAGGCGAAGTGGTTAAGCCTATGAAGAGAAATCCCAGGAACTCTGAATCTATCATCAAAGCCTCTTTGATTATGGAGGGGGAAGGGGAAAGGAAGTTTTCTTTAAAAAAATTTTTCTTTGTACAAAAATAGATCCATTTGCAAAACAATTTCTCAGCCAGGAGGCTCCACCTCCCATTTCCTTGGAGACAGAGGGTGAGGTGTAGGATGGTCACACTACAGTCCATACTCCAGGTGAGATGCACCGAAGCCCGGGGGAAGGCGTAAGGGACCTTGGCTCAGTAGCCTGGGGCTGGTACCGAGGGTTCAGGGAGGCAAGGACACAAAGCATGGCAGCAAGCTGGAGACGTGGGCCATGCTGTCACTATGCCCCAGCCACCTGCCCACAGGCTCAGCACAGGTAGAGCAGTCCAGATCCTTTCAGTTTTGGGAGCCCCTTCCCAGGAAAGTGGGTAAGGTGGGTTTGCTCCCTGCTTCCTCAGAAGCAGCTCCCAATGCCACAGCATTAGTAATAAATAACAACAGCCAATAAGGGAAAGAGCAGAGGTGATAGTAAGGAAAGAAGGCTCTAGCCCAAAGGCTCATAAGCCCCATGCTGTTGCCAGGGCTGGAGAAGCCACAAAAGAGAAGCACAAAGCCAGCAAGATTGACCTAGGGAAGGCCCACTAGAAAGTTGGGCTGAGAAAGCAGGATGGGCCTTGTTTGAGTAAAGGCCCTCTGAGTAACAGAGGAGACAGGGTTAAGGCAGCAAACACAGACCCTGCTTTGGTAACACAATGGCCAGGGCTGGCTGGGTTGGGCTCAGGCCTCCCCCTCGCAGCCCTTTTGGTCTCCAGGCAGCTGAAAATGTATGTGATGTTCAGAGAGCAGCAGGCCAGACAGAAAGAGTCAGGGTGATAGCAGTGGCCGCTCCAGACGAACATCCCCCTGACCCTTTGGGCATATGCTGCAGGGCAGGACAGTCTGGGCTTCATTTAGGGGCTGCCATGGCCGCAGGACCAAGGTTAACTTGCACGGCCAACCAACTCCTTGGCTTCCTCTAGGATTGTGGGGACTCCTTCATTGTTCTTGGACATCTTGGTAGGAACAGCAGTTATGACATCATCCTTGATCAGGTCCGAAGGTAGCATAGATGCGAGACACCCGACCTTCCTGTTGCCTGCAAGAGAAGACAGGAGATCTCGTCCATGGAAGATTTAATTTCTAATTGCTTTCAAATTCTACAGCAAACACTCAGCCAGAAGCCATGCAAATATGGCTGCCTTTTCAGCTTCACAAAGGCCCTTTTTCGGAGAAGACATGTGCAGGACATACCTTTGGGTGGCGAAGAATTTAAGATGTGGTATAATAGGAAAGCAAGCCTTGCCCTTGCTTACCCGGTGACAATAGTACCAAGGTTTGAATGTAGTTAGACAACTGGGTTATGTGTTGGCTGTGTCACACTTAAAGAGAGCTGAGGTATTCAATACTTTTCTCATCATAGGGTTGGTGGAATTTAAAAGGCAAAAGCTTAGTACATAGTGTATTTTTTGTTCTCTTGCTAGTCCTCAGACAGCTTCTAAGTCAATGGTGGTAAACCTATGGCCTGGGTGCCACAGCAGGCTGTTCGTATCATCGACGCTCTAAAAGGTTTACCGTTACTGTCCTAGGCCAAAACACATTTCAGTCTGCCCCAAGAGGGCTGGTTCTAGCACAGTCTTGTAACTGTTCTTTGGCAGGTTGCTGAGGGGTACTGCAAAGAGAAACAGCAGCCACTCACCGGCATCACATGCACTGACTCCTCCAACAACTAATACCCACACGCCTGGCTCTTTCCCACTTCTTCAAGGGCCCTAAGAGATGTGTACAACAAGTGTGTATGTGGATGTCAGAGAAGGCACAGCTGGGGTTAAGGATGGCCAAGAGGGGAACCCTATTAAAAACCCTGGCTAGGGGAATGTACAGTTCCAGCTGGCAACCTGCATAGAAAGAGAACCATCAATCAATCCATGTGTTTCTGTTCAACTGAGGGGATGTGTCCCCCACACATTCATATTCATTCATGGAATCCAGACTTAGGGCCCCAGTTTCCTCCACAGGAAGGCAGCTCCTTGGGGTAACCGTGCCTCTCATGATGTCCGCCTCTTCTCATGCCCTTCGAGAAGCAGCATGGAGACTGGGTGTACACAAGAGGGGCTGGGTGAAAAAAGCCAGATACAGAAGGTAACATATGTTACAACTCCCTTTCTGGGAAGTGTCCAGCCCAACAACTCCAGAGAGACGGGGGAGCAGTAGCTGCCAGGGCCTGAAGAGGAGAATCAGAAGTGACTAAACCTTAAAGGGACGATCAATGTTTGAGTGGCTATGTTCACCCTGATTTGAACATTACCCAATATGGGTACATACATCAAAACATCACAGAGTACCTCATAAATATATAATTTTTATGAGTTTTAAAAAAGGACTGCTAACTTTGATATTAGAGGTTTTTAAAAGTTTCTTTTAGAGATGATGAAAATATTCCGGGAGTAGAGAGTAGTGATAACTGCACAATCTTGTAACTATACTAAAATTAGTGAATTGTATACTGTACTTTAAAATGGTGTTTTAATTAAAAAGAACCTAAACCAAAAACTTCCTGGAGACCAAAGAACAAAGTCCTTCCTTTGGACCAGCAAAAAACTTTAGGCAGGAAGAAGCCAAACGTTCAACAAGCCCAAGTCTTCACCAGGTTCATCAGTCTTGCTGCTGTTCTGGCCCAGAGCCACTGTTTCCATGCCCAATGGCTACCCACAGGTCGGACGGGGAGCACACGGCATGCCCACAGGTTACCAACTTCTAGGTCTCCTCCTCCTCGGTGTCCTCCTCCCAGAGGCACAAAGGGTTGTCTACCAAGAGGGGAAAGAATGGTAAAGATGCTGACCGACACCCACAGGGCTTACTGGATCAGAGGTGTGTGACCTAGACTTTGGGGTCTTCACCAAGCCGCTCATGGGATTAGGAACACAACTGTTGCCTCAGTAGGTGAGAGGTAAGGAATGGAGTACACCTGTCTGTGACTATCCTGCTCTGCATATGTACACGTCTCCACCTTTCTTCTGCAGTCTCTCCTCACCAGCAGACCCTCCGCTGAACCTGCTTGGTGCTCACTGTCTTCTGAAGTACTTGCTCCTGTAGGACCCCGTATCATGTCCAGGAAGGCTGTGGTCTGATTTTTTTTCTTTTTCTTTTTGATGGTACAGGGAATTGAACCCAGGACCTTACACATGCTAAGCAAGTGTTGTACAGCTGAGGTATATTCATGCCATTTTGTTGCCTCTTTGAATTATTAAGCAATTGAAAAAAATACTGCAACCATCTGTGTGTGTGATGCCAACATACATCTAGTGTATGTGTTGAAATATGTAACTTCTGGCTCTGGATGCTGGGAAAAGAACATGAACCTCAGGACACTGTCTTGGACTTCAGACTTCTACTGTGCAAGTCTTAAGCTGCATCCTTCTTTGGTTTCTTTCTGTAAATCAAGAGGATACCTACCTGTTGTATCTAATTCAGCAGGGTTTTAGGATTCTCCCAGACTCAAGAAGCTTCTGATATACTACGGATTTCATAAGAACCAGAAGCAGAGAGTCAGTAGGCAGAAATTTCCCCCTTAAGTATTGAAAGGTGAGGGATAGGAAAGCTCTTGTTGGAACCAGCAGCATAACCAACCAAACCCAAGCTTCTCAGCTTCCACTGTCTGTAATGCCACGGTTATGAAGTGTGGCTTTAACAATCAAGCAAAACTGACACCACCTTTTTCTGAACTTGAGTACTTAATAACACTAGTGAAATGCAGTCACAGAACCAGGTCGATACTCTGACTGGATGGGATCTGTGGGCTCGTCTCCTAAGAGGATGGTCCTGGACTGTAGAGGAAAGGAACAAGCTTAGGACATTGGCCAAAGCTCTCTGAGGCCAGGTTCCCACTAGTCATGAGTAGGCTAGGATAAAAAGATCAGTAAAATCAATCACACACCACTAGGAATATAGATGAATTAGAGAGAAAAAGGTTAATGGTTTTGGGAAAAAAAACTTCTATAAAAGACAGGCTAGGAACTACTACTAAAGAGGAAGTGCTCTTGTTAATAAGCTTCCTTAGGGAAGAGGAAACTAGGACAGATGGGACAATCATTACCATTCTAAATAACTCATTATTATCTAAAGCTCTCCTAATTATACCTTCTGTCCTATTTTTACAAAAGAGAGAGGAGAAATAGTGGTACAGGAATACTCTTAACAACCCTTGCAAGAGAGGTGATCAGGCCAGGCATGGTAGCAAACATCTGCAATCCCAGCATTCAGGAGGCTGAGGCAGGAGGATAGCCAGGAATTCAAGACCAGCCTGGGCCACATAGTGAGACCTTGTCTCCAGAAAAAATAAAACAAAACAAAAAACAGATGATCATTGGAAGATATTCCTGATGAAACTTCACCACATCCAGGGCTATCCTTGCTAGACCATATAAAAGAATATTTCTGGCCCCTATAGGGGGCCATTTATCTCATGTTTAATTATGCAGAATCAGTGGAAACAGCCCTAGATTCACAAAAGTGGGCTATGATTTTGGCTCTATCATTAGCCAGCTATGTAGACCTGGTCAAGTCCTTCCCTGGGTCTGAATCCCTTTCGTCTATTAGCAGGCTAGAAACTAATCATGAGGAGTCTTGTGAGTTTTCCCAACACTACTGTTTTTTGGTATAGGCAGAGCTTACTAAGAAGCTAGGAAGTAATAAAGAAAGGGAAACTGGGCTTAGTGGTGCATGGCTGTAATTCCAGCACTTGGAGGCTGAGGCAGGAGGATCACTATGAGTTCAAGGCCAGCTTGTGCTACAAGTGAGTTCAAGGTCAGCCTGAACTGCATGGTGAAACCCTGTCTCAAAACAAAACAAAACAAACTAAATACATAAATAAATGAGAGAAAATGAAAGAGAGAGAGATGAAGGGAGGGAGAGATGGATGAATGGCTGTATCTCAGTGAGCAAATGGTCTGTGTATAAAAGAGGCTATAATTCAGCTATGGAGATAAAGTTGAGTCATTAAAACCACAAGCTGACTCAATCATGGGCCTGAAATAGTAGCTATAATACAATCACATGGATTCTTCTCCTTGACACTCAAACCATTGTTCTGCCGCACTCAGCAGGTCACAGCAGTTTACATGTTGCTTTTAATGAACCAGTTCTGATAGTGACACTCCTCTTCCAGCTCCTCAATGGGTCTTTGTATAGTGGTCATTCCCTCATGTCTCTAAAGACCGGAAGATCTGAACATTCCTTTAAATTCTAAGGAAAAGACTAGTGTCTTTGAATAGGGCCAGCTGCCTGGTTGGGAATGAGGAGGACTATGAGGCAGATCTGCTTGACAGTATTTCTGTTTTTCGGCTCTTAGTAATCAGCCAGGAGGAAGAGCCAGAGATAGCCAAGCAAGGGGCAGAACAGCCGAGTCCAGCAAGCCCAGAGGAAACCCAAAGCCCCTGAAGTCTTTGTATTTTGAGAATGGAGCCTTCTAGTTCCAGTCTCTCCCTTCTCTTTGTAATCCTCCTGTCACTATAAAATTACAAAGTAAAAATACTATTTAGGGACCTTAAGCAACCATTCGAGATGAATTTGCACTTTATATATAAAGAAACTAAGTCTCAGAGACATTAAGTGATTTGTTTAAGGTAACATGACAGCACCACATGGATGCTGATCTGACTCTGGGTCCTTGATCCCACTTTAGTCTTACATGCTTTGTTCATTACTTTGATGCCGGACCTTCTGTTTCAGTTTGCATGATGTGACAGAACCACAGTCTAAAAAGTGACAGTGTGTCTGGAAACGTCTCCCCTGATAGCTTCTCCCAGCTATGTTTAGCAATGCTTAGCAAACCCGGAGCCCAAAAAGAGATGGTGGACCTCTTTAAAATCAGGCAATTCTTGTTTTCATTTCATTATTTCCTAGGAGTAAGTCTCCCATTCCCTCTCCACTGGGAGACAGTACTCTGATTACTGGGTCTTCTGCTGAAACATTAGGTTCTGACAAAATCCCTTCTTCCTCTGCCTGTAAGTCCTGTTTTCCCACCTGGAACGAAGTAGAGCCTGGGACTTCCCCAGCAGAGGGAAGTCACTGCTGTCTGGCTGCCTCTGTACAGGAAGCATCTGGGATGCTAGCACAGTTCACAGGAAGAGGCTTAAAAGGGAATTCCCCATCAGTGTGATGAAGGCTGATGCTTAACCAAGGGGGTTGTAGAAGACCTTAAGTGTAATGTAAGGTATTTCTGTCAGGCTTAATAGTGAATGTGAAGCTGTATCACCTTATACACTGGGTAGAAAACAATGCTGCAAGAACCTCTAAGACCAAATACAAAGTGGTATTGTCAGCTGTACTCTTACCCAGGTGCCTACGAGCAAGACTAAATGCTCTAACCCAGACAGTTACATCTTCACACCGATGTCTTCTTCCCTTTAGTGAGCCTATACTTAAGGGAGCCATAAAACGGACAAGTGGTGACTAGGGATCTTCCTGTTTAGGGAAGGTTTTAAGGTCATACAGATGAGTCCCCAGAAGAGACTCCCCCTGTAGGTATTCAGTATGGGTAGAAGTAGGGCCATTACAGATGATCTGTGAGATCTGGCCAGGACCCCAAGTCTATGTGGGGTTGTATGCCCTGTACCTTTGATCAGTAGGTCCTTTTTCCAAACTGTGACAGGTACTATAGGCCCCAGACACATCAGCATATTAATAGTTCAGCAATGGCCAAAGCCAGACATCAACTCTTCTCTTTAAAATAACCTCCAAATAAATCTCTTATCAACTGGGCCTACGAAGTGTACCACCCAACATAGTGAACACAAATTTTACTCCTACAGAAGCGAAAACTTTTTAATGCCGTCTCACCCTGCAAGCTGGGAGAGCCATTACTCTAGCCCCAAAAGGCTCACTAGACATGATGGTATAGGTCAGCTCCCAGTGAGAGCCACGGTGGCCACACTTTCTTTTCAACTAGTCTCTTGGTCACTGCAAGTTTCCTTCCCTCAAGGGAAAGTTATTCATTAATCCTTCTCCACACTAATGCGGGGATCACTTGTCCTCTATCTCCACGATTCCGTTTAGAGGCTCTGGCTCAGGGTAAGCCACTTAAATCCGCAAGCTGGGAAAGGGGGCTGCAAGGAGTTTGTGGACGGCAAGGAAAGTGGAGGGGAACTGCACACAAGGAAAAGGCAGTGCTCAAAAAAAAAAAAAGCTGGGCGTGGTGGCACATGCCTGTAATCCCAGCACGTGGCAGGCTGAGGAAAGAGGATCGTTGTGAGTTCGAGGCCAGCCTGGGCTACAAAGTGAGCTCAAGGCCAACCTGAACTGCCGAGCGAGACTGTCTCAAAAAGACAAAAAAAAAAAAAAAGAAAAGACAGTGCTCCAATGCAGTGCACTCCTTCACTGAGATGCCCCCTCAGATATTCTTACACCTCAGGACAATGACCCCTCATGCTCGCTATGTCTTCTGCTTGTGAAGTTGAGAGTAAGGACTCTTAATTTTTATCTGTATCTAGTAACACAGTTGTGTGTTTAGCTCAATTCTTTTTCATGTACACAAATACCCACTCAAAACCCTGGGTCTTGCAACATGGTTCCTTTGTTTCAAATTTCTGTCTGAGATTGGGAGAAATGCAAGAAGAGTCAAATATAACTGATTTGTTGTCAACCCCTCAAACTCTGGTTTTCCAAGGCAGCACTTCCTAAGGTGGACAGAGGAACAGGTAACTCACACTCGACGTTGGCAGCTTCTAACCCTGTAGAGCAATGTTATCTGCTCAACACTGGCAGGACCACAGCAGAGAGGCCTCACTTCTTCAATACCCTAGCTGGGCTCCATTTGTTTACTTACCCTGACGGGGCCCTCTCTTCCGTCGGAAAGCTGCCCCGGACTGCAGAGCTTCCAGAAGACTGTCCATCACTCCTGTCTCATCACCCTCTGTCAGGAACAAAGACAGACATGGAAAGTGTTAAACCAGAACAGCATAGCAAATGTCAAGCTCCATAAAACGCAAAGCTGTTGCTTGGATTCCCCTCTACAGTGGCTGACAGATCAAAACAGATGAGGAAGGCTCACCTTCAGGTCTTATAGGTCCCTGTTTAGGTGTGTCTGTTTAAAAATGGCCAAAAGAAAAGATTTCCTTGCCTACTGTTCAGTGCAAACCGTGGGCTGTCCCCCTCCCTTGCCACCCTCCCTAACATAGACTAGCACACAGAACCACGGAACTGCCCAGCTCCAACACCAGAAAGAATGAGGACCAAGACAGCAATGCCAAAATTAGTAAGCAAGCATCTGACTCCCTCTATATCCTAAAGTGTTTTACTGGAACTGTAAACTTCTCACGCAGAGCCCGGTGTAGGTTCCAGAGCCGGGCTAAGGGAACAAGAGCACAGATCAAGAGAGCATTTCAAGACGGAGGGTGGGGGAAAGCAGAGAAGGGTGAGCAAGAAAAATTCAGATGCTACATGTACATGTACCAACTCCCCAGGAAAAATGTATGCATTATGCATTACAAACATGTACTAATTAAGAGAAAGTAAGAGTGCATTCCAGCTGGGGACAGTGGCACACATCTGTAATCCCAGTGCTCTGAGAGGCTGAGGCAGGAGGACTGCAAGTTGGAGCCAAGCTGGGCAATTTAGGGACTGAAGACTATTTGAAAGTTAAAGGGAGTGGGGGTTGGAATGTAGCTCGGTGCAAAGGCCCTGGGTTCAATCCCCAGTAGCACTACCACCATCACCACAGAAAAAGCATTTCACTTAAGTGCTGCCTCCAGGGGCTGCATCTTCCTGAAGCCAACTCTGTATCTTAAAGCAGCAGTTTGGCTGGAATATAAATAGTTAAGTAGAATCCTTGTTCTAGCCTGGCTCAGTTTCCATGGCAACAGCTCAGGATAGTGAAATCTGAAACTGTGAAATCCCAAGGAGCCAGTAGGCTGCCAGCTCCAAGGCTGGGGCTCATTGATCCCAGCGCCACCTGCTGTCTGAATATCAGTACTGCAGTTGACCTATATTCCAACCTCATTCGCTTGACCCAGGTACTGGGAACAGGGCAAGGCCCACTACGCCACCTGTTGACTGGGTGCAGTTCTCATCCCATTTGTCCACCCGACTTCACCTTCTCCCACTGCAGCTTAGCCAGTTTCAGGGTTTTTCTGAAAAACCCTGGAGGCCCAGAGAGAATGGGGAGGAAGGTGAAGGACACTCAGCGTGGCCCTTCACAGCATTACTGGAGCAAAGTTTGTGGCTCATATAAAGGTAAGGGAATTGTTTTCCAGAAAAGTATGATGAAAAGTTCCCAGGCACAAGAAGCATTAGAGTAGCCCTTGCTACTTGTTAGTTACACTTGTGCCCTGCATTCTGAGTCTTACAGACCAAACAGCCCTGAAGACCCCTTCACTTGCAGATGGTCCATGGCCCCTCAAGTTCAGCTCAGCACCGTGAGCAACACATGCTGTATCAGTGCATTTCCGCTGCCCATGGCTGGGGGTGGGGAGAGCAGGGAATCCACAGCAGGAAAGAAGCAGACGCAGGAAACAGAGGCCCAGTAATTGAGACCACATGTTTCAACAAAGACATGCTTCTGGTAGTGAAAGAGAGACTCTGCTGTAGAAAAGAAGTTTGCCAGCCTCCTGCTTCTATCCGAAGTTCAATCCAATTATGGTCTCATAGGTGTGTGCAACTGTGCTAAGGTACTAGAGACATGATTCTCAGTGAAATAAGCAGAAAAGGAGAGTAAGCCACCGTGGGAGGAGAGTCAGGAAAACATTTTAAGAAAAAACGCAAAAGACTTAGTGGAGAGAATAAGAACAGGCCACAGGAAGCTCTGGACAGGCAGAAGGAAAGAATATGTATCACAGCAATACTAAAATCGCTGGGGAGAGACATAAGGCAAGAACTAGCAAAGGACAGAAAAAGACCTCAGCATGGAAAACCGGAACATGCGTATAACTGAACTGGGGTTAAAGTCCAGCATCAGGATCTTGGAGGTGGAAAGCTACTAAAAATCACCTGCCAAGAGCTAAGCTCAGACCTGAGCTTTTCTTTGTGGCCTCTAGATTCTAGTGAGAGAAACCTTCCACATGTTCTTGTCTCAACCCATCGATCCTTCTGCACTTACCTGCATTCATGTCTATGAGCTGCTCTCTCTTCTGCTGCTTCTCCAGCCGCTCTTTCTCTGCCTTTTCCTTGGCTAGTTTTGCTCGCCGCATCTTTTCTTCTGTCTCCCGTCGCTTCTGGTTCTCCTTGACTGCTTGCTGAGGGAGAAGGAAGAACATGTGTATATTCACCACCAACAAACAAGATCCCTCTAGAAAGTCAGCAAGTTGCCCTTGCTCACCAAAAACATATTTCTAAAGTTGTGCAGATCCATGAAGAATTCTTCCACAGACAACTTCTTGGGGTCAAAGAGGAAGTACTCGCCTAGCTCCTTATAGAGCATCTCCATGTTTGAGTGCATCAACCGCAGCTTGTTATACTGTTCCTGTGCATCCTTCACAAAGCTGTGCGGCCAAGGAGTCAAGGAGTAAGACTCACTTCCCTAGCCCAGGGAATTACTCAGACGCATATGGGCATGCACGGTGCTTCAATACAGCACCACACATTACAGCAAAAAACAGAAGCAGCAAGGATCAAAAGAGGGGAGTGGTGAGCAACAAAGCACAGTACACCCACAGCATAGGAGACAGCAATTCAGCAAGAGGCCACTCAGCATATACAGGATGGAAACACAGCTAAGGCATTTTGAGCAAAAAGCAATGTAAGCTTTAAAAGAAATTCATTAGGTGTAAACCAGGAAGCAGTCTGGTAACAGTGGCTAATTTCACAGAAGGCCAGAGAGGAAAATATGTGTGCAGTGGCAATGGGGACAGGGAAGGGAAATGATAAAGGCTTGTAGTTTATCTGCATGCCTGGCTTTCACCTCCACAACAACGACAATGCTTTCAGGGACTATGTATTTAATGGGAAAAAACTGTCTGAAGATGAGAGAGGTTGAATATTGCCACATCTATCCTAGCTGTTCCCTAAGGGTAAGTTTTCCTCCCCTTCCTAAGAAGCAACACCCTCCTTTCAGGCAAGGATATAGTCATTTTTTCAACAAACTTGTCTTTTTCATCTGTGGCTGCAGGAAAATTCTGAACATCACGTTCCACATCAGAAATCTGTTTCTTCATCTGATCTAGGTTCTTTTGCAAGTTTTCAGCAGAAACTACAGGAAACATAAAAACAGCACCAGAGCTTAACAGCAATTCTTGCATCAAGACCCCCTCGCTGACTCCTCATTCTCTGGACATATTCTGGTACTTAATTAGTTTTCTCACATATCGTCCTCTAAGCATTTTACACATTCAGATCTCGTTTTTGCAGCAAGACTATAATTATTTGGTAATTGAACTTCCAGCCCCCATAATACTAAGAACAGAAGACAGACACTTAATCTAAAAAGAATCTGTCAAATCCCCTAAGCCCTTGGTCTCATTTATTTTACGGAACAGCGTTTTAGAGGAAGGAGACGCATAGAATTACAGAGGCAGGGGAGAAATCTGTCCTATTTCGACTGAATGCTTTGCCTAACTCCAGGATAGCCAGACCTGATGTTTGTTAATCCAGTCCATGTTTTTCTGAATCACAAAAATCATGGACTAAAAACACCTGCCTTTCCAGTTCATTTTTGGTATCTGTGTTTCTCTAGAAAGGGAAAGACTGCTTCCATTTCTACACACAGAGACCTCTTCAGCCTTACCTCTTCCCCTATGGCTTACCAACTATGGCTAAACCCTTTCCCTTATTAAAGCCTTCCTACTTACTGGAGTCGGAATTGAAAATGATTTCAAATCTAGACTGTTGGTATAGTACATGCCAATAATCCCAGCCCTCAGAAGGCTGAGGCAGGAGGATTACTGTGAGTTTGAGGCCAGCATGACCTACATGAAAAGACCCTGTCTCAAAAAATAAAAACAACAACAACAAATCTAGACTGTGTCTTATTTCTTATTTCTAAAAGTTCAGAGGCTCAGAACCACCTATAATCTTCACCCTGACCTGCCTCACCTCGACTGGCTTTTTCCACATGGGCAAGCTCATCTGGAAACTTGAGGACATCAGGGTACTCATTCTCACAGAGCTCAGCCAAGAAGTGCAACAATGTCATCTTCTGATCTGTAGACTTGGTGTCTCGAAGCTTGGGGCAAGAGGAGAAATCATTAGTCCTGACCTGCCCAAGACTGCCTCAGGCCCACACTGGGCACACAGAGCCTGTGCACCTTCCCTTCAGGTGTTCTGCTAACCCCATGCCTCACCTTACACAGAAAGCTGATACTGAAGCCAAAAGCACCAGCATTCCTGGAGCCGGCATTCATATAGTTTCCAACAAGAAGGGTAATTTCTAGGAGGCTGGAGAAGCTCTCGCTTTTGCGCAGCTCCTCACAAGCGGCAGTGACAGACACAATCTCTGGCTTGATATTCTCCACCTGCTCACTGAATTGTAGCTTGAAGAGGATGGCATTGAGGCGAGGCCGCAGACGGGGCACTGTGCCCATCTAGTGGGGAAGACAAGCAGACCCAT
Source organism: Chinchilla lanigera (assembly GCF_000276665.1). Classification (NCBI taxonomy): domain Eukaryota; kingdom Metazoa; phylum Chordata; class Mammalia; order Rodentia; family Chinchillidae; genus Chinchilla; species Chinchilla lanigera. Next base: position 12,259,588 of record NW_004955415.1, on the reverse strand, counting down.
TACAGCTAATAGAAAGAAGTCAGAAAGATATAGGCTCGAGTCTCCTCTGGGAGGATCAGCGTTGCAAGCAGGGGAAGCCTGACAGAAAGGGCCAATGGAATTGTTATTGGCAGATGAAAAGCATGGTATTTATACACAACGGAGTACTATTTTGTTATAAAAAAGGATAAACGAGTCATCTGTAGGAAAATGGATGCACCTTTAGGCAATAATGTTAAGTGAAATAAATCAGACCCAAGCTTAAATATCACATGATTTGTTTTATGAGAAACCCAGAACATAAATAAAAGGGCAAAGTAAAAGCTAGATAATAAGACACAAGGATATGCATCTTTTGCAAATGGCAAGGGGGCCAAGAGATAGAATGAAGAGGGAGGAAGGGGCTGTAAAAAGAATTATACGTGTTAGTATATATACCAGCTCCCCACGGAGAATGTAATCATTACAGACTGCAAACAGGTACTAAGGAAAAGCAAGACAGAGTCAAAACAGACTAGTAAGAGCAGGTCTCCACGCTGGGCCCCAGAGCGAAGGGAACAAGGCAGCCAGGAAGAGCAGAGCGCTGCAGCCCCACTCACCACCACGCCAAACTGCTCGGACTCCGCCAGGTCATCGTACTCATCCTTCAGTTCAGAGAGCACTTTTAACTGCTCTGGTTCCGGCATTTGTTTAATGAGGTTCTGAAAGAGAGAAAGGGCATCTCTGGGTGAGGGGTGGATGAGCTGACAACTCAAGTCTAAGCAACTTCTACTCTCTTACCTGTCCCATACTCTGCCAAGGACTACTTCAAAGGAAACACAGGGCGGTGGTAGGGTGGGGGGAACAGCCAGTAGGACGGCAGGACTTTTGAGAAATATGCTGAAATCACCTGACCACCAGAGAAATGGCAGTTTCTCTGAAGTTAGTATTTTAAGTCAGCAAGGCTAGAGTAGGGTCTTCCCCATCCAGGGAAGGAGAAGCACAGGCCAGTGTACAGCTGTGAAGGGGAGTCAGCTCCTGCAGGTCACCCTGCTCCTTACCTGGATCATAGACTCTGTCAGAACAGCTTCATTCACCTCCAGGATGACATTCTTAATCTCTTGATAGGGCATGCGGAAGGAACCCAAAAAGATTGCTGCCAGAAGAGGTAAGACACGTTCCTCTCAATCTCTTCCCCCTTGCCAACCCGTCCTACAAGCCTATGCCGGATAATCTTCCAAAGAAAGTGCTTTGAAAGTCACTCTCCCCACACAGTTAAAACCCAAGTCCCACACCTAGCATTTAAGCTTCCTCAATCCCACACGTACGTCACACACCAGCCACACTGTTCCATGCGTCACACTCCACAAACATCAAGGTTCGTTGTCTTTGCTCGCACAGCAAGGCTTTGATCATCTTCTGTGTACAGACTTTCACCCCACTCTCTTTTAGTTTCCCACTCCCAAGACTCCATCCTCAAAGCTGCCACTGCCTCAATCTCCCCTCTCTCCTCTGTTCTCTTCTGTGGTGCTGGGGATCAAATCCAGGTTCTCAGGTATCTAGGCAAGGGCTCCACCACCGCGCTACATCTCAGCACTACCTTTCTCTGAGATATGGTCTTGCTAAATTTCCCAGGCTGGTCCTGGATTTGTGACCCTCCTACCTCAGCCTCCCAAATAGCTGGTATTACGGGTATATGCGACCATGTCTGGCTGACCTATTCCACTTCTTAAACTGCCTTGACCCATTTCCTAACAAGCATATCCTTATCCTTCAAGGTCTCTTATTTTCTTTTCCTTATTAATTAAGTTTATTGGTATATTTCAAGTATATATAATGGTCACATTCATCATAAGAGATCTGTACCTGTACATGACATAACCTGACTTTTTTTCCTCCATTTCCTTCCCCTCAACCAAGTTGTCTTATTTTCCAATCTCTGACTCTTCAAGCTTATCAGGAGCTCTCTCCAGTCTCCTGACCACCCCGTTCTGTCACTCCCATCCAGCTGTCTCATTCTGACAGAGCATGTGGTCCAGTCACTTCACCTACTCGTCATTACTACTCCCTTTACTGTCACTACTGCCGCTGCTATTATTCTCCTGCTGCCTGTTCCTTCCAGTTGTGGTGACCCAGTATTTAATTTCTCTGTTCTTACACCGGGCTGATGCAGATCAGAGTCTGCGCATTTGAAGCAACACCAATGACAGCTGGGGCTTTGGTTACTTAGCAATCCCTTTCAGCGTTTCCCTAACTCCATTCTCTCCCACTTATCTTGGCAACTCCTCCAAAATATAACTAATTTCCCAACTGTCCCAGTACTTCCTTTGTTTTAAGAAGACCTTACTCTTTCCCTGAGAAAAACTAAAGACACAGATTACCTTGCTAGCATTCTCTTCTGCCACTTAAAAACTGAGCACTGGGTGCTCTCAGCTATAGATTAGAAAAGGTTTAGGAAGGACTACTTTGGAATCATCTAGAAGGAAAGTCAATACTCCTGTAAGCTTATCAGTAAGTACTCATATACGTATGTGTATGTGTGTGTGTATCTCCATGTACTCACCCCTTCCTTCCGATGCTTCAGCGTAAGGGTGGCCCTAATGCCCCTTTCCCTTAGCATCTACACAGTTAAGTCTCCTCTTTTAAAGAAGCCAAGCACTGTGGCACACACCTATAATCCCAGCACTGTGACGGGCTGGCATCAGAGACTTAAAGTTTGAAACAAGCCTGGGAACTTAGTGACTTAGCAAAAAACCTTGTCCCAAAAATAAAAGGCTGGGGACACAGCTCAGTGCAGAGGCTCTGGGTTCAATCCCCAGTACCACAAAAAGTAAAAACAGAGCTTTCTTGGCTCAATGTTCCTCTCTCTCCTTATCTTATTCATTTCATAGCACTGTGAAACATCTTATTTTCTTTCACTTTCACAATTTTCATTTATTCTTTCCCCACAAAACTAATGAAAAGACGGCACCCACTGAGCGCAGGTACTCTATGTAAGATCCCACCCCGCCACCTCTCACTCACACCGCCACACCTCCCTAATGAGGAGAATCTGTTTTGGGAGATTTTCCACCTATTTCAGTAAATAGTACCACTTTCCATAGAGCGATCTACACTCAGCCAATCACTGATTCGGTCCTCCTACAATTCTGTGCCTTCCTTTTCATCTCAGCATTTTGGTTTCACGCCCTGATCACCTCTCATCCAGTTTAAAAGCAATAACGTTAACTCGGGCCTCTTCGGAGTCTTCCATTACTAAGCACCAAGTGTGAAAACTACTAAGACACAGGGCTGTAACGCATATTACCCTGACTAAAATCCCTTCAATAACTTCTATACCTTTTCTTCTGCCAGCTTTCTTCTCTCATTTTTCCTCAGCAACTTGCAGTTCTTGAACTACACAATGCTTCTAAGCCTTCATAGGGCTGATCTCGCTCCTGAAACAAGCCAGTCCTCACCCTTCGTTTAATTCCTTCCTAATAGTTCTTTCTAGTCAGTTTAGGAAGTATCTCCATGAGAATGTTCTCTAGGATTCCCTCATCCAAAACTGTCCCCACTTGATTTGAATGCCTCCTTTCTTAGGACTCATAAGCATTCTAGCATGCCTCTGATCATAGCACTTATCAATCTGTGTTGCTGTTGTTGTTATCTGCCTTTAAGTCCATCAAACACATGGTTCAAGAAGACACAGACCATGTCTGACTCAGCGTCATATCCTAAACACATATGAGGCACTTCATCATTACCGACTCACTAAGTTTCATCTTCCAGCCATCTTACTATAAACTGATCTCAATTCCCTTTCTTAATTCTTTTCTCCCCTACGAACATCACTCCATTAGGAGTAATAATGTACTACATCACAGTCTTGCTTACTGCTTTCTTTATATCACTGATTTCACTTATGGGTATGTATAGTTATTAGTATGTCTTTGGCCAAATCACATTTTGAACTTTAGTTTTTCATTTGGAAAAATAAGGACAATAACCGCATCCTAAGATTAGGAGTGAGTTTTACAGAGTATATATTCTTTAATCTCTAGAACACACGCTTAGTATGTACCTACTAGAGCTTGCCACACAGCAGACCATCAAATATTTGTTTAATAGAAATTTAAATTTATGCTGGGTGTGGTGGCACATGCCTGTAATCACAGCACTTGGGAGATTGAGGCAGGATTGCTGTGAGCTGGAGGCCAGCCTGGGCTATATAAGTGAGTTCAAGACCAGCCTGAACTACATAGTGAGATCCTGCCTCAAGAAAAAAGAAAAAAGAAATTTAAGTTTATATTACTCAGAATAAAATAGGTGGATCAACAGTTAAAATGAACAAAAACATTCATCTTGAGCATCAACAAAATGTTACCTCTATCAAATTTGCAAAGGAATTTCTGATCTGAAAAATTTCTGCCAATAAATGTTCTGAGTATAGGTAACAAGTTCAGAACAGAACTCCCTGGAATTACTGATCTCACTCAGAGGACAAGATTTACCTCACTTACTCTAAATTAAAACGTAATTTTAGATTTAATTAAACCAAAATATTACTTGCATTTGTTATCAAAAAATGAGACAGAAACAAATGTACCAAGGTTAGAACACCTTGCAGTAGATGCAATGAAAAAAGTAAAGGCTTTGAAATAAGAAAAGTCTGAGACTGCTCACACTAGTGCTATGGGCAGACAAATTCCTACAAGTCTTAACCTGTTTCCTTGGCATAAAACTGTATACTTACCAACCCCGTAGTGCAACCATGGGGATCAAACACAATATTGGAAATTCACTATGCAATGCCTGGGATAGAGCAAGAATTCAACAAATGGAAGCTAGAGTCAACAGAATTAAATTCCTGAGAATCCCTTCATATTTCAAGTAAGTTGGGATTACAGAGTTACTCACAGAGATTCTGGGCAGTCTTGGAATCCAACACCTTTAATTCTTTTACTTTTTTCTTTTGTACAGATTTCTTTTCTTCTCCACCTTCCTGATCCTTCTTGGCTAGTAAAGGAAATATCAGAAAAACATGAGTTAATGATAAGCCACCTGTGTGCCTTTTTTGTTTGGTTTTGTTTTTGAAGCAGCGTCTCACTATGTAGTTCAGGCAGGCCTTGAACTCGCTTATGTAGCCTAGGCTGGCCTTGAACTCATGGTGATCTTTCTGCTTCAGTCTCCCCAGTGGTGGGATTACTTGCACGCACCACCACACCTGACTCTGTGCTTCACTGAACTAGTATTATTCAGCCTGGAAATGGGCCTTCAGCTTCTCTCTAGAGTTTAATGGTTTCTCCATTGTATTCTTTCAAGGCTAACTTCTCTTTAGCCATATTTCTACTGTCAATCAATCCTCACTATAATAAATGTCATTAAACATTTCTAATAATTATCAATAATAGTTTCTTACCTATTTCCTATCTACTTGCAAGGATCAGCAAACTATCTAAAACTACTCATAAAAACAGTCTATGAAGAATAGCTTGCCAAGCCCTGTACTTTCCCTATAAAGATTTTCTTCATTTTTCCAGTTACCTATGATTTTCCTCCTAATCCCTGCTTAATGATGCTTGTGTATAGCACCTCCTCTCACTGACATTATATCATGTTCTCTTCTCTACAAGACAAAGCCTTTGCTATGTATCTTTGTAAATCCTATGGCATAAAAATGTATTCCTAGTATCACACTGGTGAATAGACAGAAGATATAATATACTCCTTTCTCCATCCCTTCCGTCTACACTCTTCTTAAACTTGCCAAAGCCAATACAGTTATCCGTTTACATGAACTGATAAATGTACTCATTTTCTGCTTTGATAAACTAATATTCATGGTATTTATTATCTATACCAACAAATACATAGCACTTCACATACATCATTTTGATCTTTTTAAAGCAGTGTTACTTTCTGAGTTTTTGGTTTTTTTTTTTTTTTTGGTTTTGGTTTTTCTCCGGTACCGGGAACCGAACTCACGACCTTGCGCTTGCCAGGCAGGCGCTTTGCCGCTGAGCTAAATCCCCAGCCCCCGTTACTTTCCGAGTATGGATGTTTTCTTACCACCTAGATTTCAAAATTCAAGGCCATGTGGAAAATAATATTTTATTATATCACCCCTCAGCAGTTAACCTAACAGTAAATACTCACTAAAAACAGTTGATACTGGCTCTTCAGGAGGCTTAAGCAGTAAACAGAAAAGGAAATGGGAACTGTTCTGGACAGATACAAGTGTAAAATACTTTGTCTTATATTATAACTTTGTATCAATTTTTTTTTTTTGTTTTAGTGTGGTTTTTGGTACAGGGAATCGAACTCAGCACCTTGAGCTTGCCAGGAAGGCGCTTATGCCACTGAGCTATATCCCCAGCCCTCGTACCAACTTTTTAGGAAGCCATAGGAGAATAGTTCTGAAGGCAAAGTCAAAAAACTGACAGAGCTCACTGCACCTGAGCAAAGAAATGTGGTACTTGATCATGACAGCAGAAGGAATACTTCTGAACACAAACATTTTTGTACCACGTGAAAAGTATTACACCTGGTTCAAACAAACAAACAAAAACTTAAAACAAAAGAACCTCCAGAAAGCCTCCAAAAAGTTACATGACAAAAGGTACAAAGAACTATAAAAAACAATCCACCCTTTGGCCCAGCACCATAATTTGAAGACAAATGTTAAACACATAAGAGATTACTTATTGAGTACTTGTATGTCCCAGGCTATTCTGGGTAATGAAAATAAAACAAGTGAAAAAATACAGAAAGGAAGGAATCTGCATTCTAATAAAGAGAAACAGACTAAACCAGTTATAGATATGCCAGATGATAATAAGTGTGATAAAAAAAATCAAGCAGGAAAGAAAACAGGGATTTGATGGCAGAATGGATTACAACTTTGGAAAGTGGTCAAGGGTGAATACTACTGAGCTAACACTTGAGTGAAGAACTTTGAGAAGGTGAGAGAGTAAGCCCCAAGAATATCTGGGGTCAGCTGCAGAAGCATTTCAGGCAGAGGAATAACAATTACAAAGGTTGCCGGGCATGGTAACAAATGCCTGTATTCCCAGAACCTGGGAGGCTAAGGCAAGAAGATCGATACGAGTTCAAGGCCAGCCTGAGTGACATGGTGAGACCCTGTCTGAAAAAATAATCCCCCAAAGAACAACTGCAAAGGTTAAGATGGTGCATGTTTGCTGTGCTGAAGAAAAAGTAAATGGTCACTACGGCTGGAGGAAGTGGAGTAAGAGAAGTGCAGGAGATGAAGTCAGATAGACCATATTAACAAATGCAAATTATGGTTTGACAAAAATGGAGACTGAAGACATTCAGATTATATCACAAAAACTTAGAAGCAAGGAAAGTGAAAAGAAAGCAATCTCTCACTTGATATAGAAAAGATACACCATCACTAATTCATTCATTCTAATTTTTTTGTTTTTCAATACAAGGTCTCACTATGTGTACTTCAGGCTAGCCTCGGACTCCCTATATGGCCCAAGATGACTCAAACTCATGGTGATCCCCTTGTCTCAGCCTCTCAAATTCTGGGATTAGAGGCATGCGCCACGAGGCCAGGCTATCAATGATATTGAAAAATGGAAAACCAGACTCAGTTTCATTTGCTTGCAATGAAATAAAAAGGTACAGATACAAGAAAGGAAGGAATGAAACTGTCATTTTTGCAGAAGATATGCCCCCATGTAGCAATTCAATACAATCCACTGAAACACTGCTAGAACTGATAATCCAGTAAATGATGACAAATCAAAAGACAAACACGGACTTCCAGTTCCATCAAATGCAGTAGCTGCACAGGAAAGAAACACTTGAAAGACAATCCTATGCTAAAAGCAAGAAGGCCAAATAGCCAAAGTCAGAAAATAATATCCACGACACATCACAGTTAAAACCCCAAAAGTCCAATACAAGAATGTAATCTTAAAAGTGGTTAGAGAAAAGCAGTGAGTCACTCATAAAGGAAAACTCATTAAAATTTTAGCAGACTTCTTAATACAAACCTTAAAGGCCAGGAAAGTTTGGAGTGAAGTGTTTCAAGTCCTGAAAAAAAACCAATTTCCAACCCAGGGTAACATAACCTGCAAAACTATCTTTCAAAATTGATGGAGAAATAAAATATTTCCATGACAAAAACACCTAAAGAAATTCATGACCAGGGGCTGGGGATTTAGCTCAGCGGCAAAGCGCCTGCCTGGCAAGCGCAAGGTCGTGAGTTCGGTTCCCGGGACCGGAGAAAAACCAAAAAAAAAAAAAAAAGAAAAAAGAAAAAAAGAAATTCATGACCACCAAACTAGCGATCCAAACAAGTCTTAAGAATATCCTAGAAGGAGACAATGAAGCTAATGTCGACATAAGGTCTAACAGTATGAATACACCAGGTAGGGTGAGCAGTTAAGTAGAAGATAAATAGGAAATCAGCAACAGGAAAATAAGGCAATGGCAGGAATAAGTCAATACTTATCAGAACTCTTAATATGAATGGTCTCAATTCCCTATCAATCAGAAGTAGACAGACACAATGGATAAAGAAGAAAACCCAACAGTATGCTGTATTCAAGAAATATATTTAACCCCTTCAAAAAAAACCCCTTACAGACTAAAAATTAAAGGATGGAAAACAACATTTCATGCATTGGAAACTCAAAAAAACAAAAAAACAAAAAAACAAAAAAAAAACACAAAGGATGTAGCTATCCTATATTCAGATAAAATGGACCTCAAGCCAAAACTGATCAAAAGAAGCAAAGAAGGTCCTTACATACTGGTTAAGGGAAAAATCCAATGGGAAGAGATAACTTATTATGAACAAGTATGCACCAAACAACAGCCAGCCAACTTCATACAACAAGTACTACAAGATACATGAACATAATTATAGTGGGCAACCTCAATACTCCATCACAAACAGATCAAGTAGACCAAAAAAACCCCCAAAAAACAAAAAAACCCCACACAAGCCAGGTATGGTGGTGCACTCCTGTAATCCCAGCACTTGGGAGGCTTAAGACAGGCTGCGAGTTCCAGGCTAGCCTGGGCTACAAAGTGAGTTCAGGACAAGCCAGAACTGTATAGTGAAACTCTGTCTCAAAAAAAAAAAAGAAAAATCAACAGAGAAGTATCAGAGTTGAACACAACCTTTGAATAAATGAACTTAATAGATATCTACAGTGTTCACCCAACAGAATATACTTTCTTTTCAGCAGCCCATGGAATGTTCTCCAAAATAGACCACATACAAGCCAATAAAGCAAGGTTACATAAATATAAGAGACTTGAAATTAATACTGTGCACATTATCAGATCATAGTACAATGAAGAAATTAATAAAAACCAAACCAAACTCAACCAACAAACAAACCAATTCTCAAGGAATTAATGAATCAAAGAGCTGTTTGTTTCTTTGGAAGAATAAACAAAGTAGACAAATACTGTCAACTTAACTGAAAGAAAGGAATGCAATTAGAAATGAAAAAGATGAAATTACAAGGGACACTGCTGAAATAAAATTATTAACAACTACTTTACCAACCTGTATGCCAACAAATTGGAGAATTCAAAGGAAGTGGATTGATTCCTAGGTACTTATGAAGTACCAAAACTAAACCAAGAAGATTTAAAAACCCTGAATAACCCAATAACAGGCAAAGAAATGGAAGCAGTAATAAAAAAATTTACCAAGAAAAGCTCAGGTCCAGACAGGTTCACTATTTAAATTCTACAATAACTTTAGGGAAGTTCTAACATCAATTCTCCCTCAAGGTTTTTAATTAAATTAAAAGAGAAGAAGTATTCCCAAAGTCATTCTTAGAGGCTATCATTACCCTGATTCTAAACCAAAGAATCCAACCAAAAAGGAGAACTATAGATCAATCTCTAAACAATACAGATGAAGGGTCAGGGATATAGCTCAGTGGCACAGTGCCTGCCTGGCAAGCTCAAGGTTCTAAGTTCGGTTCCTGGTACCAAAAAAAGAAGGAAAAAAGAAAAAGAATACAGATGAAAGAAATCCTCAACAAGACACTGGCAAAGAGAATATAGTGAATCATCAAAAAGATCATATATGATGACCAATTAGGCTTCAATGCAGGAATGCAAGGATGGTTCAACACATGCAAATCACTGAAGAAAGTAGGTATAGAAGGACCTTACCTCAATCTGATAAAAACCATTTATGACAAACCTGGGTACTGCAACTACATAGGAAAAACTGAAAACTCTCCCTCTAAAATTAGGATCAAGACAAAGATGTCCATTACTACCTTTCCTGCTCAACACAGCTGTGCAAATATTAGCAAGAACAATTAGACAAGAAAAAGAAATTGAAGGGATACACACACACACACATATGGAAGGAAGAAGGTCAAATTATTATTTGCAGATGACATGATCCTCTACATACGAAACACACAAAAAATTGCCAAAGACTTTTCAAATTGATAACCAAATTCAGTAATATAGCAGAATACAAAATCAACATACACATTCCTGTACATTAATAATGAACCTGCTGAGAAAGAAATTAGGAAAAAAACCACCATTCACAACAGCACCAAAAGCCGGGGATATAGCTCAGTGGCACAAGCACCTGCCTGGCAAGGACAAGGTCCTGAGTTTGATTCCCAGTACCAAAAAAACAAAAAAACACAACAGCACCAAACAAAACTAAACATATACTTGGGAAAAAAGAAGTGAGATATACCATGCACAAGCAAAAATTCCCTATGATGACTATTATCACTATGTATATATAAAATGTACCAATAAAATAAAGATGATTTTAAAAAACCAGGTAAAACTTTTGGGCTTTCTGAAAAGAACCCTGGTTGCACAGGCAATAGTACTGAGAATCAACAAATAGGATCATATCAAATTAAAAAGCTTCCAGGGGGCTGGGGATTTAGCTCAGCAGCAAAGCGCCTGCCTGGCAAGCACAAGGTCGTGAGTTCGGTTCCCGGTACCGGAGAAAAACAAAAAAACAAAAACAAAAACAAAAAAAAAAAAAAAAAATTAAAAAGCTTCTGCACAGCAAGAGAAACTAACCAAATGAAAAGACAACCTATGGAATGGGAAAAACTTTTGCCAGCCATTCCTCAGACAGAGGACTCATCTAGACTATATAAAGAACTCAAATTATACCCCCCCAAAAGAATTAAAAATTGGGCAAATGAAATAAACAAACACTTCACAGATGTATAAATAGCCATTTAACACACAAAGAAACTCAAACTCAAATTGATGGCCATTAGAGAAATGTAAATTAAAACAACATTGAGATTCATCTCCCCCTAGAAAGAATGGCCATCACCAAGAAATAAAATAGTAACAAATATTGGAGAGGTTGTGGGAGAAAAAGGAACCCTCTACACTGCTGGTGGGAATGTGAGCTAGTACAACCACTATGGAAATTAGTGTGGAGAGTCTTCAAAAACTGAAACTTGAAATTCCATGTGAACCAGCTATTCTCCTGCAAGGTATCCTCCCAAAATAATTAAACGATCCATGTATAACCATCTTATAGCAGCACAATTCACAACAGCTAAATCTGGAGGCAGCTATAAGTCCATTAACAGATGAACAGATGGAAGAAAATGTGGTATTTAGACACAGCAGAGTACGCTTCTGCCACAAAGATGAACTTGAGTAATCTGTAGGAAAATGGATGCACCTTGAGACCATAATGTTAAGTGAAATAAATCAGACCCACAAGCTTAAATATCACATGGTTTCTTCTATATGAAAAAAAAGTATAAATAAATTAAAGAGCAAAATAAAAGATAGAGGGCTGGAGATATAGCTCAGCAGTGCAGTGCCTGCCTGGCAAGCACAAGGTCCTGAGTTCGATTTCCAGTACCAAAAAAAAAAAAAAAAAAAAAAAAGATAAATAATGGAAATAGGGAGACAGATCTTTCTCAAAGGGGGAAGGGATCAAAGGATGGAGGAGAGAAAGAGGGGATAAAAAAAAGGAATTAAACTGTGTTATGCACATGTACCAACTCCACATAAGGAACATAAGCATTATGTATTACAAACATACTAAAAATAAAGTAAAACTAAAAAAATCAGCATTTTTGAAATACTGGGGAGGCAAAATTAACACTCTCCCTTTCCTGATAATATTGAAACAGGGCCACATCCATCATCTAATACTCTGTCCAGTTCTAAAATGTGCAACACAACCAGAGATGGCCCTTGTCAGTCCAGCGGAGTAGGATTAACAGGGATCTGCCAGATTCTCTGAGGGGAGTGAAGAGAGCAGCTCAGAAACCCCTAGGTGAGAACAGGTAAGGCACACCTATCCAATTCTCTGGCAGCACTTAAGGGCTTGTTTAGAGTCTGGAAGCTAATTCATAACATGCCAAAAGACAAATGCTAATCACAGCAATAAGGTGGGGAAAACACCCATCATACAGACTAGGTAAGGATAAACGCCAACCGTGCCTGTTTGGCTACTTACAGTAGGCACTGTCCTCAAGGAGGAGCATGGAGCTTGGTTCTGGATAATGGCTTGCTGGTGGCTGGGGTGGAAGATCAGAAATGCCTGGCCCGTTCTCAGGAGAGCACCTCTGAGGTCCCTTCCAACTCTCACAAATGACTATAGGGTGGTCTACGGCCTTTTTTGGGGGGTGAGGTGGGATGGGTCACTTAATGTCAACATTTAAGCCATTATAAAGTTCTTGAGGTCAGGTATGGTATTACAGGCCTGAAATTTCAGCTACTTGCACTGATCCTAAGTTTGAGGCCAACCTGGACAACTTAGTGAGATCTTGTCACAGAAAAATAAGCTTGCCTTGAAATACACACGTTGGTTTTAGAAGCAGGTGGTACTGTGGGACACTGAAACAACAAAAAGCTAACAAGGAGACTCAAACTACCCGGGCTTGCCTGCTGCTTCTGCCAAGAGCCGTGCAGTAGTACTCAGGGCCTTGGCCATCAGCACCAGTCAGCCTGACCTTCTGACGCATTCTCTCACAGCCACACACACACCAAAGCAGAGGAGTAGCTTTTGCTTTTAAAGACTTTTTATTTCAAAACAAAACCCATATAAAAGTATTTCCCATTGGAGGTTACTGCTTTGTCTTCTAAAAATTTTATTATAGAAACATCTCCCATTTCTATGTGTGAGAGGAAAGATGTTTTTTCTAAAACCAACAGTGGAGAACTTTTAGAAAACAAAACAAAGTACAACTAGCTTCCCTCCTTCCCTGCCCTAAAATAACCTTCATGTGTCGTATGAGATAGCGTTAAGACTCAACCAATGTTTACATTTAAAATTTTTATAACAACATTAGAGATTGATTCTAAATCATCAACAAAAAATATGCATTTACAGGCAGGGGATATAGCTCAGTGGCTCAGTGCCTGCCTGGCAAGCACGAGGTCAGGAGTTCAATTCCCAGTACCACAAAACAAAACAAAACAAAACCTCTAGTCTCTAAAATATATATTTACAACATTTTCCCATGAAACAACAATAAAAAACCCATAATGAAATCCTTTAAACATAATGACTTTAGCAGTTCTATTTATGGAGTATTTTTTAAATCACCAAATGATTTTATATTTTATATATGTATTTTAAAAAAGATGTAAGTTGGCTGACCATAAAAGGCTGAAAGATGAACCAGGCAAATTATTCATACTGTAAAAAATAGAATGAGTATATACCAAATAAGTAGACTTCACAGTAAAGAAAGTAACTAGAGACAAAGACATTATATAAGATTAAAAGTTTGCTCTCCTAGGAAAAGTTCTAAATGTATATGAACCAGACATCAATCCCTTAAAATATAAGAAACAAAGACTGATAAAGATGAAGTAAGAGGGGCTGGGGTATAGCTCAGCAGCACAGAGTCTGCCTAGCAAGCACAAGGTCCTGAGTTTGGTTCCTGGTACCAAAAAGAGATAAAATAAGAAACACATATTGGCAAGCTGGGCGTGGTAGTGCACACCCATAATCCCAGTACTTGGGGGGCTGAAGAAGGAGGATTGCCCCAAGATCAAAGCAAACCTAGACTACACAGTTGAGCTGGAGGCCAACCTGAATGACATAGCTAGACCTTGTCTCATAAAACAAAAAAAGATATAGCCAAGTGATAGCTATCGTTACGTGCAGACATTAATAAGCCACTGTCAGTAATAGCTAGAACTTAATAGAAAACCAGCAAGGATACGGAAATGAGTAATAAAAATCAAATTACAGAGTCTAACTGACACTTAACAAGGAAGAGCAGAATAAATATTTTTCAACAGCCTACTGACATTCACCAAGCAAGCCCATATCCTGGGCCACAAAATAAATCTGCACAAATATACGTAAGAACTGAAATACAACATACTCTCTGATCATAATGGGATAAAACTATAATCCAGTAACAGAAATATAAAAGGAAAATATTTTAATATTTGGAAACTGAAGAACTACTAATACTGTAATATATGAATTAAAAAAGAAATCTTCATGTAAAATTCTGTCTGCCTATCTATCTAATCTATCTACCTACCTACCTATCTACCTACCCACCTACCTTACCTACCTACCTACCTACCAGGTATGTTCTGGGGATATAACTTAGAGTGTTGTGCATGCTAGGCAAGTCTGCTACCACTGAGCTACACCTATAGCCCTCAAGACACTGAAAAACTATTAAAATGAAAGTACAATATATCAAAATATATGGGAAACAGCCAAAGCAGTGCTAACATGGAAATTTACTGTATTAAGTTTACATCAGAAAAGATCTTAAGTCAGTAATCTAATTTCTTGTCTTAACAAGAAAACAGTAAACTGTACCCAAAATAAGCAGCAGAAACAATACAGGGCAGAAATCAGTGACAATGAAAACAGAATAATCAATTACACAAAGAGCTGACTTTTATAAAAATCCATAAAATAGATAAAAATTTTAGAAAGACTGACAAAGATAAAAGAGAGAAAAGGTTTACACTCCTAACTGGCAGTGAAACAGTATGATTACAGGTCCTGCAGCCATTAAAGCACCATGGGAATACTACAAAGAATTTCTCACAAATGGACAAAAACAAAACAGTTCCTCATCTATTTTAGTGTTCTGTTATTAGACAGATGTTCATGACTTTTGTACTATTCTGAAATCACTATGTTTTTCTGAAATGTTTTGAAGCCTATTTAGTTCAATATATAGTCACCCCACCCTTTTTTTGTGGCTTTTATCTCCTTGGTTATCTTTCTTTATCCTTTTACTTTTAATCTATGTGTATCTCTAAATCTAAAATGTGTCTCCTGTAACACCACATAGCTGGATCATGTTTCTAATCTATCCAACAATCCTTGCCTATTGACTGGATTAATTCACTCATATTTAAAGTTATTATGTACTGATATAGCTGGACTTTTTTGTTTTCCTTATCTCCTGTCTTTTTCTTCTATTCTTCCTTCAGTGCTTTCTTTTGCATTAGGAAAAATTTTCCCTTCCTCCCTACCTCTCCGTGGCCTTTGCACTGAGCTCCCCAGCCCTTTTTTTGTTTTGAAACAGGGCTCTGCTAATAAGTTGTCCAAACTGGTTTCAAACTTTCAATCCTCCTGTCTCAGCCTCCTAGAGTGCTGAAATTACAGATGTGTATCACTAGGCTGTCATAAAATGAATATTTTCTTGTTTTGTTTTAAAATTTTTATTTATTTATTTATTTTTTGAGGCAGGGTCTCACTATATAGTCCAGACTGGCCTTGAACTCACAATGTAGCCCAGGCTGGCCTCGAACTCATAGCAATACTACTGTTTCAGCCTCCTGAGTGCTGGGATTACAGGCATGCACCACCATACCCAGCATGTATATATTTTTTTAAGTAACCAACAGATAGTTGCTTTTTTAACTGAATTTTTGCAGAGTTTCTTTAACAGATGTGTTTTCATTTGCTGCCTGTCTTACGGGCCATTTCCAGGCACTTTCTTTATTTCTTTCTTTCATTTTTTTGAGACAGGATCTCATTATATAGTTTAGGCTGGTCTTAAACTCACTATGTAGGTAGGACAGGCTAGTCTTGAATTCCCAGAGATCTTCCTGCCTTAGCCTGCTGGGTGCTGGGATTACAGGTATGCGCCATGGCTCTAGAAGCTTTAAATGGTTGTTTCAAAAACTAATTCAGCAGTTTCACTGGGAAGCAGATCAGCAGAGTACATCATGTTCTCATTTTCCTAGTCCGTTATAGATTTTCTTTTTAATTTAGCATGTAATTACAATATATTTTGGTTTTTAGGCCAATAATATAACCTAAACAAATTCCTTCAAGTTTACTTTGTGTTCTTTTGACATGATCCTATTAGTTCTTAAGCACTTCTTTGCTCGCTGGCAATTAAAAAAAACTGTCCCATCATTCTTTGACCTAGTTTGAAATCAGTCATTTTTCTAAGGAGTTCTAAAATGTGTCTCCTAAAAGAGCTCTGCTCTCTTTTAGTGGGGTATAGTATTTAGAGGCCAAGACAATTCTGAAAAAGATGTGATACTTGTACTATCACCTCTCAAAGATATTGTTTCATCGACTATAAGAGCAATTATGTAAGATATCCATTATTTTATGTGGCTTTAAGAAAAAGTCTTGCCAATTAAAATTTGACCTCAATTATGCTGAAACAATATTAGCATCTGTAAAAATTCAAAATCCATTTATGAAAACTATATATTTTATTGCCATCTCCACCCCAAAGATAGAGCACTTATGAAAACATATGGCAAATTAATTCAAAGAGAACCTCCTGATAAAGTCCATCTATAAAAAGTTTATAGCTAACTTCATATTTACTGTTTAAAGACTGAATCCTTACCCTCAAACCAGGAATAAAGCAAAGATGTTTGCACTCATCACTCTTTTAAGTGGTTATTTCTTTTGTACATCAGAAATTATAACAACTAGAAATAACACAAAATGGACCATTAAAGCAAAGGGAAAAAAAAAAAAGAACAACATGTTATAAACTACAAAACACTAGTGGGAGAAGCCACGACCTAAATATATCCATCTTCATAGACGATTCATTGATGATGGCCATTTAGGTAGTACTTGTTTCTAATTTTTGGAAGTATATGTAAGTTTTGGAAGTATATGTACAAGTACTCAAATATACACACATACATGTTCATAGCACCACTATTCACTATAGCCAAAAGGCAGAAACTACCTAAACATCCATCATCAATGAATTCATTAACAAACACATAGGGGAATAGTATTCTGCTATAAAAGGGATGGTGGTAACATGCACAAAAGTGAGTATCAAAGACATCACACTAGGTGAAGAAGTCAGACTCAGCGTCACACTGTATGATTCCGCTTATATGTTCATCATGTTCATGAAATATCAAAAATAGATAAATCTATAGATAGAAGAGAGATGGATTGTTGGGTTAGGAAGAGGGAAGAACAGGAAGCAACTAATTAATGAGTACAGGATTTCCTTTTGGAGTGACGAAAATGTTTTGGAACAAGGCAGATGTGATGGTTTAGAACACTGCAAATGTACTAAATGCCACTGAATTGTTCACTCTAAATTGGTTAATTTTATGCTATGTGAATTTCACCTAAGTAAATAAAGCATCAATTGTTTAAAATGTTTAAAAACACACACATTAACAGCCAGGTATCAGAATACAGGCCTGTAATCCCAAAACTCAGAGGAGTCTGACACACGAGGATCACCTTGAGTTTGAGGCCAGCCTAGGTTAATAAAGACTTCAAAGTCAGCCTGAACTACATAGCAAGATCCTGTCTTAAATAAAAAAAAAAGGATATGGACTGAATATTAGATAGCAGTATTATGTCAATGATAATTTTCCTAAATGTGATCATTATGCTGTGGTTACAGAAGAAAATTCCTTGTACTTAAGAGACACATATTAAATGGGTTGGGGACCACAATGTCATTATTTTACCACAGCTTAAATTTTTTTTATAAAAGGAAAATGTTTTTAGCACCATTACTAACAGCCAGAAGTAAAATATATCCAAATGTCCAACAACTGATGAACAGAAAAAACAAATGCAGTGATAACTATATAGTGAAATATTCAGTTTTAAAAGGAATGAACTGCCAATATATGCAACATGGATGAATATCTGCAAATATCACTGCAGTAGAAGCCAGACACAAAAAAGCACATATTAAATGATTACATTAATAACAAAATGTCTGTGGTGGGCAAATCTATAAAAATAGAAAGGAGATTAGTAGTTATCAAATTGGTGGGAACAAGTGGAAAGAGAGTAACAGGTTTAGGGTTTATTTTGGGTTTGATAAGAATGTTCTGGAATTAGATGGTGGCAGTGGATATATAACTAATATAAATTTTAAAAGGTGTTAGACATTTTAAGGATGAATTTTATGGTATGTGAATTATATCTCAATACATAAATGTATAGACAGTAATACCTCAGTTCATGAATGCTCCTGTTTGCAAACAATTCAATTCTAAACAAAAATGACAAAATTATGTTTCTATTCTCCACATCAGTGACAAACACAACCACAACCATCTTCCCCACACAAACGTGGCCATCTTCCCAAAAGTCTTCAACAAGTTTGTGAACCAAGTTGCCACTATACACATACATTCACAAATACAATGAATGAATGAACAATCTAAATGTAAAATACAAAACTATTAAACTTGTGGAAGAAAACAAAACAAAAAAATCTTCACAACTTTGGGGTAAGCAACAATTTCTTAGACTGGCCCCCCCCCAAAAAAAAGTTCAAAGCATGTGGTACACAAAATCTC
The DNA here is from genome assembly GCF_000276665.1 of Chinchilla lanigera. Lineage (NCBI taxonomy): Eukaryota > Metazoa > Chordata > Mammalia > Rodentia > Chinchillidae > Chinchilla > Chinchilla lanigera. The sequence goes on along the minus strand of NW_004955415.1, from coordinate 12,240,874 downwards.
CAGCTGGCTTCTAAGTTTGCCACTACCTAATGGAATGCCCTGTACAAATCTTCCCCCTTGAGTGGGTAAGCCTTACCTACACAGGAAAGCATCTTAAAAGAATGTTTGGAGAAAAGCAGGAAGAGGAGTCATGGAGTTCAAAACTGCAGCAGAGCTCGGCAAGGTGTCGCACGCCTGTAATTCCAGCACTTAGGAGGCGGAGGCAGGAGGACTGCCGCGAGTTTGGTCAGCCTAGCACACATAGTGAGCTCATGGTCAGCCTGAACTACACAGTGAGATCTTGGTTTAAAAAAAGAAAGCAAAGCTGCAGCAGATATTCTCCTGCAGTCTTTGAAGAAGCTAACTGCGATGTAAAAGACTATGTGACAGAAGATGGTGGCATCTAGGAGCTGAAAGCAACTCTAGTTGACAGCTGGTGAGAAAGCTGGGACTATGTCCTACAATTACAAGGAACTGAATTCAGCCAAACACCCTATGTAGAAGGACACTAAACTCCATATAGTAACGTGGCTCACCTGGCTCACCTAGAATCTTGATTTTTAACCTGATCCTGAGCAGAAGATCCAGACAGCTCTGCTACTGGGCCCATGAAAACTATGAGATAACAAATTTGTTTTGTTTTGTTTTTGTTTGGTTTTTTTTTTTTGAGATAGGATCTTGCTATGTAGCCCAGGCTAGCCTTGAACTCACAAGCCCAGGATGGCCTCAAACTACATGGCAATCCTCCTGTCTCAGCCTCCCAAGTGCTGGGATTACAGACATGGGTCACTACGCCCAGCTTCTGTTTTGTTTTTGAGACAGGGTCTCACTATGTAGTTTAGGCTGGCCTTGAACTCGCAGTTATCCTTCTGCCTCAGCCTCCTGAGTGCTGGGATTACAGGCATGTGCAACCATGTTCAGCCATACTGTTTTAAAGTTTGCAGTAAATTTTTATGCAACAATAGGAAATTATTCAAAACATAAAAAAAGAAGTCCTGGCCAAAGTTTAAAACCTATGCTCTATGCCTCAACCTGTTAAGCAATGAAAAAACAAGCTACACACTAAGAAAAAAATTATAAAATGCCTGATAAAGAATTAATATCTAGGGCTGGGGATTTAGCTCAGCGGCAAAAGCGCCTGCCTGGCAAGCGCAAGGTCGTGAGTTCGGTTCCTGGTACCGGAGAAAAACCAAAAAAAAAAA
>NW_004955415.1:12163511-12239593 GCF_000276665.1 Chinchilla lanigera | reverse complement strand
ACCTTAAAAAAAAAAAAAAAAAAAGAATTAATATCTAGAACATAAAAAATTATGACTCAATCATAAGAAATCAACCCAACTGTAAAGATGAGTAGAAGATGTAGACAGACATTTCCCCAAAGAAAGTAAGAAGATATCAAGTAAGCATGGAGAAAGGATACTCAACATCAAGTCATCAGAAATACATAGTAGGACTCAAAACTATTAATGCCTAATCCATTAAAATCAGTAAGATTATAAGACAAAACTGACCATGCCACATGCTGGTGAGAATACAAAGCACTTGCAACTTCCATGCATTGCTGGTGGAAATAAATCCTGGTATAGCTACTCTGGAAAAAAGTTTAGCAGTTCCTTACACAACTAAATACACATTTACTGTATCATATGACCCAATAACTATATCCCTAGCTATTTTCCCAAGAAAAATAAAAACATGTAATGTCTAGGCAAAACTCGGTAAGCAAATGCTTCTACTGACTACTGAATATAATTGCTAAAAACTGGATACAACCCAAATTATCTATCCACCAGTAACAAACTGCTCAGCAATAAGAAGGATTGAGCATGAATACAACATGGATCAATCTAAAATACATTATGCTAAATGAAAAATACAGACTCAAAAAGCTACTTGGTATATGATTCGAGTATACGACATTCTACAAAAAACAAAGTGATAGGGATAGAAAATAGGTCAGTAGTCTCTCACAGCCTGGAAGTGAAGGGAGGAATTGCTAAACAGACATGAGAACTTTTTAGGATGATGAAAATGTTCTCTACATTCATTTTGGTGATTATATCACATCTGTCAAAATTCATAGGTATGTAACACATAAAAAGGTTGGATTTTGCTATACACAGTATAAATTATATCTCAATAAACCTAAGTAAACAAGTTATCTCCTCAGGGTCAATGAAATGCAGTGGTATAAAGTTACAGTAACTCTGTGAGAACATATCAAGTGAATAGAGAAACAGAAGACATAGATGATACACTTAATATATATTAAAGTACCAGCTGGACGTGGTAGTACATGCCTGTAATCCCAGTACTCAGGAGACTGAAGCAGGAGGATTGTTCCAAGTTCGAGACCAGCCTGGGGTGCTACAGTACCTACTTAACTGTGCTGGTGATGAATAAAAGGAAAGTAGTCATTCAGAATAACTAATCAAATGGGCACGGTTGTGTGGCAATAAAACTTTATTTAAATAGCAGGCTAGCTTTTTGGTGTTATTTGCTGATACCTAGTCTAATAATTCAATGTTGGAATAACTGGCTCTCAGTCTTAAAAGAAACAACTTTATGCTAGTCATACAAATAAATTCCAGATAAACTTCTCAATATAAAAACATAATTTTGAGTAAATAATATCCTAAGTATAGTATAAAATTAGGATGATATAAATTAAATGATTTGATTAAGTAAAAATTTTATATTTCTCAATGTAGTGAAAATCATACAAAATATGAAAAGAAATGAGAACTTCTGTTTCCAGTAATGCAGCCAACTTTCCATGGACAAATGCCTAAAATGCTGAAGTAATGTTTAGAAAACAACCCTGAACACATAAAACAGCTGACAAGAGAGTGGTGAATGGCCTCAAAGGGGTCAGCAAGACCATGAAACACTGTTCCAACATCAATTTGATGGTTTTGCGGGGCAAAGGTGGCTGAGTCAGAGTCCAGTTTCTGTCCCAAGTGAGGTGTCTCAGCCAGGCACGGTGGCTCACGCCTGTAATCCCAACGCTTAGGAACAGATGCAGGAAGATCACTGCAAGTTTGGGGCCAACCTGAGCTACACAAACTGAGTTCAAGGTCACCCTGAACAGCACAGTGAAACCCTGTCTCAAAAAGACCAAAAATAAATAATAAATAGATAAATATAAATAAATGTGACCATAAAAGGGGAGTGGAAGATAAGAGGGTAAATTGGTCCACTCTGTCAAAAACAAAACCGAAACCAAAGTGGTCTCAGATGAGGTTCTCCTCATTAAGCTGGCAACACATAAGGCTACATCTTCAGGAGTGAACTTGAACACAGGAAGACCACACTCTATGAACACCATGAACCAGATGTCAACCAGACAGGCCCTAACTCCTGAGTCAGTCAAGCCCTCTTATGTACCTAGAGTGAAAAGTATTAACCTCTTTTCAGAGGAAGATAACATCATCTAGAGTCTCAACAATTATGTGGCATGCTAAAAGGCAAGATCATTTGCTCAAATTCAAGGGAAAAAAACAACAGACACACTATAACCCAGACACATAAGGACTTTAAAACAAAAATCAATTAAAGATGCCGAAGTTCACCAGATTGCAATTTATTTAAAAGAAAAAATTAATGGACATTTTACAACTAAAAATTATAACTGAAATTAAGAGCTCACTAGATGTATTTAATAGGATACAAGAGAAGTCAGAGAACTGGAAGAGGATTAAAAAGATCAAACTACAGAGGTAAAGAAAAATAGAACAAAGGGGTGTAAGGGACATGTGAGGCACAGTGAAAAAGTATCCTATACATATGTAACTGGAGGCCCAGGAAGAGAAGAATTAGACAGAAGTAATATTTGATTAAGTATTTAGACCTTCTTCAAAAGTGATGAAAAACTGCATTACACAGAATGAAGAAGCTCAGGCAAGCCCAATGGTAAATGGGGGAAAAAACCCAATTACACCATGGTATTATCACAGTGAAACTGCTAAATCAGAGTTTAAAAGAAATTCTCAAAGTAGCAGGGGGTGGAACATTTTTATCTTTAATTAACAATGCCTAACAGTGGAGTTCTAAAAAAGAAAGAATGGAAAACGAAAAATAGCTTTCAAAAATACAGATGAAGTAAGAATATATCCAAGCAGGAGGGAGCACCAAGATGGCGGAGTGGTAAGCAGCAGAAAAAGAGCTTCTCATGGTCCAGATGCTGGGATATAGCAATGTGAGGAAGACAAAAAGGAAGAAGTGGGTCCCCTGGACCCAGGAACGATCTGAGGCATGAACTGAAGCCTGTGGAGAGAGTAAAGACAGAAATTTCCAAGAAGAGGAAGGAGGTAGCTAGCAGCATCCTTCTCCCTGAGACAGGACTCACTGTGTAAGAGAAGTGACCTGTGGACACACGGTGACTGCTGGTGACCCCAGAGGCCTCCTCAGAAAGATGGAGCAGTGGAGGGGAACAGTGGACATGAAGGACTACACTAGCTGGCAGTGAGTGCTGAGGGCTCAGTCGTCACACACGCGATAGAGCGATTGGCCACGGGCCACCTTGGAGAGGAGCTGGCTGAGCTCAGAACTCAGAGTGGCTGCCAGCTCCACATTCACTATCCACCAAAGGGCTACTGCAGGCTTGCTGGGATAGATCAGCACAGATCAGGACTCTGTCTCCACACGTTGCCTACGAGTGACAGCAGAGACAAACCTGGAAGTGGACTTTTTTCCCCCTTCTCTCTCGTTTTTGTTGTTGGTTGGTTTTATTATTGTTTCCTGTTTTTGTTTTTTTCTCCTCAATTGTTTGATCTTCTTTTTCTATGACTGTCAATGTGGCTTCTAGCCTCTTTGTGCTTGTGGTTCTGTTCTGTTCTTTTTATCTCTTCCTTCACTCTTTCCTTCCAGTCTTCTGCACTAGTTTCCCAAAGTTAGTGTGATCCCCCTTTGTCCTCCAGCCTTACTTCTAATCTCTTCCTTTTCTTTCTTCTTTTCTCTATTTTCTCCCTAACTCATTTTAAATTTTAACCCCTGAGGGAAAACTTGACATATTAATGACTTGTACACTATATATAATTTTCTGGTTTGTTTTAGATTTTGTTATATAACCATAAATCTAGTTCTAGTTAAAGGTGGCAATTAATGGTTAGCTCAGTTTGTCATTTTCTAGGCAGTGTTTGATGCTACTGTCATTGCTGATGGTGCCACTATAGCCAAAAGAGACATAATTGTTCCAAACAGCTGTTTTTCCAGATATTCCAAGACTGAGATTGACTAAGGGTCACAGAAGGAACCAGGGGCTAGGTCAAATAGGCAGCAAACAGACTGGCAGAATGGATCAAGAAGCAAGATCCAGCAATATGCTGCATACAAGAAACACATTTAATTCAAAAAGAAATTCACAGATTGAAAGTCAAAGGATGAAAAACAATACTCCACGTGACAGGAACCAAGAAAAAAGTAGGGGTAGCTATTCTACTTGCAGACAAAGTAAATTTTAAGCAAAGGCTGATTAAGAGGAATAAAGAAGGCCACTACCTCCTTGTAAAGGGAACAATCCAAGAGGAAAAGATAATAATTATAAATATATATGCAACAAATACCAGAGCCCCTAACTATATAAAACAAATATTAATGGACATGAAAAATCAAATAACTACTAATACAATTGTATTGGGGGATCTCAATACCCCACTGTCACAAAAAAGCAGATCAACTAGACAAAAAAAAAAAAAGAAAAATCAACAATGAAATATTAGAACCAAACCAAAATTTGAATAAATGGACTTAGTAGATGTCTACAGAGTGTTCTGCCCCAAAACATCAGAATACACATTCTTCTCTGCTGCACTTGGGACATTCTCCAAAATAAGACCACATACTAGCACACAAAACATGCTTAAGTAAATGCAAAGGAACTGAAATTATCATATACATATTATCAGACCATAGTGCAATGAAATAGGAAATCAAAAGCAAAAGAAACCACAAGAGCTGGGCATGGTGGTGCACACCTGTAATCCCAGCACTCGGGAGACTGAGGCAGAGGATGCTTGCAAGTTTGAGGCCATCCTGGGCTACAAAGTGAGTTCAAGACCAGCCTAAACTGCATAGTGAGACCCTGTCTCAAAAAGACCAAACAAAAAAAACAAAAAAAGAAACCACAAGAACTTCATAAACACATGGAAATTAAATAGCACCCTCCTGAACAACCAATGGGTTGAAGATGAGACAAAGAAAAAATTAGACAGTTTCTACAACTAAATGATAATAACAATACAATATACCAGAACTTATGGGACACAATGAAAGCAGTTCTAAGAAGGAAATTTATAGCAGTGAATACCCTTATCAGGAAAACAGAGCAATCTCAAAAAAAGCAATTATCAAACCTCGAACTTCTAGAAAAAGAAGAGCAGGTTAAGCCAAAAGCTCCTAGGAGAGAGAAAATTATAAAGATCAGAGCAGAAATTAATGCACTGGAGACTAAAACAATATGAAGAATCAATGAGTCAAAGAGTTAGTTCTTCAAAAGATTAAATAAAATCAACAAGCCCTTGAACCTTATTAAAAAAGGAAAGAAAAGACTCAAATCCACGCAATTAGGAATGAAAAGGGTGAAATCACAACAGACCCTGCAGAAATCCAGATGATCTACACATACTTTGAAAATTTGTATTCTAATATGGAAAATGCAGAAGAAATAGACAGGTTCCTAGATACAGACGAATTATCAAAGCTGAATCAAGAAGATACAAAAATCCTAAATAAACCAAGATCAAGTAATAAAAATCAAAGATGTAATTGAAAACCTACCAGACTCTGATGGATTCACTGCTGAATTTTACAAGAAACTTAGAGAAGACCTAATACCACTACTTCACAAACTCTTAAATGAAATTGAAAGGGAAGTAATACCTCCAAACTCATTACAAGAAGCAAGCATTACCCTGATACCAAAACTGGAGAAGGACTCAACTAAGAGAACTACAACCCAATCTACCTAATGTACACAGATGCAAAAGTACTCAATACGATACTGGCACACAGAACACTGCAAATCATCAAGAAGATTATACACCATGACCAAGTGGGATTCATCCCAGGGATGCAGGGATGGTTCGACATATGTAAATCAATAAATGTAATACACCATATTAACAGAGTCAGGGACAAAAATCGTACAGTCATCTCAATAGATGCAAAAAAAAGCTTTTGACAAAGCCCAGCACTCATTCATGATAAAAACCCTACAGAAAACTAGAATAGATAATCTTTATCTTAATCCGATAAAGGCCATCTATGACAAACCAATAGCCAACAGCATACTAAATGGACAAAAACTGAAAACTTTCTCTCTAAAATCACGAACAGGGGTGTCCACTGTCCACTCTTACTAGACATAGTTCTAGAAATTGTAGCCAGAGCAATTACACAAGTGTCTTGGTTACTTTTGTTTCATTGCTGAGACAAAATACCCAACACTGAAGCAACAAGAGCAAAAGGGGTTGGGGAAGCAAGCCTCTTTTCCTCCCTTATATTGTATGGCAGCTATCTGGCTATCTGCTCACAACATCTCCTGCCCTCCTCTTCCACAAGCTCTGGATGTTTACAAAGTAAGGACCCTGGATCCCTGCTGAGTTAAAACTTCTAAATTTCTCAAATTGACACAATGTATCAACCATAACAAGAGAAAGAAAAAAAAAGGAATAATGACAGGAAAGGAAGAAGTTAAATTATCATTCTTTGCAGATGACATGATACTGTACATAGAAGACCTCAAAAACTCCACTAAAAAACTGCTGGACATAATAAGCAAATTCAGTAGCATAGCTGGATAAAAAGTCAACACTCAAAAATCAATAGCCTTAAAAAAAAATCAATAGCCTTCCTGTATAGGAATAACAAACTCACTAAGAGAGAAATTAGGGAAACAACATCTTTCACAATAGCATCCAAAAAAATGAAATACCCAGGAATCAATCTAGCAAAGGATGTAAAAGACCTCTACATTGAAAACTACAGTACTCTGAAAAAGGAGATTGAAGAGGATATCAGAAAATGGAAAGACATCCCTTGCTTTTGTATAGGAAAAACTAATATAGTGAAAACAGTCATACTTCCAAAACTGTTATACAGATTTAATGCAAGTCCAATCAAAATTCCAAAAGCATAACTCACAGAATTAGAGAAAACAATCCTAAAATTAATTTGGAACCAGAAGAGACCTAGAATAGCAAAGGCAATTCTGGGCAACAAAGGCAAGGCAGAGGGCATCACAATCCCTGACATGAAATTATACTATAAATCTACTGTGATAAAAACAGCATGATACTGGCAAAAAAAAAAAAAAAGACCTGAAGATCAATGAAACAGATTAGAAGATGCAGAAACAATTCCAGACACACTCAGCCACCTTATCTTTGACAAAGGTGCCAAACACATTCACTGGAAGAAAGATAGCCTCTTTAACAAATGGTGCTGGAAACACTGGCTCTGCACACGCTAAAGATTAAAATTGGACCCATATCTTTCACCGTGCACTAAACTAAATTAAAATGGATCAAATATCTAAATACTAAAAGAGAAACATTAAGTTAGCTGGAAGATAAAAACTATGAGTAAAACCCTGATCACACAGGAACTATCAAAAAGAATCAAAAACTGGGATCTCATCTTATTAAAAAGCTTTTGTACAGCAAGAGAAACCACCAAGAGAGTGAAGAAACAGCCCACAATGTGGGAAAAAATGTTTGCCAACTGTTCCTCAGACAAAGGATTATTATGGAGAACATAAAAAGAACTCAAAAGTATCAGACCTCTCAAATTTAAAGACCCAATCCAAAATGGGCATCTAAGATAAATATGCACTTATCAGATGAAGAAATACAAACAGCAAATAACTATATGAAAAAATAATCAACATCACTGATCATTTGAGAGATGCAAATTAAAAAAACACTGAGATTCCATCTCACCCTGGAAAGAACGGCTATTATCAAGAAATTAACCAGTAACAAATGCTGGAGGGGCTATGGTGAAAAAGGAACCCTTCTCCACTGCTGATGGCAATGTAGACTGGTGTAACTACTTTGGAAATCAGTGTGGAAATTCCTCAAAAACTAGGATTGAAGGTCCCATTTGATCCAGCTATTCCCCTGCTGGGTATCTCCCCAGAATTAATAACACTGTACCACAGTGATATATGTGTACTCATGTTTATAGCAGCACAATAGCTAGCTCTACAACCCAAATGCCCATGAACCAAGGACTGGACAAAAAAAGATGTGGTTTTTTTACACAATGGAGTACTACTCAGCCAGAAAGAAGGATAAACTGGAGACTTACAGGTAAATGGATGCAACTCAAGACCATAGTCATAAGTGAAATAAACCAGATGCAAAGGTGTAAACATCACACTGTCTCCCTAGTGTGAGAAGCTAAAAGAGTAAATAAGATCCAAAATATACAACAGATATTGTAAAATGGGAAGAAACTTCAAAAGGAACGAGAAACTGGGATGAGGGAATGCAGAAAAGGAAGGGAAAAGCAAAAATAAAATAAATTTTTAAAATATATAAAAATAGTTAAGATAGATCTAATTTTTCTTAGTTCATTGGAAAAAAGGTTTGTGCTAATATTGTTTGGACAATTAAATGCCAGTATCTTATACTGAGTCACTACTTTAAAAATAAGAATACCCAATGTATTAACCATTGTTACTCTTCTATTATCTTGTTGTGAAATATTTTTCTCTCTTTTTTTTTTTTGGTTTTTCTCCAGTACCGGGAACTGAACTCATGACCTTGCACTTGCCAGGCAGGTGCTTTTGCCGCTGAGCTAAATCCCCAGCCCCGAAATATTTTTCTCTATAAAATTAAAAAAAAAAAAGATTATGTCCAGTCAAATACTAAAGAAATCAAATCATTACCAGCCGTCTTGAATGGGAGTACTTAATTAAGCCGAAGAAAAAAATTATCCCAAAAGAAATTAAGAGGTGCAAACAGGAAGAAAAACCAGCAGATATTTTTAAGTGAATACTATTATAAAATACTAAAAATATTTGTGGGAATTAAAACATATACAGTAAAACTCAAAAGGAAAGTATGCAATAAATAAACAGCTGTAAAGTTCTAATATTATCTAGAACACAGTAAAAACTGTAATTTGTATTACTGTGTAATAAGTCAAGAACATATGCTGCCAAAGGTAACCTCCAGAAGGATAGTAAAAGATGTATAACAGAAGTATAAAATAAGTAAACATTTTAAAATTAACTCTTTAAAAAAAGCAAAAATAGAAAAGTCATAAATCATGAAAATCAAATGGAAAACAAACAGTATATGAGAGTGATAAACTCAAATGGATTAAATTAATTCCAAAATAAGATCAAAATCACAAGACTAGATTCACTCAACACACAAAATATGCACTGTTGTTAGAGGCATGGCTCACCGTTACAGATATGTTGAGGGTAAAGGAGTGGCAAAAACTGGGCACAGTGGCGCACACCTATAATCCCAGTGCTCTGGGGGCTCAAATAGGAGGATCTCAAATTTGCGTCCTGCCTGGGCTACTTAGTAAGTTAGCGAGACCCTGGGTCAAAATAAAAATTTAAAGAGGGCTGCGCATGTAGCTCAGTGCAAGGGCTCTGGGTTCAATCACAGTACTACACACTCACAAACAGCTGCAGAACATATACTCATCAGAACAAACAGCAATCGAAAGAAAACTGTTGTAACTATACTAATATCAGAGAGAAATGCCATCCACAATAATGATAAAGGATCAATTCACAAGAGATAACAATTCTAAATTTAAATAACAAAAAATTCTAAATTTAATTCCATTCAATAATTTGGTTTTAAAATACATAAAATAAAAGCAATCTGAGTTAAAGAAACAAAAGGGTGAACGCATAAGCACATGGAAGAATATCCCTTGCACATTAATAAAACAAGGAGACAAAAACTTGAAATGGATATAGAAAATATGAACACATCTAAATTGACTTAACTGATTAATCAAAACAATGCACCTAACAATGACAAATTATATCTTTTTTTAATATGTACACAGCACATTTCCAAAATTTACCATTTACTGGGTAAAAACAAGCCTCAACAATTTTCAAAGGACAGAAATCATTCCAAGTACGGTATCTGACCACATAAAATGGAATTAAGATGGAATACAGTAAAGAGATAGCTACTAGAAAATCCCCAACTATTTGGACATTAACCAAATATCCAAATAACTTATATAACCAAATAACTATTTGGACATTAACCAAATATCCAAATAAAGTAGTATAGAAAGTAGAATAAAATCAGGCCCAGGAGATAGCTCAGCAGCACAGTGCCTGCCTGGCACGCACAAGGTCCTGAGTTCGATTCCAGTACCAAAGAAAAGTAGAATAAAATCAACATGACACAAAACAAAGAAACACACAAAAAACGTAAGATAAAATGGCAAATTTAGGGGCTGGAAATTAGCTCAATGGCAGGGTGTTTGCCTGGCTAGTCCCAAGACCTTGAGTTCAATTCCCCACCACAGAGGGAGGAAAGATGATGAATTCAAATACAAATCGTTCAAATAATGATACTACACAGAAGCAGACTACATGTTCCAGTTAAGACTGATACTGTCTGCACTGATTGTTTCTCACCACGGGAGAACCTCTGCTCTGTGGGGATTCTGCCTGCAAGGAGTTCGATGTGGCCATGCAACACTGGACAAGAACTTTCCCTGAACTAGAATGTGGCTCTTCTCATGAAGTTATGGAACTGGAGACTATGGTTTATACCATGATGAGGTTTCAGTGTCTAATGTTGTGCCTGGCGTGTGATATGCATACAATAAATACATAAAGAAAAGTTTTTATTCGATTCCCAGTACCAACAAAAAAAAAAAAGGAAGAATTTTTAAAAGACTAGTATCATCAATTATAGTTTTTTAAAAATTCCAGCATATGCTGTTTGTAAGATTAAGGATACAGAAAGGCTGAAGTCAGAGGGATGGAAAAGCATGAAGTCAGACCAAGCAAATTCTAACTAAAAGAAAGTTGCTTCAGCCTCAGACAAAAAGTCTTTAAGGCAACAAAAGCATACAAAAAAGCAAGAATCCCTCCATAATGATAAAACGGTGTAGCTCATCAGAATGTAAGAATTTTGAATTTGCATGCCTTGAGTAACATTACCTTATGATAAAGTACCAAGCAAGTAAAACTTCAATTTAATGAGGACCCGTTAATATAAACTGATGAACATGTCAAGGTCATACAAAAATAAAGACTGAGTCTATTTTTTGATGTCTATTTGTAAGCTTCACTTCTCCCCTTCCCCCCATGTCCTACCTCCAAGCAGGTGAAAAGAGAGTCCAAGTGCTCCTCCTTTAACACCAGCAGGAGATTCAAACCATGCAAAATCTGCCTTTGTGCAGAATTCTCACCTTGGCTGCTCTCCCAATCAAGATAAAAACCCAGGCCGGTCTCCTCTCCTTGCTCTCTCACGACATTTGGAAACCACTTTGACAGGGTTGCTCTGCTTTTCCCAGATTTATGTAGGTTAACAGCCCTCTTCACACTCTTTTGGTATGTGTGTGGACCATCAGTCTTGACATCCAAATCAAAATCTGAGTACGTGCAATGGAGGAATGGGGGTTGGGGAAGGAAGTGTCCTTATCTACTTTTACAGACGACCATAATAGGAATTGTTCCTGATTAAATGAGACTAAAGCTACATGACAACTGAATATAATGCAGGACCTAGGAACTGTGTCCTATAAGACTGTTACTGTGGCTTGACACATGTACTGGCTCCTTGGACTGAAGCCTAGCCTTGCAACACGCCGTCCTCAGAGAAGTTCACTGCATGGCAGTCTGGTGCCTCCCAGCCATCACAGCCACCTCCTTGGGACAGGCTATATGATTAGGCCACATTTTTCAAGGAGTAAACATATTCCTCAGTTCTATGGTGTTTCTGAAGGGCACAGATTACTGCCAGGCACAGCATGCCCTCTATGCAAAGCAGTGAACTACAGAAATTCATTACCATTCTTGGGCACAGAAATGTTGAACTGAAATATGTAGAATATTTTCTAAGAGTTCTGACCTGAATGGGATAAATCACAGTATACTTCTTTTCTACTGCCTCAGTAATGTTACTGGACTAAAGAATTGATGCTTTTTTTGTTTTCTGAGACAGGTTCTCACCATGTAGTTCAGGCTGGCCTTGAACTCCTGGTCTTGAACTCAGGTCAAATCTCCTGCCTCAGCTTCTGGAGTGCTAGAATTACAGTTATGCACCACCACGCCTGGCTAGAATAGATACTTTTTACTATTTTCTTTCCTTTTTGTGTGTGTGTGGTGCTGGGGATCAAAGCCAGGCCTTCTGCATGTAAGGCAATAACTCTACCACTGAGCCATATCCCCAGCCCCAAATTGAAGTCTTTTATTAGGAGATTTATTTCATTTCCTAGTACTCCCAATTTCATACTTGAAGTACTGAGAATTTCAGATGGAGTATATTGAAGTAGACTTCACAGGGTTTTTTTTTTTTTTGCATCATTTCCATATTCAATTTTTAAATTCTTCCATAACTTATTGACTGTGTTTTAATAAATTAATATGGCTTGAATGACTTTCCCAGCTCCCATGGAAGTTACACACAAGAACTTGAGATTCCTTATTACAAACAATCCAACCAATGTCACCTTAAACACATTTATAGAGCAACTGAAGTATGAAATTACCACAAGAGTAAGAGTATGTAAGCTTATGACAGTACTCTTGGGGAGAAAGAAGGCATCCGCTTTCTCAACTGGCTTTTTGAAGATGGTGTACATGATCCAACCAGATTGCTGATGACTGGCTAAGTTTTGTAAAATTTAAGTTTTGTGAAAAGTCTAATTGTTATATTGCTGTCCACTGTGTTGCAGGCTTTAGCAACGTTCCACTGCTTATTGTCTTAGCATTAACTGTAGCGGGAATGAAATATCAAGACACAGTACACTCCGCAAGACAAAAGTGACATGAGGTTTTTAACAGCAAGAAACTTTTGTTTCTAGAGAAATACTGTCCTAAAATGTAGCTGCACTTCAGAGATTCCAACGTAAGAGAAACAACTACTGCATTCCATGAATTGCAGTGCCTGATGCTACTGCCTCTGAAGTGGCACTTGAGACAGGTGCTAACCTGCCATGCACGTTAGCCAGAGTGTTGGTTTAGCGAACGAGTCTAACGAAGCTTCCATAGGAGTAATGAAATCTGTAGTTTCACCAGGCTACAAGCTTGACACAACGGCAACCTTTACTTATGATCAACCTATTTGGACTCTTAACTAAAGATTTTTGCTCTTTAGCATTTACTTTTTTTTTCAAGACAGTGGATATACTTTAATTGAACTTTTTCAGTTTCACAGCCTGAGGTAAAAGGAAATAGTTTTCCTTAACCAATTATTTCACACAGCTTCTCTTTAGCATTTAAAATGTGCCTATCATTTGTATTAAATGACCTTTCCTGAAATCATAAAGTATTGAATGATATATTTAAATCTATTTCTGTGCCAGAATTTTATCAAATATGAAGAAATTTAGAAAGATTAAGTGCTAAAACACTCAGCACAGAACTTGTGTATTTTTAGTATCCCACAGAATCAAAATTTTAGGAACTAAAGAACAGTCTAGACCACTGGTGGCGAATCTATGGCTCATGCATTATTGTTTTTAAGAGAAAAGATGTTACTGTCTGAGTTGTTTTTTTCGAAACTAAAATCTCCGTGTTCAGGTTTAATTCAGTGTTAGCACTCTGCGGTAAATAATGGGTTTTGGGTTGCGGTTTGGCAGTGGGTTTCTACAGAGTCTGCCGTCACTGGTCTAGACCCTGTGTGGTTTATTCTTTCAGTCATTTTAACCTTGTGGGTCCTATACGATTATTTGTCTACTTAGTTTATGTTTACATCTCCTACATTCATATCAGTATACATCAGGTTTGCTTAACTACTTTTCCTTTTTAATTATTACCAAATCTTACAGTGATTATTTAATGTTTTTCTCTATGTCTTTGTGCTGTTACAGGAAACTTTCACTTGGAAAATTTACATTGTTACAGAAGCACATGTCTTTAACATCTTCAGATGGGAGGGCTTATAGTTAATTTAATATCTGCACTCTGAGGTATAACCTAACAGGCAGGGCCTGAAAAAACGGGAAGGAACTATTAAATATTTTTAGTAAAATGCTATCTTTGTCTTGTGCAGAACATGTAGAATATGCTCTTTAATTTGGTAAATATTTTTAAAGATAGAGATGCTCTGTTCTTGTAGTTAAAATAATTCCTTTCTCTCTCTTTTTTTTGTTTTTTTGTTTTTTTGGTTTTTTTTGTTTTTTTTTGAGACAGGGTCTCACTATGCAGTTCAGGCGGGCCTTGAACTTACTTTAAGTAGCCCAGGCTCATCGCCAACTCACAATAATCCTCCTTGCCTCAGGCAGGTTAAAATAATTCTCCTCCCAGTTAAAATAATTCTTAATCATTCAATTTCTGGCATCCTTGTATTTTTTCTCATACGTATTACAAGTTGTTTATCAACTTTTTGTTTGAAGTGTGACTTCTTCCTTTCTTTCCTAACCTCTTCCAGAAGAAAACAAAAAAGAGGGTTTCTACTAATGAATTGTGGAGACATCTAATATTTTATATATGCCTTTTGAAATTTGTAACTTAATATTCATATACTTGACAATTCATTATGTAATTAAGAAAATGGTAACTTGTATTAATGTTAGTTCAACCATAAATTTACACTGTCTGGGATGTGTGATTATAGTTTTATGGGAGAAATAATTTGTCAGTGTTCACCAGCTTGTAAAAACTTGGTGTGAGAGCTTAAAAATCTAAGAGAATAATTGAACTTTAATGAGATCTTGTCTCAAGAACCAAAGGAGAGAGGAAGAAGGAGGAAGGGAAGAAAAAAGAGAGACAGGAAAAGAGAGAAGAAGGGAGCAAGGAAGGGAGGGGAAAAAAACAGGCAAGTAGCCTCATGTGTGTAACTTAAACCTCAAATGATTCATAAAAATATATATATATATTATACACACACACACACATACATGCAGAGAAAGAGGGAGAACCAAAATAAAATATCAACACTTTAGGAATGTGGTGAGATAAAACAAGACATTTTTATACTATTCTAGCAACTTTTCTAAGTCTGAAATTCTGTGAAAAAAGTTTTAAATATATAAAGCAAACAAGAAACCACCTGACAGCACTACAATGCCAAATCTATCAAAGGAGATGATTTAACTACTTTTTTTACTAACTGATAATCAAAAAGTAAGGTTACAAGAAATTTAAACAACACAACCATCAAAGAAAAGCTAATGGAGATATACAGACTACTTCACACAACTGAAGAATACATATGTGCTCTTCAGGTGCACAGAGAACATTTACAATATTGAAAACCAAACTCTACCAATTTCTAAAGACTGAAATTCACAAGAGCACTGACCATAAAGTAATTAGCTAGAAATACAAAAACAAACAAACAATCCTGAAAACTCCAAAGATGAACTAATGGTTCCCCTAGATGTCTACATTCTGATTCCTGGAACCTGTGAACAATACCCTTATGGAGCAAAAAGGACTGTGTAGGTGTGCATAAGTTAAGGATCTTGAGGCCAAAGGACTATTTTGGATTAACTAGACAAGCCCATCATAAAAGGATTATTATAAGAGGGAGACAAGACGGTCAGTCAGCAAAATGTGATGAGAAAAGCAGAGGTCAGAGAGAGAAAATTCGAAGATGCTAGGCTGCTGGCTGTAAACATGGAAGCTGCTTTAAGCCAATAAATATCTGCAGCCTCTAGAAGCTGGAAAAATCAAGGAAACAGGTTCTCCCCCAGAATCCCCAGAAGGAACACGATCCTGCCAACACTTTGATTTTAGCATGTGTCCTCTAGAACAAAAAGACAGTAAATTCCTCCAGAAGTAAAAGATAATAAATCTGCATTGTTTTAAGTAATTAAATTTGTGGTAATTGAGCAGGAACCAAATATACTCCACATATGTGGAAATTAAGCACTTCTAAGTAATCCATCGGAAACAAATTATAATGGAAAAGAAAAACTGTACTGGACTAAATTATAATAAAAACATTGTTATGGACTGAACTACTTCCTCTCCAAATTCATATGATGAAGCTCTCAAACCTCAGAATGTGACTGTATTTTTAGACAGCATCTTTAAGTTAAAATTAGCCATTAGGGTAGTTCCTAATCCAATCTGACTGTTGTCTTTACAAGAAGAGAAAAAAATAACTGTGTGAGGAAATCATGAAAACATGGCCATCTTCAAGCCAAGAATAATGGTTTCAGAAGTGATAAAACCTGCAAACATCTCGTACAAAGCTTTTATCATCTGGGACTGAGAGAAATCAGTTTCTGCAGTTTAAGCTGCTCAGCCTGTAACTGGCAAACTACTGTACTTTACTATCAGGCACTAACCTCATCATCCACTGATGAATTCACAGTTGAATGGGAGATTTGAAGGTGGGGCCTAGTTAGAGGGACTGGCAGTGCCTCTGAAGACTGTATCTTTTCTCTGGCTGTCTTTTCTCTTTCTCTGCTTCCTGGCTGCCATCAGGTGAGCTACTTTCCTCTACCATGCCCTTCCATCATGATGTTTCTGGCTCACCACAGGCCTAAACCAGGGGAGACAGTTGGCCATGGACTGAAACCATGAACCCAGATGAACCTTTTCTAATTTTAGTTGTGGATTTCAGGCATTTGTCTCAGCAACAAAAAGATGACTAACAGAAAATGGTACCAAGAATGGGGTCATAGCCAAGACTATAACTGACCATGTGCTTCAGAAGCCTTTGGAACTGGTTTATGGGAGAAGTCTTGAGATGGGGCCCAGTGAAGCTCTAGAATGGCATAAATTGGGCTTAATGGATGATTCTGGTGGGGGTTCAGAAGACCAGAAAGCTGACAGTTGTGAGAACAGAAAAGACTGTGCTCATCATGGGAGTAAGGACTCTGGAAACTGCAGTAAAGCAATGAGTGTTAGATTCTGCCAAAGAATTTGTCCACACCCAAAGCTTTGTGGAAGGCTAAGCTTAAAGGTAATGGGCTAGTTTATGTAGTAAAGGAAATTTCAAGGCAGCACAACATTCAGGTGGTACCATGGGTACTATTCACTGCTTGTAGTCAGATCTACAGTGAGAATTAGGAGCATACAAAGTATGAAGATTTGAAAAAAAATTTGCAATTTGGCCAAAAAAGAAAGGCAAGGATATCTACCAAAACCTGAAGGTTAAAAAAAAAAAAAATCATACTTAATGCTAAAATCACCTGTCTGGCAAGTGCAAGATCGTGAGTTTGAGTCCCAGTACAAAAAAAAAAAAAAAAAAAAAAAAAGCTACAATCTTCCCTCTGACACTAGAGGCAAGCAAAGGATATTCATTACTATCAACTTCACTCAACAATATGGAGATCTTAGCCAGCACAGTAAAGCAAAAGGAAACAAAAATTCTAAAGATTAGAAAGGAAGAACAGCTTTCTCATTATTTGAGGATTATAACTGTCAACATAAAAACTGAGAGATTCTAAATTACAAGTCAACAATAACATTAACCAATCATGCAGCACCACGGATGTAGCTCAGTGGTAGGAATACTTGCCTTGTCTGTACAAGGTCCTAGATTCAATCCCTATCATCACAAAAAGTACGTACAGTGTACCTCGGGTCACAAACTTCATTCTTTCCATAATTCTGGCTGCAAAGTGAACTAACAAGAATCGAATCAAAATTTCCCCAAAAGGTGAACATTGAATCTAACCACAGAGTTTGACTCAGTTCTTGTCCACTTTGGTTGGAGAGACTACAAGGGAATATACACAAATTAAAATAGATTCGTTAATGTAGTATGGTGTCACTATGTTTAAAAATTTAAAGCTGTCACCCACCACAAAACTGAAAAAGACAGGATAGGCATGGCTCTGGGCATCTCTATCCTTAGACAGATAGCTTTAGCTCAGCTTTGACATTGGATTGTAGGAACTCTCACAACCAGCAGTAAAGACAGTCACTTGTAGACCCATACAATACTCCCATTTGCAGGCTTCCAAGCCCTGTTATAGGAACAAAGCATTAATTCAGTTTGTAAATATTATAGTACTTAACATAAAATCCTGCCAAGGTTTAGAGGTTTCAGCCCCCATTTTTACCAGGTCAAGGGTGGGAAGCCCAGAACAAAGGCCTCATGCTATGTCTCATGCTATAAAATATCAAGGGCTAAGTAATTTCAGCTTATAGAATTGTATGAAATCCCTAAGGGACAAAACCAGAGGTGGATATAGACAGTACCTCAGCAAAAAGGGGAGGAAAGTCTTATTTGCAAAGACTGACATCACAGATATAAGCAGAAGAAAAATTTTCATCACGTAGCTGACTCTGGTTAAAACATGTGGCAGGACAGGATCCATGTTTCCAGCTACTGCAACCCTGACCTCTTTAGCAGATTCTAAGACCTTTGCTAGTGGGAACTGCAGTTTCCAAAGTAGACATGGGTCCAATTTAGTCTCCAAGGACCAGACTTTACAAGTGCTGCGCCAGCCTTCCCATCAGCCCCACAACTTCCTTTCTACAATGTGTGCTCTTCCTTAAAGGGAGGGAATAGATTGCCTACTGTGACTGCTGAAAGTCACTGTCACTGATCCATTTCAGACTGGGAGGAAGAGCATTAAGCGTGATGTTTCATCTCGTCAACTGCCTCTAAATCAGTCTCAGATAGCTGTATACAGGACATGGGGAAAAGTGAGCATCTAGCCCCAAACCATGAATTTTCACCATACACACTGATACTACCACAACATCATTCTCCTTTCTGTAAAAGAGTCCATGAAGTGCTGTTAATTCATTAGGCTAATTAGGGAGTAAAGCTACTACTTAACCTAAAAAAAAATTGTTAGAAAAGCTGAGGATATATCTCATCCTAGAGATATACCCCTTACACAGTAGATTTAAAAACAAAAAGCAAACAACTACCCCAATAAAATGGAAACAAAGCTTTGTAAATAATAAGGGAAAGAGAATGGGGGAAAAAGGAGGAATCAAGATATATCATGTACAGGTACAAATTCCCTACAATGAACATGATCATTATAGATCTAAACTGTACCAATAAATGTAATTTAAAAAAAAGAACTACCTCAAAGCTTAAAAGGGTTCCTTTAATTCCTACAAAAGCACATGGTCCACTTCTGTAACTATGTACTCTATAGAGAGCAGTGTGTAAATCTTTCTTAAGACTTTGAGCAACAGGATATTATGTTAGGAAAAAAATAAGCCCAACCTTTTGTCTCCCTGTAGGCTGCACAGCACTGTCACCTGTGTCCTCTCAAATAGCACTGGGGGAAATCCTAGAGTGGGAAGCTCTCTGCTCTATGAAAAAGTGAATTCTGCCCCTGTACCTCCCAGTCCCAACTCAAGAAAGCCTCCCACCTTCCTAAGCAGTCTTTAAAAAGCCATGCTAAGAAACAGGGACAAAGGCTCTGTAGAGATGGGAAAGGGATTTAGGGAAGGAAGAGGAGAGGAGGGGAGGGAGTGGAAGTACTCAAGATATGATATGTGCATGTATCAAATCCCCAAGCTGAATATAATCATTATATATGGGAAACTACTAATAAAACACTTTTTAAAAATAAAGTTAAGTCCATAAAAAAAATTGCACTTACGAAAGAAGACAATGCAAGCTGGAAAGGGAACTGGTAAAGACAATAACCAACTGCAAAGTATATTTTACTTATTCCCTCAAATAAGTCAAATATGTTTTATGATGAAAAGAGATCTTATTTAGCTCTGATTCAGATGAACTAGTTAAAAAAAACTACCAGAAGTTGATCTGGAGTCAGGCATGGTGGCACACACCTGTAGGCTGAGGCAGGAGATTCGCTGTGAGTTCAAGGCCAGCCTCTCACTAGCAAGACCCTCTCTCAAAAACAAAAAAGATAACTTTGAAAATTTAAATACTAACTAGATATCTGATAACATTAAATCATTTTTGTGATAATAGTAATCAACTTTTTTAAAAAGTGTTTTTGACACATCCTAAACTACTTAATGATCAAATGACAGGATCAACTAGAACATAATAGATGACAGAAGGTTGATGCAAGTATGTGAAACAACAGTGTCATAGGTTGATAAGCCTTTGAACTGGGTGATGGACACAGATACCCAAATGCTTCTCTTTCACAGGGTGTGTGCATACATGTTGCTTGTGTGCATTCTTTTTTTTTTTTTTAGCTCACCTTGGAGTTATCAGGGGATTTGATTCTTCCCAGAAGACTGAGTAAAAGGGGTATTTTTCTTCTGTTGGGAGGTATTTTTTCATACCTGATCCTATGATTAAGAATAACACTCTAACCATCACTGTAGGAAAAATATCTAAACTCAGGTTTAGGCTACATGAGAAAGAGGAAATATACTGCCTGCTGTCTCCAAAGCCAGCATTCTGCCGTTGTAGCAGCATCCAGGAGGCAAAAACCACTTTGCTCTTTGCTCAACTGGTAGGGACTTGCAGCATCGATTGCTCAGGATGCAGGCAGCCTGGAGCAAGACAGGTCCCTGGTGAGCCACTGCTGAGTAAAGGAGGCTGGCAGCACAGCCGTTCCTCAGCCTGTCTCACTCCCTCCCCCAATCCGACCCCTCCTTTGCCTAAACCTTTTTTTTCCTGCGTCACAAACACAAAATGGAGTTAGCTGGGAGCAAAAACAATCTGTCTAAAATGGCTGAATGCAGTAGGGAGTGCCAGCCAGTCAAGTGAAGGGAAAGGGCACCCCCTGCTGCCCAACACTGGAACCCCATCTTCCCATTCTCTACTGTACATGTATTTTTAAATTAGTGAATGTTAGTAATATAGACTTGTGATGTCTGTTTTGGGAAACTAGTACATGCACATAACGAATCTTGATCATTTTCAATCCTTTTCCGCATGTCTAAAGAAGCAATCCTAAAAGTCCAGGTCAATTTTGTCATAATCCTTGATACCTTATATTGAACCCTAAATTTCAGGAGCAGATATTGAAGCTCAAGAAAGAAAAGTAATTTTTAGTCTCTGAAGACAGAATCAAGGCACAAAGCAGAGCCCTGAGTCCCGGTTACTGTTTACGATTATGTTATGATTAGTAACCACTTTTAAGAGTCCGGAACGGAAAGGAGTCCTATAGCACAGCATCCGCCAACTTCAGTAATGTGCTAATGGACCAGAGAGTCCCACAGCTATATCCATCACTTCCCCAGGAATTCCTGTTGCAGGGTTCTCTCAATGAAAATGACAAACAGGAAGTGGAAGAGTGGGCAAATGCCTAACATCCTGGAAACGGTTCTTAAAACTTGTAGTGGGAGTAAGTGGGATAGAAAAAATGACTGGGAAAACAGCACTGACAATGGAGCGGCTGGAAAGTCACTTATATCCACAGGGCCTGAAGACTGAGCTACAAAGCAGCTCCACCCAACCTTAATGCTCACTCACTTACTCGGACCAAATCACCACTTGCTCAGCCCGACTCTCCCGGGAACACCCTCCATAATCTTATTTAATGCTACATCTCCCGTGAGTAAGTCAAATATGCCTTATGACTAAAAGAGAAAGGTGGAAAAAGTAGAAATATCTTGAAAAATTAGCAGATCTGAGTCATTGATGGTTCCACTACTTAAATATGCTGTTTGTGGAATATCCCTAAAGTGAGGTAATGGTAGTATAAACACATGAGTAGAGACTCACCAAAGAAAGTTAAAAAAAAAAAAAAAGGTGGAGCTGGGGATATAGTTCAGCGGTAGAGTGTCTATCCAGGTGAAGCCCTGCGTTTGACTCCCAGCAGCACAGAAAATTAAAAATATAAAAAGCTAGGTGAACACTGATACCATCATAGTTCTCTCTCAAAAATAGGGTCTTGGGGCTGGGGATTTAGCTCAGCGGCAAAAGCGCCTGCCTGGCAAGCGCAAGGTCGTGAGTTCAGTTCCCGGTACCGGAGAAAAACCAAAAAAAAAAAATAGGGTCTTTGTGAAAGAAACTTGATTTCTCAGGCATATTTGAAAAATTAGAATACTTAATAATATCTCTAGGAAATAACAACAAACTTTCTACAAGGGTAACAGAGGTATGAAATGAACAAGTCCAACTAATATATAATAAGCCATGCCTGTTAAGCTCTGTATGAACTCTGCTGGGGGAAAGAAACCAAAATTAAATCGCTTCATCTATATGTTGCCTTCCACATGATTTTTTTTCCCCTTGAAATGTATTTTTTAAAAAATCAGGACACACTAATGACTGGTGAAAAGGACGGGCACTGGCACGGTGGCCTGATGGCCTCCAGAGGCAGGTGTCTCAGGGTTCTCAGAACCTGGGCTAACATGAAGAGGCTTTCCAGTTTATATTTCTCAAGTGTAAATTTACATGAGGGGAAATTTCAGCTTTGTAAAGTCAATTGTAAGTATATCCTACAGGAGGGAAAAATCAGACCACATGCCAAGAACAGCAATTATCCCTGCTCAGAAGTAACCAGATTCCCTTTACTGATCTCTTGGCCAAAACATGTATCAACCACGTGCTAAATCTCACCAAAATAGACAGTTATGGATGGTTAAGCTATAAGGAGGGATGAGACAAACTGGGAGAAATGGATATATAAAGCACAAGAACAAAGCCAGAGAGAATTCTAAAGTTTTAAGAATCAGGTGTTTTAAGAAAGGAAAAAGGAAGTCTAAAAGGATAACTGAGAAGCAGTTTTAAAAATGTGGATGCTTTGTAAGGCTTTTTATTATTCAGACAGTCCAAGGCAGTCACTGATTTTCTCACAGACACTTTCCCAGCACACCCAGGATGGTGACTCAATTAGGGAGTGCTAGAAGAAATCAGTTTCTGAAATGTGGGTGGGTAGGCATAAGAAAGACAAGCACAACCCCAAGCAGGGACTCAGGTGAGGTGTGTCAGTAAAAGGACGGGACAGGTTTATGCAAGGTAACAGCAGGCTAGAAGGCAAGAGAAAAGTCATCAAAAAGAAGAGCCTAGAAATAAAGTTATTTTCAGTTCTCAAAAATATTCTATTATGAGAGAAATTAAAACATCTAAAACCAGATGATAATAAATAAAGATAATAAATTTGCCTGTTCCCATTACTCTGCTTCAACAATTATCAATCCATAGTTAATTTTGCTTCACCTATGCCTCTACCCAC
Source organism: Chinchilla lanigera (assembly GCF_000276665.1). Taxonomy (NCBI): domain Eukaryota; kingdom Metazoa; phylum Chordata; class Mammalia; order Rodentia; family Chinchillidae; genus Chinchilla; species Chinchilla lanigera. The sequence goes on along the minus strand of NW_004955415.1, from coordinate 12,216,648 downwards.
TTCTACATCCCAAATGTCTTATAATCCCCCCAAACCTTTTAATGACTCTTTAGAGACCTCAGTATCATTATCACATCAATTCTCAGTTATCTCAAATGTCAAGTGTTTTATATAGTTAGTCTGAATCATGATCTAAATGAGGTTTAAATACAGCACTGGCTAACATATTTTTAAATTCTCCCTTAATATGTACGCTGCTTCCATATGATTTTTACCCTCAAAATGTATTTTTTTTTAATCAGGACACACTGATTACCGGTGAAAAGGAAGAGGAAGGGGCACTGGCACAGGGAGTGCAGGTCTTTACAGGCAGGCATCTCGGGATCCTCACAATCTGCTGCCTTCTTGCCACTCCCTTTCACCAAGATGCTGAGCTCCACTGATCTCAGCTGTGGTACAGTATTTACTTGCTATGAAATCTTAATTAGCAAAGGACATGCTTCTCTGCTATAAAACCAGGTTAATACTTAATAAGGCATTACAAAAATGTTTTTAAGAGTTAGAAATAATATGTGATGAGCCCCATGATAAAGCCAGTCTTAAATAGGCATGCATGAACAAAACAGAGTAAGGAAGGCAAAGTACCTCCATATTTTTTTAGCCACTCCAGAGCAATTTTAATCTTTGTTGTCTTACCCACACTCACCTAAATACTGAATAAACTGCAGATTTCTAAACCATCCCCTGTAACAAAGGTTTCTAGAAATACCCTCCATTTTATTCAGGGTCAGGCAAGGGAAGTAACAGGGTAACAAAGAGAACAGATGGAATAAACACCCAGCCCCCAGCCTGAGTCTGCAGAGACAGCTGCTGGTTTTCGTCATACTGCTGTTTTTTTCCCTTCTTTGTTCCTGAGGTGGAAGCCAGGAAAGGGTGGGGAAGAAGGGGGAGAAGGGGTGGAGAAGAGGGCAGGACCGCATCACTGTTACTGAAAGTCACCTGATTCTCTCCTCCAATCCTCAGTCTCTGACCTCACAATCTGGAACCTGAGCCAAAATAGCTCAACTGCGCACACCCCGTGGCTGAAAAGAAAAGTGCAGGCAGAATAGAAAAATGGGGGCATTCTTGGAAGAATTTTTGCAAGTTTTCTTGTCAAGATGAAGGTAAATATACACACACACCCCTACTAAAACAGACTGGAAAGAAGAAATCATGTAGTCTTAGAAAAGAACCGGAATTACTGTAGGATTAGGAAGGAAAAATGGCTCCACCCCACCTAGCAGAAATGGGGTTGCCAATGTCCTTCTGTGGGGCTTACAAAAAAATTAAAAATTTTTATATTGGAATCTTGTTTCTCTTATGGTACGCTGGGATCGTTACAGCAAAACTGAAGGAATAAAATCTAGCACTCTAACAAAATGCTACAGTATTCTGGCATATGCCTTTCAACTTTTTATTTCTGTGTTCTTTTTCTATAAACCACAATTGTACCAAGAATGTCCATAATTGGCTTCCTACTTTCCCCACCAAACATCATATCATAAACATTCTGTATTTCTCCATCAGTGATGGGCAAGAATTCTTGAAACAAAACAGTTACAGGGTACTAAATTTTAGGGCAATTAATCTCCAGAACAAAAACAGATGGAAGGAATCAAAAATGAAGTACTGTATGCCACCTTTGCTTTTGAGGCCATACTCCTTTGGGGTGGACTATGCTGCTATTCTAGAGATGCAAAGCTTGGTCACTGCTTAAGTATGGTAGTCCAGTGATGGAGCTAAATCTGAAAGGCCCTGCACAAAACTTTTCACGTCTCTCTTCTCCGTACCATAATAGCTGTAAGACTCTTGTAAGAGTTGCTGTATTTTTATAAAATCGGTGTAGTCAACTAACTCTTCAGCCCATCATTACATAAGAGAGTTTGCAGAGAGAACAAATGGACATGTATGCAAGCTAAGATGCATCAGAGAAGGTGGGGTAACGTGGCTGTTATTTCAAAAAAGGTCAGATTACTTCATCACTGTATTTTTATCTTTGTGTTTATTATAAAAGTAATGCATACTTTTTTTTAAAACGAGAAGTATCTTCACATGGAGCATCTTCAGGATATAGAAGCAAAGTACAGAATACAAATAGTATGCAATCTTAATAAGAATCTGAATTGGTATTTGCTTACAACTGCACTTTTTTTAAAACCCTGAGAGGAAATTAAGAAACTAATAAAAATGGGTACCTCTGAAGGATGGGAGAAGGATGGACGGGATGAATAGGAGGACAGGAATAAGATTTTTTTTTTTTAAATACTGTTTTAATTTCTGAACTACCTGAATTACAGAAAAACAGATTATAGTGAAGCAAAATTAAAGGCACTAGAAAAAACACTCTGTGATGGGGACATCCTTAGTACTCCTTTCGGGGCAATTTGTCCAGTATCAGCAAAATAGTCATTTCAGATCCAGTAATTCCCAACGGGTATATGAGGAAGGGATCCTCAGAACAGTGCATTTTCCTTGAAGGAGCAACTTTGGGCTCCAGTATTTAGCAAGGGAACACACAATCTACTCATCCCAAAGCCTAGTTCTACTGTTACACTTCCTGGAGATGTCAGGCCTACTCATAAATACATTTCTAGTCTCCAACTGCAGCCCTCCAGCCAAGAGAATAACCAAACTTGAACAAAAATTAGGTCTGCAGACCACGGTCTTCTAAATCCTAAATCATCCTCCTCTGGTTTCTCACAACTCAATTCAGGTTATACAAGTCTGACTCTAGTACAATGCTCTCCCCACCAACCACTCTCCGCAGCCTGGTCAGTCTTGAAGGGGTTCCCAGTTTCACTGATCCCAAAGAATTTCTTCAGAATAACCTTCAAAAATGCCTATGAAGATGTGGCTGGGAAGATGGAAAGAAAATAATCTTATAAAATCAAGTTCTTCGGAAATAGTGCATCCAGAATGTTTGCAGTTAGCAGAAAATTTTGAATTATTTCCTAATTGAGTTATACGACCTCCACAAGAAAAAAGGTAACACTTACACTCTGAGGTCAGATGTTGTTAATAGAAATGTAGGGAGCTGCTTGTAGGCTATGGCAGAGAGTAAGAAGACTGAGCAAAAAATGGAAAACAAACACAAAGCAAAGAGTCAAGCCATATTTGCATAATTATAACAAAATTAAATGAGGTGCTTGTTAAAAATGTACCCTTCTACAATCCTCATGACCTACATTCTCTGGAGGTGAAGCCCAGCAATTTAAACCTCTAAAATGCTTCTCGGGTAATCTTTCTGTACACTAAACTCTGAGAACTACTGGTACAAAGAAACATGCACACATCGAGACTGACTACAGCAAGAGCACAGTTTAGGCAATACTGATCCTCCTAGTAGATGGTCTCCATCGCAGATACATTTAAAAGGAAATTTTGTCAGAAATTAAACCTGGAATTATCACAAAATGGGAGATGATACCCTGGGTTTAAAAGAGCTTCAATATATATCTACCACAGGACAATCCAGGTACACACCAAAGTGTAGATGCCTAGAAAGAGGCTTTAAGACAGCCCTGAGATAATTAGGAGTTAACAAATTACAACATATACTCTGTGGGTAAGTTCTATTATGTATTTGAAGTTCTTCAACAAAGCTGGACAGAGATGTGATTATGTACGTGTGATAATGAGGTTTCAAATAGGTATATAATAAGCTACTAAGCTGGTAAAACATAACTCTCTCTTTTAAGCCCTCTAAACATGAGGCTATGACTTCATGAAGCTATCAGACTACAAAAACAAAATATTCTCCAGCCTCTGGGCTCCCAAAGGAAACTAAGATTGCTCCTATAAAAATACTAGCTTGAAAAACAAAAAATACCCTCCAAAAACTAACAGTGCTAGAACAAGATACCTTTGTAAAAGGGCACTAGCCTTCTGCTACAATTTTACTGCAGTCAGTCCTCCAAATAAATTCCACGACAGGCAGAGGGCAGTATTCTAAGCAGTTTGTAAGCAAAAATACCAGAGTTGCCGCTCTCTAACGTGACTGCATCACAGACTGCATCACTTCCCAACGTAACAATGACACATCTAAAATAGAAGTGATCCATGTGCCACCTGGTGGCAAAAAAGAGAACACACTGCTGCAACTAAATACTATCTGATTCCTCCAGTTTAGAAGCAATTAAAGTTTAATTATTCTTATCTGATAACCCTTTCCCCTAAATCTTCACCACTAACTCTTTTATGGAAAGTACTTTGGCGGGGCTGGGGATTTAGCTCAGCGGCAAAAGCGCCTGCTTGGCAAGCACAAGGTCGTGAGTTCGGTTCCTGGTACCAGAGAAAAAAAAAAAAAAAAAAAAGGAAAGTACTTTGGCAATCTTTAAGCAAAAATTTTAACGTTTTTCCCTAGTTTAATTTTATATTCCTAAAATACTGTTCTGTTTTAATGGCTGATTCTAAGCACACAGATAAAGAGGTTGAAATTTCAACTAAAAGTAATAAAAGAACTTAAAAACTTGCCAAAAGTTTGGGGTGATAATGCCAGATAATACTAACGATAGCTATTGCAGAGAGAAAAAAAAATAACCGAACCAGAAGTTCAGAACTGAAAGGTATCTGTGTTCATCTACTTCATGTTATATATTATCAGTGATCAGATTAAAGCATTTTCCCCTAGCAGACATTGCAAGAAACAATTTCTTATTTGTGGTGAAAGCATAAATTTGTGTATCCTATACTCAGTGATTTGGGTCCAGAAATTTTATTAAGACATTACTGTGCAAAAACCTAAGTATGCAGAGATAAATGTAGCAGAATGTCTTCTGCCAACAATGCTTGTATTAAAAAAACTGAAAACTTTTATTCTCAATAAAGGATTAGTTTAAAACTTGACTTGCATTACTCATATGAAAATACAACTATCTACCTGTTAGAAAGAATGAAGAATACACAATTGAAGTTCAAAAAGAAGTAAATCTAGCAGCCAGGTGTGGTGGCACATGCCTGTAATCCCTGCACTCTCAGGAGGCTGAAGCAGGAGGGTCACTGTGAGTTCGAGGCCAGCTTGAGCTACACATGAGTTCAAGGCCAGGCTGAATTACATAGTGAGACCCTGTCTCTAAAAAACAATAACCAAAAAAAAAGTAGATCTATATGTAATAACATCAAGAGATACTAAGACATGTTATATAAAATATAGAATAGTATATAAAATGTCACACAGATGTCTTTTTTTAAAAATGTGTGTGCCCTCACATTTCTGGAATTTTATCTCTTACCTGCCTCACTTCTTAATTTTCCAGTAAGGTTCTGGGTGAAAGTTTCCCAAAGTTTCTCGCCTTATTTGTTTACTAGACTAGCATACCTACACAAAAGATATGCTTAACCATGGTCACTTGGGGAAAGAAAGATCTTTTTTTACTGTATATTTTCAGCATATTCTACACATTTGTTAAAATGAAGGCATCACGTTAGTCCAGGAATTGGCTTTAGACAGGACGAAGTTAACAGAGAAGGTGGGAAAAAGTAACAGTGAGTTTTGGAAGTTTTTCTGACTGCATTAATTTTTTCAGTGAAGTAAAGAAAACATCACCTGAAAATGAAGATTAAGAGGTGGTAGGCCTTGGAGGAGAGGAAAGATGTGAATAACTACTTAGAAGAGTAAGAAACTGAGTTGGGCGTGGTGGCGCATGCCTGTAATCCCAGCACTTGGGAAGATAATGAATTCAAGACCATCCTGGGCTACACAGTGAGTTCAAGGCCAGCCTGAACTGAGTAGAGACTTTGTCTCAAAAAACAAACAAACGAGTAGGAAACTGAATTGATTACAAATCTTAAAATATTACTGTCTAGCAATACCAAGGACTAAACAATGTCACACACTGAGCCAAGGAGAACCAGGAGAAAAGCAGAGCCAGGAGGCAGAAGAAAAAGAACATGGGTGTTCTGTGCTTCTCTCCAGCCACATTCAGAGTAGAACAGCTATAGGCAGACGCAGGGTGGACAGAGCTGGATTTAACCAGAACGGTGGTTCTGCCGATCAAGTATGATGAATAAGAGCAAGACAAAGGGAAGAAAAATACCAGGGGAATGAACCATGGAATTTTGGGTGAAGAGTGAAGTCATCGAAGGGGGTGATGGACACAGTGGAAGTCCCACAGGGGTGAAGAATTGTTGGGGGTCAGGATATTAAGAGATGAAAAGGTGGACAGACATGGGTGGTACGAAACAGAGTGTAGGAGGGCTGCAGTTATTGGGAATGATCATCATAGGGAATGGGTAAGGTGGCGTGGAGGACAAGACAGAAGAATTCAAAGAATTCTGAGGCAAGGATACTGGTTGGACCCTAACCCTTTGGTACATAAATTGCTGAAAATGAAGTCAGAAGTAGTCCTGGAAGAAAGAAAAACCATCACATGAGAAAGCAAGAGGGAAAGCAGTGGAAGGCAGCATGGATTTTGCTAGTAATGGAGCATGAATTCCAGAGCGCACTGTGGACTGGTTTCCAGAGCTGGATGGGATGGAAGGACACAGACTAGGAAATATACAAAACCTTTAGAGGACTGAACAGGAGAAAGGAGGGTCACCTGGGAATCCAGGGCTTCCTGTGGAGAGTAGCCTAAACCAAGAGAATGGCATAACATTAGGTTCAGTGGACTCATGATGACAGATGATGGCAGAGGTGGGGTGTCAGGAGGTTTTTATACCACAAGTGATATGGAGATAATAATCCAGAGAGTATGTGGTAGTTGTTCCAGGAGCAGGCCTCTTCATAGTCCTAGATGACAAGGGTAAATTTATGATTTTAGATTAGAAGGGACTACTATCTGACATTATAGAACTTCCCAACAGCTTTGTGCTAGTAGACTGACCTTTCGGGAAACAAGAGAAGCTAGACTATAACACCAACAAGTGCTTATTACTACTGAGCACAATCCTACATGTGTGTAAGAAATAAGGAACGGATGGGACAGATTATATTTCTGCCAAGAGGCTCACTGACCAGGATGAAGCAGGTTGAGCCCTTTTTAAAAATTTTGTTTCTACAAGCATGTACCAATAAAAATTTTTTTAAGATAATAACTTGTTTCTGAAGTTAAATTGGCAAATTCACTATACAGTATTAAAGAAGCAACTGGGTGAGTGCCACCTAGTGGGCAGAACAGAAATCACAGGGAAAAGGAAAAACACCCTTACACTGTATCTTTCCTGAAGAGGGGACTGATCACTCCCCACTACCTGCTCCCGTTTAAGCCTGAAGCCTCAACTAAGAAAGTTATGCAACAGTGGCAGACCAGGTAAACTCCTTGGTGCCAACAGTTCTGACTTCTGGGACAACAAAAGCTTTAGAATCTAGACTCACATAGTCAAATCCCAACTAGAATACTAGTGCTATTCAATAAAATTCTCAACTCTTGACCAAAATCTTACTTTTCAGCCAGAGTTCTTTCTAAATCTCTGCACTCAAGCACTTGGAGAACTGTTCTGATGTTCACATTTCCCAAAATGCATCTCATACTTTAGCAGATCTAATGCTCCATATGCTGTGTTCCACACCTGCTAAGAGTGGATTTTAAATGTGATGGGTTCTGAAAGATTCTGGAATGAAAGAATACATCTAATGAAAGAAGTCATTGTATGCAGGCCATCAGTTATCACTCACCATAGTATGGTTCAAGAGGTGACACTTTTTTGTCTTGTTTTGTGTTTCATTTTTCTTGAGACAGGGCCTCGCTATATCATTCAGACTGGCCTTAAACTTACTATGTAGCCTAGAATGGCCTCAAACTCATAGCTGACTTCCTTGCCTCAGCCTCCTGAGTGCTAGGACAGGTGTCCATCAATAGGTGACACTTTCAAAGACACCCCCCCCCCAAGGCTGCTATAGTCATGAAAGGCTTGCTTGGAAAGGATGAAATTTAACTACTACATGTTTCTAAGGAATTAAAAAATGGAGTCAACTCTGAGTGCATGATTAAAAAAACTCCTTTGCTGCTGGGCATGGTGGCGCACACCTATAATCCCCAGCACTTGGGAGACTGAGGCAGGAGGATCACTGCAAGTTCAAGACCAGCCTGGGTTACAAAATGAGCTCAAGACCAGCCTGAACTGCACAGCGAGACCCTGTCTCATAAAGAGAAAAAGAAAAACCAAAACTCCTTTGATGATTACTATAAGAAAATTGAGAAAATGAAAAAGGGCTAGATTTTATGGCACTGTCTATCATACCCAAATTCAATATATTCCCTGTTAGGGAATAAATTTACTGAGTAAGTAAGTTCCTTATTTATAGTAAGTAAAGAGTTCAAAAACAAGAGACTAATACTTTAAGGACAAATAGTGTGTAGGAGAATCTGCTGCATAAATTCTAGGACCAGTTCCTATCTCTTAGCTCTCCTCTTAGTAAAAACGTACACATATGCTTGATTTGTTTTATTTTGGGGGGGGTGGACAGGGTCTTGCTATGTAGCCCAGGCTGCTCTTAAACTCATAGCACTCCTCCCGCCTCAGCCTCCCAAAGGCTAGGATTATAGCATGTGCCACCAAGCCTGGCTCTATGCTTGAATCTTAATGAGAAAGTTTCTGGAGGTACCTTTGACTACAAAAGGCAGACGTGGAGAGTAAGGTAGGTTTTTCTCCAGTGCCCAAAGTCAGTAGGTATACAGGAGGTTTTAGATAATAACAAAATAAATGGGAAATAAAAAGCGTGTTTAACGAACAGCAGAAAGTTGTGTTTAGCAAGCAAGTGAGGAAATAGTACCATATGATGAAAACCTAATGTCCAAATAACTTCCTCATCAACACTGGGAAACTGCTGGGCTGAAATCACCAAGCAGGGCTACTATAATAGCTGATAAGCATGTTGCATTTCTCCACCTAGACTAGTTTTGCTATAAAATATACTTTACACAGAACATACCTCTTCTATAATGTTACAGACCCAGTCTCTCATTTACTCCTCCTAGTCTAATGTTCCCTTTTTTCTACTCTGAGGAGACACTGCCAATTCAAGGACACTTGTGCTTAAAGGAGCGAAATGGTTGCTGAAGCCAACTTACAGCTTTTGTCTAGATCTACAATTTCAGAGGCTCCTAGGGCAAGTACACTTCCAGGGAGTAGGGGGATAGAGTAAATACTTTGGAGTCAAAGTCTGGGATCTGAACCTTGGCTCTGGCACTTACAAAGTGTCTTGAATAGTTTTTAAAAACAATTAAGAATAAAGATCTTTTTCTGAACTTATACATTTTTAAAGCACTGGAAGCAGAGTAAACCTTGCTGTCATTTTGAAGGATCTAAGACCCTGGAATCTCCACTTCTCAAATTTTGAGAGCTTAAATTCTGGGCCTGGTGACTAACACCTATAATCCCAGCACCCTGGGAGGCTAAGGCAGGAGGATCGCAAGTTCAAGCTCAGTCTGGGCACCTTAGTGAGATCCTGACTCAAACTGAAGCATCTAAAAGGGAGAGGGGCATGGCTCAGTGTGAAGGCTCTGGGCTCACTCCTCAGTATAGAGTGGTGGGCTAGGTAAGACACAGGATAGGACATACCATTTCTATGCCTGTTACCTTAGGGCAGCAGGGGCAGGAGGATCACAAGTTCACGGTCAGCCTCGGCTATGGAGTGAGACTCTATCTCAAAAAAATCACATTCTTTTTTTGATAAAAACATGTACTCTTGAATCAGAGAAGCCCAAAGACTGCTTACTAAAGTATTCTTTTCCTGTGCATGAATCATCTGTGCTGAGTTTGCCAGCCTTGGTACCAAAAGAGTGAGCCCTGAGACTCCACTGGAAAGGGCAGAGCAAGTTAGCTATGACAACCACAACAGGCATGATATATGATCTTGGGGTCCACATATGGCACTTCCTTCTGCAACCTGATAGCCATGTATAAGGTGTCAGAGCAGCCAGGCATGGTAATGCATGCCTTGATAGTCCCAGCACTTAGGGAGACTGAGGCAGGAGGATCACAAATTTGAGTCCTGCCTGTGCAATTTGGTAAGACCTTGTCTCAAAAATAAATAAGGCTGGGTATAGTGGCACATGCCTGTGATCCCAGCATGCAAGAGGCTGAGGCAGAAGGATCACTGAGAGTTCGAGGCCAGCCCAGCCCACACAGTAAGTACAAGGCCAGCCTGGGCGTGCCTTGGTGGGTTCAGTCACCAGCACCAGGGAAAAAAATGTCAAAGCAACAACAATTCTGTCCTCAAGAGAGACATTAAACAAGCCTCAACACTCAAATACATGTAGCATCACTCTAGATTTAATGAGTAGATAAAAGGGAAAGCAGGAATATGTGGGAAGTGGGGATCAGACAACACTGGAGTCAATAAAACACTGGAAATCCAAAGAAACAATTTTTTAAAAAGGGAAGTGCTTGTTCTCTGGGGAAAATTATTAAAAACAGAGATGTTATATAGTTGATGAGAAAGAGGAAGGTTTTGTTGCATTTGGATGTTGCAGACAACCATAAAGAGCTAGGCAAACAGTATCAATGATTCTATTTGACAGAAAAAAATCTCTCCCAGGAATTTCCCTAAATGATTAAAATTTAGGATATACAAAAAAAGGCTCATGACTTAGTAATTTAAGGACACTTTCTTTAATCCTTCCTACTGAAAAGATCAGGAAATTAAGGCAGTATGACAATCTAATACCTGAACAGCCTATCTACAACTGAAGATATCTAAAAACCAGTTATACATTTCCCTCATAAAAATAGTAAAAATCTACCAGGAATCACTGCTATTACATGAAAATTAATACTACTACTAAACTAAATAGATTAATTTATTGTTGCTCTTTTCTGAAAGAAATTTCTGAGTATAACTTTTTCTTTTTAAAGCCAAAACTGCTATAAGTTAGAACCCTCACTGAACAGGAAGCAATTTCCTGAGCAGAAACTAAGAGCTGGAGGAGGATTAAGTCTGGTTACAGTGTTGAAAACAACAAAAGATGAGATACAGTCCTGCTTGTTAAAATGTTGATAAGGAGGACATAATGTCAAGGAAGTCTACTAAGCTTCAGAAAACCCAGCTAAAATCAGTAAGAATAGAAACAAACAGGATAAAAGGATGGAGACAGAAAAGAGGTCCAGTGAGTGTACATTTACAGTACATTCAGAACTCAGGCCCAGCCCAGGCACAAGAAAGGAACTTATGCCAGAGACTCATATAGGAATACAGTCTATGAATTTATTTTTTTGTTTGTTTGTTTGTTTGTTTTGTTTTTTCTGGTACTGGGAACTGAACTCGCGCTTGCCAGGCAGGCGCTGTGCCGCTGAGCTAAATCCCAGTCCCCAGTCTATGAATTTAAAAAGTAGCAAATAATTTCATTTCTACTTTTACTGCCAACTAGTCTTTGTTGGTATTTTAAACTAAGAAAATGGAAGTAATTCCTGTACTATCAGATGACAGTTCTCTTAGAGAAAAAGACCACTTTGACCTGAGTGATAGAGCTGCCAGACGGGTCTGAGCATCATGATCTTTCCCTGCTAGATAGAAGCACACGTAACTAGGGTAATCAAAGGTGCCTAGGAATCTGTTAGACTCTATTAGAACAAAGTGTAACCTGGTTCCACCACATCACTTACGTAAAAAAAAAATTTGTCCTTTAAAATGTTAATTTACTAAGGGAAGAAGGGAGAGAAATACACCGAAGCTGCATGTAATGTTCATTGCTAGGGTCACAATAAACCTCTAATTGAACAACAATGCTGGGAGATGATGGAAATACAAAATTACTAGGCTATAATTATCATATATGACAAGATCTTTCAAGTACTGCGTTTCTCAGGAGAAATAACTACAAGTACCCTATCAAAAGGCAGCACAAAACCACAAGAATTAGGAAGTGAAGCAAGAGGGTAAAGCAGATCAGCTCTTCTAAAATAAAGGGGAGCAAATGAAGGTAAGAAAGAAAACCAAGAATTTACATAGAAACCATGGACTGGAAGTCAGGATGCCTGCATTTGGTCATATAACCTGGAGAACGCTGTCTAACTATTCACTGTACAGAATGGACACAACACACACCTGGCCTGTCTCAGAAGACTTCACTGCAGATCAAATAGAGCAATAATATGTTAGAGCACTTTGGAAATGGTATTATTAAGTTGTCCTTCACCTTTCAAAAAAACAAGTATGTGACAGTATTAGTATAAAATAACTTTCTTCCTGTTTAGGAAACACCATAGCTACTGGCCCTACCAAAAGAGACATCAACTCTCAACCTCTGGTCTCAAGTTTTCTAAAAAGAAAATCCTTTGCATTTATTTTACCTTTTTCTCTATTATTCAAGAGAAGTAACTGAAAGGCTCTTTTGTATTCTTACCTTTGGAAGCTGCAGGAGCAAAGAGCCAGGAGGGAGACAGCATCAGATATTGGAAAGAAATAAAAGGAAAGGAATCACACAGGGTTCTTTGTTATTGCAGACAATCCCTCCAACCCTTGCTAACGAAGTCACTAGAGCCTAGAGGTGGCATCTCAAGGTAGTGCCAGAATCCATGCAATGGTATCATCAAAATGGCCCCAAACTGAGCTTCTGGCACTTCCCCACAAACCATATCTGACCTAGAACGCCTACATGCAACAGTGCTCTTTCCCAACTCAAATAATCCCACCTCTCTATAAAAACAACTCTCTTCTTCCCCACACTCCCTACCCCAACCCCTACTTTGAGAAGGGAAGAGAATGGGAAACCAAAAGGATATTCTAAGCCTTACACTAGACCTTGGCATTAAAGAGGAAGTACTCACTCTTGGTCTGGGCAGAAAATGTGTGGGTAAGTTTGGCAAAAAGTTCATTGTTCTCATAACGGTCCTCCTTCACCTTTGTCCAGAAGCAGTCTTGAGAAAGATCCTCAGCCACAAACTGTGGGTACAGGCAGAAGGTTAAGTGTGACTAAGCTGAACCCAGTATATTTCTTCTCTGTAAACATTAAGATGCAAAAGAGAGAGGCTGGGGATTTAGCTCAGCGGCACAGTGCCTGCCTGGCAAGCGCAAGGTCATGAGTTCGATTCCCGGTATCGAAAAAAAACAACAACAACAAAAAAAAGATGCAAAAGAGAAACTGCCTGGTTATTAATATTTTACCAAAGTCAGACTAACCTAAGACACAAACACCAGCTGGGATTGATGGTGCACGCTGGTAATCCCAGAACTCAGGAGGCTGAGGCCTTAGGAGGATAGCTGCAAGTTCAAGGCCAGCCTGGATTACATAGTGAACTTAAGGCCAACCTGAATTACACAGTGAGACCCTGTCTCAAAATAAACAAACAAACACACACAAAAAAAGACACAAACACCTATGCTTTTTGTGGTAGGATCAGGAGATGAGGCTGCCAGTTTCTCTACTGATGATTTAATCAAGAACTAGAATCAATTATGCTGTTGTCCTTCTTCTAACCCCAAATCTAACTTTAGAAACATGTAGGCTTTATTTTACATCTTTCCTTGCTCTACAGGTTCTACATTAATTTGTCTAATTTTATTTTAACTGAGTTTCTGGAAGCCAAAGTGACTCAGAATCTCAGACACATCACAGGCATGTTTGTGTAGACTGTAACGTTCTTGCTGGGGAGTGGGAGTCCATCAGAACAATTTCAATCATTTTCAGACTGGGAAAATGACTACTGTGAAACTGTATTTTACCATGGTACTTATCCTCCGAGAAGACAAAAAAAAATTAACTTGAAAGTTTAGTTGAGATAATAAGTTCAGAGTACAGCGCTCACAGAACTCTCCATGGTAATGTCAGAAATCCAAGAGATGCTGAATAAACATAAGGTAAGAGAAATTTTGAGATGTTCAGGTGTAAGGCATAAGGAAGGGAAGCCCATCCATGTACAAACTACAAAGTAGGAAACTGAAGTCATTTCTTAAGATCTATGATGGAGGGGCTGGGGATTTAGCTCAGCGGCACAGGGCCTGCCTGGCAAGCACAAGGTCGTGAGATCAGTTCCCGGTACTGGAAGAAAAAACAAAACAAAAATCTATGACAGAGATGGGTAGAAACTCTTACCTTGGACCAGTTTGGCCTCCGGAGTTGCACTTCTGGCTTATAAACTTTTTTGGGAGTTAATCCAAATGGCAGAACTGGGGCTGCAGGAACTCCAAATCCAAACGGGGGAGGTGGAGGCATACCCATTCCAGGTGGAGGTGGAGGAATGCTAGGACCTCCAGGAAATGGAGGGGGTGGAGGAATTCCAGGACCACCAGGAAGAGGTGGGGGAGGAGGTGGTATTCCTGCTCCTCCAGGCAAGGGAGGAGGTGGGGGGACACCAGCAGTCCCAGGCAAGGGAGGGGGTGGGGGGATGGAAGTACTTCCAGGCAAGGGAGGGGGCGGGGGGATGGAAGTACTTCCAGGCAAAGGAGGGGGTGGGGGGATGCCAGTACCTGCAGGCACATTAGGGGGTGTGGAGATGCAAACAGGCCCAGGCAAAGGAGGGGCAGGCGGTGGGAGACTGGAACCAGCTCCAGGAAGAGGAGGAGGGGATGGTATGCTGACCTCTCCAGGTAAAGGAGGGGCTGGGGGTGGAATAACAGTGCCAGAGGCACCAGGCAGAGGAGGGGCAGGGGGAACAGTAGTACTACTAGGAACAGAAGGAGCTATAGCAACAGCTGCAGCAGACAGAGAAGCTATTTCCTTCTTGGCATCTTCCAGTTCTTTTGACAGCTTGGCAACCTACAGAAACAACACTGTTGTGAGTACATCCCACTTCAGGAACTCTGGAGCTGGAAGGGATTTGAGAAATACTCAATGCAAACTTCTCATTTTACACATGGAGAAACTGGAAGGTGTTAAGACAGATCACAGGATTTGCCTAAAGTCCTATTACTACTTAGTGTCAGAACAAAAACTAGAACTCACATCTTCATGTTCTTAGTTCAGTATGCTTTGTAATTAAAAAGACAAATCCACTCTCTACATTACACTCTTCTTTCCATTAGAGAATGTAAAGGTCAAGTAAATAAATTGTTCTAGCTATGTAACTAAAAATGTGTTATCTGGCTAATTATATAATCACATAAGTGATCAAATCATTGGGTAACACAGATCCTTTAAACGTAACTGCAAAGACTGCAAGATCTGTCCATAGATGACAATAATGAGGGAAAATTAGCAAGTAAGTAAACAATTTAGTTTTTATCCCTACACTTATTAGTAGCTTATTACTTTTATTTCTTTGATTGTAGCTCATGTTGGGCTGTTAACTCAGAGTCCAGCTAAAGAAGAAAGGAATCAGGCTTCCAGCAAGCTCTCCATTCCAGTAAGAAGCATAAGTGTTACTCCCTGAATTTACTATTTTGTGCCAATATTTGCTCTATAGATCCAGAAATAAAATAAATGAGTAGAAAATAACTCATTTTTTTGTTTTCTTCTATGTTCTAAATGTCTTACTATTATTTACTTCCAAGGCAAAACTAAAAACAATGATTTTTTAAAACATGCACCATCCGGCAGATATGGTGCCACACACCTGTACTCCCAGCACGCAGCAGGCTGAGGCAAGAGGATCCTTGTGAGTTCGAGGCCAGCCTGGGCTATAAAGTGAGCTCAAGGCCAGCCTGAACTGCGTAGCGACACCCTGTCTCAAAAAGACCAAAAAATAAAATATGCACCATCTAACTAGATTACCTATTACCCGCCCCTCCAGGAGTAAGATGAGTCCTATTCTAAGTAAGACACATGCTGAGGGCAGTTATGGGCACTCTGCCTTCCCTTCTTGGACAGTTACCTCTCCTGTGAGCTGGGACATCTCTGTTTCCAGGTCCTGTTTCTCTATGGCAATTTGTTGCTTTTCAGAATCCAATGCATCCTTTTCTCCCTGAAGATTCTTAAGTTTCTGCTCAAAGTCACTTTCCATCTTTTTCATTTCCACTTGTAGCTCATGTCGGGCTGTTAACTCAGAGTCCAGCTAAAGAAGAAAGGAATCAGGCTTCCAGCAAGCTCTCCATTCCAGTAAGAAGCACAAGTGTTACTCCCTGAATTTACTATTTTGTGCCAATATTTGCTGTACAGATCCATATTTAGGCAGTGCCTCGGAAAAAAGAGAACCATGATTTTGACCTTGAAATCAAAGTCAAAGAGAACAAAAGATTCTTTTTGTGGTCTTCCTACTTTAAAAAGAAAAGAAAAAACTAATAGTTGAAACACCTTTGACTAGGATAGCTATGGTGGTGCAATCCCAGCAGTCACTGGAATCAAAAATCTATCAACCACAATGGGAGTCCTTATTAATAATCAAAAAGAAAGAGAACTCAGACATATTCCCATTCCTACTGTTGTAGGGATAAGAGACACAAGATGCCAAGCAAACTTGAGAGCGCCACCACCATTATATAAGATTATTACATAAGAGGATTGCTTGCTTTTCTTGTCCTGTCTGGCACCCAAGAAGTGTATATGAGCCCACCTCTAACTCATGTTCATATATGTATTACTTTCTCTGATTACTAAACTATAGTGAAAGGTATAGGAACTATCAAATGCTGAGTGTTTTCAAAACGTCACAGACAAAAAGTCTTACCAGAAAAGTAATTGTCGTACAAAAAAATTTTGGGTGATGTTGGAGAGTAAACCCAGGGCCTCATACATGCTAGGCAAGCACCTTACCACTGATTCCTCATACACACCTTTTTTTCCAGTTCTGTAGCTTTGGCTTCAGATTTTTCCACTTTTGTTTTATCAATCATTTGATCTGAAAAGAAAAAATAAGTGAAGTTACCAGTTCTTACTATTCCCTCTTATTCCTAAGCCCTTCAATACACTTAACAGGAATCTTCTGTCTTTGTGGTTATTTATATTACTCTTCTTAATATTCTGTACTAGGCCAAGAAATGGAACTTCCAGTTAAGTTCAACCTATAATTTCTAAATGCAAGGTAGGGCTACCACACTGGATAGCATTAATAATACCTATGGGTAATACTTGTGGCTCTCTCGGGCCAGCAGGAGTCACAAATATAGGAATTCCTTATTTAAGGACTGGGTTCTGTTACTCTAAGTAGGTCATTAATTGAATTGGTGAACGAATAAGCAACTGAACATAGTATGTACATTACAATATTCAGAACAAACAAATGGTCAAAAGGAACTCCAACCTGATGAAGTTTCCTTTTATTTGCATAACTCTTACATGTAGCACTATAATGTATAACAGAATATAAAACTATAGTACTATACAGTACAATCAACAAAAATTACAGTACTACATAAACAAGATGTACTATACAAAAAAAAGACAGTGAGCTTCTATAAAGAAGATGTACAATGAAAACAAAAAAGATGATGTAGAGAACTATCCAAAAGAAAGACAGGTCAGAAGTCCAAACAGTACACCTCACTTGTTGCCGAATAGTCATTAAACGGGTAGGTCATTAAATGAGGAATATCTGCCATAACTGAAGTTCCTACTAGAAGGTGGCATGTGAGAAAGAACAGATTTTTAGATTTAAGCAGAAATAAACTAAAGGACTATATATTCCTATGTTGGGGATGAGAAAGATTTCTTTTAGATTTATGTAGAAATAAACTAAAGGAGTAAATACGGCTGTATCTGGAACTGGAAAGGATATAGTCGTTCAATAAACATTTTGAGAATGTCAGTAGAAGAGTATATGCTTACCAATCAATCCTTCAATATCAATCTGAAGGTGCCGGCACTTGAAGTCAGGATCAGCTCCATTCTTATGAAGAACTATCTGGGAAATGCATTCTTCAATCAATTTATAGTACTGTGGTCTATGGAAAAAACAAGATAGGATTATCAAAGGGAAATCACAATATAAGAAATATTCAGAATCAAGAAAATTTAACTGCTTTGCCAATAAGGAAACATAAGAGTAAGTGTTCTGGAAAAGAACTTTTTGTAAAGTTAACAGAAGTACCACTGTCATGCTAAGAAATCCCACATCTTCCACCCTTTCTACTCCAATAATTAGAAATTCTTTTGGGCTGGAGATGTAGCTCAGTGGTAGAGCATGTGTTTAGCTTGTGTGAAGCTCTTAGCTCAATCCCTAGCACTGCCACAAACGAAAAAAAGTTTTGCCATCTGCTTCCCAGCGCCAATACTTTTCCATCTAAATATCTCGGCTTGATTATTCCTGTGATGCATAATGGTACTGCTGAATCTCCACTTTTCAGGCAAGCAGAAAGAATTTTAAACTGTCACTTCCCTTTGTTATCATCCTCACCTCACTTACCAATTCCCTTTTGGGGAAGGGCATTTCACTATATACTCTGACCTCCTCCATAAGGACACCTATCAATTGGATTAAAAGAACAAATGACAACTTCCTTTGCATCTCTAATGAACTCTAATCTACAGCCTTTGCCTTTTCTTTTTCCCTTTACAAAAAACAATTTCAGGATGCTGCACTCTTCATTCACAAAGGCTCAAGTTCAAAGTTTCCCATACACTTACTGTCTTCTTACCTGGCCTCATAGTCATTGCGGACCAACAGTAGGTGCTGTAGGATAGACAGGAAGTGCGGCTCTGCCTTAGAGTCCTTCACAGTGTTTAAGAGAATCTGGAACACTTCACTAAAGTCAGTGGAAGAAAACCAGGCTAAGGAAAGAAAATGCTTAGAAACTGTGTTTGACTAGTGACTTACTCAACTCTGGGAGAAGTTAAGGAAAAGCAGGAAGATGCCACCTCCACTCCCATACCCCTCCATGAACATCACCAGAAACTTTAAATTTCTTTAGCCAAGGGTGAGACAGAGGATTCCTACTACTTAGCTTGAAGATAAACAGTACACAGAAACTAAAAATATAACTTTCTCAAAGTCACTTGTGGTGAATATTAATAGGTAACCATATTAGTCCCTCTGTCAGTCCAGTCATCTCCAAAACCGTTTTACATCGCAGTAAACCAAGCTATCACATTCTAGGAAGTTTATGTCGATTTTGATGGCTACCTCAGATTACATTTATCAACCTTCTTGGTCAATGCTGAGGTGAATAAAGCCAAAAGCAATACAAATAAGCCTGAGGCTCTGTTCTGAGTCATTATCTCCCACACCATTCCACACAGGAGACTGTAACTGAGTGCAATGAATGCCTCATCTGTCCTAAACCCAGTCAGGAATAGGATATTCCATCTCCATACGAATGTCATCCAGCCGGCCCCTTAGATCGTAGGAATCTTCTTCCGAGTGCTCATTAAACACACTTAGCTGCACTTTCATATCATCATTCTCAATCTCTCGAAGGTCCTGTTAATGACCAAAGTAAAAGTTAGAGAACCCAAAGGTCTCTTATATGGCTAGAAACCCAGACCTTTCAACCTGGTTTTTACACTGCAAACTAGTTATCCCAGGGATGACTGGGGCAGTAAGAACTGGAAGGAATAGGCCAGACTGTCTAATGAAGTGTTACTGCTTACCTGCAGCACCTGATGCAGCCCCAAGCGCATCAGTTCACTTCTGATGTGAACTCGGAAGTCAAGTTCTTCAGCTGGAGTGATGAGAGCATTGATCAGCTGTAGGCATCCCACCTAAAAGAAGAAAATGCAGCAGCTGTGTCAATACTCCTACAGATGAAGATTCCATTCTCTACCTGCATTCTGGGGCTCCCAAATGAAAACAAAAGATAACAGCACAAAAACTACAGGAATTTTTCTACTACAGCAATGAGACTTGGTTTGCTCACAGATCTGGAGAGCTCAGAAATGTAAATGACTGCAAGGATCTGACAGTATATGTTACTGGACAGCACTGGTTTTCCTAACATGCAGATAGGTATCATGGTTTGTTTCCATTTCATAATGAGAAAAATACTTCATATTTTTTCCCTTCTTAAACAAAAGTTTAGTCACTTTTCCTTCACAACAAATTCTCAAATATAAAATAAATAATCTGGAACCATTCCATATGTTCTATTAGAAGGTCAGAAGAACTTAGGTCTTTTCATCTTGAATTCTATTTTTGGGTACAGTTTTGAGGTACACACGTACCTTGACTGCGATGGAGGTCCCACTTTTTAATCCATCCAATAGAGGCTGGAAACGTTCCACTTCATCCATCTCAGCTCTTTCTGTCATCGCCTCCAAAACACGTTCATTCCTGTCCAAAAAAAAAGAAAGGGAGGGTACTGTCTAGGTGCTCTGACAGATAGGTAACAGTTGGTAGGTTATACAGGGCATGAACCAGTTAAGAAACAGTAAATTTTCTTTTCTTTTTCTTTTTTTACTTTTTTTGAAACAAGCTCTACTATGTAGGCCAGGCTGACCTCAAACTTACAGTGATACTCCTCCCTCAGCCTCCCAAGTACAAGTGCTGAGATTATAGATGTGCACCACCATGCCCAGCTAGGAAACAGTATATTATCAATGCTTCAGATTTTTCAAACTAGCTGGGGATTTAGCTCAGTGGCACAGTACCTGCCTGGCAAGCTCAAGGCCCTGAGTTTGATTCCCAGTACCAAAAAAAAAAAAAAAAAGAAATCTCAAATTATTCTCTTACCACCCCTAGAACAGGAGCCAGGACTTGCAAAAAGCTACAGACCACCTCTTCAAACAAATATATTTCTAAAAGCCATTTCTAGACTCCTACCTATGGATATTAAATTAAGAGCCCTATGCTAGAAAATAATAAATTGGTTCAACTTTTTGAGAGGTATTTAATAATACTAATTGACTTCTAATGCATACAACACTTGGCTTACTTCTAGTCATCTATCTATAAATATATAAAGGTGAAAGTAAATACGTACAGAGATGCTTTGTTTCATCATTTGTAACAGTAAAAATTCTTATTACCTAAGAAAGGGCCAAAATTTGCTAAAGTCTACATATAAGTCTAGCAATGGAGAAACTGTTGAATGAACTATGGATCTGGAGCTGGGGACTTAGCTCAGTGGCACAGTGCCTGCCTGGCAAGCGTACGGTCGTGAGTTCAATTCCCAGTACCGGAAAAAAAAAAAAAAAAAAGAACTATGGATCTATAATATATACACAGAAAATTCTAAATAGCCACTAAAAATAATGAGGTCAATCTCTAAGAACAGAAAAAAACATGTCCACAATCTGCTGTTAAATGAAAAGAAACAAGGTGAAAAGAATGAATGGTATAGTTGGTGGCACACGCCTGTAATCCCAGCACTGGGAGGCTGAGTTCAAGGGCAGCCTGAGCACTGGAAGTTCAAGGGCAGCCTGAGCTACAGAATAGGTTTCAGGCCAGCCTAAACCACACAGGGAGACCCTGTCTCAAAACAAAAACAAAAAGAAAAACAATAGCATGCTTGTAATCCCAGCACTCTGAAGGCTGAGGAAGGAGGATCTGCGTTCAAGGCCAACCTAAGCTGCATAGAAAAACCCTGTCTCAAAAAGAGAAAAAAAAGAAAAAAAAAAAAAAAAAAAGGAATGAATGGTATGATTTAGCTTTTGTTAAACCAGATTCCTTCACAAAAAATAAAAACCTACTCTACACAAATAGTTGGCTTTATAGGCAAAAGCCATTATTCCTTATCTCTAAGATACTATCTTTTGGGGTAGAAGGAGATAACTTAGAATTAAGGAAACACAGTATTTGTACTTACAAAAACATCTACTAAGACTCTTATCAGACCACTACTAGTGGTTATCTCTGTACAACAGGATTTGGCAAAAGCAGTTAAATTTTATTGTATATATTTTTATACTGTCTGAATTTTAGTGATAATGTTGTAATACTTCTGAATTAAATAAAACAGTAAATTCTTATCCAAGACAAAAGAAATACCAACAGAGATGTAACAAATATCCTGCTATACCTAGGATGGTCAGTAGTACACTCAGGATAGTCCCCATCACCTAAGAATTTTTCTTAATTACAGGCTGACTATCTCTCACCCAAAATTCTTGACACCATGTTTCAGATTGCACAGTTTTTTTGATTTTGGAATATCTGCATATATATGAGTTATCTTGGGGATAAGATACAAATTTAAACGGAATTAATTTGTTTCCAACAGACCTTATACATATAGGGTAAAGGTAATTCATATAATATATTAAATAATTTCATGCATAAAACCAAGGTTCATGGTATGGAGTTTTCCACTTGGACTATCATGATGGTGCTGAAAAAGGTTCAGTTTGGTGGATTTTGGACTTTTATAATAGGGATACTAATCTGGATTAAGATTCTCAGGAGTCTTACCTAGTACTTAAAACCAGGAGGACACCTACGCAACTCAACCTCCTAGACTAAGACAAGATGGTAAGAACGAAAATGGAGGAGAAGTCACTAGTCACATACATGTCCTCTGGCTGTGGTAGGATACAGAGAGCAGAAAGCAGCTTAGCTGCATCAATCATCATGTTGGGAACTGCAGGATCCATAGCTCTGACCAGCAGTAGTATTCCTTCTTCTGCCTCCAACATGGTCTTGATTCCAAACTGTTAGGACGAGAACAGAGAAGGGAGGTTTAAAGATGACAACATCTAATCAGAGGCAAGTTTACAGGTTTTTATAGGCTGAACAGTACACTTCTCAAATTCATATGTTATAGCTTAACCCCCAGGGCTCTGGAATGTGGACTTCTTTGGAAATATAGTCATGGTTGGTGCGATTAATTAAGTTACAGTGAATTCACACTGGCATGTGGTGAGGTCCCAGGAACTAGGAGAGAGGGAGGGAACATATTCTCCCGCACAGCCTTTAGAACCAACTTGCTAACACCTACCTACTCAGACTTCTCAACTGTGAAACAGTAAATTTCTGGTGTTTTAGATACCTAGTCTGTGGTACTCTAGTAAACTAACACAGAGATAGAATACTTTTCCCAATATGGATAAACAAAGATGAACATAGCAAAACAATTTTCTAGGAAACAAAAGAAAATTCCACATCCTCAAGAATAAAAAACTATTTTTATGATTCTTTTTAATATTCCAAGTCAATGGAATACGTTAATTATAATAAAAGTAATAAACAGTGAAGAAAGTACATTTGTACTCAAAGGCATAAAACTATGGGATTATTGGGTTTAAATAATGAACAGACCAAAAAAAAAAAAAAAAGATGAAAAGATTCTAAAGGAGGAACAGTCTGTAAGGAAAAAAAACAAGCATGGAATATAGTTAGCTTCCCCAAAACAGTAACTACAGGTCAGAAAATAAAAAAATTAGCAAAAGCATATAAAGAAAAAGGAAGAAAATTGAGCCCACTATTGGAAACAGAAGTCAGAACTAGGGAAAAGGTCTGTGGAAACACATACATGTGGCAATGAAGAATAATTATAGTACTAAAAACAAAGCTAAATGTCTTCAACTCTTTATTTGTATTTCCTTTTTTGGAGTCTGCCAACAAAAATACAGGGAGTCCAGGTGGGGACTAGAATGAGTATGGCAAAAAGTCTCACCTTGTTGTTCATAAAAGCTTTCAAGCAGCGAATAATCTCATGCTGGTTCCGGCTATCATAGCTTCTGCAAGTAGAAGACATAATCGGTAAAGTCCCTTTATTGTACATCCCTTTCCAGCTAGTTTTCAGTTTTGCAAGCAAAGATCTTAGGAAGACCCCCAGCTAGTAGCTGAGTAAATTCTAACACACAACACTTGACTGAGAAACATTGACCAAGAAAAAGCTGACAAGGGATCCCCACCATCAAGGATCTTTGATTACCCTCTTGTACTCCACTAACTTAGTATCACATTAAAACCTGTCCTTTAGCTTCCATTACAATAACATCCATCTGTTACTGTCTGCTATTAAATTTGACAAGGTACATGCAGGAGGCCCAGGCCCTGTAATGTTCTGTCTCAAAGATTCTAGAAAAAAAGGGAAGTCACCCTGGCTCAGCCTCTCTTCAAGATAACCTAAGTACAAAGTATTCCCAGAATTATTCCAACTCTAAAGACTGCAGTAGAAATAGTTCCAAACTAAGCTGGGAGTGGTGGTGCATGCCTGTAATCCCAGCACTCAGGAGGCAGAGGCAGGAGGATCATTGCAAATTCAACACCCACCTGAACTGCAGTGAGACCCTGTCTCAAAAAGACAAAAAAAGAAATAGTCCCAAACTGATTAAGTATACTCTAAGACTTTCAAAGGTGATTTAACCCAGACTAGATCATCAGGCAGCTCCGGGTGAAATCAGGTCCTATTTCTAGGCTGACATAGAAGTCTGGAAGCCTAATAATCTTATGTCATATACATCCCATGTTATCATTCACTATGAAATTTAAGCTCCTCCTCATTTTCCTGTGTC
This sequence comes from Chinchilla lanigera, assembly GCF_000276665.1. NCBI lineage: Eukaryota > Metazoa > Chordata > Mammalia > Rodentia > Chinchillidae > Chinchilla > Chinchilla lanigera. The sequence goes on along the minus strand of NW_004955415.1, from coordinate 12,192,526 downwards.
TGTAATCATCATTCACTCTCTGGTCACCCTAAAATAAACCCCGTTCTCAGCTAACAGCATACTCCCCTAGTTTATCACTTTATATTTAACTGGGTCTTTTGGGGTTTTTTTCGAGACAGTGTCTCACTATATATTGCACACTGGCCTCAAATGCACAGGGATCCTCCTGAGTGTGGAAAATGCAGGCATGAGCCACCAAGCCTAACTACATTTAACTGTTAGTATTTCCTTTACAGCAAACAGCCAAGCCCCCCTACAACCCTCAACCTAGAAGATGGCAGAGACCTGGATTGCTTACCCAGGACTCTCTTCTTTTTCATCATGCAGTCGTTTGAGAATGTCTAATAAAGAAGCCAGGCCTTCAGCACCAAATGTTTGCACCCAACTGCAGGGAACAGAGAAACAATGTCATATCACATCAATAATTATTATTTGTTTATGTATATTTGTTATGTATATAGTTTATACCGGCAACTCTATTCCAATCCAGACCATTCTCCTGCTTCCCTGGCTCCTTTGATCTTCAATCACCACTGAATTCCTACTCACATTACCTCCTTAGAGTCCTCACCTGACAGGGTTGTTGTTGAGAGAGACACGAAGGGACTCCAAGCAGCTGAGCAGAGGCATATCCCGCAAGCCTGACCTCAACTCTTGAATGTACATCATGGCAGACCTAGAACTCTCCTTTTGGCTCATGCCCTACACGGGAAACATGTAGAGAGATTAGTGAACTTTAGGTCCAGTCACTAACTGGGGACTAATAGTTTATTTATTTATTTTTTTTTTTTGAGACAGACTCTCGCTGTGTAGCTCAGGCTGGGCAGGTTGGCCTTGAACTTGAGGCAATCCTCCTATCTCAGGGAGGAGGGAGAAATAGTCCCAAACTAAGCCGAGAGTGGTGGTGCACGCCTGTAATCCCAGCACTCAGGAGGCTGAGGCAAGAGGATCATTGCAAGTTCAACACCTGCCTGAACTGCAGTGAGACCCTGTCTCAAAAATGCTGGGATTATATGCATATCCACCACACCCAGCTAACAGTTTAAATAATATCAGGGCAGACATCCATTGTAAAGACCATCAAACTATATGAGACTCAGAAGTGCTCCTCCCATTCCCCATATGTCATGAAGGTTTAAGTCACACAAAAGTATGGAAGAACGGTAACTCAGTCACTAGAATAGTAAATTAGTAGGCTAATATAATGGAATGAAACAGAACTGATGTAGACATAACACATTATATAAAGCTGGCCAAATAAACAGGTCCAAGATAAGGGCACGGTCTCCCACGTCCAGGGTACCTGCCCAGGACTCACAGCCTTGGAGGTGTGTAAGTACTGCGACACCATCTCCCTCTTGATAATAATGTCCTTCTCCCTCAAAGGTTGCTGTTTCTCCTCATTCAGATTCATATCCAGCTAGCAGACAAAGGGAAAAAAGAGAGAGAACACAATTATCTTGAATTCCTTAAAATTTTTAATGTTTTTTACAGAATACTTAGTGATAAATTGAGCACAATAAATAAGTAATGAAGAGATATTTTATTGATTCCTAAAGTTTTAAGCTATTATAGCTAATTAAAATTCCTCAGGGATAAATATGGCTAACATTTTAGTATAAATCCCTATGAACACTGTGTGTGCGCATTTCTAAGGATTGAACCCAGGCCTTCTTGCAAGCTGATTATATACTTTACCACTGAGCTATTTCATCAGCCCACTGCAGACATTTTTATACATATATATATATACACTCTTAAGAAAAACTGACTTTATACATATATACTGTTCTTTTTTTTTATTTTTTGGTACCAGGAATCAAACTCAGGACCTTGTGCTTGCCAGGCAGGCACTGTGCACCTGAGCTATCTCCCTGGCCCTATACATATACACTCTTAAGAAAACTGACTCAATATAAGTGAATAATTTCTTCTGTATTAATGAAAGAAAACCACATGTAATTTTTTTATTTTGCAATACTGGGGATTGAACCCAGGGAATGCTGAGCTATATCCTCAACTTCTTTTTTTACCACGAGACAGGGTCTGCTAAGCTGCCCAGACTGGCCTTGAACTTATGATCCTACTTGTCTTAATTTCCTAGGTAGCTGGAATTATAGACATCTGCCACCATGCCCAACTTAGAGAGTACTTTTTTTGCATTAAGGGATGGATTGTAAATATCTCTTCAGACTGAAGGACTGGATAACTGGTATCATCCAAATACCAGTAAAATCTACAACTCTAGGCCCTAAACACATTACTTTGGTTATCTCAGCATATTCTCCTCACTCTGTTTTTCACTGAGGCAGCAAAGTCAGTCACATACCAGTATACTTCATAATTCAACTGATTTAAGATACAATATTTAATTGTCTTCTAGTGATTCAACACCAGCAATCTCTTTTCCAGATTCACCACTAAACAGAGACCTTGGGTAAATGCCTACTTCTCGGTTTCTTCTTCCTAGCTATAGAAATCACTGTGAATGCTTCATCACTTCACCTACTGTGCCTTACCCCAAAGGTGATCTCCAGACTACCATAAAAATTGGTCCCATTGTACACAAGAATATTAACAAGGTGATCAGTGATCAGATGTTTGAAAGCTTCATAGATTCCAACCCTGTGGACTGGTACTGATGTATGTAGTTCTCTATTTAATAGGATCAATATTTTAAGATTTTACATTAAGCCTAGAATTCTTTCTAACAAAGAGCTAGTTAAAGGGAACCCATGCCTATAAATTCATTTCCAAGAAGAAGCCACATTTTGGGGTAGGAAACTTACCAGCATCTGTTCAAAGAGAGCTAAAACTTGCTCATCTGAAATATCTTGCAACGACTGTGCTGTGGGATCGTCCCCATATGACGCAGAAGAATTTCTATGAGCAGAATTGGGCTTTTCTTTCTCCTTCTTAATTCTCATGCTGGTAAATCTCTCCAGCTGTGAAAGAAAAAAAATATTAGCAATAGCCCATTTTTATTTACAAACCGAACCACACGTCAAATAACCAACCCTTTAACCTCTTATGCATGCGTGGTTCCTTTGGTTCGAGGGCAGTTCAAGACTCTTCTACGTGATCATGGTATCTCCCCTGCCAGGGAAGTATCAAGACTCTTCTAACATGAAAGAAGAACTCAGTCTTCCACACATCTAATTTAGCACACTGACTCTATAATTTAATATACATCCCTTTTAAAGGTAAGAGGATTGAACCATTGGGATTTCAACCTCTAAAAAGATAGCTTTGTTCTTGATTTCCCCTCCCATTTCTAAACTGTCTAGCACCACAGAACTGAAACTATGTAAAAGCTAACTCAATAAAATACCCTCGAGTTCCTTATAATAGGTACCTAATAATAAATGTGGTTAGACCCTCAGAGGTTCCCTCCCTTCTAGAAGGGAGTATCACCACAGATTTTAAGATGTATGTCATGTAGGATAAACAAGCAATTGCTTTAAAACTGGAACCATTCCTTTCTCCTTTTTGTACCTTCCATGGCACCTGGGTTATGAAGGGAGTAAAAGTTTAATATATATTCTTCCAAGTCCCCTTTGCATAACAATTATCTAGCTAGCAAAGATATGATATACTTCAGAAGTACACATACTACCTGTCTACCATCAAATGGTAATGGACTATTCTTCAAATTTCAAGTACAGATGCTCAAATTAAAATGAGACACCTATAAACTGAAATTTGTCAGCCCAACCCATTCTAAAGTAACAGTAACTGTCTGGAAGTATTGTGGTGCTTCAAGTGATATGAATGGCATTCAGACTGCAAGTCAGTTTGGAGTTTAAAAGACTGCACAACTTTGCAAGTTAATGAAGGTGCCAGGGAAATGCATGCAATGGATTAACCACAAGGAGTTAGGAAAAGGCCTTAGGTGCTCTGAGACAAGATCCCCTGTTACCATTACAAGCTAAAGAAAGTTAATGCAATGGACACTGGTCAGTGTTACAGGATGGGAAATGAGCTAAAACATGCACATGCCAAACAAAATTTCCTTACCTCATCTGCCATGAGCCGCTTCAAAGTCTAGGAAACACGAAAAGGAGGGAGAAGAAAGATCAATGAAATGCTAAGAAACTTCCCAAACCAGGTGGGTTCAGGAAAAAAAAGGAACAGAAAATAAATGAAATCATCAAGCTGTTTTCTACAAGCTGAAAGATTTCTGCCTATTGTTTAGCATATTCCCTCAGGTAAGGGGGCGAATAAATTGTACGGACACTAGCCTTAGACTCAAAAGCCAAAAACAAGTAAATAATTAAATGAACAAACAGCGAGGAACTGAACAGATTCTAAATTCAATGACTGAAAAACTTTTGAAATGTGCACAACTTCATTGAATAAACAAAGAAATGAAAATTAAAATCACAATGAGGTATAATTTTGCACTCTCAAATTTGGCAAAATCAGGTCTGGTTGTAGAGCAACAGGGGTTCTTGTAAACTGCTGTGATCAGTTGGAAAAACAAAATGTCATCACCTAGTAAAATTAAATGTGCATATACACTAACCCCAACACATCAATTTCTACATATCTACCCTGCTAACCATGCACATATGTAGCAGGATATGTGGAATAAGTGTTCAAAGTCATGCTATAACAACAAAAACAGAGCAAACAACCATCAAGTGCAGAATGGACAAATAAACTGTTATATTGATATAATGGAAAATAATTATGCAATAAAGTGAATAAATTTATAACTACTTATAAACAATAACATTAAATTATCATTTCATATACACTGAAGTTAAAAATACATAGGCCTGTACATGACTTAGGATGTAAAACTATAAAGGAATGAATACACAAATGTCAAAACAGTGCTTACTTAGGATGAGTGGAAAAACTGTGAAGGGGGGACAATGTAGCTTTTGAGGTGCTTCTGGACATGGGTGGTGATTATATTAGGCATTCAGTTTATAACTACTGTTTTATATTGTCTTCTTTATATAAGTAACATTAAGTCTCAATGAGCAGGTCGAGGAAGTGCAAATTTTTCTTCACCCTACTTAATTATAAATCATATTTCTTTTTTCTTTATGTTTATGTAAAAGTTTACTCAATGGCTGCTGACTAACCTTCCTCAACTAATGAAATACTAGTTCTGCCTCTTCCATGAAGCTACTTTTCCAGCAATGAACAGGGAAAAATCTGCATCATTACATTCACATCCTCATATCACAATTCAGTTGAATCCAGTGTAAACTGTGAATCGTCACTTTGTCTTCCATGGTCTGGAAGAGGTCAAGCTTCTGTTGGGAGTTAGCCTTGAAATCAGAGTATGGGCTGAGGGAGGTTACTCCAACAGACCCTACAGGGTAATTCCTCCTGTAAACTGGATGGGTACTTTTCTTTGAAAAGAAAAGCACCACTGTTTTCACAGTGATCGATAACTTGCTAGTCTCAGAGAACTAACAGTGAATTATAATGACCTTTTGAATGTCTGCCTCATACACTTACTTCCAGACTACGTTCTCTGAGGTCAGGGCCTGGGACAGTCATTCTTACCGCCTATGAACACACACAGCAATCTGAGGCCGCTTTCCTAAAATGCTAATCCCCAAGTATAAATCCCCAGAGAAGCCTTCAGTCTTTCCCACCTCTTCATTGTTTCAGTGAAGAAACTGACACCCAGACAGGTGAAGTAAATCATGAACTCACACAAACAGAAAACTAAGTTGGGTATGGAACTCAAGTCTCCACATTTGAAAGCCCAAAACTGCATTTTTCCCAGACTTTTCTGCGTTGCTCCTATTTCATGCCACTAACTCTTGATTCTAGACAAGAATAACAAAGGCACATTTTCATTAGAAGGAATATCAGTTTTCCTTGCACTCAAGGGGTATCATTAGAGATATTCTGTATTTGAGCCTTAAAAAAAATTATCCATGTATTAGTGCTCAGTTGGGAATAAGAGACTGCCAGTGATCCATGCAGAATAAAACCTGCATTTTCTCAGCTAGTCCAACAGAGGGCGGCAACGACCAACAGTGAATCAAAGTACTGGCAAAAACTTATTTGAGAACCTAAAACACCCAAGCAGCAAACTCCATTACTGAAATGAAAACCTGTTGCTACTGTATATTTACGGTTTATGGTTTACTTATTTAATATTATGAACATTTCTCTTATAGATTCTATATATATGAATATATAAATGGCCTTCTGTTCAGGATTTTTTAAAACTGTATTATTAATTTTATGGATTCTGAGATACAAAACAAGTTGCTTAGACCATGAGACATAAAACAACTAAAAATACTGATCTCTGCAAAGACGGAAGGTACTGAAGCTGTATGTATGCCTTATGCATCAGACATCCAAACTCTTTATAAAGTCTCTAATCACCCTAACTACCTCTGAATGCTTCAACTCTTATATTCTCCTTCTTTGCTGTGCTCTCTTTTCCCCAAGCAAACCTTCACTATCATAGCTTACTTCCTGCCCCTCCTATGGAGTCCTCCACTAAATACCACCACTAAAACCTTTAACAGCAAATCTGGACACTGATTTAAATTTTTTTAAAACATCAAAATCTGGTTCATGAATAAAGATTAAATCTACAGAAAAGGTTTGTTTGTTTGCTTGTTAGTTTTTTAAGAAAGACAGGAATAATGGAAAGTCTGCAAGGTCAGAAAGAACAAGAAAAGAGGAACTGCAATTAAAATTTGAAGCTGAGGCATTAGAAGAACTAGTTATTTAACCCAAACACATAGAAAAAAATCTTAAATAGAAAAGTACAATAACCAGCCCAAACTATTACATGTAAGGATCCTCAGAAGACTCAGGAATTAGTAATGTCAAACACCTAAGAAAATGAGGGACAGAGGGAAGGGGAAGCTAGTAAGAAAAAAGCTGCTGAAGAAGACATACTCCAACTCCCCACCATGCCATTAGAAATTACCCTGTCTTCCTCCAGTGTAAATCTGAACGTTTATTCTCAGAAAAGGTTAAAACAGAGGGTCTCTGGATTGGATGATGCCAGGCATAGTTGTGGGGAAAGGATCCTACATGAAAGAGGTAAGTAAGTAAACCTATCTCTAATTATATACTGAGACATCCAGTACTTTCCTCCTCCAGTGTCTCAGACCCCAGCAAACCGACCTCTAGTCTTGTGGCAAAAGGCTAGAAGAATCTTCTCTAGGGAAGGCTGGAAGAATCTTCTTTAGGGAGTCAAAAAATGACTCAACACTACACAGTTTAAGTAGATTATTCTAGCTCAACTGTCCAATATGGTAGCCACTAGCCATATGTAACTACTGGGTACTTCTAACATGATTAGTGCAAGTGAGGAAGAGATGTAATTTTAACTTTTTAAATTTAAAAACTAATTTTTTTGATCTTTTTGAGACAGGGTTTCACTATACAGTTCAGGGTGGCCTTGAACTCACTTTGTAGCAAGGGCTGGCCTCAAACTCAAAGCAATCCTCCTGCCTCAGCCTCCTGAGTGCTGGGATTATAGGCATGCACCACCACGCCTGGCTTAAAAACTAGTATTTTATCATTACTGTTAAATTTAAATATGTCAAGAATCCCTTAAATGTATGTGAATCTACTTTTTCATTTTTAGATTTTATGGAATCTAAATACAAATCAAGAGTTATGAAAATTTACCATCTAGATGGGAATAGAGAACTTGTCAACCTTCATAAATATTTACAAACAAAAAAACCAAAAGCCAGCTAGGTTTGGTCCCCAACCCAAACCCTACTATCCTAGCCTATGCTAGAAGGATGTTCACTCTGACCACTTTTTAATTTTCCTAGCTAATGGACTAAGAAAAGGAAATAGAAGACATATAGATTAAGAGCTAATAAAATTGTCTTTGCCTGCAAATGATATGACTATCTATGTAGAAAATATGAAAGAACCAACATAAAAACTAGAGTAAGGGCTGGGCATATAATTCAGCAGCATAAGTACCTGCCTGGCAAGCGCAAGGTCCTGAGTTCGATTCCTAGTACAAAAAAAAAAAAAAAACCTAGAGTAAGCAATTATATAAAGGATGCAGGGTACGAGGTTAATACACAAAAGCCAATCAATCACTTTCTTACATATCAGCAATAAGCAAATGGAAAAAGAAACTAAAAACATAACAACCAAAAAACAAAACAAACAAAAAGAATCTATATTATGGTTTAAAGCTAAAATGTACCCCAAAAGCCTCATTATATTGAAAGCTTGGTCCCCAGTGCAGCAACATTCAGAGGTGTGGGTTTTGGGAAGCGATTAGATGATGAGGGTGCTAAACTCCTCAATGGTTAAATCTACTGATGAGTTCACAGCCATTCATCATGGCCCACTCATCATGGGCTACTAGGAAATAGAGCCTAGTCCAGTGGTGGTGAATTTTTCAGTTTCCAATGAAAACAAACATCCCACTGTGGCATGGATGCCACAGGATCGCCACCACTGGCCTAGATGAAAGGAGTAGGTCATAGAGGCATGATCTTGAGGACCATATTTTGTCCCATGTCCCTTCCTCTCTGGCTCTTTCCTCCTCTGCCTCCTGGCTGGCATGAGGTTTGCAGCTTTCCTCTACCATGTGCTTCTGCAGTGATGAGTCTGCGTCACTAGGGGCCAACACGCAATGGAGCCAAGTGACCATGGGCTCATGAGATCATGAGCCAAAATAAACCAGTCCTTAAGCTGTTTATATCAGGTACTTTGTCACATTGTTCAAAAGCTGACACAGCCATTAATCCTGCATCCCCAAAATGAAATACTTAGGTATAACTCTTACAAAATATGTACAAGATCTAAAATTATGAAACTGATGAATAAAATCAAAGAACTGGCTAAATGGGGCATATTTCATATTCATGGACAGGAAGACTCAATATGTCAAGATGTTAGTTTTGCCCAACTTGATCTACAGATTAAATACAATTTCAAATAAAATCCCAGAAAGATATTTTGTGGGTATCAAAACACTGATTTAAAGTTTATATGGAGAGGCAAAAGACCCATAATACACAACACAACACAATGGAGAGGAACGAAGGCAGAGCACTGAAACTACATGACTCTAACAATTACTACAGGGTTGGAGATGTAGCTTCGTGGTGCAGGGCCTGCATAGCACATTCAAGTTCCTGGGTTCAATCCCAACAACAACAAAATGGCTACTGCATATTTACCAAAAGTGGTTACAATGTGAAAACAATCTTACTGAATACTAACTATAAAGCTACCGTAATCCAGACAATGTGATACTGGCAAAAAAACAAAAAGATCAACTGAACAGAATAAAGAGCTCAGAAACAGACCCACATATAGCTAACTGATCTTTGACAAAGAAGCAGAGGCAATACAATGGAGCAAAGATAGTCTTTACAACAACTGGTGTGGAAAACTGGACAGCCATATATGAAAGAAAATGAATCCACACACAGACTTTATATCCTTCATAAAAATTAACTCAAAGCGGGCCATCTGTAAAGTCCAAAACTAACATTCTTAGAAGATAACACAGGAGAAAACCTAGATGACCTTGGGTATAGCAATGGGTTTCTTTTTTTTTTTAACACAACACCCAAAACAGGATCCATGAATGAAATGATAAACTGAACTTCATTTAAAAAAGAAAGCTACAAAGTTCCCTGATGCACAGGGCAGCCCTTAAGTGTTGTCACACCATTCTGCAAATCACCATTTCCATTTCACAGGGCAACTTTATAGTAATGAAAAATATTGACAAATAATTATTCATATGTACACCAATTAAAACATTATCTATTAAAGTATAAGAATCTGTGCAATGGCTTCTAAGGCAAAGATGAATTACCAGGCTTTATAATTTATAAAAAAATTTTTTTGGTCTTTATTGTCTTAAGAACCAAACAGACTGCTCTAGAACTATAATCTAAGGTGTGAATAATTTTTATTTTTTTGAATAAGAAAGAATAATCATTTTTTTATTTCTCTTACTGACCCCTTCTCTCCAATGGTAACTAAGACAAAAGTATAAATTAAGATTCATAGACTTTTATTTGTATAATATATAAACAGGCAAACATATGCTTGATACTTGCGTCAGTGTTTAAATAGTTTAGTTTAAAACATTTATAAATTATATTGAACACTATTTTTATTGAAAGAATTACTTAGAAAACTAGTGACATCAAATGAGTATGCTCACTTCCACAATTATTTTGAATGATAATTACCTAGCATGTAAGACTTATGCATTCTTTTTCTTTTTTCTCCTTGTGGTACTAAGAATAGAACCTACAGCCTTCTCACTGAGTTACAACCCCAGTCTTTTTTTTTTTTACTTTGAAATAGGGTCTCAGTAAATCACTAAGTTACCCACGCTGGGCTCAAACTTGCTATCCTCCTGGCTCAGCCCCCCAAAGTGGTGGGATTACAGGAATGTGCCACCACATCCAGATATACATTCTTTATGTAATTATGAATCAGTGTCAAATTTATAGGAAGACAAGCCTTTTACTATTTTATTAACATGCCAAGTGTGGTGGTGCACACCTGTAATCCTAGCACTTGGGAGGCTGAGGCAGGAAGATGGCCACAAGTTCAACGCCAGCCTGGGCTACATAGCGAGACCCTGTCTCAAAAAACAAAACAAAAATTTATTAACATGAAATACTTGGTTTTTCAGTCTTTAGAACTTACGTTACATGAGAATTTTAAATATTTTCTGTCTGTTATTATGACATTACTATTATATAATTTTATATGACAAAGTCTTAAAAATCTTTCTGTGAAAGTGCTCATACATTGACAGTTATTTTATATTATATACACGGAATATAAGAGTTAGTTTATGACCATACTTGAAAACTGTAAAAAAAAAAAAACTGTGAAGACTTCTAAAGTTTCAGAAATCTTGGTTTTAATTCAATTAAAATAATAAAATAGGTGCATTATGGACTTCAGAAGTTAATATCCTACATACTAACATATATTAAGATTAAAGTTAAAACTATTAAGCAAAGACAACACCTAATGACTTGTAACTATTCTGGAGTCTAGAACTTTGTTGGTGTCCCACACCTACTTTAAAAATGTAGAGGGACAGAGGGAAGGAACAAAGGAAAAAAAAATTTTCAAAAATTTAATTGCTCACTTTCTCTAAAAACTTAACTTCAAACAAGCTGTTATTAAGTTGGTTTTCGCTAAAGCTACTGGGGTATCTGCCTCTTTGGTGGAAAAAATTTAAAACTACTGCTCTGTGAAAGTCAATTGCAAAACAATGGGAAAACAAACAATTAGACTGGGAAGAAATATTCTCAAAGACACATCTAACAAAGGACTACTATCCAAAATATACCCCCAAAAACCTCTTAATTAAAATTCAACAATAAAACAACCCAGTTTTAAAAATGGGACCCAATAAAAGGCCAATTACCTTAACAGATACCAAAAGAACAGATACACAGATGACAAAAAAAAGTGTATGAAATGATGTTTTACATCATATGTCATCAAGGAAATGCAAACTAAAACCATGTGATTACATTACAAACCTATTGCAATGGCCAAAATCCAAAACACTGATGACACCAAATGCTGGTAAAGGTGTTGAACAAGAATTCTCACTTATTACTCATGGGAATACAAAACAGTAGAGCCACTGTGGAAGACAGTTTGGCAGGTTCTTATAAAACTAAACATCCTATCCGTCAATCAAACTCTTAGTGTTATTTTATCCAAATGAGTTGAAAACATGTCTATACACAAACCTGCACACAAATATTTATAGCAGTTTTATATGTTCATAATGGCCCAAACTTGGAAGTAACCAATATATTTCCTTGTAGGCAAATGGAAAAACTGTGTTACATAAAGACAATGGAATATTATTCAGTGCTAAAAAAATGAACCATCAAATCATGAAGACATGGGGGAATCTTAAATCATATTACTAAGCGAAAAGAAGATAGTCTGAAAAAATTACAAACTTATGATCTCAACTGTATGACATTCTGGAAGAGGTGAAACTACGGAGATGATATAAAGATCAATGGTTGCAGAGGGCAGTGGAGAAAGGATGAACAGGCAGAGTACAGAGAACTTTCGGGGCAATGAAAATACTCTGTATAGTAATATAATGCTGGATATATTTGTATAAATCCATAGAATGTTCAATATCAAGAGCGAACCCTAATGGAAACTATGGACTTTGGATGACTGTGATACCTCAATGTAGGTCTATCAACTGTTACAAATGTATCACTCTACCGGTAGATGTTGGTGGGGTGTTGATGGAGCTATGCCTGTATAGGGACAGAGGGCATATGAGAAAGCTTAGATGGCACTGTCCTAAAATAAAGTGCACAACTAATCAATCCTACATATCCATCCAGAGTTTTCAATCTTGTTTAGTCCTTCATTCACCATGAGCAAATAGCCCAAGATTATCAGATATCCTAACATGAGTTAGAAAAAAGCAATTTACTATATAAAAACTATACAAGGAAAATAAAGATCTTTTTAAAAGTAATTAAATCTATGAATGAAACTCAGAGGAAAAAGAATCTTTAGAATTTGAAAACACGAAAACAAATTAAAACTTAAAGGACTACAAAATGAGAATTTAGGAAATTTCCCCTAAAAAGTATAGCAAAGATAAAGACAGAAAAATAAGATAAAGAAACTAAAAGACCAGTTTGGGAAGCCCAGAATCCAAATAATCAGAGAAACTAGAACAAAGAGGAGCAAGTTATTAGGGAAATAAACTAAATCTCCCCAGTACTAAAGAACAAGGACAAAAATAGGTCACACAAAGGCCTATCAGAGCCGGGCGTGGTGGCGCACGCCTGTAATCCCAGGACTCCGCCTATAATCCCAAAACTCGGGAGGCTGAGGCAGGAGGATCATTGTGAATTTGAGACCCGCCTGGGCTACAAAGTGAGCTCAAGGCCAGCCTGCACTGCATAGCAAGACCCTGTCTCAAAAAAAAAAAAAAAAAAAAAAAAAAGCCTATCAGTAAAATTTCAAAACACTGGGAATACAAAGAATATCCTATAAAATTCTACAGAAGGGAGTAAACAAGTCATATACAAAGGAATCGGGGCAGCTCTCGATTTCTTAACAGTAATACCAATGGCTGGATAAAAGCAGAATGAGGTCTTTAAAAAGAAAAAAATAAGTTTTTTCAAAATAATTTTTTAAAAGAAAAATAATTTCCAACCTACAATTCTATATCCAATCAAGACTATCAATCAAATGTGATTAAATACATTCTCAGACATTCAAGCTTTAAAAAAATGTATCCCCATATACTCTAGGAAGCTACTGTAGGATAGGCTCCACCAAAATGAAGGAACAAACCAAGAAAGCAGAAAACATGAAACACAAGAAACAGAAGACCTAACACGTAAGAGAGGGAAAAGAAATCCCTATTTATAAAGATTCCAGGATTACTGCTCTGTGACAGGCACAGAAAGTGATCAGCTAAAGGTTTGTGCCTGTACTTATTAGCATGCTTGAGGTACTGGGATCATTCCCAGCATCATAAATAAATGAATGAATGAACTAACTAACAAATAAGTAAATGGAACAAAGAGTTTTGGGCCAGATCGTTGAAGATCATGATCACTAGGATCTGCTTCTGTTCCAGTTTTTTAAACTGACAAACCTGAGAGAGCCTGATGCAGATTCTTGGCTTCTCTGGACCACATGTTATGAGTTTCTTCTCTTTTTACTATCTAGATTATCAAGGACACTCATTCCACTCACAGAATTTTTCTGTTCTGACTTACTCAGAAGAGCCAGAGATTGGCCATGGTGAGCTGAGAGTAGAAGAAATGCACTCCCTCAACCATATTTCTGCTGGATATCTACTACTGGGCATTAACTACAATCTTTGCCAGATGGTCATCTGTGATGAGCCCTGTTTCTCAGGATTCATTCATGATTTCACCCATTGATAGCCTTCCTCAGAAGGGGATCATGTCTAACCTAAAGTCAGTCTATGACTCAAATATAATATTCAGTTTTATTTCTCCACCTGACAGTGCCGATGCTACTGCCCTTTTTGCATACAGTCTAAATTTCTGGTTGTTCCTCAACTTTTATAATTTTTCATCTATATACAAATAATTATTAGTAAAAGCACATTTATTCTATAGGACTTTTTGCTTAATGGATTGGTAGATAAATGTCTAAAAGTTATTACCTGCTATAGGAAACTTAATAGAATGGCATTTATTAAGAGCTTCTTTCCCAAAAGACTCTGAGTTTTATCAAATCTTACTTAAATCAACACAAACTGCTCAAAGGTACACTGCAGCAAAAGTAACAGCATCAAATATGAATACACTCGGCAGCGCATAGCTCTGCACTCACCATCAATCAACATAAAAATGAAAAGCTGTCCTCTTGCTCCTCTTCCAGAGAGTAATTCAGGTTTTGATTCAGTTACCACATCCTAATGTAATATGTGGTAAGATAAATCTTTTGGTTACCATCTACAGGAAATTAGAAACTTCCTGGACAATTTATAGTTTGTAAGAAACAACAACAAAAAAAGTCAAAGAATCCCAAGGTATGTCCTGTGAAGCCAAATTAATTAAACTAAATAACTTCATGAGTTTGAAATATACCCTAATGTTACTATCATAATAAATATAAATGAACTTTAGTATTGTTTTGCATAACTGAATTTGGTCTGGCAGTGGTTTTATGTATTAATACTTCAGCTTTTAAAAAGCGGGCCAGTGGGACGAAACTTGGCAGCCTTAAAGACAGAGGTTCTCAGTGTTTCCCTAGTAAAAGAATTGTACCTATATAATAAACTTATATCCCTGGAACCGATTCACCTCTACTTGTTCTCTAAAAATTTTTCACTTTTCACTCTAGTCAGAAAAAGGGCAATTATGGGTGATCTCTTGGCAAGGATGCTCACATAGCCAAGCAAAAGGTAATTACATAGTGTTCTTAGCAGCAGAGGTTAGCAAGGATTCTCTAATAAGAGAATATGACTAAACACTTCTCTGAAAACAGAGTACATTACAAAGCAAAAGTGTTTCCAATTCCTACCACCAAGTTTCACCAGTATAACTAATCATGGATAGTAACTGCACAAAGTATGCTGCTAGCAAAGAAGAAAAATAAACCCACAGCTTTGGATCTCAGTACTTCCTAAAGATTTAGTTCAGGCTAACTTCTGCCAAACAACTACAATTATATCTGAGTTCTTCACCAAGTGAACTACCACCACAATAGCACAGCTGAATTCCACTTTGCCCCAACACCCTGTGATGATTCTAGCAGGCCTAGGAACCTGGGAACTATAGGTTTTCTTGTAACAGCTATAATCAAAATGCAATTCACTTAACTGCTTCAGTATACTCAACTCCTACTTCTCTCTTTTCTGACATTCACCCCTGTTCATGGGCTAATGCAGAGTGAAGGATGTATAAAGTGTGGTAGGTAGACTTCCAACATATCCCGTAAGACTCCCAGGCTGATACACATACCGTGTATAATTGCCAGGACTCTGATTAGGTTATGTTACTAAGGCAAACTGACTTTTAAGAAAGGAAGATTGGCAGGCGTGGGGTGCACGCCTATAATCCCAGCACTCAGAAGGCTGAGGCAGGAGGACTGCCATGAATTCGAGACCAGCCTGGGCTACATAGTGAGTTCAAGGTCAGCCTAAACTGCATAGCAAGACCCTCTCTCAAAAATACAACAACAAAAAAAAAAAAAAGGAAGAAAGAAAGAAAGGAAGGAAGGAAAATTATCCAAGAAGGCTGGACCTAGTCATGTGAGCCCTTTAAATCTAGAGGTCAGAGACATATGGATCCAGCATGCTACTCCTAGCTTAAAGATGGAGGGGGCCAAAAAAGGATAACAGGAAGCCTCAGGGTGTTGAGTATAGTCTCCAGCTGACAGCTAGCAAAGAAATGGGGACCAAAGTCCTGTAACTGCAAGGGAGTGAATTCTTCCATGAATGAGCTTGGAAGCAAATTTTTCCCCAGGGCCTCCATGTGAGAACTTGGCTCACCTCACATCTTGATTTCGGCCCTTTGATACTCTGAGAACTGAACCACACTGTCCATGATGGACTTCTGATCAACTCAACTGTGAGCTAATAAACGTGTTTAGCTTTAAGCTGTTAAATCTGTGGTGATTTGTTGCACAGCAACAGAAAACTCATACATTAAGCAAACTGCTAAAATCTGGAATTTATCTAGATCTTGGAGTAAGGAAAAATATCATGAGTCACTCTTACTTCTGGTATCCTATATATAAAACTACAAGTATGCTTTTCAGTAAATTGCTTTAATTCTTAAGGCTTCAGTTTTATTAAAAAAAAAAAACCACCACCAACAACAAAAAAACAGACACACCTCTCACGACCACTGAGATCCTAAATACAAGAGTGTTGAAAGCACCTTTTGGAAAGGTGCCTGCATTATCCTTACTATAGAAACAGTTTTGTAGAGGGCTGAGGATTTAGCTCAGTGGCACAGCACCTGCCTGGCAAGTGTGAGGTCGTGAGTTCAATTCCTGGTACCAGAAAAAAAAAAAAAAAAGGAAAGAAAGTTTTGTACAATACATACATGAAGACCAGGCCAAGTGATGCTGCACTCCAACAACACAGCATAAGAAAAGACCTATTTCTTGTCTACAGTATAATTTTACCCTTAGCTATATTCAAAAGAATTACAGGACTCATCTAGCCACCTAAATATTTTATATCAGATCCTTCTTAAGAGTACTGTAACTGTTTCTGTCAACCAGCCAGTAACTTGTAAAAGACATGTTTTGTTCATTTGATATGCCCCCCAAACTTTAGTAATTACTTTTAAAATTAGCATCACGGTAAGTTTAGAAGCATCATCTTAAACACAGTATATTCATATATTCATTACTACTCAAATTGAGCAAAGTGAGAAAAGTTTCAAACCAGGTGTATGATGGAACAGTATGATTGTTAGGGACAGCACACCAACAGACCAAACCCTTAAGAGTAGTGTATTTTCCTAAGAATGAAACCAGGAGACCCTGCTTGGTGCTTCAGCCCAATGAACATATTTATGAATTGTTCTTGAAAATACTCAGCCAGGCATGGTACCACATGCCTGTAATCCTGGCACTTGGGAGACTGAGGCAGGAGGATCCCTGCAAGTTCAAGGCCACCCTAGGTCAAATAGTGATTCAAGACCACCCTGAGCTACATAGCAAGACCCTATGCCCCCCACAAAAAAAAAGGAAGGAAAGAAAAAGAAAAAAGATTCAATTATGGGACAGCATGTCACTGGGGGGAGGGAAGATCATCTATCTCCTTTGAAAAGGAGTAAGGTCTCAGTAATGACAAAGGCTACCTATGGATAAAATTAAAGTGTCACACTGCAGCCAACAACAACTTCCTTTCTTTTTTTTTTTTTTTTTTTTTTTTTTTAAGATTATCTTTTTTTTGTTTTGTTTTGTTTTTCTCCGGTACCGGGAACCGAACTCATGACCTTGCGCTTGCCAGGCAGGCGCTTTGCTGCTGAGCTAAATCCCCAGCCCCAACAACTTCCTTTCAAATCCTAATAATCTACCTAGGAAAAACATATAAAGGCTCTGTTATAACACTCAGAATCATACACAACAGCAATCAGCGTCCAGCTCTGATTCATTTTTCTGTTCTATCACAGGACTAACACTCAGTTCCTTAAGATAATGACGCAACTAGGGTTACAACATGGACTTGAATTCAATTATAAATTAGTCCTAACCTAGCTTTACCGTAACATTTACCACGTTTCCACTAAAGGACAGTAAGCTTTTTAAAATCTGTTTCAATCTTCTTATCTTTAAGACTACATTATCTCATTGGACTAGTGTGAAGAATAAAATAATGAAATGACTATAAAGCACTTTGTTTTTCAAAGTGCTCTGTAAGAGTTAATATATGACGGAACCACTGAAACTGGCTCTAATCCCTTCTTCAATAACTTCCACTCCTTACAAAGAAGTTGATTAAAAAAAAAAAAAAAGAAGTTGCTTAGAACTGAAGAGAAGGAAATAATGGATAGCTTTAAAAGCAAGATGAACTTTCTCCATTTTCAAAGAGTGGACCAAGAAAGATGGTAAATAAATATCTACCACTTACAGAGAGACAGACCAGATTCTGAAAGGTACTTATAGGTACCTATAGTTTTAACAGAGGTTATATAGGCATATACCTTAAAAAAAAAAAAGAAAAGAAAAGAAAAGAAAAAGGATATCTCAGAGGAAAGGAAGTATAAAAGAGACACAAAATGACCAAAAATTTAAAAATATGGACTGGAAAGCTAGAAAAGCTAAATGTATTTAAGGGAAAAAAAATTGCTAAGGATTACCTAACATTCTCCAGAGGCAGAAGTGACAGATGCATGCCCTCCATGACCATTTAAGAAAAACTGAAGAAGTAGGTAAGATTTAGACAACTTATCCATTTGGTTCCATACTGCCTCAACACCTGCACAACTAAACTCAGCACTGGAGAATAAAATTTCTTGGTTTCAGTGAGAGAGAGAGGGTGTGTGTGTGTGTGTGTGTGTGTGTGTGTAAGCATATGTATTCAATAAACATGTCTAACTTTTATGTCCATTATATCTCAGTAAAGCTGGGAGTGATAAATGATAAAGTCATTAGATTTGATATGAGACAACAAATGGAACATAGTAGAGAACAGTGGAAGATCTTCCGTTCCTAATTAAGAGTTCTCTCAATCTACTCTGCCCTTCTAGAATCAGTATCTTTACCCATTCGCCCATCCAGGGAGCACTGAGAGAGTCTAGCAGCAGTCATCACAATCACAGGTCAGAAATGCCACATAAAGAGCATTAGGTAATTGTAGTTCATTCCCTATTTTAATAACTTACTTTAAATTTGAAATAATGTACTTATTAACTCAAAGCAACAAACCTAATTTTCCTCATAATTGTCTAAAACAAACCCCTGGTGAGTCTGCTTTCCAAAAATCTAAGTTCTCAATCATAATTAAAATAAGAGAAAAACTATCTTAGTACTAGGAGTCAATTCTTTAACAGGTCCAAAATGTTACTCCTCTAGTGGTCTGAGAAGGCAAGTCCTTGAGGAAAAGAGAAAAATAACTTTTTGCCAATAGCTCATCAGCTCATCCTGAAGACATGGAACTGGCGAACCTGCAACTGAGGAAGCTGACAGGTTAAAAGCAAAAAGGAAAGGCCACTCTGGCTCACTAGTCCAGCACAAAACGGGTACAACCTGGGTGGGGAAACTGTGTTCCTCCTAGTAGTTATAGTTTGCCCCTTGCACTGTAACACACTGACAGGCTGGGAAAACAAAGTATCCATAAGGAAAGTGCTCAGAGTCTAGAAATTCTAGTTTCCTATCAAGTATGGGGCAGACATGCCTATCTTCTAGAAAAGGAGCAAAAGCCCAGCATGTATATCTTGTCATTGGTGAGTAAGTAAAGTTTCCTCTTTCAAATATCCCTGGTTTCTGATAAAACTTTCAAGTATACATTTACAAAACAAAATAATGTTAACCTATTTCTTGAGCTCAAAATACCAATGCTGTCTTCCTCATTTTCTTAGTGGGCCTCTCTCTTTACTGCCTGAGCTAAGACTGTGATACTCCTTTAAAAAAGGGGTGTTGTCCGTTTAGAAACACTCAGTGACTCAGGAATGCTGTTTCCCAATTACCGTAGCAACTGTTTTCTCCTCCCATGTTATGATACAAGCAGCAGAACGTCTACTCTTCCTCAAGGCTAAGCATGTATGTGACACACCCAAGGCCTAGCAGACAGGAAGTTTCTGCAGTCACTATCACTTCTACATATAGGCATTAAGTGTGTGCCTGTTTTAAATCCCACTCCCAAACTTCATTTCTAAATGACTGTTATACCTGTTTTTTCTACCCTCACATCATTCCTGAATACCCGGAAATAATGATAGTGTACTGATAACACTGTAACTAATCCAAAAATTATAGTGCTATTCAAAAAGCCAGACTGGGTCTTACGAAACTACAAAATTTTTCTGGCCTTGTACAAATGCAGAACAGATTTTTTTTTTTTTTTTGAGACAAGGTCTCACTAAGTAGTTTGGACTGGTCTTGAACTATGTACTCCAGGTGATCTTCCTGCCTCAGCCTCTCAAATGCTGGGATTACAAGTGTGCACCACCACCCTTGGCTCAGAAGGGTGGCTGAAGGGAGGAGAGCAGAACGGCAAAAAAAGAAGCAGCAAAATTTATCATGTACAGGTATAAATTCCCTATGATGAACATTATCATTATGTATATCTAAAATGTACCAATAAAATTAAACACACACAAAAAAGAGTAAGATTTTATTTTGAGAAAATCTTAAGAGGGAGGGACAAAAGAGAGCATAGGGATGAAATGAAATCTCATCACTCTTATTACCCAGAAATATAAACCAGAATTAAAAGTCCTAATACTCCTACTAACCAGACTGTATTGAGCTATGTTCTAGCACAAATACATACAGAATTTCATGCTAAGGTACTCAGGCTCCAAAAAGATTTCCATGTAACAAGTATTTTTCTTTTTGGTTTTAATTATTTAAAAATAACTTCAATTTTGAAAGACAAATTACTCTTTTTATACACATTTACATTTTCTTAGGAAAAAACTATATAACTTTTATAGTAAAAAGTACATTTTCATTTCAAATAAAACTGATAATTTTCAAAGATTACAAAACTGGAAAATATTTGACGTAATTTTAAAAGCAGATGATGGCTGGGCGTGGTGGTGCACACCTCTAATCCTGACAGACTGGAAGGCTGACGCAGGAAGACTGCAAGTTTGAACTCAGCATGTTAGTAACTTATCAAGAGCAGTTTCAAGCCAGACATGGTGGTGCATGCCTATAATGCCTATAATCTTAGCACTCGGGAGGCTGAGACAGGAGGATCAGTGCAAGTTCAAGGTCAGCCTGGGCTACAAAGTGAGTTCAAGACCAGCCTAAACTACAGAGTGAGACTCTGTCTCCAAAAAAAGCAGTTTGAAAATTAAAAAAAGGGCTAGAAGCACAGGTAAATGTTAAGGCCCTACGTTCAATCTCTAGTACAAAAAAAAAAAGAAAATATGTATAAACTATATAATGTTTAAAAATTTACACACAGAGACAGTGGCTAGATTATTCAAATACTATGTGAAATAAAAATGAAAAATAGAAAATTGGGGTTTTTAGATACTATTTTGAAAATGTATGTATTTTTTTTAAAGAAAATCACTAGCACAGCATATATAAGTAACATTCTAGTTCCCATATTCCAAATGTCCACTCATATTTACTCTTCTCCAGTAGTACTATCTTTTTTACCCCGTGGTTTTGTTCTCTTTTTTGAGATAGGGTCTTGCTATGTAGTTCAGGCTGGCCTTGAACTCACTATATGGCCCACCAGACTGGCCTCAAGCTTGTGGATATACTTTTGCCTCAGCCTTCAGAGTGCTGGGGTTACAGGTAGGGGCCACCACCTTATTATCTTTCTTTTTCATTTTTTTGGTACCAGGAATTGAACTGAAGGCCTTGTGTTTGCCAGGCAAGAGCTTGTGCCGCTGAGCTATATTCCCAGACCCCAGCAGCTTATTATCTTTAAGGAAACATGCTGGCAGACATAGTTACAAAATTTAGGAGTAACTGCAATATGAGGAAGAACACTGAATAGTCAGTAGAGTCTAAAATAAAACCTAGTTGACCTAATTATATGACTTTGAGCAAACTAATAGCACTAGGCCTCTGTATCCTCCTCATTTTAAGAGGAAGCTGGGTCAAGTCATTTCTAAGAGCAAAGTATGGTGGTACACTCCTGTAATCTCAGCACTTGCGAGGCTGAGGCAGGAGGATCACAAATTCAAGGCCAGCCTAGGCTACAAAAAAAGTTCAAGGGTAGCCTGGACTACCCTTGGTACACTCTCAAAACATCAAAAAAAAAAATCATTTCTAGGGTCTCTTAGACCCCATAAAAATTGCACTCTGTTACCGCTGTTCTTTTTCAGGGTTCCCTCATGTCTGCTGCTTGCATGATAATACATATCCTACAGTGGTTTCTCACCACTTCTTCTTGTGGTTTCAATCACAGGAAACAGACGTCACCCACGGGCCTAGAAGTAAGTAACGAACAAGCCCTGGCGGATGTAAAGAGCTGCCAACTAAGCCCAACTCCCACTTTTTAAAATTACAAGAACCAAGAAATCACTAGCGACCTCTAAGCCTGGGGAGCATTGACACACATCTCTCACAAAGACTAACAAAACTAAAAATATCTCTGTAGGCCCCATGCAAGATGCAGTAATTTTAGAATAGTCCAAAACTATTTGCTTCTATGGCCAAATTAAGAAATTGAAGGAACGTCAGAGCTAAGGATGGGTATATTATGTGTTTAACAAAAAATGGTACACTCCTATTGTGACGACCATTTTTTGTGTAGAATCAAACATACAGTATCCCAAAGACATGAAGATTCATCCTTGTCCTCTTTATAATATTGTACGTAAACTTCTGTAGCCATGAAAGACTGTAATACTAATAGATCTAAATAACACAGGAACTTAGCAATTACTCATTTTAAGTGTATGTTAATCTCTGGAGCACTGGGTTAAATACTGCTCTCATTTATAACAGTAAAAGTTGGCAGCCTTGTACTATGTAAAATAATGCAGAGATTTTTAATTCTACAAACATGTTCCTTCATTAAACACAGCAAAAAACTGTAAGATACTATCTCCAGGGACATATTAATAATATTTTTTCACACAGAACTCTTACGGCTGGGGTAGTTACATTAGCAGTTCTCTCCGCTGCATAGTTACCTTGGTGAGAGAGGACTAATATTTTCAAAATTGTCAATCTCCTAAATTAGACCATGGAAATGGAGAGCCTTGAAAATAATCACAAGATTCCCAAGGCTAACACTGAAACTAAATTATATAAAAGGATATTGCTAACATGAGCTAAACACTACCATTGCTCTTAGGAACCTTACAAGCTAGAAGGTAGATAAGCTCTCAAAACAAGATATAAATATATACCTTTGCCTTCAAGAAAGTCTAAAGAACACTTCAAATAAGCATGCAGTCAAAAGCTAAACTGCACTGTACTGAGAACATTTAGAAGAAACATGAGGGCCAAAGACAGATTTAGACTGTTTCCACAATGGCATTATCCACCTGTGTCTCCAATTTGGTTTTACATCTTTAGATCCAGTTGAAAAGTCAAATCTTTAAAAATCTGGATTAATCTCTGAAAGTCTGAAATTGCGGATGTATAGCATTGATAAAGATTGAAAATCAAACAAGTTTACTTAATAGCAGAGATGATTTGCTGAAACACTCATCTTCACATTTATCTATTCATTTTCTTAGGTAATCCTGATTTGTTCACTGTCACCATGACATCTCACATGGCCCAAAACTGACATCAACATGCATCATGTGTTAAAAAGTTCTAATTATCAGTCCTGTTGTCTACAGGTCTTTACAGAAAGAAAACCCTTGCCAGGGGTAAAATAATCTCTTGAAGTGGCTTTACCGTTCTTATATGATTTACTGTATCTCCCTCTGATCCTTGTGACTGCCGTAATCAGATCATTTCTCCTCACTACCACCACGCAATTATACCTACACCTCTGTTCACCCTCCTCCCCACCTCACAAAATCCCTCCCCTCTCTATGCTGCCAATCCATGGCTTTCCTTCCAGAATCACCCATAACCCCCATCTTCTATGAAGCTAATTAACACTGCCCACAATTACAGCTGGATTACTTACAAAGTTTGAGACATGAGTATAAACCTTGGAAACGATTCACAGTAACACTCTAATTCTACAACAGTTAAAGGCCCCAAAAAATGAAATGACTTGAGCAGGATGTGTAGCTCAGTGGTAGATCACTTGCCTAGCATACTTAAAAGCTTTGGGTTCAATCCCCAGCACTAGGAGATAAAAAGAAAAAGTGAAGTGACTTTACTAATCAGTAGTAAAGTCACAACTAAGTATTAATATATTAAAATACTGCAGAGGGAGTGAGAGATAAGGATCTAGTTCTAGGCCTGGTCACTTGCCTAAACTTTTGCAGGGGTGTTTTGAGGTAGGGTCTCGCTAGGTAGCCTAAATTGGCCTCAAATTTGTCTCAGGCCTCAGTGCTGGGGTTAGAGACATGTAATCACCATGTCTGCTTCTATGCTAACATTTCTTAATCTATAAAAATAATAGGGGACCAGGGATATAGCTGGGCCAGGGATATAACTCAGTGGCACAAATGCCTGCCTGGCAAGTGCAAGATCCTGAGTTTGATTCCCAATAAAAAAAAAAAAAACCAGCGGGGAGGGGGGCGGGGATTGCCAGGCATGCAGCCAGCACCTATAATCCTAGCACTCAAAGAGACTGAGGCAAGAGGATTGTAGTGAGTTCAAGGCCAGCCTGGGCTACACAGGAGTACAAAGCCAGCCTGGGCTACAAAGGAGTTCAAAGGCAGCCTGGACTACATAGCAAGACCCTGTCTCATATATAAATAAATAAATGGGTTTAATTAAATAATTTTAGGGTGCTTTTCACCTCCAGCATTCTAAGATTCTGAAAATTAGGTCTTCTAACTCCCAATCTAATAATCTTTCCATTTAATTTGCTCCACTCTCTGAATTTCTACAGCATTTAAACTTTATGCCCAGGATTTAGAACTTTTTCTACTTATCCTGATATAGACACAGCTGAGATTATACTCTCTTAAAAAAGGCAAGGGCTGAACTTGATATGAAAAACACATGACTTCTTGATCAGACTTTGGAGCCAGGGTCGATCCACAAAGATTCAGTGAAACAAAACAAACTATTTTCTAGTTCTTACCACCAAACACAGAAAATCCTAGTCCCAGGTACTTAGATCTCTATGGTAATGTCTTAATCATTAACTACAGGCAAATAACTTGCCAGGTCTAAAGAACAAATTTCAGCAGTCCCCAGACTCAGAAGAAACCCTGGAATTATAAGCTATTTGCAATTGTTCCGAACAAACTTTAGAGCCAAGAGGTCTTTAAAAATACCAAAGGAAGGGCTGGGGATATAGCTCAGCAGCACAGCGCCTGCCTGGCAAGTAAGCGCAAGGTCCTGAGTTCGATTCCTGATACAAAAAAAAAAAAAAACATAAAAAGGCTAACTACACAGACATTGCAGAACAACTTCCTTCTTGAGTCACCACCACTTGCTGCTCTCAGCAATTTAACAACTACTGAACAGGTGACTCTATTAAAGCTGTTCTGCTTACAAAGAAGGCAAAGTGCTTTGAAAAATAACTTACACAACTGCTTAATAACTCATGAGCCGCGGGAAAGATAGGTTTTGCATTCACTGTAATAGCTACTTTTTCAAGCCTAAGATAAGGAAGGTTTAATTAAGATTCTTCCAATAGCTTCAAAGTCTAAATTACTAAATGCAAAACCACTTAGGCATTTAGCCAATGCACATCATCCATCTAAACCCAGTTCTGTACGTCCTTCCCAATGGAGCTCTAGGAGAATTCAGTTCAAACAGACTACAGATAAGCAAAGGACTTTAAAGGATACCACCTAAATTTTCTAAGGAATTCCTAGGAGTAAATAATATTTTATACCACAACCACAAAAAGTGGACACATGTAAACTGTCATTATAATGTGCTAAATAAATGTATGAGTTTTTAAATAAACCTCTACTAGGTTTGAATTCTAGCTCTGCCAATTGCTAGTTTTATGTCTTCAAGTAATTCACCTATAAAATGGAAATAAAAATAATACTACCTATTTTAAAAGGTCAATGTAAACATCAGTGAAATACTGAATCTAAAGCTTTTTATCTTTAGGGATATAGTAAGCATGCAATTAACAGCTGTAATTATTACTGACTGTTATTATTAATTCTTATCCTTACAGTCTAGAATGAATTAATCTCCCTTATACATAAAGACGCTGAACATTCATTAACATTTTCAGATAGGAAAACTGTTAGCCAGGCATGGTGGTGCACACCTGTAATTCCAGCACTTGGGAGGCTGAGGCAAGAGGATCACCGTGAGTTTGAAGCCAACCTGGGCTACATAAGCGACTTCAAGGCCAGCCTGCACTATGTTGGGAGACCCTGTTTCAAAAAAAGAAGAAGACTGTTATCACTACCTAACTTGAAGAAGATGCTTTTCAGGATAAATGAAATCTCTAAGGTCCCTGATCATAACAGTATTAGAATGTTCTGTCTTATCTACAAGAAAAAATGTATACCCCAAAGTGAAGGTGTGACTAGTGGAAAACAGGCAAACTTAAGAGATAAATCTGGGGGGCTGGGGATTTAGCTCAGTGGCACAGCACCTGCCAGGCAAGCGCGAGGTCTTGAGTTTGATTCCCGGTACCGGAAAAAAACAAATAAAAAAAAAAAAAACCCAAACCCAAAATAACAAACAAACAAAAAGGAGATAAATCTGTAAAACTTTTTTTTTTTTTTTTTTTTTTTTTTTGCCTTTTTTGAGACAGGGTCCTGCTATGCAATTCAGGCTGGCACTGAGCTCACTTTGTAGCCCAGGCTGGTTTTGAGCTCACAAGGATCCTCCTGCCTCAGCCTCCCAAGTGCTGGGATTACAGGCATGTGCCACCACACCCAGCCTATAAAACTTTTAGAAGAAAATAATATCTAGGGACTATGATTTTAGCAAAGATTTCTAAACTATGACGCAAAAACCAAAAATGAAAAACTATGGAAACTAAACACTTTGGTTCTTCCAAAATATATTGTTGAAATGAAATGGAGCCAGACATGGTAGTTCATGCCTGTATTCCCAGCCCTCGCACATTCAAGGGCTGCCTGGGCAACTTAGCAAGACCCTGCCTCAAAATAAAAAGTTAAAAAAAAAAATCTAAAAAAGAGCTGGGGATATGGCTTACTGTAAAGGCCTTGGGGTCAATTCTCAGTACCACAAAAAAGAAAGAGAGAAATGGTTAAGCCAGAGGAGGAATAAAAACTTGCAAAACACATATCCAACAGAAACTTGTATTATCTAGGCTATAAGAAAAAAATTAATGGACAAAAATTTTCAATAGATGCTTCAAGAAAGATTAAGAAAAACAAAACAAAACAGAAAAGCAACAACAAAAAAAACAAGGACAAGAAAAGATGCTCAACATCATTAGAGATCTACATGTTAAAGCCAAACTGAGATATCCCCACATACTACTACGGCTAAAATTTAAGACAAATCAATGCTACCACTGGCAAGGAGCTAGAATTTTTTTTTTTTTTTTTTTTTTTTTGGTCTTTCTGAGACAGGGTCTCACTATGCAATTTAGGCTTGCCTTGAGCTCACTTTGTAGCCCAGGTTCGTCTCAACTCACAACGATCCTCCTGCCTCTGCCTCCTGAGTGCTGGGATTACAGGCGTGCACTACTATGCCCAGCTAGAATTCTTATACTCTAATTGCTGATAGGAATGTAAGATGGCATATCCACTTTGGAAAACAATTTGGCAATTTATTTAAAAATTAAACATATCTAATATACGAGCCAGTCATTCTATTCCATATTTATCATAGAAAAATGAAGACATATGTCTAATCAAAAACTTATAAATGAATATTCACTACAAAAAAGTCCAAAAAAGTTGGAAACAACCTGTCTATCAATAGGTAAACAAAAAAGTGTGACAAATCCATACAATGTAATACTACTCAACAATAAAAAAGAACAAATTGCTGTATACCTGGAATCCCAGCACTCTGGGAGGCTAAGGCAAGAGAATTCCAAGTTTGAGCCCAGCCTGGGCAACTTTAATGCAAAGGTTCTAGGTTCAAACTCTAGTACTGCAAAAAACAAACAAGTCAAAAAAACTGTAGTTAAGCAAATCAGCGCTTTCCTGGGAATGGAAGAACAGGGAGGAGGGACAGAGGAGTGAGAGGGAGAGATTACAAAAGTTTAAGAGAAAACTTCAGAGGGTAATAGACATATTCATTATCTTGACTGGAGTAACAGTTTTGCAAATTGTGCACTTTAAAGATGTGCAGTTTGTTTGCTAATTAGAACTGTAAAAAATAGGAAGTGAGGGTACTTTACTCAATCCTATAGTTTGGACATTAAGGGAGAGGGGCAGACACATCTGAGATGTAAGGCCAATTACCAAGCTACATGCCTCAGTTTTCTGTTGACCTTCAGATCACAGAAGGTTTGTAAATCAGCCTTAGTTAGGTCCTGAAAGTATGTTGAATCTTAAAAAAAAAAAGAAAAATCATATGCTTTCACAAGGCACAAAGGAAATAAGTCACAGAATCAGAAATTCAGAAAAATACTTTGGGCCGGCCCTGAGCCACGCAGGCGCCAGAAAGACGGGCCACCTGTGCCAGGGAAGCTGCCACACAGTCGAAAACTATCATGGCACAGAGAAGCAATGACACAATTGGCCCCCCACGCGCTGGCCACGGAGGCATGCCCAGGGACATGTGTGAATCATTCTGACATGAAGAAACCCCTCGGAATACATGCCACACGATGGGTGGCTCTTGCCCCTGCCGCTGAGAACCAGAAAGGTCCAGAGTCAGCAGAGGAGCAGCTGCTGAACAAGGACTCAGAGAACATGAGAATACAGACTATGCTGAAGACTCAGAGGTCTAGTCGACTGGGGTCATGAGAGCCATTCAGAAGCTGGAAATCAGGAGGACCTTGCACAATACCTGGGGAGCTGTCTGCCCCTCTCCCTCCTGCAGTGAGGAGCACGTGGAGCTCCGGAGAGGTCTGCACCAAGATTCCTGCTGCCTGTGCTGATGATTGGGGAAAGGACACTAAATGGTTGCAGGGTCCCAACATGCTGGGAAGGTGGAGAGAAAAAAGCTACAAAAAATGGTTTTCACCCCAGATGGCTCACTTGAGATGTTAGTAAAAATTGCCTCCTCAGTATTCTATAGCTGTGATGAGGAGGAGGCCAAGGAGAGAAAACAAAAAAGACCGAGAAAAAGCAGCTGCTTTTGCTGCAGCACTAAGAGAAACAGACCCTAAGTCTCATTCTCAGGGCCCCAAGAAGAACTCCACAATTACATTC
>NW_004955415.1:12101112-12162681 GCF_000276665.1 Chinchilla lanigera | reverse complement strand
AAAAAAAAATTCAGAAAAATAATCTCAGACCCCAGAAACTCTACCTGTATTTGCTATCTTAACAAAATGCCCAAGCAGCTGCTGCCTAAAGACCACTATAATTACCACCAAGTATGGAAGGTCCCTACTTTCCATCTAAGAATGCTTCTATAGAAGAATGTCATTTGTATTTGTTTTTGTGCTGCTGGAGGCTCCATGTGTTAAGCCATAACTCTATCACTGAGCCTTTCCTCCAACTCCCTATGTGTTTCCTTTAATTTAATTATATTATGTTTATTCTCCTTTGTATCCTTGTCTCTTTTTCCCTCCTTTTTTGAGATAGGGTCACATGCACCGTGTGGTTCAAGCCAGCTTTGAACTCACTATTAGCCTAGGCTGGCCTCAAACTGATGATCCTCCTACCTCAGTTTCCCAAGTACTGGTATTATAGGTGTGTGCCACCATACCCAGCTGTTCCCCCTCCTGAAGGAAAGAAATATAAACAATATTTTAAGGGCAACCTGACTCCCTGTCACAGAGCCAGGCAACAGAGATCCAGTTTCTTCAATCTTTTCCCTCAGTTTCACAGTTTCTAGCATACCTGTTTCTCTTATGAAATCCCTTTCTGCTACTTCCCAAATCCCAAAATTTATATAAAGAAATGCAGAATCCAAAATTTCTGTTTCTCTTCCTTCACTTATCCAATTTGTGCCTGTCAGCTTCTTGATGTTTGCAACCTATAAGTGCAAGAAATGACTGCTACACTGGGTGGATGTTTGGGCTTCAAAACATTGAAAGTCTCCTCGAGCTCTAAAATTTTAAGGCTACCATTCACAGCAAGTTTTAATAATGAATAGAAGTAAAAATCTCAAAGTTCACAGAACAACAATGCACCCAATTATCCTATACTCAGCAGTAAATTCATTAAAATAGTCCTAATATTTATCTTTCTCTTCAGTATTTCTTTTATAGTATTTCTTTCAAAAGAGTTCCTTAATTCTAAAACTTGTTTGTCACCACATTCAAAGCCAGCACACCTAACTGTATGCCTGTAATCCCAGCACTCTGGGAGGATGAGACAGGAGGATCACACTTTTGACCCCAGGTCCTTGGCAACTTAGAAAAACCCTGTCTCAAAATAAAGTTTAAAAAAAAAAAAAAAAAGGCCTGGGAATGTAGCTCAATGTGAAGACCCTGGACTCAATTCTCAGTATCTCAAAAAACAAACCTGTGATTGTAAAAACAACAAAAAGTTCAGACAAGGAGAATACTCAATGATTGAAATATTCCTTACTTTACAACTCTAGCTTTGAGGTTTTAAGAAATTTTAGTGTCAACAGCTTCTGAATACTCAATTCCACAAAAGCCTGTTATGCCCAAACCAGTGCCTACTGAAACAGGTAAGAAATAAAAACAGAGATGACAGTCAGTGGGGCAAGGGGATTGTGGCTTTGTCTCCAATGACCGTAACTAGGGGTAAATAACCAATGCTGTGTCTCTGTCTCTGTCTCTGTCTCTGTCTCTGTCTCTGTCTCTCTCTCTCTCTCTCTTTTTCTCTCTCTATCTCTCTCGGGATTAAACTCAAGGCCTCTACACTAAACTACACTACCAACCTTTTCTAATTTTATGTTTTGAGACAGGGTCTCACTAAATTGCCCAAGCTGGCTTTGAACTTTCAATCCTTTTTTTAACTTTCAATCTTGTCTCAGCCTCCTGAGTAACTCAGATTATAGACATGCATCAATGCCCAGGCTTCTCTTCTAATGCTGGTACTTTACAGGTAGCAAGAGGTATATTTTTTCCCACTGGCTTCAAACAAAAGTAACTGAAAATAGTTCAATATAAAAAATAAAAACACTTAAGTAATACAAAGTTACTTTCAAAATGAGAACGATTTAGATTTATATAAGTCGTAAGTATTTCAGCTACACAGACATAAAATGGGAGAAAAGACCACTTACCCATTCAAACTTTTTAATGCCTTATGTATTTTGTTTCATTAATAAACATGATTTTTGTTTTTGTTTTTCAAGACAGGATCTTGCCTTGAATATAAAAGTGATGCTTGTATCTATTCTTCTAAATCATATGTAGCATATAAATTTATATTTTAAGCCTCTATTATATTCCACTGAAGAGGTAACGCTGCCCAAGAATAACTTGGCAATCCATCTGGAAAGTACCCCAAGGATTGTCAGGGATAACAAAAAAATTACTCCAGCTTTTGGGATATAAAATTAGTCTATTCTGACCCATGTGCTCATCAAAAAGTTAACTCATTCCTCATTTGTTACTGTTTTCTTAGCTTTTTAAATAAACATACACATAATCTATAGGTCATAAAACTTTTGGATTTTTTTTTTTTTTTTTGCACTACTAGGGACTAAACCCAGGGCCTCTGCACTGAGCTACACCCCTAGCACTTATTTATTTATTTATGTGTGCATGCACGCAATACTGGTGACTCAACTCAGGGACTCACATGTGCTAGGGACTTACATGTGCAACATCCCCAGCTTCTAGCCCTAGTTTTATTATTTCTGGGATAAGGTCTCCATAAATTGCCTGGGATGGGTTCAAACTTTCAATCCTCCTGTCTCGGCCTTTTGGGTTTACCAAACTCAGTTTTACAGTTCTTTTTTTAAAAAGTGCCCCAACATTTACCAAATCTCTCAATTCTAAGACATTTCCTCAATTTAACCTTTTTTGAGAAACAATTTCCTTTTGAGACAAGTAGATGTAATAAATACCAAGTGGACCTGTGTGGTATTTTCATACACAAGGCAATAGGGCAGAAATTTTTAAAGTATCATTGTGTCATCTCAAATACCATAATCGCATTCCTTGGGCTCTCCTACGCTTTCCAAACTAAATAATCCCTGTGGCTATTATCTTTCAAAAAAATACATTTGTACAAATCTCTGTATATTTCTGTTTTTTTGCCTTTTGGATAAAAGTTAATGTCTTGTTGAGCCAAGTGTAGTTCAGGTCTGTAATCCCGGCATGTGGGAGGTTAAGGCAGATTACCTTGAGTTCAAGGCAGTCCTGGGCTACATAGTGAGTTCAAGGCCAGTCTGCACTACAGAGTGAGACCTTCTCTCCGCCCTCCCCCGCCCCGCCGCCCTCTTTCTCATTCTTTCTCTCTCTCATATACACACCCACACAAAAAAAAATATCTTCTTGAAGACAATCAGGAACCTGCATGAACAACTCTACTTTTTTCATATTCTCTACATTTCCTACTTTCTCCTTAAAACTCTGCACAGCATCATTTACCTTTGGTCAGGAGTCTACAATTAAACAGTTATACTCTCATTATTACTTTGTTCTTAAAAGCGTGTAAAACTGCAACATAGTAATTTAACATAGGCATGCAAAATTAAACCAGACTCTAAAAATTATCTGTTCTCTCCAATTTGTACATAAAAATTCCTGTTTTAAAAAGTTATTATTCCCAGCTGAATCAAAGAAGCAATATTCTCCTGGGATGTGTCAATTTCTCAATAATATGAGAAGGCATGCAGCCTACTAAATGCAGGGATACTCTGTAGCCTTCTAACAACTTGGCTGTACTTGATCCCCTTACATATATTTCAAAAACCAGTCTATTTGATATCCACATTCATCACTGCTGAAAAATCAAAAATAGTCAGAATTTTTATTTTCCTTCACCTAAAGGGAATCCTAAAGGAATGGGAATAATGGTGAAGAAGCAATACACTCATGATCCAGGAAAGACAATCGTATGAAGAACCAAGGGGGATTACCAGGCAGCCTCACTTCAGCCACTCCAGTTACTATCTCTAACAATCTGGGCAATTTAGGACCTCTGCATTCTTATCAGTTGATCTGTACTAAGAACTTGCATAAGGCTAGAAAGGTATGTAGCAGCAGCTAAAGGGGCTGTAACCCCTCAAGTGCAAACAACCTTTGAGTACACTTAGTCCAAAAGGTGCAGTTCTATAAAATGCATTCTTAATGGAGTTCCAGAAGGACACATACTTAAGAAAAGGTGGAGTAGGCGAAAAAGCTTTGAGTTCAGTTTTAGCCTGCAGTTCAAAAAACTAAGCTATGGGTAACAAAAGCACACTAGCAATCTCACCCACTCCACCCACTCACATATACATACACAGACACACAAAGAGAAGTGGATTACAGTGCTCCTCATCTCTCATTTCCAGAGTAATAAAAAGAGCAATGACAAAGAAAATACTCTGATGCCTTGAGGTAGGTTATACTTGGGAAATTAGGGGTTAAGCACTACTTCTTTCCTGGAAACCTTCCAATTCCCAAGATGTTAATGCAATTCTCACTACTGTAATACCTAGTTTAAAAATTCAGCAGGGTAAGGGTTAAGACCAACAACACCTCAGAAAAGAAACCTGTTTCATTGCCACCCTCTTTAAAGCAAATATGAACAACCCCGAGCCAAATCCATTCAGCATATACAAGAGCACACGGACATGCCAAAAAACAGGTGAAAAGAAACTTGAGTTCCCTCAAGTTTCTCACCTTACAGCACCACACACTTAAACAGATTTCACAAATTTGTGAAACTCCTAAGTGTTACAATAAAATAAAAGTATGCATAAAAGTCTACGGTACTAAAGATTTTTAAAATATTAACAAGTCATGAAGGTCGCTGCAAATCAGCAGGAATAACTAGAATTCGGGGGAAGGTCAAACAGTCCCCATGGAAACAAAACCCAAAAGATACACAAACAGAAGGGACACAGCCTGCAGAACAAAAGTTTTAGAAGGAAAGCTCTCTAACTAGAGGGTCAATTCTTACCCTAAAGAAATACAGAAAAATGTTGCTTTAGTCATCAAAGAGGAAAGGGATGTCACCTTGTATTTGTGAAAAGAAAGGTGTTCACCAGATAAAAACAGGCAGTTACTGACAGCCTGTATGTCACTGGAAAGGAGTCCAGGAGCACCTGGTCTTGCTAGAAATAGGGGGAAGAGATGAGTCACTATTTTATTTCTGCTGAAGTATACTCCGAATCCCAACCCTCTAGGTCACGAAACACCTTCTTGTTGTTTCCATCCCTTTATGAGTTTTCTTACCGAACTTGTGGAGTACAGTCAGAATACTGGGGGATGCGACCAAGAGAAAGCAGTAGGTAAGTTACAAGCCCTGTGGTTGTTAGAAAGAGATACTAAGGTTGTCACACAAGCACCTGGGAGAGAAGACTAAGTAAATAACTAGTTAACAACTAGCAAATGGTAAGACCAAACTCTTTCCCTCTCTTGAACACTGGTCAATATCTTTAAAAGTTCTTACAGTAAAACAGGCAAATAACTCCCTAGGGAGAAGAGGAAGAAAGATTTAATATGGGCAAAAGGTAGTAAAATATGATAGAGCTACATGAATATCAGTATTCCCTTGGACTTAGAAGTAACTGACACCTGAGAAAAAGGCATGTCAGCAACCTTGGCACACAGAAGGAGGCAGAAGAGGAGTGGCAGATGGTTATCATGGGAAATGTATAAAATGCAACTCAATTACTCATAAACTTCTGCCACTAAGTCTAACTTCCTCCCCACAGGGGAGGTTTATCACCATCCTGGGTCAAGAAGGGCATAATTATGAGTGAATTCTAATCCCCTGAAAAGTGACAAGCAACAGGGCAAAGACACAGGTTCTCTGGATAGAGAAATAGTAGGAAATCAGTCATCGTCATAGCCCAGTGACCACAGGACCTGGGCAGGAACCCCTCCACGTAATCACAAGGACAAACGTCCCAGGGAGGAGGGTTGGCAGGGCTCAAGTCAGGTAACATTCCTGAGGGGAAGGATTATCAGGTGACACCGGGCGGAGGGCCGGGAGGGGGACGGCGACGGGGACGGGGCAGGAGGAAAAGTTAGCAGGTGAAAGAGATCAACCATGAGGAAGTAACCTTAGGAGAAGGAAATGAGAGAATATCAAAAAATGGGGTGAAGATGAGGAGAGAAAATGGATCCAGAAGAGCACAGGCGACCAAAAAGAGAAGGCGTGTTTGGGTACTAGAGGCAGAAGAAAGGAAGTGTGGCTGATGAGCGGCAGCGGGGCACGGGGGCGGCGGGACTCAGCCTGCAGCTGGGGCGCGAGGGACACCGCCAGGGTGCCGGGGCAGAGCCGGGCGGACTCGGGGTTTCCCGAGGTCCGGAGAGGGAGGATGCCGGGCTTCGGAGCCGAGGACCCAGCAAACCAGGTGGGGAGGCGCGGGGGCGGCTCCCCAGAACCTGGCGAGCGTCCCCGGGGCCGCCTGCGAGGGTCACCGGAGCCCAGAGGGTGGCTACCGGCCGCGCTGAGGGAGCGGGGTGGGAGGGACACTCACAAATTTCTTGGATTTGCCGCCGTCGCCGCCCGTCGCAGGCAGCTCATCCGGGCTCCGGCCCTTCTTCTTGTCCCGGGTCCCGCGGCCGGGCCCCTGGCTCCCACCGGAGGGCTCCATATCCAGGTTCGCGCCGGCAAGTGGCCCCGCGCCTACACCCTCCCGCCCGGCCCCTCCGCGCCAGCAGCCACCGCCGCCCAGCAGCTCTTCAGCCGGCCGCCGCGCCCCGCCTCATTAGCATGCCGAGCTGCGCGCGCCTCATGAATATACAACGGCGACGCCTCGCTCCCGCCCGCCTGCCCCACTTCCGCCCGGACCCGCAGCCCCTACCAATGGGGGGAAGGGAGGGGGTGGAGGGAGGCCGCGGAAGCGCGCTACCTGCCCGGCGGACTTAACCATTCGGACCCACGTGGGGGGGTGGCGAGTGGGCGGTGCAGCTCTCCCGGCCACACGGGGAGCACCGCCCCCTGGCGGTTGGAGCTCTCAGGCTCCTTGGCTGCTGCGCTGCGCACACGTGGCTGTAAAGCCTAGACCATCTCACATCCCAGAGCCGGGTATGATGACCTAAACCAAAAACTGCACGACGGACTGTTATCAATCAGAAAATTTAATGCTGAGCATTCTGGAGTAACTTTAATGTCTGCAAAACCTTTGGAACATGCACATTAAAAATAAGTGGGCAGCTACCACGTATTTTCAAAGCTATGTGCCAAGAACAGAGCTTGATCAAGTTGATGTGCTAGGCTTTAAACTAGACTAGCTCTGGGGTTAACACTGCCCAGTTCTGAATCCCGGGGTGCCTCCATTTCTAATACGGACAAACTTGTTACTGCGAAAGCGGTAGTAATAGTCGCCAGGTGCCTAGACCAGGCACTATGTGATCACTGTATATTTCTTTTCTCACCGAATCCACCCAATACATGTGATAACTTTCAGTCTCACCATTACACAGATAAATTTGGATCTGTGTTCCCCAAGTACTGTAGGAGTTAATCTGGAAATAGGGCCAACAGCAGTGTCTTTATTCCAGGCAGCTGAATGGATGCTTACTGGAGATTAAACATGTCATCAATTTTAATAAATTTCTACAAACTAAAAAAAGAAGAAAGAAATTTGGACCTCAGGGAGTACAAGTGACTGGCCCACCGATACAAAATTTATACAGAACTTAAACTCAGATTAGTCTGACTACCAATCCCTGTGTTTAACCAAGATTCTCCCCACTGGCATAAACCAAACATGCCTGAAAAGAATGGGGTTCTCCCCAACTATGACCAGCTGTCAGCAGTTCCATCCATTCCCCTGGCTACATCTGTCACCTCTGTGGAAAGCAGTGGCACAGAATGGGTCCTCACAGTATAGACTGATTCTTGACCACAGCTGGCAAAAGATTTCAAGTGTACATTCCTGGAGAGCCGAGTGACTTGTCACTGGGTCTCCTGGAGCTTAGTTCATACCAGGGATTGCTAAACTGGCTGGCTTCTAAGCCTGACCTCCATCTTTTCTTGTGCTCCAGACCCCCCAGTTGCCTGATGGAAACTTGCATAGAGCTGTCTAGCCCATACTTGAAACTCAGTTTGTCCAAAACAGTTCAAAAATTACATTCTTAAACTAAAGTGCTGAGAAAGACTGAAAGGATGAAGGGACCCACCTATTATTCCTTTCTTGTATCACCAGTGACAGCTGCCACTCTGCACTAACTATAAGCTCCTTGTTGCAGACTCCACCGTCCTGCACTGTTCATCAGAGCCAGTTAGTGAGCAGCTTCTACATCTGCACTATACCGACCACTTACCATGTCCTGTTATCTCAGTGTTTCCTCCTCAGCTAGCATCTCCATACCAACACCGTGCTCAAAAACCTGAAGTTGTCTTCCACACCCTCTAAAGCTAGTAATCTGCCCAGGTTTGTCTACTCTTAACCAGAATGCTCCATTAACTCCCTATATAGAGTAAAATCACCCATATAGGTCCTGGCCATGTGGTATTGTTGGTGTTAAGGTGAGAGTAGCTGCCTTCCACACAGAGTACATATAGAGTGCCTATCAGAGGTGAACGTTAACTGTCATTTTGATTATATGCATGGTCATTCCTGTCCCTTCATACTCCCCGCTTCATACATACACAGCTAGCAAGAATTAATATTCCCAGAAAGGTACAAAAAATACCAACTTGGTTTATTGGATAAAAACAGTGGTAAATGGACATAAAGCCAAAAGTTAGAACAGGACATCTTCACATCCTTCCCCTACTCAAAACTGCATGTCCCATCAGCTAGGGTTAAGGTGTTAGGGAGCTAGAGCTTCCACAAGCCCTCACTCTTCACAGGCCCTAGAAGCAAGACCTGCAGTAGGAGAACCCAGGAGAGGAGGATATCAGTCAACCTCAGTCCTGTCTACCCCTTCGTCTCTAAGTCTCTGGATTGGAGGGAAGCAGGGAAGGAATGGGGCCATAAGGGCCAGGGACTGGCCTCTAGAGCCCACTGCCCACTAACTATCCTTTTCCCCATCTCATCCCTAATAGGCATAATCATCAGGGGGTGGGAGAGGAGGAAAAAGGGGTAGGTGGTCCTAGAACCATGTGTGGTCTCCAAATCCTTCCCCAGAGTTAGTAAAAGTCCTGAAGGGTGACCAGCCTAGGACTGGGAGAGCCACACCTTTTCTCTTCCACCCATCCAACAGGTGAAAAGGAATCCCTTGGGACATAGCATCCCAAGCTGCTCTTAAATCTCCACGTCGCTTTCCTTGTCATTGTCATGGTCTCCGTCGTAGAATTCATTGGGTGCCTCTGGCCTGCAAAGCAAGGGGAGAGAGATCAGGAGCTCACTCTCCAGGCTCTGCTGTTCTCCCTGCACCCACTCCAGAGCCATTTCTCAGGCTTCCTCCATCAGGCAACCACTTCTCTCTTCCTGTTGGTGGAGACTGATTGCAAGGCATCATTTGCATATTTAATATACATTTAGAGATTATTCTGTGCCAGACACTGTCAGAAGCCTTAGCAACACAGTAGAGAATCAAGCAGATAAGGTTTCTGTCTATCCTCAAAGAGTTCACCTAACAAATGAGACCAAACTCAACAAAGCAAATAAATATGAAAACTTCAGATAGTGAAGACTGTTATGAATAAAATGAAATAAAGTGATATGACTGAGAGTGACGGGAGGAGTAGGGTAAATTTCAGGCAGGATTATTAGGGAAGGTTGTTCCAAGAACAGAAGACTTCAGGTTTGAGAGGAAGCTGGCCAGGCAAAGACTGTTCCAAGCCTCACAATGTGGAAGGAAACGGAGGTATTCCAGTAAGGTGAGGAGGTCAGGATGGCTGGAAGTGTGTGCAGGGAGGAGTAGTTACAGATAAGATCAGGGGTCACGTGCGATGGTACACACCTGTAATCCCAGCCCTTGGGAGGCTGAGGCAGGTGGATCCCCATGAGTGGCACCAGCCTGGACTACATAGTGAGTTCAAGGCCAGTCTGAACTACATAATGTGACCCTTCTCAAAAAACAAAAACAAACAACAATAACAACAATGAAAAGATAAGATCAGGAACATAGTAAGTAAGGATCAGGTAAGGACCAGCACATAGGATACTTTTTCTTTTTTCTTACTTTAGCACATGGGACTTTTTAAGTCACAATCAGGAACCTGGGTTTTCTTCTAAGCGCAAGGGAAAGTTTCAAGCAGAGGCTCGACATATAAACTTGATGTGAAAGCGGCACAGGGCCCAGTAAAATACTCAATACTGGTTTCTTTCTTTTGGAAGAACTATCCTCTTAGAGAATTGAGAAAGTTATCAAGAGAAATTGAGGAACTGAGCCATGTAAGGCCCAATCCATTTGGTGAGCCGTGTGTCAGTTACCTCTACACGCATGAGGGTTAAGAGTATGGAGCCAGACACTCAGGTTTGAATCTCAACCCTGATATTTAACTAGCTAGCTGTATAGCCCTAGGAAAGTTACTTAACCTGTCTGAGCACCAGATTCTTCCCCTGGTAATATAAGGATGAGAGCCACTTCTTAGCACTGATAGCAACAGAATAAAGACCTGATACACATATTGTAACATAAAGCACTTAGTATGAAGTCTGCTGCTTAGCAAACCCACAAAAGTGGTAACTCTTCTTGTTAATATTCTGCAAGTCAC
Organism: Chinchilla lanigera; assembly: GCF_000276665.1. NCBI lineage: Eukaryota > Metazoa > Chordata > Mammalia > Rodentia > Chinchillidae > Chinchilla > Chinchilla lanigera. Next base: position 12,152,246 of record NW_004955415.1, on the reverse strand, counting down.
ACACAAGCCAGAGCTACAGGCATCAAAGAAGAACAGGAACTCAGTGGTCTGCCCTAAGGTAGGCCTTGGGAACAGGAAGAGGCCTGAGGCTTCTACTAGCTGCTGAAAGGGTGTGACATAATGTAAAGACCACACCCAGCTTGGAACTCAGATGAAAAAGGCAAAGTTGGACAAAAAGAAAACTAGATTTTGTCAAACCAAATCAGCTGATAGAAATCACTTGCCAGAAGTCAATTCTTTTTGTTTTTGTCTTTTGGTTGAGGGTAGCACTATGTAGTGTGGGCTGGCCTCAAACTCATTCTCCTGCCTCTGCCTTCTGAGCGCTGGGATTAGAGGCATGAGCCACTATGCCTGGCCAGAAGTCAAGTTGAGAGACCCAGAGAAGTTGAGATGAGTGTTCAGAGAGGAATCCATGAGGGCACATATTTAGATAGTTTCTCACCCAGACCAGGGATAAGGGGACATTCATGGAGGAGGAGAGCTGGAGAGGTCTCAAGGGTCAGAACAGTAGAGTTGGGTACAGAGGAGAGATACAGAGGAACTAACTCATGCAAGCCCTATCCATATGGAGGCTTGAACTTAACACCCAGCAGCACTTCTTGAAAGGGACTGAGAAACCCATCAGAATGTGCAGCAGAGCCAACTTCAGCCTCTATCAGTGCAGCACAGCAGGCCTGACTGTGCTGCAAGTGACCCGCTGGGGTCATCCCTCAGGCACATAAGGAAACTGACTCGAGCTAAGTGCATCTGTTTCTGCACTTCTGGGTTCTGTTGTCTATTCCCTTCATTTTTCAGAGAAGCTTACTGGGGATTTTAAAAAACTGTATTCTAGTATTTTTCCTCTAATTCAGTCCTCTATAAATATTTCAGGGTGGTATGTCAGACAGATAGGCTTTTTTCTTAAAAAACATAACCACAATACAATTTTCAAATCTGAAAAAAGGAACAGAGCAAAGAAATCAGAGCTCTAGAGAGCAATATGTGGGCAAGGACCTGTCTAGCTTAAGACCTGGAGGGCCTGAGTAAAATTCTGGTGAGAATATAAACTTCTATAGACTTTTTAGAAGGCAATTTGGCAGCAAATATAAAAAACTATACTGCATAGCAATAATTCTAGGAATTTAACCACTCTAACAAACATGCAAAGATGTATATGAGAGGGTTCCTGCTGCATTCCTTATTACTATAACAGCAAAAAAAAAAAAAAAAGAATGTAAATGTTCATCAGTGGCAACTGGTTAAATTATGCTATATTCACACACAAGAATATTGTACAGCCAGTAAAATACTGAAGCAGATGTATATGTGTATGTATGTATAATGATACAATGTTATTAAAAAAGACAGACAGCCAGGCATGGTGGTGCACACTTGTAATCCCAGCACTCAGGAGGGTGAGGCAAGAGGATCATTGTGAGCTCGAGGCCAGCCTGGGCTACAAAGTGAGTTCAAGACCAGCCTGAACTGCATAGTGAGACCTGTCTCAAAAAGACAAATAAATAAATAAATAAATAAAATAAAAAAGACAGATTTAGGGCTGAGGATGTGGCTCAGTGGTAGAACTCTTGCCTTGCATACACAAGGCCCTCGATTCAATCCCCAGCACCAGAAAAAAAAAAAAAGATATAAATTGTAAACAATACATAATGCTCCTAATTGTATTAACAAATATTAAAAACCACACAAACAATAAATCTGCAAATGAGTGTATGTTTATATGTACATGTAGCCCAGGCTGGCCTTAACTCACAGTGATCCTCCTGCCCCACCTCCCCAAGTGCTGGCATTATAGGCCTGGCATTAGAAGTATACTTGTAAACTATAGAAATACGTCTATTTGGAAAGATACAAATCAAACTATATATAGCACTTACTTCTGTGTACTGGGTCTGGGATTGTGAAAGCAAATTTAACATTTTGATGCTCCTTATAATTTTTCCAATAAATATGTATTACTTTCTAAAAAAAAAAGGAGGAGGGAAATCGTAACAGCTTATAGGAGGTAAGTCAGGGACAAGAAAGCTACTGCCTTCTGATCACCTTCTCCTTTATAACCCTTCCCAGCAAGCTACGTGGACACCCTCTCTGCCCCAGACCTGCTGTAGTTCTCCTCAGGACCCCTCTCCTCTGCATCAGCCTCATCAGTCCTGTCATAGGTCAGGAGGTCTGCAGGCACATCGTGAATCTGGACGCTAGGTGCATGGTTCAGCATCTTCAGGTTTTCAAAGATTGTCTGGCGGATCTGGTCCAGATACTGGTTATAGACGAGGAACAAAGTGAGTAGCTCCTAGTGATTCTCAGGGCATCCACCCTGCTGTCTTCCACCCACCTACCCTGGTTTTAATCTCTGCAGTGTTTCTAGCTCAGATCCTCCATTTGATAACTATCCCTCCCCACAAACCATGACTGCCTCTGCTTTAACCTGTGCTGCCTCCTAGCTGGTAAGAATGACAGTGACAGATGAGAACTTCTGTTTTTCCTGCTTCCCATCCACTTCCTGGACCTCTCGAGCTTCCCCATCCTTGTGCTCAGCTTCCCTGAGCTGCTGACCTGGCGTGAGTTCTGATTCTCGATGCGGGTGCTGACGTCTGGATGGAGCGTGAAGTCCGGGGCAAAATACTCGAAGTATTCTTGGGGAGAAGGAATTAGCCAAAAGGTAAAGCTCGGACTGAGAAAAGCGGCTTCCACAACTTTCCAGTTTCTTCCCTCCCCATCTAGCACCCCTACGTAAGCAGCGCCCAATCTTCTCTGGGCTAGGACCCCAAGGGTTTCATCTACAGAGCTCTGGGAGTATAAAATTCCCCGTTTGCTTTCAAACCAGGTTATAGCGAGAACAGCTTTCCTGTGGTTGGGGTGTCGTAGAATGGTCCTTACCGCTATAGGGAAGCTCCTCACTAATGGCCTCTTCCACCAGCAAGGATGTCTCATACGTCCTGAAACCAACCAGCAGAGGAGGACAGGCGGACTAAGGGGGCTGAAGGGCCCACATGGCCATATTTCAGGGAGCCCCTAGCTCAACCTGCACAATGAGGTCGGGAGGTCAGGAACGGTACTCACCAGCAGCGGGCGACATTTCGAACAGTATAGCCACCACCACCAAGCACCAGCAGAGGGATATTAAAGCTCTTGACATATTCAACGCATTCCCTGTAAAAAGGAACCAGAAGAGTGGGTGCAGCCCAGGTGTACACCTCTAGGTACTGCCTGAAAAGGAGTACAAGGGAACGAACAACAGGTGTCCTATATCCTGATCTGGGCAGTGGGATGCATTTGTGCACGTTCCTATTTTGTGTCTCAATAAAAATTTTAAGCACTCTCACTTCTGTGCTGCTCAACACTCTGCCTGGCATCCTCCGTGTTATTCATCTACTTTCACAACACACCAGCCAGGGTGTCAGTTCTGGGCTTCAGAAGGAACTCAAATCCCCTACTCCTCTCCATCACCTTCTCCACTTAGCCTGGGCACCAGATCTCCTGCCTCAACAACACCAAGCACTACCAATCCCATCCCCTCACTCCTGCTCGAACCTTTCTCCACTCAGCGGTCAGAGTTACTTCCACATTCGATCATGTCACCTCTCTGCTTCCCTTCCAACAGTTCTCATCATCTTTACAGCATAAACTCCTTACCAGGCTCTAACTGCTCCACATAACCTTATCACGGCCTATTTCTAGGACCTCACATTAAGATACCTATAGCTTGCTTCATGGCTCCAGCCGTACTAATTTTATCTCATCTCTTTCATTACATCAGCTCTTTCTGCCTCTGAAGCTTTCCTGGGCTCCTTTCAGCAGTTCTCTTTGATCCTCTTAATGGCTCATCGCTCCCTTCTTCTTAGCTTCCGCGTCTCAGCACACATTTTACCTCCTTAAAAAACCCTTTCCAAATCATGCTCTCTAAAGCAGATCCTCACTGTTACCCTGTCTGTCTCTGCTTCCTACTTTTTCCCTTCACAGGGTTTGTAAGAATCTACTTATATGTCTTGCTTACTTATTTTTTTCTGCTTTCTACACTAAACTATAAACTCTATAGGTACTTCCCCATTTCACCCCTATTACCTACCACAATCTTAGAACATATTAGGTGCTTAATGAAAACTTTGAATGAATGACCTTCTAAGGAATCCTGTTCAAGATAATATCTCTAATTCATGTATAATTTTAGCTATTTTTGGTTCCCAATAACAGAGGGGGCCCATTGCACAACTACCCCCCACTCTTATTTACTGAGGCCCAAAGCCACTTGAAAATCTGGGGGGAAAGGAGGAAAGTCTCACCCATGTCCTCGGATGCTGAGGTTGAAACAGCCCAATCGATCACACCCCAGAGAGTCAGCTCCACACTGCAAAAAGCAAAACATCAGACGGCTGCAGTGACGTAAGTGATCAGAAGATCACAGATGTCTTCCAGTTCCCTTTCCCCCAACCTAAAGAAGCTCCTCTTCCCTGCTGCCTTCCCCCAGCCCAGGCAAGCCCTCCTCAGACAGTACTGACAGGATTACCTGAAGAACAATGCATGTGGGTTGGTAGAAGTCCACCACCTGGTTGATGACTGGTTGGAAAAGATGCTTGTAACCTGGGAGAGGGCCAAAGATGGGTACCTGACACCCCAAGGGGATGGGGAGACAGGAAACAAAAGGGAAAGGGGGGTTGAGAGAGCATGTAGCCCAGGAAAGGAGCAACCCAAAGAACCAAATCATTGGTTCTGAGCAGTCTTGGGTCCCAGATTGCTATGAGTGACTGATGAAAGTTAATGACCCTCTTCCCAGAAAAATGCGCATCCACATGATATGTTGCATACAATTTCCAGGGGGTCATGGTCCCTCTGAAGGCCATTCATCCTTAAGGGCACCTGGCCCAACAGTAGATGACAGCAGGCACAGAGGTTAATGCAAAGACAGAAAGAAGGGACAGAATGAGCAGGGAGAGGATGTCAGTACTTACTCTGATCATCAATGCCATCCCGCAAGGGGACATTGAGACAGTAGTATCGGCCACTCTCTGCTCCAACTTCGTACATGTCACCTATAGAAAAGCAGGCAGTGGTAGCCATGCGTGGGAAGCACCCACAACCCAGCTGCCCCATCTATGGACCTCTGCCACAGACTCTTAGAGGAGACACAAGTCTCTTGAAAAGCTTGCATTTGCTCAGCAAATGAGTGTATATTTTACTAGAGATTAAATACAGCCTCCCCACTAAGCCATATCCCCAGCCCTTTTCTCGTTGTTGTTTGATTTTGATTTTTTTTGAGACAGAGTTTCCCTGCCTAGGCCAGTCTTTAGCTCACAATCCTCCTGCCTCAGGCTCCTGAGTGGCTGGGATTACAGGCGTGTGCCACCATGCTCAGCTTCCACAGATTGTTTCTGAGCAACTCTCCTGAGCCAAACAGTGTACTGGTATAGGGGTTACAACAATGAGCTCCCAACAGTCTGCTAGGGGTGGATATGCGGAGGAAGGAGACAGCAGGCAAAAGTAAACAAAAAGTATGGATAGCAGAGAGCACTTTGAGAGAAGCAGGGTGAGACGACAGTGTAGCAGAAAAAGAGGTAATTCCTATAAATAGAGGGAAAGGCTTATGTGAGGAAGGTACATGTGAGGAAGGTTGAGACCAGAATAACCTTCTGGAGTCCATCCTGGTAAAGAGCTGAGGGATGGGAAAGGGACAATAATTCCCATTTCTATACCTGTGCCAGGAAAGAAGTAATTTCCGTATTTGTGGAAGGACACCGTCATGACCCGGTCAGTGAGGTAGAAGGCTTCCTGAACCCCATCACCATGGTGGATGTCGATATCAATGTAGAGCACCCGAGGATGGTACCTAGGGTAAGGGCAAAGCCAGGGTCTGAAGTAAAGTGTAACGCTCCTTCCCAGCCCACTCCTCCCAAACACAGGCTCTGTGTCTGCTTCTGGCCAAGGTACCCGAAACCTGACACCACCAGTTCCCAAGGGCAACCCTGGGGCTCCAACCTGGAGGCTGGAGGCAAGGAGAGGAGAGGGATGTGCACAGACGGCAGAAATACGAGCAGGCAGCAGGGAATGTGCTGCAGAATGGAAGAGGCAGCCTAAGAAAAGCATCAGGCTCTGGGAGATGATGGAGACACAAGAGTGGGGCCAGGGTCAAGGCCAGAGCCAAGTCTGAAGGAATTCCCCAGTCAAAAGCCTCATAAGAACCCCATCTGCTCCTGAGCTACTTACTTGAGAAGCTCCAGGATACCAATCACAATGTCATTGACATAGCAGAAGCCAGAGGCCTACAGCGAAACAGTGGTTTTGAGGAACAATTCCTCCACTCACCTGTCCCCCGCTGTCATTCTGACCACCCACCCTAGTGTAGCCACTGTTGCCCCATCATCTCCTCACTCACCTCAAACTTCTTGGCATGGTGCAGGCCACCAGCCCAGTTAATGGCAATATCACAGATCTGAAAAACAAAACAGCCAATCCCAGTCTTCCGACTGCTCCCTCCAAAGCTGGGAGCCCAGCATCAGGGTGAGGGCGCTGATTCCAGAGACCCACAGGAAAAGGGAAAAAGGACTTGGGGCTATGTCACCTTGTTGTTTAGCTGGGTTGCTCCTTGTAGAGATGCACCTGTGTAACGGGAGCAGAACTCAAAGAGACCGGGAAACACGGGGCTGCAGAGATAGCAGATTGGAACTCTCTTGCCTCTGTCCAGCTCCTTCCAACACCTCCCTCCCCACCCAAACTCCTGAAGCCTCCCCTGTCCAATAGTCCTCTCTAGAGCCCCACTTCTAAACACCTGTGCAAATGTAGTCAACAATCATTTTGGACTAAACCATGTACTAAGCCCTGTGCAAAGCATGGAATGAGGAGTAAAGCAGCATTTAACTCTTGTCAAGAGACTGTGCCCTCACTAGGAGAGAAGCAAATAGCGTCTAGGTTCTTCAGTATATGAGGAAAAAGGGACTAAGCTGAGACAAAATATGAGCTCTATTCTTTCTTTTGGGGTAGTTTTTTGAGACAGGGTCTCTCTATGTGATTCAGGCTGGCCTCAAACTCACTATGTACCCCAGCTGGCCTCAAACTCATGGCAAGTTTCCTGTCTCAGTCTCCCAAGAGTACTGGGATTATAAGCGTGTACCACCACACCTGGCTTTCATTTTTCTTTAGTCTTCTATGTGTAACACACTTCAACACAACACTCAATACTATTCTTTTTTTTTTATTTATTTTTGAGACAGGGTCTCACTATGTAGCCCAGGCTGGCGTAGCCCAGGCTGGCCTTGAACTTACTAATGTAGCCCAGACTGGCCTTGAACTCACAGTGATCCTCCTGCCTTAACCTCCCAAATGCTGGGATTATACGTGTGCACCACCATGCCCAGCTCAATATTATTCTTCATAGTTACACACTTTAAAGAAAGACTTCCGGGCTGGAGATTTAGCTCAGAGGCACAGCACCTGCCTGGCAAGTGCAAGGTCGTGAATTCGATTCCCGGTACTGGAAAAAAAACTGAAGAAAGACTTCCATTCCATTTTTTGTGTGTACATGTTTTTATACAGGCCCTTGCTATGCAGTTCAGGCTGGCCTCAAACTCTTGTAGTCCTCCTGCCTCAGCTCCTGAGTGCTGGGATTACAGGCATGCATCAACATGCCTGGCTAAGAACTGCATTCCTATGAAAGAAAAACAGCAATGAGATAACCCACGGAGAGCCTTTAGCTCACTGTGTGGCACTGCGAGCCATATTTTAGCTATAATGATTACCATCTTCATTCCCTACAAAAAGGACAGGCTTGAAACCAGACACAAAAGACTTTATAGCGTATGAGTCCATTTATATAACATTCTAACAAAGGTAAAAAAATCAAGACAGACATCAGATCAGTAGTTCCCTGGAGCTCAGGGAAGAGATAGTATTGACTACAAAAGTATATGAAGGGGGCTGGGGATTCAGCTCAGCAGCAAAGTGCCTGCCTGGCAAGTGCAAGGTCGTGAGTTCGGTTCCTGGTACCAGAGAAAAACAAAAAACAAAAAACAAAAACAAAAACAAAAAAAAGTATACGAAGGACCTTTGTGTGGTCAGGGAAATATTCTGTACCTTGATGCATTCCATCAAACTCTCAACTACATGACACCAAAAAGAGGTGAAATTTACAGTATGTAAATTATACCTTCATGAACCCAACTTTTAAAAAAAGGAAATGCTTTTAAAAAATCCCTAGCTTGAATTTCTTCAGTTCAGTGGTACTGTGTATGCCTAGCACTTATGAGATCCTGCATTTGGTCCCCAGCACCAAACAAAAACCAAAAAAATCCCTACTTTTAGGTTTCTGAGAAAATATATTTGACTATAAGAAGAGAAAACTGTAAAGGTTTAGAAAGAATATTTAGTTTTCTAAGTAAATGAAAAACAGTGCAATTATCAGCTCCAAGAAAAACAAGTTATACATGAAAACAGATTAAATAATAGCATTTGGCTCTACACTAAACGAATCCTTTTGTAGTTATAATAATGTAAACATAGAATATGGATTGATTTATAAATTATGATATAACTGCAGGGTGTAGTGGCAAACGCCTATAATCCTAGCGCTCTGGGAGGTTGAGGCAGGATGATGACAAGTTCGAGCTGCATCTGAGCAACTCAGCAAGACACTATCTCAAAAAAGTTTTTTTTTTAAATGCCAAAAAATAAGTGTTACAAGTACATTGTAAAGCCAGGATGGGAAGAGAAGCCAGCCAGTGATGGTATGAGAAGACTAAAATAACCCATACCAACACCCTAATAGATGTTTTCTAAAACTGATAAATGAAGGAATAGCACTAAGAAATAACATAATAGGCATTATGATTTTGAGCCCAGATTCGGAGGCCAGACTACCTTGGTTAAAACAATTGCGCAAGCTGTTTAACTTTTCTATGTCTAAGCATTCCCCATCTGTAAAAGGCAACAATAATAAATCCTGCTTCATAGGACTTGTTGAGATTAAATGAGCAAATGGCTGCAAAGTATTTAAAATAGTATCAAGTGCATAGTAGGTATTACCTAAATATTACAGATTAATAGTAGTAGTAAGTTAATTTTATTATTATGAAATCTTAAGCATCAGAAGAAAAGAGCTGAAAATGGCTGCCACTGGGGAGAAGGATTGATGGGCAGGAGGATCAGGTCTGGGATTGCTTTTATTTTTCAGTAACAGCCTTGAAGCACAGTTTGACTATTTATTTTAGGTTACTTTTATTTATTTATTTATTTATTTATTTATTTATTTTTGGTTTTTTTCCCGGTACCAGGAATTGAACTCACGACCTTGCGCTTACCAGGCAGGCGCTGTGCCGCTGAGCTAAATCCTCAGCCCCAAATTTTAGGTTACTTTTAAAACAAACCAAAATTAATTAACAGGAAAAAAGGAAGGAAAACGCTTGATTCTCTTCTGAAACACAACGATAAATTCGCACAAAGTAAATTCACTTCCTACAGAGCCAAATGATAATACTACTACTTAATCTTAAACACAACTGCAGTTTAAGTTTGACAGGACCACTATAGTATAGATGGCCAGGGGCAGAGTCTTCCTTAAGCCAGCAAAGAACATCCTCAGGATTCTGTCTGTGGCCTCAGTGCTGACTCTGCACTCCCAGACCTACAAAGTGAATTCAGGAATAGCAGCAGAAACACTAACAAAAAACAAGCAACCTCCCAAGACAGCATGTGACTCAATGACACATGAGCACAGCACCGTGCTCAGGATAGAGGTCTGTGCTGGTCAAAAGAGTTCATGTGGGCGGCACGAAGGCTGAGAAAGTTTTAAAGAAGTTGCTGGAGTGCCAAGGGCATTCCAGAAAGGTATCTTGTGTGCCTGAGGGATGGGGATGAGGCTGAGAAGGTACCCAATGCCAGCCAAGGAGCTGGCCTCTGTCCCAGGGCCCTAGGTACTTCAGTGGTAAGATCTTTCAGGGAAACAGATTAGTAAATTCAAACTAGGGCTCTAAATCTGAACCCTACCAACTTCACTGACCAGTTTTGTGACTCAAAGTAAGTTATCTAAATTATCTAAATTTAAAACTTTCTCAGCCTTCGTGCCGCCCACATGAACTCTTTTGACCAGCACAGACCTCCATTTACTTAGGCGAGGGACTATTGCATCTCATGGTTGGTTTAAGAATTAAGGGGATGTACTAGCAACCCTTAGCATACTACCTAGTAGTCAGCACTCAATAAATGAGGGCCACTGCAGGAAACTAAAGGATCAACAAGCTGGTTTCTTCAAGAAATAAATTCAGGGGACAGAGTGAAAAGCCACAGATAAAATGTCTCAAGAGACATCAAATAATTGAAGTGTGTGGATTTTGCTTAGATCTTGATTTAAATATTTAAACTGTATAAATATATATATGAGACAACTGGGAAGTGATAAAGCCATGGTCGTGCACGTCTATAATTCCAGTATTCAGGAGGCTGCGGCAGGAAGATCACCACACGCTTGAGGCCATCCTGGACTACAAAGTGAGTTCAAGACGACACAGTGAGACTGTCTCAAAAAAACAAAAATTATGGATAAAAGTATGTGATATCTGGGATGATGATGTAAAATGAGGGCTACAGAAGAAGTAATACTGGCCATCTGCTGTGTGATAAAGCTGGCTGACGGATACAGTATATGGAGGACCACCAATATACTTTACTTTTGTAAATGTCTGATATTTTCCCTAATAAAAAGTTTCAATAAACACAACTGAGGGCTGGGGATGTAGCTCAGTGGCACAAGCATCTGCCTGGCAAGTACAAGGTCCTGAGTTCAATTCCTGGTAACAACAACAACAAAAAAAATAACTGAAATACAACTGAGTATATGGTGGCTATTATGGTTATTCTTCTCATGGACATATTATACAGGAGTACAAGGAAAGACCATGGCTGATCTTTATTGTCTACTTCCTTCCCCACAGCACTGAACATTGAGTCCTCTACATGCAATACAAGCACAGTGTAAACCTAGTCATGTCAAAAGCACCCCGTTTATTTAAGACACTTCAGTGATTTGCCTCTACTCTAGGAGGAGAAACCCGGATTACTAACTGGGTTGTTTACTTTTAAAAGGCTCCGGCTATCTCTTTAGCCTCCAATCAGATCACTCTCTTCTTCTAATTCCACACTTGGCCTTTTGTTTGTTCCTCAGATGAGTCACTCTCTCCTACCACTGATGCTTAGCACATGTGGTTCTTACTGCTCACTACATCCCTCCTCTCACCCTTCAACTGCCTCTCACCTACTTACTTTGTCCGCTTTTTAAAAATCTCAGTTCAATCTTCACTCCTTCCTTTAGGAAGTCTCATCAAAGAGCCATAATTCTAGCAAGTGTGCACTCCCATAGTCTATCATGTCCCTCTCTGAAAGAGGACTTAGCAGAGGTACAGTATGAAACTATGCTATTCTTTAGCAATGCATCCCTGCTTTTAGCACAGGACCTGGCCTACAGCAAACGACTAATAAATATGACTCTCTGACATGTAGGCTCCCCATCTAGGCTGCCGTAAACCTCACTGAAAAATCCAGCAACAAAGTGCTTGAAATCAAAAGTCCCATCTTCCCCTCCCTCACCAGTCATCGCCCACGTTGAAGGCATTAAGGCTCTTGGTGAAGCCTTGCATATTGGTGGGACTGACTCTCTGCAGGAAGTCAATGTAGTCCTCGGAGTGGAAGCGGCACATGTCATGCTGGGAGGCCTGATATGGCTTGAAGACCTTAGAATGAAGACACAAGATGAATTAGGCAGGACCAACCCTATGAATAGGGCTGAGCCACCATCACTAAAGCTAGTCCTAGAAATTGTCCAAAACCACATACAACAATTCACCCATCCCCTAATCCTTGTTATTCTATGAATGAAGGTAAATAAGGAAAGGTTCCACAGATGATCTTACTAAGATCCCTAAAGACCACTTCTTCCCACCTCCAACCTACCCTCTTTACCTTCTGAACTCTGAACCCTAATGTACCCATCCTGTTCTCTGGATCTCCCATTTCTATTTCTCCCCCTATTTCTATTTCTATTTCTCCCCTGGGCTCTATACTGCCCTCTCTCTTCTGGGTTCTTCATTTTGGAATCAAATACACAGGACGTATAACCTTCTAACTGAAACTCAAAGTGTTAAACCAAAAATCTGTCATCCTTGGAGTAGGGAGATTTCACACACCTCTTTGAAAATTGGGGAAGAACAGCAAGCATTTCTTCTGGAAAATGCACACCTGGCCATACAAACAATCTCCGGGGATTCAGAGATTCATGAATCACCTCAGTTTTTTCTAAAGCCAATCAGCACACACAAGCATGGAGCATTCATTCATACTGTTGACTAATTACCCTAACAGTGCATAAGGGTTGGATCTGTTATCATCCCATTTCACAGGTATAAATGCCTAGCAAAGAACAGACAGCATGTGTATATAGGGGAAACAGAAGATTGAGCATTGATTAAGCAGAACTGTGTAGAGATTCTAGATTGAAAAGGGAATACCCAAGCCATTTCCTGCTCTCCACACACATGTACCCATTTACACACAAGGCTGCAGAGTTGTCCCTGGAATTCTAGCTCCTCAAAGGTAGAGAGAAGTGACAGAGTAGAAGGGGTAGGCGATGATTTGTATCACAATCAGATACAGTGACCCAACCTCCTCATCCCTGAGGCCTCAGTACCGCCCACACCCTAAATTGCAGGGAGGAGTGTAGCTCAGAGGTAGAGGCTTGCCTAGTAGGTGTGAGGCCTTGGCTTTCTGCACCATAAGATGAATGTTTAATTAAATGCAGGGAAGGGACACAGGCCCACACCAACGTAACTGTCGGCCAAAGGCTAGCCTGCTTAAGGTCAAAATGTAACTGACCAGTGGTGAAAACGTAATTCCCATTAAATAAGAGGAATCCACCCCCAACACTGCATATAGGGAGCGCTCCTGGTGTCTTCCTCTTTGCGCCCAGCACCCTAGAGACCACTTGCATTTGGTGTGTTAAGTCCAGCCTACCTATCCCTCCGACAGATTAGGTAACTCGGTCCCAACCCCAAAGCCCAGCAGGGACGAAGGGACTCACGATCATCTTCTTATAGAGACCATAGTGTAGGACGAGACTATGGGTCAGCGCCAAGCGATGGGGTTTCATAGGGTGTCCAGCTCCTGGGAGTGGGGAGGAGAGAGTTCGTCAGTGCCCCCTGGAGTTGCAGCCCTTGCCTCGAAACCTTTCTTTCCCGATCTCCCGCCCACAACCCTGTTCCCTCACCGTAGTGGAAGTTGCCCACGTCGGGGTCGTAGAAATAGGCCACAGTCTTGGCCATGGTGCCAGCAGGCCCAGGCCCCACGCCTCCACTGCCCGCCGGCCGACAGCCCCTGCCCCACCCCCAATCGTGCGTGCTGCGCAAGCACGCAGCCTGCCTTTGCGGAACAGCGAGGCTTAGGCCCCGCCTCCGAGACCGCGCCCGGGCCACGCCCCCTGCGGGAGTCCCGCCCCTCGCCTCGTTTGGCCTCTGTAGTTTCTGGGGCGTGAACGACCGGGCTTTGGCGGGGGAAGGGTGGCCCGAGCCCTGGGATGAGAGGGCCGTTTCTTTCCAGGCGGGGGGTCAAAACCTCGGGGAGCTGAGCCATCTCGTCCAGCCGCTTGCCCCAAGGGGGCGCAGGCGGTAGTCACCCGTCTAGGAAGCTCGGGGATCCGGCCACGCCGCCCCTCTCAGGGGCAAAAAGCCAGCTTTCCCCGCGTGCTGGGAAGACTCCTGGCTAGCCGCTCGTCCGGGGTACCCGAGGGCAGAAGCTAAGCCGGGCTTGCCGGATAGACCAATGGAGGCCACCTCCGCCTGACCTCCTGCCCCCAAGCGGACCCAGACTCGGCGCCACACGTCCCCCCTGGGGGGCCGGCGCAGTCACGCGCGCCTCTCACTCGCGCTCACACGCGCGCAAGGCTCACGCTCTCCTCCCCGCACACCTGCTCCGCCCCATAGTCCCGGGCCGGGGACAGGAGAGGGATCTGGGAATCCAGGGCGGCGGCCGAAGCGCTCCCATCTCCTCCCTCTCCCAGGGCCAGTTATCCGGATCCTGCCGCGTCTCCCAACTAGCCCGCATCCCCCGCCATCCTTCCCTCCCCCCGCCAGCGCGGCACCGGTATCCGCAGCCACAGCCGGGAGCCGGTGGGGCGGCGAAGGGAAGAGGGAGAGGAATCAAGGGATGAGCACCGGGAGGGCATCGGGGGCCCTGAGCCGGACTAGGACGCCCCTGGAGCCAGAATCGGAGCCGGAGCCGGAGCCGGAACCAAAGCACCGGTACCGGGTGGGCCAGGTGATCGAGGTGGGAGGAAACGAAAAGGTGGGGAGGGATCTGGGAGTCCAGGGAGAGGAGGGGGCTGCAGAAAGGCCTGGCTTCCTAGAGGATGTGCGGGACGCTGACTCAGGCGAGATTTCTGCACTCACCACCTGAGAATTTTGTCCCATACCGTGCTGCAGTGACCTTGGGAGGGACTGAAGCGCGGGCTGAGCTGGAAGAGTTACCAGTCTGGGCGTTATGGAAGTGGAACCAGAATAGTGGCAGAGGGCTCACGCAGCCGCCATCTGGCCTCCAGCCTTGGTCGGTGTTGGTCGACCAGCACCCTTGGCCCGGACAGCTCCCTCGTTGGCTTGGGGCTGGGGCCGGAGTGCCTGATGGGGATCCTGAAGATTGCATTTGTACTCCTCCCCATCCCCTGCTGCAGCCCCCTAAATCCAGGAGGCGCCCTGGCCTGCGCTCGCCCCCCAGGGCCTCATGTCGGAACAACAGCCTGTCCTGGAGCCGCCCCAACATGGGCTGTACATGCTCTTCCTGCTTGTGCTGGTCTTCTTCCTCATGGGCCTTGTAGGCTTCATGATCTGCCACGTGCTCAAGAAGAAAGGCTACCGCTGCCGCACGTCTAGGGCCTCCGAGCCTGACGACGCCCAGCTCCAGCCCCGTGAGTGAGGAGCCTGGAACCCTGGCTCAGTCACCTTTTTCCTTTACCCCTCTTCCCACACCTCTTTCTGCCTTCCTGGACAACAGATCCAGGCCAAATCCTGATCCAGCCTGCAGGACGCCTAGTGATGATTTCGTGAGCAGGGTGTAGTAGTAGTAGGGTGACACCACCTTGAAAGCAAGGTTAGAGAAGGCTGCATGGGCAGGAAGTGCTCACACATGGTAGTGTTGGGCTCCCATTGACCTCCCCCATCTTTTCTGGCCCCTGAAATGCTAAAGTCCAGCAAGGAGGCAAATAGGTAAAGGGATATGTCTAGAGCAATCAACCACGGGGGCTGTCAGGTCATGTTCCCCCAAAGCTGACTCATTTCCTGCTCCCTTGCCAACCTCTCTCATCCTTCAGCTGAGGACGATGACGTGAATGAGGACACAGTAGAGAGGATTGTTCGCTGCATCATTCAAAATGAAGGTGGGTACAGGCTGACCCCTTGCTCCCTCTCACCCTGTCTTGCTCTTCCCTTGACCTCCACCTCCACTGACTCCCTCTTTTCCTTTCCCCCTCAGCCAATGCTGAGGCCTTAAAGGAGATGCTGGGGGACAGTGAAGGAGAAGGGACAGTGCAGCTCTCCAGGTGAGCTGGAAACAGGGCCAGCATGAATGAGCTTGCCTGGGAGAGTAGCCTCTCCTCCAGCACAGCCCTCTCCCAGCATCACTGCACGCTTGGGGTTGGGAGAGGGCCAGGCTAGCTACCTCACAGGAAGAAAGAAGTTCTGTAGCAGCCTCTGGTCCTTCCAACCATGTCTCCCAGCTAGAGCTCAGCAAGCCTAACAGTCACCTCTAGTGTCACTCTTTTCAGTTAAGCATTAACCTTTTTTTGTTTTGCTTTGTAGCAAACAGGGCTAGAAGGAGGAACACATGGTCACTGGCATCTTAATACTGAATTTATTAGATAAAGACAAAAGGATGTTGGGGCTGGGGGTCCATGGGGCTTCTGGGGGTTTAAAGAGCATGCTGAAAGAACAGGAGAAAACAGAACTGGAAAGGAAATAGAAGTATCATTTCTGTTCCCCTCCTCCCTGCTGTCCAGCATGGATGCCACCTCCAGCCTGCAAGACGGAGCCCCCTCCCATCACCACACAGTGCATCTGGGTTCTTCAGCCCCTTGCATCCACTGCAGCCGCAGCAAGAGGCCCCCACTTGTGCGTCAGGGCCGCTCCAAGGAAGGAAAAAGCCGCCCCCGTGCTGGGGAGACCACTGTATTCTCTGTGGGCAGGTGGGAAAACAACCCTCCAGGGAAAAAGAGCTTGAAGTAGAGACCCCAGTGATGGGACCCAGCTCCTTCCTTCTTGACTGGGAGCCATATCAAAAGTCAGGCTGCATGATATGCCCCACAATCTGAGAAAACCTCCCCCAACCTAGGCCAGAGAAAAATGGCCATCAAACCCAGAATGTCTCTGGTCAGAGGGGAGGACCAGGCACCCTGAGTTGTGGTCCTAAGCCCCAATGTTCTCTCCCTTCCAGGTTCCGGGTGACACACATTGAGAAGCGCTATGGGCTACACGAGCATCGTGATGGTTCCCCCATGGACAGGAGCTTGGCCTCTGGTGGGGGGCAGGACCCAAAGGGTGGTCAGGGGTCTGAGGGAGGCCAGCCCAGGGCAGGGATGCCTGCCATCGAGAGGCTGCCTCGTGAGGAGTTGCAGCCTCAGGTCCTAGCCAGCCCCCCAGTGCAGAATGGAGGACTCAGGGACACCAACCTTATCCCTTGTGCACATGACGGGAACCCTGGAACCTCTGCAGAGCTGACATTGGGGGCCAGAGGGAAGGGCCCAAGCCCAAAGCTGCCCAGTCAAAGGGCCAATGAACAGCCAAGCAAATTGGACACCTCAGATCATCAGGTATGAAGACGTGGCTAGGGCTGCAGTGGGCTCAGTTTTATTGTCCACTTCTTTGGGGATCACTGATAATGACTCACCACCTGTTCCTATTGTTGACACCTCCCCTTTCTCCCAGGTGTCTCCATCACAGGAAGCAGAGGGTATATGAGGTGAGTCTACCTGAGCCCCAAATCAGATGATCTTTCCCCCAACTTAAACTCCCTAAGCTCATCAGCTCTCAGTGCCCTGAACTCCCAGGGTGAAGTGCAGCTTTGGCCTGTGCTACAAATTCCTTGGCTGGTGGTGGGGAGTGGGTATGTTCTTCAGCAGATAGGGAAGGACTTAGAAAAGTTCGGATAGAGCTTGAACAAGAAGCAACACTGTTCCCCTTCCTCTCCTCCAAGCCTCTTCCTTCATTGTACTGATGGACTACCAGCGGGCAGGGCCAGGGGGAGTGGACATGAAGGCCCTCCCCTTCACTAGATGGCACTGCCCCCCGGTTGAGGGCCCAGCTCTACTTCCACCTGGAGTTGCATGGTCTCAGCCTGGGGGACCACTGGAGAAGTTACCCACACTCCTGGACCCGCACTCTTTTCCACATCCCTTATCTGCCAATAGGTCACCTGGCCTGCCTTCCCCAATACCTAGCTCCATACGCTCGAGCGTGGCAGCTGGGACCAGGCCCCCTTGGTGGGTCCCTAAAGCAATAGCACCTTAGGCATCCTGCCCTCTTGGCACAAGAGGTCCAGGGCCTGACTTGGCCTTTGTGCCCTTTATTCACTGTCAATAAATCCGCTCAGACCATTACAGCTGCTTTGCATACTGGCTCCATCTCCTTGTGACTCCCAAGGCCTGCTCCTCTCCTGGCCCCAATCCCAGTAACCCTGGCATCCAGAGTGGGATGGACCACACAGCCAAAGCAGAGACAGAGTTGGGCCAGAACCACTCAAGACTTTAGAGGGCGGGTTCCAGCCCTAGAGATTTTGGGGTATTTTACCACCCTAGAGATGGGGTGATGGCAGAAGACAAAGGGGTAGTTCCAGCCCTAAAAATGGCAGGAGGACAATGGGGAAATGAACTGGGTTCTAGCCCCAGAAAAGGGGAAAGGAGAAGTTTCTACCCCTGGAAGTGAGAGCAGATATGGGGGATATTCCAGCTTTTGGCTGTGTCACTCCAGATCATTCAGGGGGGTGGTCTGAAAGCATGGAGATAGGGGCAGCAGCATCACTAGGGGGCAGTGATCCCCATGGCTTCAGGTGAGAGAATCTGGATGGCCAGGGTCCGGGGCTTTAGCTGGTGGGGGAGGTGGTGGCCGCATCTGTAGGGAACACACAGTTAGTGCTCTAGAGTCCTTCCTCAGGATATCCCTGTCCATTCCCTCAGCCCAGCAGAGAACAGGACCAGCTGGAACGAGCACTCTATACCCACCCTCCAGCACAGGGCCCTTACCGGCCTGAGTCGAGGTGCCATTGGGTCCAGGGATCCAGGGCAGTCCAGGGCTGTTTCTAGAAACAAGAACCACTGTCAATGTTTAGGCTTTGGTTTTACTGCTGCATCTCCAGCATTCAGAATAGTGACACTCTATAAGTACTTGTTGGATTAACAAATAATCACCAACCTGAGCCATAAGCTGCATTAATCCATCCACCCTCAACCAGTATTTATTGAGCAACTGCTATATGATCAGCTTTGATCAAGGTACCAAAAAAAGGCAGGTGGGATACACAGCCCCTCTACCCTTCCAATGCCTCTCAGAATCTCAATAATGGAACATCAAAAATACAATGTGCTGGGGGGCTGGGGATTTAGCTCAGCGGCAAAAGCGCCTGCCTGGCAAGCGCAAGGTCGTGAGTTCGGTTCCCGGTACCGGAGAAAAACCAAAAAAAAAAAAAAAAAAAAAAAATACAATGTGCTGGACATAATGACACAGGCCTGTAAATCCCAGCTACTTGGAGCCTGAGGCAAGAGGACTACAAGTTCAAAGCCAGCTTGGGCAACTTAGCAAGACCCTGTTTGCAAATAAAAAATAAAAGGATTCAGTGGTAGAATGCCCCTGGGTTCAATCTCCAGTGCTGGGGTGGGGGTGAGGGGCGGGATGGCAAACAAACACAATGTCTGAGTGCTAAGTCATTTAAAATGAACTAGGGGGCAGGAAATGGTGGTGACTCCAGGGGGGTCAAGGATGACTCTGTAGCAGGTGGAAGCACTAGAAAGTTTTAGTAAAGATGGGTATTCCAAGAGCAAAAGAGAGAAGGAGGGCTGGGGTTGTAGTTCAGTGGTAGAATGCTTGCCTAGCATGTGCAAGGTCCTGGGTTCCATACCTAGCACCACAAAAAATGTCACAAGGAAAAAGGAATATACAAAGCTAGGTATTTGCATGATCCAAGGATACTAAGAGCAAAGGCTACATTTTGGGGGAATGCAGTGAGAGAAGGTAGGTAATTTTAAAAAGAACAATAAAATAGCTACTACTTGCATGCTTTACTACGTCCCAAGCACAATGCTGTATACACTATACATATCTTTTTAAATTCTTATAACCGTCCAATAAAGTAGTACCTTTGACCTCACTTTATAAAGGATATAAAAGGATGACAGACAAGTTAAATATCCCATATCAAGTCACATACCAGGCAGTGACAGAACAGGATCTGAAGCAGGCCAGCCTGGCTCCAAATCCCAAGCTGTTCTGCATCAAACTCTAGTGGACCCTACAGCAAGGTACACTGAGGCCAGGCAGAGAAGCAGAGTATGACCTGGGATTCCAAGCTTCCTCCTTGCCATCTCTTGTCCTTCCAGGATCCCCAATTCCCTCTACTCACCCCCGGGCAGGACAGGTGCAGGAGGTCCATCCAAAACAGAGGTGGGTGCAGGAGGGGAGAAGCTGGGAGGCGAAGGAGATGGCAGCATCTGGGACCAGGGTAGACACAGAGTTATTCCTGGCATATAGGAAACTTTCACTAGTTTCTTTTTTTCCTGGCCTAACAGTTCTGATTGCTGGCTTTATTGGTTATTTGTTGATGCACATCAAATTATTCCAAGCTTTAGCTGCTTATAGCAACCAACGCTTCTCTCTCAGATGCTAGCTTGGCTTTTTGTTGTCTCATTGGAGCGGGGCTTGAACACACATACTAGGCACACTGGGCATGCTACACCTGCCTGCACTGAGCTACAGCCCCAGACTTGCTGAGTTAGTTTCTGTGGTTCAGGAATGAGGCTCAGCTGGGAGGTCTGGCAGCCAGACTGCTGGCCAGGGCTGTGGCCAAATAAGGGTCTGGTTTGTGTGGGAGGACTCCTCCCAGGGGGGGAGCGGGTTCATGCACAAGGCTAGCCAGCTCTTTTCATCTCACCTTCAATTCCTATCCCACTACTTCCCAGTACAAGTGGGAATTGGCCAAATGCTTGTATTGACGCAGGAATTCATTCAGTCTTCACTAACACCCCATGAGACAAGCTTTTTTTTTTTTTTTTCAAGACAGGGTCTTGCTATATAGTTCAGGCTGGCCTTGAATCCACTATGTAAACCAGGCTGGCCTTGAACCCACTGTGATCCTCCTGTCTCAGCATCCCAAATGCTAGGACTACAGGCATTCACCACCATGCTTGGCTGAACCAAGCATTTTTATGACTCCAATGTCAGAGGTGAGATTCAGGTTAAGCCATCTGTCTGAGATCACAGTGTGATTAGAATGCTAACTAGAACATGCATCTCCTAACTCCCAGTCCGATGTTCTCCCTGCTGTACTGTACTAATAGCATCACAATTTAAGTACCTCCTATGTCCCACAGGACTAAGGATTCTACCCCTATTATTTCTAGTCATGATAATGAGCTTGCCAAGCCAGGTATTATCTTCATTTTACACATGAAGAAACAAGCGACTGGCAGTTAAGTGACTGCCCAAGATCATGCAATGGAAATGAGAACTTAGGTCTATCTAGCACTAAAGTCCTCGAAACTCCTATGAAGGTTGCCTTGGTTTCCCTTTTGTCTGCCCAGTCAAAGGAGATAGAAAGGCCCAAGCCACTATAGGAGGTAAACCTGGGCCTTACTGGAGTGAGAGGGTCAACTCAAAGGTACTTGGGACACAGGAGAACAAAGCCTCACCTGTTCAGGGTCAGAGAGTTCAGGGGGGCCAGGGGGCCCAAGTAGCTCCTCCACAAGTAGGGAAGGGAAGACCCCAACATGACCCCCAAATTCTCCCCGCCAGAAGCCATCATCCACTCCATCCTGGGCCCGGGGCAGCAGGCGGATGAGCGCCCCTTCAGGAAAGCTCAGCTCTTCTTCACTTTGGCCAATGTAGCTGTACAGGGCTCTGGCCAGGAATGCTGCAGAAGCCCAGAATAAACGGTGGGAAAAGGAGTGAGATGGTGGTACCCTCAATCCGTGATACCCCAAAGCCGTAATAAGCACCTAATAATTTGTCTCCATATCCAGGGCCTCTGGACCCAGAACTTTTTTTTCTTACCTGTGGGCTCTGCCCCTGAGGGATTGTCACTGTCATGGCCGCTCTCAGGAAGGGAGAGATCCGGGAAGTTGAGATAGCGCTCAGGGACAAAGCCTACTTCACCATACTGGTTCCGAGCCTGCTCACCCAGCAATGTGAATGGACATTAGACTTTCCTCAGTAGTCCATGGCCCTGGCTCTTCTCCATTCAGGCTTCCAACTTTGCCTGGATGGGTCCTTGGGGGGGCCATAGAGAAGTCCTCCCACTGCCCCAACACAAGGTCAGTATCAGGGTCCCATACACACCTTGACCCATTCATCAGCATCTCCCTCCTCGATAACCTCCAGCCATTCACCCTCCATGATGGTCAACTCATCCTCATGCCCTGCCTAAAAGCCCCACAAGGAAGAATTCAGGATTTGGGTATCCCCAACTGTTGCCCCACCTGAAGTCCCCAAGCCCATTCATACCTGATAGCCAAACACCACATGTGCAGGGCAGGGGAGCGGCCTGGTGGCCAAGGCTGGAGGGGCAGGCTCTTCAAAGAGCTCTCCTGTCTCCTCACATTCATCAAAGTCAGAAAGCTCAGCATCCTCAGCCTGGAGCAGGGCAGAGGACACATATGATTATGGGGCCTCCTCCATCCTACCCTCAAGGACACTAGGAATCCTCCTCCAAGGTAGAACCCCCAACCAACCACCACTTCTCAACCAAAATCACCACAGAGCAGAATGGTACTAAATGATAGCCACTGAAGGCTTGATATGTGCCCTGCACAATGCTAAGTATGTTATGTATATTATTGCATTTACTCTTCATAATAATCTGCTGTTATTTTGAATTACAAACCTCCTTTCACTTTTGAAGAAACCAAGGTTCAGAAAGGTTAAGTCATTTTATAAAATCACACAGCCAGTAAGTGGAGTGGCTGGTACTCAAACCACTTAAGTTGCTTCCAGAACCTGAGTTCTGACCATTATATCATGATAAAAGTTTACTGAGGACTTTCTGTGCCAAAAACTATGCAGATAATTTACATGAATCATCACATTTAAGCCTCATAACAGCCCTCTAAGTTAGGTACTGTTCTGAGTCCCATTTTAGAGGATCTGCCTCCTCCTGGGGAATTTCACCCTCCTGGGTGTGTATGGCTGGGCTGGGGGAAGTGCTCACAGTAGGAGAGAGGTCCCTCTGGGACAGCCGAGCCTCACTGAGCCGTCGTTCCTGTTCCACCTCATCCTGGGCCTGGGTCATGGCTGGCTTCAGCCAGTGCTGTACATCCAGGCCAGCCTCCTGCAGCAGGGCCAGCCGGGCAGCCCCCTTCACCTGGCTCACCTGGCATGAGAAGGAAGGGTGGAGCCTGGCCAACTGTCTGCTCTCTGTTTCCCCACTTCCTCCCATCAGGAAGAGGAGTGGGCTGTCAAAGAAGAAGGGATCTCCGTAGCTCAAAGCCCAGGGCTGAGCCTTACCTGTGCACGCCGAATGCTGTCCCTCACTTCCTGAAGCCGCTGCTCTATGCCTGGAGCCTCGCGCTCTGGAGCCTGCTGTCGCCTCTGCTCTAGGCGCTGCAGCACCTAAGGGGGGTGGGGGAGCCAGGTGGAGCCACGGGTAGACCAGAACTTACTCTGGGCTTTGTACTTTGCTAGCTGAATCACTTGCATTGTCATTTAATCTTTCCTGTGAAGTGGGTGTTACTATCGGCCACACTTTAGTGATGAGGAAACTGAAGTCCACAGAGGTGAAGTCACTTTCTTACTCAAGGTTACAGAACTCGAAAGCAGCAGAAGACAATTTGAGCCCAGGTTAGTCTACCTCCAAACGCTGTGCTCACTACTGCAGCTACTACTGTGTCACACCGTTGTTAAAATACCCTTCCCTCCCCTCCTCCCCAAGGACTCTAGGGATCCCCATCCCTCAGCATTTCTTACCCACCCCCAACTCCTGCGCCCCCACCTCACCCGATGCCCGTGGTGCTGGATCTTGTAGTCACGGGCAGCTCGGCTCGTCCAGCGCTGGATCTCTTTCTCCAGGCTCCTCTCCTCAGCCGTGCCTTCTGCTCCCTCTTCCAGCACACACACCTGAATGGGATGGGTGTGTTGTGAGGAGGACCTGAGATTGTGCCTCTTCTCCAGTTCCCTCCTTTTATCTCTCTTTTGTCTTAACCTCTAAAGACAGGGACAAAGAGGTGGGAGCACATGGCTATGTCTGTGGACACAGACATATACACAGTGTGGGCACAGAGAGTCCTAGGAATGAGATCCTGGTAGATGAACAGTGATGAATGGAGAGAACACTGCAGTACAGAGATTGAGTGGTGAACTAAGGTGCATCTGTGTCTCATGGTAGAAGGGAGACAACTAGAATTGTTTCTCCAAGGTTTAAGAGCAGATGAGTTAATACAGGGTGGGAGGGCTAAATCATAGTTTTGTTTATATTTGGCCTTCTTCCAACAATAAGGCAAGTCTCACCTGATCAGCCCCTGCCGGCTGAAACTGCTGAGGTGGGGTGGGAAAAAACACTCCAGGCTCCTGAAGAAATACCTTCACATCCTGCTCCCAGTTTACCTGGGGCAGAAAAAGGTGTGATCACCCACTCACAGGGCTCCTCTCCAACCTTGTCCCCAGTACCTCTTGGAGAAAAGAGGACAAAATGCAAAGGAAAGGGGTGGAAGGATCTCTAAGGGTGCTCTCATGGCCCTGCCCTCACCTGGGAGGTGGCTTGGCCCCCATGGCGGGCATGCTCCAGGACCATCTCTGCAGCTTCCAGCTCAGTTCGGCTCAATAAGGTCAGGGGGTCCCTCAAGTGTTCTGACAGCTCGCTGACCAGGGCCTGAAGAGAAATCCAAGATACTAACACCACCCTTTCCCCCAGGCCTCTACTGCAAAGCAGGGTCTCTGTCCAAGGTCTGGGTGAGGGACGGACATGAAGGATGGGAAGGAGGGAAGGAATAAAACATCATTACTACTTCTGATGCAGGCCTTCATGTGTGCATACCCCTTAACTATTTGTTTATTTTGTAGTGCTGGGGATGGGGCCCAGGGCCTTGTACATGCTAGGCAGGTGCTCTATCACTGAGCTACACCCCAACCCTACTTAACAGTTTAAAAAATATTATTATACTCCTTCTCTTTTATTAAACCTCATTCATAGATAAGGTAGGCAGAACTGGGGTTAACCCCGGTAAGGAATGTGGGACTCAGAGGGGTTTAAGGACACTGTATCATGTATACAGACAGCTAGAATCAGAACAAGAACCCAAGTATGTACCTTCTACCTACTCTGGGCAAGCTAGTCTCTAGCATCAGCCAGCCTCATGGGAAGTGGGAAGCAGAGGGTGGCCCTCCCCCTTGTGAGAGGCAGGGGTAATCCGGGTTAGGACTGACTTTGAGCAGGGCAGGCAGTTCCTCCTTGTAGTAGTGGTCAAGGTGCGCATTCGTGGCTACCAAGTTGAACAGGTATTCATTGCGGGCTGCTCTCAGCTGCTGGGAATACTGGGCTGACTGGGCAGATAGCTAAGAGCAGGAAAGAGGTGTCAACAAGGAGCCTTGGGCCCAAGGCCACCCAAAGCCAGATCCAGCATAGGTCCCCACATTATCGAATACTTACTATGTGTTTGGGCACTATACGAAAAATGTCACATGCAACTCCTTCTCAAAATCCTGTAGTGTCGGCATGTTCAACCCACAGCCTGCAGGCCACACGCAGCCCCTAAACAGCTACTCATGCAGCCCCATAATACTGTGACCCTTTAACATGATTACATCGTTTCTATCAATATCTTTCATGACTCAACTGCATGGTGCTCCAGCATAGACAACAACAATGGAATGCTGTGTAGGGGAGAGCACAGTGCGATGCTAACTCCCGCCTCCTGTGCCTGCCACACACAGTCAGTGCATTTGTGAACAACTACTTTCAAAGACGAAGCATGCAAGGAGTAAAAGTGAATTCAAAGTTTCTGATGAGCACCTTGAGAACTCACTAAGAGTTGCAACCCCTTCCATCAAACCAGACACTATTGCTTTAGTTTCACAAAAACAAGGTCAATAGCCCACTAGTTTTATGTTTATGTTGCCTTATTTTTAAAAAGGAAGCTTTGTTACTTATATACATTAACTACATATATGCAGCCCAAGACAATTCCTCTTCACTCACTGTGGCCAAGGCAAGGTGAAAGATTGGACACTCACACTCTAGTGCTTTCTACATGCATCTAAAATAAAATCCAAACTGTTCCCATCAGTGATTTACCAGGTCCAACATGAGCTGGTCCCCACAGCCTCTCTTTTAACTGCTTATCCCTTTGCTCACAGTGTTCCAGGCACCTGGCCTTCTCTCAGTTCTTCGAGTCTCCAAAGTCATTTCCACCTCAGGCCCCACTCACCATTCCCTCTCCCTGGGATGTTCTTTCCCTGTATCTTTGCATGGCTGGTGGGGTCCTTCTTGCCACTCAGGCCACTTGTTCAGAAAGGCCTTCTATCTAAATTATACCCCTTTGTTGTTACCCTACATCATGGCACCTGGTTTTATTTCTATCTCCATCTGATTATTTACATATTCTCTGTCTCCTTCAATCAGACTGTGAGGGCAAGAACTCCCATAGTCATGTTTTCCACTGTGTCCCCATTGACAGAACAGTGCCCAGTACACGGAGATCTTCAAAAAGTACATATTAAAGGAATGAAAAGATATTATTTCTACTGCTTAGATGCAGAAAATGAGGTGTAGAAAAATCAGCTAAGTTAACCACAGTCACCCACCTAGGAAGTAGGAGAGTCTGGACTCTACCCACTCTCTTATACTTATGCCCCTGGGTTCTAAACCACTAGACCACTCTGCCCCACTCCTATTTTTTTCCTCCAAACCTTGGTGCTCAGTTTCTGGAGACTGGTCCGAGAGTGGAAGATCCCATGGTCGCTTCGATTCAGCCTGTGCAGGTGAGGGAGAAGAACCGGCATCAGGCCTAGCTCTGATGCTTTGGCGCCATGTCTCCGGCTCAGGCCTCCTCACCTCCCATGGGCCTACCTGGCTTTGACATCAGCTGCCTTCTCCTGTGCCAAGGTCCACACACGCTCCCGCTGCCCGTATAGCTTCCGACTTCGGCTCAGCTCCCGGACAGACTGCAGCACCTCAGCCTGCGCCCTCTGGAGGCTCTCTGTTCCCTAGTGGCATGAACACAAAGTCCTGACCCGGGCCACCTCCAGTCCCCAACCAGCTCTTCCTTCACCCCATACTCTTTGTTTGTTTGTTTGTTTGTTTTGGTTTTTCTCCGGTACCGGGAACCAAACTCACGACCTTGCGCTTGCCAGGCAGGCGCTTTGCCGCTGAGCTAAATCCCCAGCCCCCCACCCCATACTCTTAACATACCTTCCTAAGCACCTGCTCCTTGGCACTCCGCCCTGTGCCCCCTGCTAGGTCACGGAATCGGTCAGACACCTGGAGACGAGTTTGGCCTCCTGCCACGGTGGCATCCAGCAGGCAGCGCCAGGCAGCAAACACTGTCCTGTCCCTCCCCAGAGAAAGTCCATGTTGAAGAGGGGAACACTCCACAGCCTCATGAGATGCCCCCAACACCGTGGGAGACAGAGTGCTTTCCCTTCCCCCCTTGTCTGGGAGCCCATCAATCGATCAGCCCATTAGCTCAGCCACAAGATCACTCATGCCCTCGGCCCTCACCCACAATGTCCTTGCTGGGTCAGCTCCTCTCCTGCTGCTGCGTCAGCTCTACCTGCAGCTCACAGGCCCTGCCCCGTCACTAGCCCTTCATCTCCACAGGTTTCAGGGGCTGAGCTCCCCTTCACTTTTGCCCCCTGTGGCCCTCTGCCTCCATGAGACCCACCTGCTGTCCATCTCCCCACTCCGCTGTCCTTCCCTCTTCAGGAATGGCCCGGCCAGCTTCTGTAGTGCCTGGTGAGAAAGCCATCACGAGCTCAGTTCCCTTTCCAAGAGCCAACTGGGAGAACACAAGACCACAGTATACCATTCTTTGGATGTAGAAGATGTACTACTTGCTTTGCTAAATGCCTTTTATTCGTTATAATATTTAATCCTTACAACAACCCTACATGAAAGTAAGGTACTATTATTGTTGTTTTGAGATAGTGTCTCGCTCTGGAGTTTAGGCTGGCCTTGAACTCACTACGTAGGCCAAGCTGGTCTCAAACTTGTGGCAATCTCTCTGCCTCAGCCTCCCAAGAGCTGCAATGACAGGCCTGTGCCACTATGCCCAGCAAATAAGGTATTATTATTATTATTATTATTCCCATTTCACAGAAAAAGAGTAAGGCCAAAAAATGTTAAGTAACTTATTCACAGTCACACAGCTAGTATGCAGCACAATGGCGTTTGACTCTAGGCATTTGTTCTTGACCACAACAGAGGGTGTACAGGAAGAAAGAACAAAAAAAAAAAAGGCCCAGAGAAGAGTCCCATACCTGTCCATACTCCCGCTCAATGGCTGCCCTCTGCTTGCTGTAGGATCTGTGGAGATTGTCAAGTGAGGTGGCGATTATAGTAATTGGCCATGTTACCCCACTCTCAATCCTCTCTTCCGCCTGGGCAGGAAGAAGAGGGGAGCCAGTGCAGAGTGTGGCTGCACTCAGAGGGAATGGGAGTGAGGAGACAGTCCTTGAGATCACCTCAGGCAACGCAACACAAGACAGGCTCATTCCCTGCTCAGAACCTCGGCTGGATCCGCCCCACCCCCGGAGGGCCATCTGTGGGCTTGGAGGTGAGGACTGCTGGGGGCCCACAATCGGGTCCGCCAGGCTTCCAGCAGGTCTAGTAGACGGAGGGGATTCTGCCCTGAGCTTGACTATGGGGTGCGGGTGCGGTGTAGAGTCAAGGGTTTGAGGACGCTCCCCATGTGTTTACATGTGTGCATTTCCAATATCCAGAGGTAGGCCTAGGGTGAGGGCCGCGGCGGGGAAGCGGGAGGCCTCTGCGCCCCGGCACGCCCCCTCCCGGCCCCGGCAGTCGGAGGTTGGGGGAGGAGAGGCGCGCCAGGCAGAGGCTGGGGCGTGTGAAGGCGAGGGGTCAGGGCTACCTGATGTCCTCCAGCAGATCCGCCTCCCTCTGCTGCCGTGTCTGAAGGATGCTCAGCTGCTCCAGGAAGCGAAGCTTCACCTCCTGGGCCGGCTTCACCTATGGGATTCAGGGGAGGATGAAGATCGCCGGCGTGGGCACCTAAAAAACACTCCGCGCAGGGGGCGGTGAGGGGGCGGGGCCGAGGAGCGCAGAGTCGCATCCTCGGTTACTTCTCTGCTAGGCTTTGACCCCTCCCCGACCCCGGCCCCCACCCCAGTCGGTGCCCCTGGGGCTCCCTCCGCTGTCCCGGCCCGCCAGGAGTCTCCACTCCAGAGCCCATCTCACTTTTCGGGGCGGCGGCTGCATCTCCGCTCTGGCCAAGGCGGCCGGCGACTCGACTCCGGAACTCGAGGAGGCCCGGCCCACGGCAGAGCCCCGCCCCCGATCTGGCCCGGTTCCGCCCTCGCCCCGCCCACGCCGGGTCCAGCTACGCGCTGAGCGCGGAAGCTCTAGGGCAGCAGAGGAGCTGAGCCTCTTGTTATTGCTGCGCACACCCGGGAAGGGCCCGGGCCGCGGGGCGGACGCAGCGTCTGCTGGGCGGTAGGGAGAACCCTGGGCTTCTGAGTGAAGACGCCTAGGTTCTATTTCTAGGGTAGCCACTGATTCAGCCTGTAATTATATCTAGTCATTCATTTACATATGCATATCATCAGTCCCAAGGCCACAGGTGAAGAATGGCAAGAAACTCAAAGGTGACCAGGGAAACTGAGTCACAGAAACCTGAGTGAAGATGCATCTGACGAAGGGAGACAGGGCTGGTTCCATACCTTTTTTTTCCCCCTAATTCCTGCTAAACTGGAAAAGCCAGCATGAGCAGGTTGAGAAAGATGCCTGGAGTCAGGAAGGAACCAAGCCTAGAGGAAAAGCCAGGTACATTCTGGGCTCCACTGGACACTAACCGATACCAGCGAGGGGGCAGAAGCTTGGATGATGCACATGGGGCCTTATCGCACGGAAAGCTTCAGGGAACATCAGGCTCTGCACACCAGGGTCTACCAGCCCTGACACTCCTTCCTGAGGATCCTCACACCCTTTCCTCATCCTCCTCACCTAAGCCTCCTTAGCCTATGCCCAGGTCCCTACATCTGTGACATGGCTCAAAACTCCAGATTCACAAATCCAACCACCACGGACACCTTCACTAGTACTGCACATTTAGGCTTTTGTTTTTTGGTTTTTTTTTTCTGGTACTGAGAATCAAACTCACAACCTTGCGCTTGCCAGGCAGGCACTGTGCCGCTGAGCTAAATCCCCAGCCCCTGCACATTTAGTTACTGCACATTTTTAACTTTTTTTTTTTTTTTTTTGGTACCGGGAGTCAAACTCAGGACCTTACACTTGCCAGGCGGGCGCTTATGCCACTGAGCTATATCCCCAGCCCTGCACATTTTTAAAATGACCCCTTCAATCTGGTCTTCCTTCAGATAGTATGTTACGTGGTAGCACACTCCCTCCGGTTAGGAAAGTCAATACCCAGGAGTCGGTGTGCCCTTTCTTCTACCTCCAATATCCCATCCATCAGCAAGTCCTACAGGCTCTATTAAAAGAAAAAACAAAAAACCCCAAACCAAAAACACACTTCCACTGATCTGCTTCCTTCCAAGGAAGGAAGGTTTCCAAGACCACCACCCTAGCCCAAGCCCCCATGATCAGTTTTCTGGTCTCATATCTGGTCTCCTTGCTTCCAGGTTTCCTCCCACAGCACACTTCACAAAGCAGCCGGTGATTGATTTTATTTTTGAAAGGGAAGTAAGATCTCACCCTTCTTTGCTTAAAACGCAATTGCTTCAAAATAAGATCCTGATGCCTGAAATCCAAATAAATTCCATAGCCTACAAGGCCTGTGACTGGCCCTGGTACTCTTCTCTGGCTGGCCACCCGCTGTGCTCCCTTACTCTAGCCTCTCTGCTGTCCCTCAACAGGCCAGCTGCCGTCTCACTGCACAGCATTCATGCCCTTTCTGAAGCTCCTTTCCCCAGCACCCCACTTGTCTGGACTCACACTTGTTTCAGCTCCTCACGGAGCCCTTCCTTCCCCGCCACCCAGTGCACAGGCCAGCTCCTGCCATGCAAGTTCACCCCTTGATTTAGTTTCCTCACAGTACTACGTTCACTTTGCATGTGTTTGTGTATTTTCTATTTGTTTGTTTCTTCTCTACAGTGGGGGTGCCACAAGAACAAGGACTTCATTTGGACCTGGTACTCAAAATATATTTATTGAATGAATGAATGAATAAAAGAACGACTGCCTTTTGATTCCAAGGCTTATTACTAGTGACCTACCCTTTTTTTTTTTGGCTCCCCTCCCCCCAGTTCCCAAGCCCAATCAATTTCCCCATCCCAGGGCTTCAGTGTATTCCCGGAATGTAGGATGTGTGATAGGATAGACTTCGACATCATCCAGGTCTCTGGCTTCCAAACCTGTTTTTTCTTTAATGCTAGTGAAACCATCCTTTTATCCCAAACCTCTCACAAAACCCTTACGTATCAAATATATAAAGCAGGAGTTGCCCTTGTTGAGAGAAAAAATGTGGGGTTTACAGCCAAGGAACACAACTCCTTATTTCAGTGACTTCGTGGTACAGATAAATGCACTGAGGCCACCCAGAGGAGCTATGATCTGCCATGAGAGCCATGGCTTCTGAGGCCCTCACACCAGTGCTTCTTCCATAGCACCACAGTGGAGTCCAGAGTCTTTCCAGCCAGAGAAGAGGAAGATCTCAGCAGTGTCTGCCATGGTGAGATCCTGGGTCCTCCTCTGGGTACCTACACCCTGAGCTTCGGATCCCAGGGTCATGTCAGAGGCTGGCTGGAAGGCAGACTGGAAGTGCAAGGGGGTTGGGAGGGGAAGCCAGGTGTCTCTGTTGCAAGACCATTGGGGCTGGATGACTGCGAAGGGTTTTCTGGACATGCATTGGCCTCTCCCTTCCTCAGGATGAGGCTGCTGAGTTCCTGGAGCAGCTGCTCCTCCAGAGACCCCTGTGCCTGGGGACTGCTTTTGGAAGGGGGGCCTGGAGGGGGCTCAGGTGGCCTCTCCTCCAAGCCCAGGGTGCTTGTCTTGGAAAGAGGGGGTTGATCAAAGGACCTCTGGCTGGGGAGGAGGCCCTCTGGCTTGGCTGTCCATTCCTGTGTGGTAGAGAAGGACGAGGAGGTCTCCTTGGTGAGCTCTGGGAAGTCCCCTACCTCCTCGTACACTGGCTCCTCATACACAGGCTCCTCCAGCTCCTCTTGCTCTTCCACAGACCCCTGGGATGACTTCATCGGCTGTACAGGAATAGGGTGGCAAGGGGCAGGCACAGAGTTAGTTACGGGATTATTAATCACTGATGTTTATTGAGCTCTTCCTCTAGGGCAGACGCTGCAAAGTACTTGGCATGTATGATATCAGAATAACCCTATGCAGTGGATTTGCTGCAAAAAATCAAACTGGGTTGCAGACAGGTTAAACTGTCCAAGATCAGACAGTGAGGGAATGATAATCACAGGGCTTGAACCCTGGTGTGTCTGACTCCAAAATGTGTTCACTTAACCACTTTCCTTTTATTTCTCAGATTCTATGACCACTTTCTCCTTCCCACATGGCATCCTACCATCCATTTTCCTCATTCTTTCTGATCCTTTCCCCACCCACACACCCTAATGGCCTGCATCAGGACAGACACAAAGAGCACACCCAGGACTCGGGCAGTACAGAGGAACACAGGACAAGCAGGCTGCAGCAGGCACAGTACTCACAAAGAACATGGACAGGGTCCTCCGGTTGTGTAGCCGGCGCTGGGCACATGTAGGATGGGGATGAGAGGAGGGAAAAACAGACACAGTGAGGCCGGGCAACAGGAGGTGGGGTTGGACAGTGGGGACACAGAGAAGGTGGACAGAAAGGTCCCTGTGAGCAGAGGGGAGCACCAGACTGGCAGGCACACCACTCCTTCCTGGAGTTTCACAAGGGTGAGGGCAGGGACCAGACAGGGGCTGAGGCAGGCTGGGGTGGCGGGGCTCTCACCAGGGTCTGATTGGCAGAGAGGAGGGTGGCTCCACTGTCATCCCCACGGATGGGCAGCAAGGGCATAGTGCCAAACTTCTGACGGGTGAGGTCAGAGGAGGAACGGCGTCTTAAGACCACTGGCTGCTGGTCATCGTGCTAGTAAGGGATTGAGGGGTTGGCACCAATGGGCTCAGGGGTAGTGTGCGGTACAGCTGGGCCCCAGAGAGATCCAAGACCCAACCCTCGGCCTTTTCTGTCTCTCACCTGAGCTTTAAGGATGCTGGTCGTCCAATCCCACATCTCATCCTCATCAGTGCAAGCCAAGTAGCTGCAGGTGATCAGAATGGAATCAGTGGAGAGAAGGGGTCAAGCATAAGGATGAAGGGATGGAGGAAGGACTGGCGGAGAAAAAAAGGCAGGGTACTAGGCTGGGCCAGAGGAGGAGCCAGGCTGGGAAGTACTCACAGGTGCATCTTCTCCAGTATCAATGTGAAGCCCCACCTGGGATGCAAAGGGGAACCGTAATGGGGTGACCATAAAGGCCAGAGGGATGACGGCAGGAAGGCCCTCAAAGTATGGGCTGGGAAGAAAACTCACGGTGTTGGAGGCTTTAACTTCTTGCGGATTCCCAGGTAGATCTTAGCACTCTCCAGAGGCCACTCCCGTTCTGGTTTAGAGCTCTGGAACATGAACAGAGTCAGCGAGGTTGAGAGGGGAGAGAAGGTCTGGAAACATCTGGGAATGTGATCACAAGGCAGGGGGCAAGGTGCAGGAAGCTGAGGGATGGTGAGAGCATGTGCGGCGAAGTCAGGATTGGTACCCTGTGGCTCCTGCCACATGGCTTCTCAGCCTCCCACCCCTCCAGCCCCCAGGCCTCACCCTCTTCTCTTTGAGCAGCAGCAGACAGCGGTCACGCAGCAGAAAGAACCTCTCCTGGAAGCGGTTTCCCAGCAAGCGGGGTGGCTCCTCACGACAACGCAGCAGCCCTACCCGTGGGCTCTCACGCCGGACACCTGGGCACAGAAGAGCAACGCTGGGTGGAGGGCCCTAGAGGAGGCCTGGGGGAATGCTGGGGCGAGGAAGGCTCACCTGTGAAAAGGCAGCCAGCCTGGGCCAGGGAGACTTTCTTCAGGAGCAGGGAGGCTGAGCAGGGCTCTGGGAGCTGGCACCACTGCAAGGCTTGCTCTAGGACCTTCTCCTTTGGGTGCAGCGGCCGCTCTGAAAAGACAAGGTGGAGACTGATGTCAATCAGAATTCCACACAAAGCCTGAAGTGCCCAGCTCGTCTCCTAAAAGCCACACATCCACGCGTCCATTCAACTACCCAGCCACAGACACTGACTTTAGCACCAGCTCTATGCCAGGCACTGTGCCGGCCCATGGGCACAGCAGTGAGCATGACACTCGTCACCTGCCTTCACAAAGCCATAGCCTAGTGGGAGGGCCGGCTACCAACAGGTAGACAAGTGAGCCAGTAACGGCTCTGAAAGAAGCAACAGAGAGCGTTAACAGGAGAGCAACTGTGGTAGGTTGGTCAAGCAAGGCCTTTCAGAAGTTGCATTTGAAGATGAGACTGTGATCTGCAGGATTAGGAAGAGAAAGCCATGCTAATATCATACATGAGAAAGGATAAAAACAAAGGCCTCAAGCCTTGGAGAATTAAACAGCCAGTGTGGCTGCAGCAAAGAGGACAAATAAGAGAATGGGTGATGTTAAGAGAGGAGGTCTAGGAAGTAAGCAGGGGCCAGATATTCAGGGTCTGTGTGCCATGATAAAGACTTGGAATTTTAACCTCAATGGGAAACCACTGGACAGTTTAACCAGAGGAATGGCATGGTCTGATTTACACTTGAAACCTTCATTTGGCCGCTATGCAAGAAAACACCAACCAACTATTCCCTTTCTGAGGCCACATATTTTTGTTTTTTTGAGACAGGGTCTCACTTGGTAATTCAGGCTGGCCTTGAACTCACTGAGTAATCCAGGCTGGCCTCAAACTCTGGGCAACCCTCCTGCCTCAGCCTCCTGAGTGCTGGGATTACAGGCATGCACCACCAAGCCTGGCTCTGGGACCACATATTTTATTGGTTAATTTTGGGAGGCTAAAAGAGTATGGTGACTTCAACTAGCGTGGTAGTAACAGTACCGATGGACAGAGTGTACAGATTTGAGTAGAAGTGAGAGAACTAGTTCGTGTGTTGGGTGTGAAGCTGAAGGAAAAATTCCCAGAGGGCCTTACGAATCTGGAAAATTGCAAGGTCATTTAATGAGTTGGAAAAAAAAACAGAAAATATCCTGGATTTTTTGTTAGGGAAAGGGTCTAGGAATCAAGATTGATGTTACATGTTTTAAATTTGATACATTCATGAGAAATGGAGATGTCAAGTAGGCAGTTGGACACATGAGTCTGGAGTCAGACGAGAGGTTTGGGCCAGAGATAAAAAATATGGGTATCAGCTTATTTGTGGCATTTAAAGCCATAGGACTGGAGTATACCCACAGAAAATTACAGGTAGAGAATAAGAGAAGACCCAAGAGCCCTCTCATCCTTGGAGTCTGGGCAAAAAGTGAAGAGAAGCCTCCTTTGAGGTAAAAGGGAAATCAAGAGCTTGCGAGGTTCACTCAAGCCAAGAGAGAAGAGTAATGAGAAATGAGAGGGTCCCCTCATGGATGAATGGATGATAAGGTGTCCACTGTATTTGGAGGCACATGTACACACACGTGGTCTTACTCACCAAGCTCCCCATGCTCGAGAATCTCAAACATCACCCATAAGTCTGTCCCTGCTGCTGTTCCTCGCATCTCCAATACCTGGTTAGTCAGCTCCTCAGCAGTCAGTGTTGGGGACACCTGAGATCCAGGCAAGAGCAGAAAACCCAGCTGGGCAAGCTCTACCCTGCCGCCGCCATCCCTTCCGCTCCCCTTCAATCTCCTCCCAACTGACCTTTAGGGTGACACAGTTGTCTGGGAGCTGCTGCTCTATATAAACCTCCATGATTAGGTCTCCAGCCTGGGACAGCTGAGGGAGAAATAAAGGAGGACACAAGAGGATGCAAAAACACTGAAGTTACAGGATTCCTCAAGTTTCCTCCTACACACCAACCCCCACAAAGGACTCCTTCCAATCCTCACCCCAATACCACCTGGGCTTTCAAAGGGGAAAACTCCAGAAGTGGTGGAACCACATCTTTAGCTGCATGTGGTGTGACCCAGGGCAATGGTTGGGAGGACAGGTTTCGAGCAAGACTGCCTGGTTTCCAACTCTGCTACTCGCTACAGTGTCACCTTGAATAAGTGACTCTTAGCCTCAAGTTCTTTATTTGAAATAAAATGAAACTACCTATTCCATGGAGTTGCAGGATGCTAAAAACAGATTAGAGGTGTTTGGAATGTAAGAAGTGCTCAGGTGATGTTTGTAGTTGTTATTCTCATCCAGTCTGACTTTACTCTTTTTTTTTAGGTACTAGGACTTGAACTCAGGGCCTTCACACTGAGCTACATTCCCAGCCTTTTTTATTTTTTACTTTAAGACAGGGTCTCACTAATTTGCTAAGTTCTCCAGGTGGAACTGGAACTTACCATCCTAGAGCCTCTACCTCCCAGAGTGCTGGAATTCCAAGGGTATGTAACTAGGCCTGGTTTGACTTTACTAACTCTTCCTCGGATCTCTTACACTCAGAAGTGAGGTGCTGCCACCACCATTTTTAAAATGAAGAATGGTCAGCTGTGGTGGTGCAGGCCTGTAATCCCAGCACTCTGAAGGCTGAGGGAGGAAGGTCACTTCAAGTTCAAAGCCAACCTGGGCTACAAAGTGAGTTCAAGGCCAACCTGCACTACATAGCAAGACCCTATCTCACAAAAAAAAAAAAAAAAGCAGTGAAAGGTACAATGAAGAATGCTTATGGTGGAATAAATGGAGCAAACCCTAAATAAATCAACTGCCCAGTGCTTCCCTCCTTGGGTTTCCCCTGGCTCCGAAAGAGCTGACAGTCTGTGCGAAGAAGGACAGAATGGAAAGAAAACTTCAGCTTCCCACCTTAAAGGACAGCTTCCCATCCCGATGTCCCCTCCTCCCCGACTCAAGAGCCTAGGGTCAGGGCAAATTACCTGCACATCCTTCCAGGTGGTGATAAGACTGACCTCCAAGTCAATCTGAGCTACCTGGTCAGAATCAATCTATAAAACAGCCAAAAGTTGATGGGTGGGTGGGGGGCTGCTGGGAAAGGAAGGAAGCAGGGCAAACCTCAAGGCCAAAGGGCACCTAGGTAAGAAAGAGGGTTGGAGGCCTGACAGGCTAAGAGCTGATGGGGTAAGGATGAGGGGAATGACATTATGAGAGAAAAGGGCCAGGGCTCTGCAAGTGGGTGCTGGGCCGGGCTAGAGCTTGCTGGGTCTCTGAGTAGAGGAGAGCGGGTATAGTTCAGGGCTCAGGAAAGCCTTACATCAAAGACTGAGACGTAGCCGTCAATGAGTTCCTGCAGCACCCGCACCTCGTGCTCCCCCCGCCCATCTGTCTGAAACACACTGGGTGCAAACAGCAGGGCCAGGTTCCGAGTGCACATCTGGTTTATGGCTGCACACTTCTGCACCCTGTAGAGAGGTATCAGGGTCACGAGGAATGCAGTTTGTGCTTACCCCTTCGCCAATGTATGCACTCATTCTGCACGTTTTAAACCCCTACAGTACGCCAGGCCCTAGGCTAAGCACATGCAATACAGTAGTAAGACACAAACAGCTTGAAGTCTTGGAGAGTGGGACAGACCACTAAGGCAGGGATGACTGTAAACACAGTTGGTGCCAGCAAACTTTCTACGTAAAGGGCACACCCTAAATATTTTAGGCTCTCAAGCCACATAGAAAATATACAAATGAGTGGGTGTGGCTTTACAGTTTATGCGCAATATTTTATTTACAAAAACAGACAATGGGTTGGGTTTGGCAGTGGCCTGTAGTTCGCCAACCTCTGTAATTTGTGTAATCTTAACAACATGGGCAGGGACTCACTCCAATTCACTCAAGCGTCTCTCCTACCGACAGACTGATAATTATAAGTCTACATCTTGTTCATCTCCGTATTTCTTACATCTAACCCTTCCTGACACAATAAGAATAATATTGATTGCTGTTTCTAAAGACTTACTGTATGTCAGAGGCTGTTCTGAGA
Source organism: Chinchilla lanigera (assembly GCF_000276665.1). Classification (NCBI taxonomy): domain Eukaryota; kingdom Metazoa; phylum Chordata; class Mammalia; order Rodentia; family Chinchillidae; genus Chinchilla; species Chinchilla lanigera. Next base: position 12,114,767 of record NW_004955415.1, on the reverse strand, counting down.
ACTTCACATGGATTATCTCTCTTAACTCTCAACCTATGAAGTATATATTATTCATTACATGATCTTCCTTTTCGAAAAGAGGAAGTTGAGGATCAGAGAGAACAAATACCTCACTCCAAATCACACTGTTAGACTGATGGAGCCAAATTAAAGGCTGGGTTTGCCTGACCCCAAAATCCACTCTCCGATCCTCTATGTTATGACATCTTCACTTAACAACTGCTTAAGGGATGAATGAATAAATGAACGACATTGTGGAGTTTGGTTGAGGTGGTGAAAGGTCCAGGAGGAGCCTGCAGAGGCCAGGCCATACTAACCGATAGAGATGCCCAATGAGGGTGGCCAGTGTGCGGCGGTTGACCGGAGGCAGACAGCCAATGACTTCTTTGTATTTCTCCAGGCGTTGATTCTTCTGGGGTAGGTCTGGTGACAGAATGGAGGAGGGTTGGAGAGGATCCCGGAAGGGAGAAGAAGGGGCCGGAGGGATTTCCGGAGAAACAAACCTAGGATGGGTGTGTCTCTGTCCTGTCCCCAAGCCCCAGGCGTATCTCCCAGAGGTGCGAATTTTAGGGAGGGGAACTATCTAATCCCACAGAAGGCTTGTGTGGATTCTGATGGGGAAGGTGGAAATCCCCAGCTGCGCCTTGGATCACAGGGATGGTGGGAATACCGGCAGCCTCCCTCCAGCGAGGCAGCAACCGAGCAGAAGTCACAGGGTCATCCAGCTCTCGGAAGAAGCGTTTCAGCGTGTCAGTGACATCCTCCACAAAGTGCTCCCCCGGCCGAAGCTTCACGGATCGTGCATCCTGCCGGAACTCAGCCAGGAGTCTCAGGCTGCGGGCCCGAGCACCCCCTTTCCGATATACACCTTCCAGCTGGAGCCCTGAAAACAGCCAGCAGTCTCTTCACCTTCACTGCTGTGTAAAACCAGACCCTGCCCAAGCAGCAGCCCATAGTGGCCTCCTTCCACCGTAATGTGGCTGTGGGGAAGAAGGGTCAAGGAGGAGTCCTGTGCCTCTGTGGTCTTGATTCTCAGCTCCCTGTGGAAGTTTCCCTCCTCAGAAGACCCTTTTGTGACTTCACGGTCATGCACCACATCGCCATCACATGTTTCTCTCACTATCTTTATATTGATTGAATTTTTTTTTCCAGTACTAGGGATTGAACCCAGGGCCTTCACACAGAGTTACATCCTCAGCACTTTATTTTTGTTTTTAATTTTGAGACAGGGTCTTGCTAAGTTGCTAAATTGCTCCAGTTGGGCTCAAACTTGCAATTCTCCTGCCTCAGCCTCCCACAGGGCTGGAATAACTGGTATATACCACCTCACCACATTTATTTTTAAGTGGTTCTCTGAAATCACATTACAGTTGATGTGCATTATCCACAGATGCTATATTTCAGCATTCACCTGCTCACTAAAATGGACTTGTAACACTAAAACCAGTAATAGTCCCTCACTATCCACAGGGGATGTTTCAGCACCTCTGCAAAGTAACACCTATTAGTATGATAGCAATGGTACATGAACAGTTGTCATACTCGTGTACAAGATGATGACAAGAAAAAGTCTGTACATGTTTGGTACAGAACATTTTCAAGTTCTTTCTATCTTCTGTTGATTGAATACATGGATGCAGATTCCCATGGATTCAGAGGACCAACCGTATGTTTGGGTCGCACAGTCATCTGTGAAACGTACAGACTGAAGGGACAGTGGCTCTGTCCGCCATCCACGTGCTCCTAGCCAAGGCCTCAGATTGTAAGAAAATATCTGTTCACAATGTACTCAGTCACATTTCTCAGCTTTATATTTTACTGTTTAAACTAGTCCCCAAGTATACTGCTGAAATGCTGCCCGGTGTTCAAAACTGTGAGGAGACTATGACGTGACTTATAGAAAACATCACGTGTGTCAGATAAGCTTCATTCAGGTATGAGTTATGTCACCACCGGTGTTGAGTTCAATGTTAACATATATTTAATAAGGTGTTTTTATACAGAAAAATACATAAAACAAGGTTTCGTATTGATCGGTTGATGTAAATGCAGTAACCAGAAGTTCAGAGGAACCTAAACCTATATCTCCCTTGGGGCAATGATTCAGTATTCACTAATTAAGTGTTTGCAGTGGCTTTATAGAACTTAACTCCTGCAAATACTGACAGCTGATTATATTTGTTTTCTTATTACCTGTCTCTCCCACTTAGTCTGTGTGCTTTGTGGGGCCTCCCCTGTTCACCGCCAAGTCCCCAGTGTCTGGCACATGCCGCAGCTCGACAAGTACCTGTCGAATGAACGTGGCAGAGCGGGGCCACTAGCGGAGAGGTGGGACCACTCGCACTCTCCCAGCCTCTCCACTGGGCTTTGGACTGAATCCCTCTAAACACAGAGGGGCTGAGAAGAACGGTAGTGAGTGAGTGCAAGAAGTCACTGAATAGGCCATGACCTCAGTGTGGAGAACGTCATTCACCACTGGCTAGCAGAGCCCTTTACTGGAGAGAGAGAGAGAGAGACAGAGAGAGAGAGAGAGAGAGAATGTGTGTGTGTGTGTGTGTGGCTGAAAGAAGGGCCCTGTACTCTCCTTAGTTTTCTGTAAATTTTTCTTCTCACAAGTCCAACCTCCTAAAAAGGATTCACAGGAGAAGTAAGATTTTCTTTGGACCTTACTTAGATTGGAGAACAAAATAGAGGTCCAAAAGTAGAAAGAATTCTGGGGAACACTTGCACAGCTGACTTCTTGTGCCTAGTAAATCACTCACCCAGAATAATTCTGCTCAGACCTTCAGGGATTTTGCTGCCTGCACAGCTTGGCTCTTGCCTCAGCGCTGCTCCCCTCCCTGTTCGCCAGGGTTCTGCGTCCCTAGTCACACCTGGAGCGCCACGTGCTTACAATCCACGCCCAGGACCCAGTGCCTCAGAACGCCTGCGACCTGCCGGGCCCTAAGCCAGTGGTTGACATGCATCATCTCACTGTTACGAATACCCTAGAAACTGAGGACTGTGAGCCTCATTTTACCATTGAAGGAACTAAGGCTCAGAAAAACTCTGCCAAGGAGTCAGATGGGCAGTTGGTGTCGGGCTGCGGTATCTGGAGGCAAAAGTTTTTCAGGTGACCCCCTCAGCTATTACTGCACCCTTGTTCTCCACTTCCTCCCCATCACCAGCTCTGTGTCACCCAGCGGCCACTCACCATGCTGGGTGACAAAACTGATGCAGGCATCCACAATGATGGGGATGTCACCCCGGCTCATCTGCTGCTCCTTCAGCCTTGTGCCTCCCCCTCCAGCAGCCCCCTCAATGGCTGCGTTCCACGCTGAGAAGTCCAGCCGGCTCTCCCCCTGCAGATACAGGGTCCTGGGACCCAAGAGACCAGAGTCAGAGCCAGCTCAAGGTCCTCTCACTGGGAGGCTCAGAAGCCACCAGCAGGGGGCAGCAACATCCAACCCAGATGGTCCCTGAAGGGGAAGGCAACTTTGAGGAAGGAGGCAGCACCCCCACACAACAGGGTGGAGACAGTGGGCGGGGCTCCGGAATGGCGGGGTCCAGGGTCAAAGGCAGGAGCAACATTTACCTTCCGGTGTCCACCAAGACCAAATGATCCTTTTTGTCTGGAGTGCCAGCTGCAGAGACCACACCTGGGAGAAGAATCATTGGAAATTATCACTGTTGTCATCTTCAGCATAGTGACAATTATTTATTAACTATTTATTAGGTATGCAGGGGTAAGGCCAAGAGCCTTACAAACAATCATCCATTAAACTCTATGTGTTAAACCGGGCATGGTGGCACACGCCTATAATCTCAGCCCTTGCGAGGCTGAGGCAGGAGGACTGCCACAAGTTCTCAAGGTTGAGGACAGCCTGGGCTACATAAGGAGTTCAAGACCTGAACTACACAGGGACACCCTGTCTCAAAATCAATCAATCAATCAAACTTATGCGTTAAGTACTATTATTTTCATGACACAGGTGACACCGGTGATACTACAGCTCAGAGAGTTTATGTGACTTGCCACATACTGCTTGCTACAAAAGAACAAAGCAGAGCTTGCATACAGGTCTCCTGTCTCCAAAGTCCTAAAACATTATCCCATCCTCTGTCTCTTTTAGCAGGAAGGACAGCAGTGAGGATAGCGTTCCCTCTCCCAGTTTCCAACCAGTAAGTGACTCCAAATAATAACAATAGCATCTATATAATCTTTATTGAGTCCTTATAAGATGCATCCTGGAAGGCAACACTTCCTGTGCCTAAGTGTTTATACAGATTATTGAAACTTCACTGTAATCCTCTTAAGAACGTCTCGTTACTGTGCCCATTTTAAAGATGAGGAAACTAAGGCACAGAGACGTTAAGTAACTTATCCAAGGGCACACAACTAGGAAGTGACAGAGGTAGAGTCTCAGTGTGTGCAGTTCAACTTCAGAGGCTGTGCCTAAAGCCACTACATTCTACTGTTTCCCATAGCAATTCTCCAATAAAAACAGCCCACTCCTACCCACCCTCTGGCTATCCTTCAGCCTTGTCCCCACCCCTGCTCACTGATCTCCTGTAGCCGCCGTAAATGCACCATGTCCTCAGAGGCTGGTGGGCCAGGGCCCGGCGCTGGACACAGGAACAGGTGATCACCACGAAGCAGGCCAAACGCTGACAGCCAGTCGCCAGGGGCCAGGGTTGTATGGGAGGGGGAACGCAGCCACAGGCGGCCCAGCCTCTGCAGCCCGGGCCCCAGCAGTTGGTGACAGCTCAGCGGGGAGAACCACTATGGAGACGGGAGGACAGGGAGAGAAGAGTCAAGGGTGAGGGCAAAATGAGTGAGCAGATGGGGAAAAGCCGAGAAAGACAGGAAGAGAAAACACAAGAGGACGAGAATGTGATGGGGAGAGAGCAAAGGGGGAGCCATGAAATGGACAGAGAAAGACGGAAAGAAATTTGGTTCAATTCACTGAAGCCAACATGGAGAAGTCCCCTGTGTGGTATCCCTGTACCCTTACCTGAGGTGCAGGGATGAGAGGGGACTGGTGAACAAAATGCTCTAACTGAAAAGTGACGATGCCGTGGACAATGCCACCTCCCCAGGGGACTTGCCCCACGGAGCAAGGGGTGTTTGGGGCTTACTCAAAGGCAGTGCTGGGCTGGGGATTTAGCTCAACGGCACAGCGCCTGCCCAGCAAGCACAAGGTCGTAAGTTCGATCCCCAGTACCGGAAGAAAAATAAAAAATAAAAATAAATAAATGAGTCAAAGGCAGTGCTTCTCAGGCTCTCCATGAGAAAAAAACCAGGGTCTTTTTCTTTTCTTCCCTTTTTTTTTTTTAAATTCCAAGCTGTCACTAACCAATACTTTTGTTAAAAACAATAAAAATGAATTGCCAAAAACTTGAGATGAAAAGAACAAAGACATATAAGCTTTTAACTTGTATAATTAGATTCAACACATGAAATTACTCTGCCAAATTGCGATAAAACATCTGAAATGCTTGCTCTCAAATTCTTGCTTTTCCTGTCACGGGCCATGACAAATAGTCTGGGGACCAGTACGGTGTGACAGTCCTCACGTTACACTTTGGACAGCACTTGCTTTAAAGGATGAGATAGACTTGTAGAAAGTGTAGGTGAGGTAAGAGGAGACTCAGACCTGGCTATGGAGGCCATGACAGAGTCCCGAAGGGATAGGGACACTGTTAGTGTCACAGGAGGAGTCACAGGAGGACTGGCAGGGAGCGGGTTGGGAGTCAGAGGAGTTGGGCATTTCTTACAGAAGATTGCCAGCAGCGACAGAGGTGGTCTAGGGAGGCCAGCAGATGGACCGGAGGCTTTGGACATGAGAAGTCACTGGTGAGCTGCACGGTGCAGCTCACAAAGTCCATGCAGAGGAAGATAGATTAAAAGGTTAAGGAGCAACTGCAGGCTGCACACGACTTTCTGAGAAGCTGTCAGGCAGGGAAGGAAGGCACCAGGGTGAAAAGTTGAAGGTAGAGCAGAACTTGAGAAAAAGCTGTTTTAGGATGGGAGAGATTGTCATCATCACCATCATCGCCACCACGTTATTTTAACGCCCACATACGGAGGCCTTGCTGCGTGAGGACCTCACGTCACTCAATCCTCATCCGTAGGGGCTGAGTCTTTTACACCCACTCTGCAGACGTGAAAAACTCCCACGGCTGAGAGTTGTAGGATTCAAATCCCAGGATGTCTGACTCCGGAGCCTGAGCCTTTAATTCTGAGAACTGAGTCCAGGATAAAGAGATCAGCTTGTCTAGGAAGAGAAAAGCTGGGGCACAGGAAAGTAGCTTTGGGTCGGGCCTTGCTGCAGAACTGGGGGGCAGGGGTAAGGTAACAGGCGTCAGGGGAAGGTTCTCTCTGGGAAGAGGCTGGGGCACAGTGAAAAATGGGCATGATCTTCAGACACGAAGGCTTGGCTTTTAGTTCTGTGTTCTGCTACTCTTAGCTCTCTGATTTTGACTAAGTGACTGCATAACCTAACACTTAGCTTCCTTATGTGTAAAACGTTAACAGTCCTTACCTCTAAGGGTTGCTATGGGAATTAAGTGAGACATTAAATGGGTAGCATTTAACACAGGGCCTGGCACAGAATAAATGCTCAGTCAAGTTTAGCCGCTTATTAGGTGAAGAAGTGGAAGAGGCTATAGGAACATGAGAAGCAGGAAGGGGGCCGCAGGGAGGGACAGGTAATCCATGGGCTCTTGGGCAGGCATCTCAGCTACCTCACCTTGCCCACAGCGCTGACCCAGGCCTCCAAGCTATCAGCTCCCTCTGTGCAAAAATGCTGGGTCCTCCCTCCAGTGAGGATGAGCTCAAAGGAAAAGGGGAACCTGCAGAGAAGGCAACGACAGGGAGGAGAATGAGGGTCCACCAGGCAGCTGTCAGGCTGGGAGCTGGACAGAGCATGAGAGGCTGTTACCTGTCGAGGTCACTCGGGTCAATGGGTGGGGGGCTCACACCCAGACATACAACATCCTGGGGCTGGATGAGGCTGAGGGGTTCAGGGCTGCTTTCTGATGCAAACATTTCCAGAGCTGCTCCCAAAACGCACCACAGCCGGGCAGGAGCTAAGTGGAAGAGAACTGGTCGAGGGGGCAGCAAACCTCTGCCTCCCCTGTCACATTCCATCTGTCAGACACGTATTCTATACCATGGATCCTGTGAGAGGCGTATTACATTTGGTCCTATTTTGCAGATAGGGAAGCGGAGGTTCAGTTTGGGTAGCTTAGGAGCAGGCCTAGGATCTGACCCGCATGTTCTGACTTTAGAGGAAAGGCTCATAACTGTCACTCCATGCTGCCAGCTTGGCACGGCTGCTCTTCGGCCCCCAGCAGCCCACAACACTTCAGCACATGGCTCCACTTTCCCACCCGGGCCCTGTCGTACCTGTTGCTGTACGGTACATGCCTATCCCACTTTCTTCCCATCTCCTCTGATCCCTTGACAATCTCTCACCATCCCGGCCTCTCCGAGGGGGTGGGGGTCCAGCCTTGTTGCTGACGGAACCGCAGTACAGGAAGCTGCTGAAAGAGGCAGGCACCACCACCTCATTGTATACACCGGGGTCTGTAGGGGGAAAAGGTGACCGGGTGAGGCCAGTGTAGTGGAACGGCTCCACCTTTTTGGGGAAGGAATCTAATGAAGGAAGACCCTGGCCCCAACTCCACTGGCAGCATGGCTAAGTACAACCTAGTGGGACTAGCCCCCAGATTGGGAGGGGGTAGCAGGGGGTGAAGAACAGGAAACCCCTAGCCTGGTACTGTCCCTCCCTACCAGCTAGGCAAGGCAGTCCATTCTGGGTGGAGACCTCAGAGCATAGGGCATCCCATGTTGGACCGGACCTGACCAATGGAGACCAGCATAGTTAAGGTGACCATTCCTTCGAACAGACTGTCCTGAGGTAGATGAGACACAATCTATGGGTTGACTGTGTCAGGAGGGCCACAGAACTAGTACCTGGCACATCCTGACTCACCCTGATCACCTCAGACCTCACAGTCATCTTGTGACCTCGGGAAACAGGCCCTGGGGGATCTGAGGGGTTGGGAAACATGTTGAGCTACTGGGACCAATGGGCAATGGGTTAATTGGGGCCCTCTACAAAAACCAAAGCAAGGGAGAGAGATGGGAGGCACTGGGGAATAACCTGGGGGTGGGCCAGGCAAGCTACCATCGAGGGCTGAGGGTGACCAGGGCTCCTCGCCCTCAGAGGCCTCAACGTAGAGAAGCTGGGTCATGTTCTTCAGCAGGTTGGGGCCTGCCACAGCTGCACACAGTGCCTGCAGGGAGGGAAGCGCCTCTGTAGCTGGAGAGCCCTGGAACAGTCCTCTGACTATCAAAACCTGCCCCTACTACCCATCCCATTTAGAGACTGCTTGTCCCTCCCTCCATCATCCCTAAAGTGTCTGTCCTACCTGGAGAAGCTGGCTATGATCTGGATACTGAGAGTGGGGCTTCCGGAAGAGACCCAGCCGGTACTTGCGGGAGATGAATTCTCCCCGGGAGCCAGGGGTCGAATCTGGATGCAGCCCCTCACCTGGAGGTAGGGCCCCTGCCCAGAAGCGGTTGGCACGATCATTTCCCAGGACAATGAACAACTGCAGGATGACAAGGGACAAAGACAAGTGACCACAGCTCGAAGGTCTCCAGACATCCCAATACTAAACCTACCAGCAAGCTGGTCTTTTTAAATTTTTCTTTTCAGTATTTGATACTGAACTCAGGAGCTTCACACTGAGTTACATCCCTAGCCCTTTAAAAAAATTTGTTCTTAATTCTCAAACAAATTCTTGCTAAATGACTAAATTGTCCAGGCTGGGCTTGAATTATGATTCTTCTGCCTCGCCCTCTGAGTGCTGGGATTACAGGAGTGCACCACCCTGCCTTCTCTTGGATTCTTCCCTTCCTGCTCACCTGCACTATCTCATTACTCCAGACACTTGTGTCCAGCTTCAGGCTCTGCACCTTGGAGATCCCAGAACCCAGGGCCCGGTGCTGACCTGTTAGCGAGTAAGGGACATGTAGCATCAGTACCCGGAAACTTCCTGGCCCAGGTCTCCTCCCTCTCCCCATTTGGGCTTGGCACGCCTGCCCTCACCTGCACACTGCTTGCAGATGACCACCCCCAGGTTGACAGCAGCCCAGTCTGGGCGGGAGGCCCCGCAGTCTGCACAGTGCCGGTTTGCCCGATTTGACCAGATCTTCTCAGCCACCTCGTAGTCAGACAGGGTCTCGGTTACTGCTTCCTGCAGAGCGGCCGCCCAGCTCTGCCGAGCCCCCCCAGACTCTGCTGTGAAGCTGAGGGGTGGACAGCCAGTCCGTGGGCATGGACCTCCCCCCATGTCCCATCCCAGTGACCATTCCTGCAGGAGCTGCCAAAGACGACATTTGGGCCAACCCAGACCCTCTTGATGTCTTGACCCTGCCCACTGGACTCCCCGCAGTGCATGTCCACTGATGACCGCTGAGGGGGCCTCCAGTCCTCTGCACCTTTGTGCCTCTCACCCCCTTGCCTCCCCTCAGTCCAGGCCCCACCTGAAGCAGCGATGGGGTGTGAGCAAGTCGAAGCTTCGGCTCTTAGTCTCCCGGACACTGCAGCCTTGCAGTTCAATGAAGCAGATCCCGATGCCCAGGGAGAAGGCCTGGTGGACTCAAGGGTATGCGCTATGAGGTGCCAGAATGGGCCAGGCCAGGCTCCTCAGCCCTCCCCCGCCCTCCTCACCTGCTCACTCTTATACAGGGCTAGTTCTCCGGGGCTCAAGGCAGCAAACACCTTGGCCTTGTGTCCACGTAGCTCCAGCATGCCAGTACGGAGGGGTCGGGGTGGATGGGGTGGCCTGGGGTGGCCCAGGAGGCGCTGTTCCTTCAGGCAGGATTGCAGCGTAGAGCACCACATGTCCCGCTGAGCTGGTGGGGAGCAGGAAGCATATCAGTGAGCTGTGTGCTCACGCAGTATTCTGCCCACCTACCCTGACTCAGTGAGCTCCACCTGCCCTGACTCACCCTCGCTCTCTGTGCGGAACACAAACACCCTCTGGACCGTGATGACCTGGAACTTATTGTCCTTGCTGCTGCGGGTCATCTCAATGGCAGTTAGGGGGATCACACCCTTGGGGAACGGGTCCTGGAGAAAGACAAGCATATGATCGCTGGGGAGAGGAACTGAGCCATGTGCACTGAATCCTTGGTCCACCACCAGCTTTCATGACATCTGTACTCAATCCACGAGCAGTGCTAAGCCAGCTACCTTGAATACTGACAGCGGGCAGGTGATGGCCATCCCTCCACCGTGGGCTTCCGTACTTCCCATCCTGAGCCTTTCTCAGCCCTCCCTCTCCCGCTTCCTAGTCTCCCCATAGCATCTCCAGTCCCCCACCTTGTCATTGCCAAAGTACATCAGACTCCTTCCGTTGAACTGCACAAAGCGTCTCTGGAAGACATAGTTTCTGAAGAAGGAAAGAGTCAAGATCAGTTAGTGTCTGGGGTTCCATGGGGTGAGGAGATCACAAGGCCTGAAGCACTGGGGACCTGCTGCTCCCCATCTCTCAGCCTCCCTCTTCTCCCTTCCACTCCCAGCAGCCTCACCCCTGGGGCGAGAGTTTGTCTAGCCAGCCACTGAGCAGGGGCATGGGGCGGTCTGCTGTGGAGGAGAAGCTGGCATAGGGTGAAATGAGGTCATCACTGCTCTCCTCTGTGTCCACAGTGGGTAATGAGAGGATGGAGTCCCCAGGTAGCTCGAGGCTGGCATAGCCGGCATCTTCTCGTGCCTCCAGCTCCTGCCTGCTGAGCCTTGTGGGGGCCAGGACAGGGAGAGATACAGATTAGACCCAGGACCCTGGACACCAGCTTTCTAATTTCTCTCTCACCTATAGCACCCAGAAGACTGCCTGGCAGGTGCAAGATCTGCTTTTCAAACAGGAAACAGAAAGGTTAGGAGCCACAAAAATGAGCATGGAGCTTCTTCCCAGAGCATACGTGGAGTTTGTTTGCTTGAACTTGAATTTTAATGGGAAAATTTTAGTTCCTCTTTTCTGATCTTGGCATTACTTGGGTGGAAAAACCAGAGATTGACTCAGTAGATGGCTTCCTGCCATGGCTGCTCATAGCAAATGAACCTGTCTTATTCTTTCTTTCTCTGAGAAATTCTTGAACTTCTCTCCTCGGACCAAGCTGCCAACAAGACCAAGCTGCCTTGGTTCTTGTCTTTGTATCCCCTCTCATGGGGGATACAAATTGCCTAACTGGTCACCTGCTTTCATTTTTGTCTCCCTTCCACCACCCACTGTTCCCTAGCCACTGATGCTCTTTTAAAAATGCAAATAAGATCATTTAACTCCCCTGCATGCAACCCTTCAATAAGGTCCCATTTGCAATTAGGCTAACCCCACATTCCTTACCATGGGCTGCAAAGATTTCACAGTGAGACCCACAGCTACTCCCTGACCTCCTGTTGTATCATCCTCACCCTTGCTTACTGCAACCCGGCCACACTTTTCTTCCTCCTTCAGTCTGCCCATTCTGTTCCCTCTGCCTACAGCACACTTCCTTCCTTGCTTCCCTGGGCTGCTTTTTCTCACCATTCAGGTCTTTGCTATGTCATCTTCTTAGAGAGGATTCCGTTCACCATCCTGAATGGATTCCTCTGTTATTTCAGTGGTTCTCAACCTCGATAGCACAACAACACTCAAACTTTTAAAAACAGCAGTACATGGGCTCTATAACAGACACTTAAATTTGAATCTCTGGGAGTGGGGCCCAGGCACCTGTAGTTTTAAAAGTTCCCGAGGCTCTGGAACAGCTAAGGTTGAGAACCACACCTCTCCCTGAGTTGTTTCTGAGTTCGCTGAGAAGTTGAAGCAATTAGACAAGAACCCCCACGGATTCCCAGTGCCACATCTACCCAGTTTCACACACATACTCTGCCTTCCTCCTGCGATGGTGATAAACACCTCTATCTAAAGCCAGACCCTCTTCTGCTCTTACTCCTCCTCCTCTCCCCTACAAAGACATCACTCCACGCTTTCTTTCTCTCCCTGCATCGCTAATTGTCCCCCTCCACCAGATCATCCTCATTCACTTATAAACAAATCTACTTGGCTCCACATCCTCTATCAGCAATCATTCCAACTCTTTGCAGAAAAACTCAACAATGTTCTCTACGCATGTCTAACTCCACTCCCTCCATTCTCTTGGAAACTCTCTCTGATCAGGCTTTCACTCTCACCATTCCAAGATTGCCCCTCTCAAGGGCCCCAGTGACTTCCACACTGCCAGTTCCAGAAGCCAGCTGTCACCCTCTCTGCCTCAGCAGCAGCCCTCAGGACAGCATGCAGCACATCTGGCCTCTCCTTCCTCCTTCTGCACTTCCTTCCTTTAGCTCTTATGATGTCACATTCTCCTGGTTTTCTTTTTCCTGCATTAGTCTCTTCTTTTTCTCTCTCTCTTTTACTGATTCTTCCTCTTCTCCCTAATCTCTCCATATGAGAAGTTACCAGAGCTCTAATCTTGGTTCTTGTTTCAGCCCATACTCACTCCTAGTTAGGTACACCCACCCAGATGCTCCAGCTTAGACCTGTCCTCCAGACTCTCAACTGGGATGGCCAGTGGTCACTGATCAGCTCTGTATGAATGTATAATACACACCTCAAAATCAACCTGTTCAGAAGAACTCCTGCTCTAACCCCCACCTCCCATTTACTTTATGCACCGTCTTCCTCGTTTCAGACCATGGCAACTCTGGGTACTCTCAGTTGTTCAAAACAGCGCTCTCCAACATGCAAACTCACTAGTACTGACATTAAAACATTAAAATAAACAAGTGTAATTAATTTTAATAGGAAATTTTATTTAACCTAATATATCTAAAACGTCAACATTTTTGCAAGTTACCAAGATCATTTATATCTGTACCTAGTATACTCAACCAGTTTTTTTTTACACTAAGTCTTCAGAATCCCGTAAGTATTTTTCACACACAGCACATCTCAGTACAGACTGACTACATTTCATGTGCTCAGAAGTCACCTGTGGTTAGTGGTTGCCATATGGGACAACACAGGCTCAAACTGCGCCTCTCAAAGTCATTCTCAACTACTGCTTTGTCCCACACTGCAAGTTAATTCACACTTTGCCCTCAAACTATAGCCACATCTCACCATCTCCACTGCCATCACTGTACTCTGAGATCTCTCACCTAGATTACTGCAGGACCTCCTCACTGGTGCATCTGGTCCCACCCATACTCTGTCCCTGACACAGCAACCAGAGCGAGCCTTTTCATTCAAAGACCCTCTAATGGCTCCCCATTTCACTTAGAGTAAAAATCCAAGTCCCTATAAGGCACAACCCTTTAAAGGTGGGCCCTTTAACCTCTCTAACATTATCTCTCCCACTCCTCCCAGCCCTCCCATCTGCCCCAGCCGGGCTGCTGCCGCCTCAGTGCTCCTGCCACAGGCCCTCCTTGAGTCCTCTATTCTGACCACTCCCCTCCCTAAGATTGGCTTCCCTAAAAATCTGCATGGCTAACTCCTTCAACTCCTGAAACTTCCTGTTCAAGTATCATCTTCTTAATGTTCTAATAATCCTTAATGAAAAACTGCAGTTCCCTCACCTTGTCCCCCAGCTCTCTTACCCTGCTCTTATTTTTTCTTTT
>NW_004955415.1:12046381-12100942 GCF_000276665.1 Chinchilla lanigera | reverse complement strand
ATATAACTTATTCTATTAACTATCTCCCCCACAAAGGCAGGGATTGCAATGTATACAGATCTATTGGAAGCATATACATCTGGCATGAACAGTTGCTCAGCAAGTGTCTGCTGAATGAAAGAAGGAAACATTTCTAATTATGTATTTATTTGTTGTCTACTTGTTTTGTATCCTGCCTGCCCCACTGGTCACACCCTGCCTGGGGTGGCACTGGATCTGTTATAGTCATCCTGTACCCTCAGTGCTTGGCTGGTACACAGTGGACACTCCGTGCCCATTCAATGATTTGTACACATGGTCACTGCCAGCTCAACTGCTCCTCAAGCTTTCCCTTGTGCTCCCACCACAGGCCTACTGAGCACTCACCTGAGTTCAGCCCTGTCCTGACAGACACTTCTGCCTTCCCTTCTGTCAGTGGTGCCTGGGCTCCCCACAGGCTGGACACCATAGTACAGGCAACCAGGATCCATGATGTGCACTGGTAGGGGCAGAGGGCGAAGAGGCAGGGAAGAGGAGATCAGGTCTGAAGTCACGGCTGACGCGGTCCCTCCCTGAGCCCAGGATGACCCACATACCTGTGCCTGTTGTGGGCCTGAGGGTAGGGGTGGGGGCAGGGGTGGGAGCAGCTGTCTGGGAGCTGTCTGGACCCCTGAGGAAGAAGGTGTGTTGGTTACTAAGGGAGAGGAGGAAGAACTCCCCTTATGCCCTGCTCCCCCATCCCCTCTTCCACCCCCGCATCTGATACCCCAGGAAACCAACCCTACTCACTTGTCCTGAGCTGTCTGTGCCCCGCCTCTTAAGTCCAGGCCAAAGTAGATGGCATTGGGCATCATTTCCATGGTATTTGAGGTTGACAGCTGCTCAGAGGATGATGTAGGAAGAGGAGGTGACCTGGAGCTGCACTTTGAATTTCTAGATACTTCTGGTGCCCACAAGGCTGGGCTCAGCCCAGGCCTCTGGGGCGTAGGAAGGCCACTGAGCCCACTAAACACTGTCCTGGGCTTGGGTATGGGCTTGGAGGGCTGGGATTGGGGGTCTGGGCTGGGGGATGGCTCCATGGTACTATCCGACTTGAGATCCAGGGAGTCCTCCGAAGTGCCCGCCTGCAGCAGGCGCAGAATGCGTTTCCGGTGCCCTGTGGCGCTGATGCCCAACTGCCTCAGCTCCTCGTGGCCCAGGCCTTGGGCTGCGCCTGCTGTAGCCAGGCCATGTTGCCGGAACGTGTCTGCATACTGCTCCAGATGTACCTTGGCCAGCCACACAGTGATGTCCAGGTCCTGAGGGGCAGCCATGGGGGCTCAGGCCATTGCTGGGAGGAGGGGCAGGGGGAAGGGAGGGCTCAGGCTGAGATTCCCCCTCCCTGCCACAAAGTGTGAGGCTTGGACAGAGTGTACCACCCTCTGATCTTCCTCCAAAGAAAATGCCCAAAGGTCTGAGATCTAGAGGCAGAACCTTTCTAGAGTATTAGAAGGAACTTTCTCCGCACAAGACGGTCTCTTTGTGCACAGCTGAGGAAACTGAAGCCCAGGGAGAGGGAAGGGAGTGATCCAAGGCTCACAACAAGTAGTGTTAGTATTGGCCCCCAAGTGCCTGCCCTCCCTGGGTCTGGGTCGAAACTCTGCCCCTGCCTACTGCATATTTAACTGAGTAAGCTTGGGACAAAATGCTAGAACCCTGCTGGGCAGGGAAGGGTGAGAAGAAGGGGAGGTAGGGTCATTGATGTGAGATCCAGCTGTGGCAAAAGGTGGGGAGAGGGGCAGGCTATGGAGGGCGAAGGAGGTAAGGACACCACTCCCACTGGTTTCCAGAGCTGAGGTTCAGGCTGGACGTCCCAATCCTGGTTGTTCCCAGTTCCTCCTCCCCTTCCACCTATTGTCTCTTCTCAGACTTCCTTCCTGCCCCTTTAGCCTGGCCACCCCCACATCCTGCCTGCTTTGGCCAAGCTGCCCAGAGGGCCCTAAGAATTCCCAGTGTGTGGTGTCTGGGCCTGAAGAGGCGCCACTCAGGGAATAGGGGTGGGTGGAGAACTGGGCCAGAGAGATGGAGGATCAGAGGCCAGGGGCAGCAGACCAGGGGTTTTCTCATCCTCCACCCACCCAGCTATGTTTGCATGTGTGTGCACACCCCACACACACCCGCTTTGCCATGCCTTCCTTTTCTGAGCCCTCTTCCCTGCCCATGCCCTTGGGCTCAGGGCTCTAAGGCTCTGCCCCACTGGGCCAGCCTGGTCTGTTCCCTTGATCTCTTCCCTGTCCCTGTCCCTATCCCTATTCATCTCTACCTTTAAATCCCTCTTTGTCCCTCTCCTTGTCCCTCCTTATTCTGCTCTCAATGTTCAATTCTAATAGGTCTGAAGCGCTTCTGTGTCACTGACCACCTCTGACCCTGACTTTGTGGCTTTCTCTCTGCCTGCACACTCTCCCAGTTGCGCTGTCCTTGCTCTCCTACTTGGTCCCTGAAGGTCCCAGCATCAGTTCTGGCTTTCCTCTCTCTCTCTCTCCCCCTCTCTCTGGCTGGGCCCTATCCCCAAGCCAGGGCCAGGGTGCTGAGCTTCAGCGGAGTCAGGGCTCAGTTTCCCTCGCCCGGTGCCTCCCAGCCAAGCCTGGAGGTGCTGGCTGGACTGCAGGGGGGTGTGTCGGGGCGGGCGGGGCAGCTCGGGCTGCTGCGAGGGAGGGGGCAGGGAGGGAGGGGGCAAAGCAAGAGGGAAGGCCAGGTCGCGGCGAGGAAGGGGTCTGGGGCCGAGGGAGGCCGCCCACGCGGAAGGGCGCCGGGAGCCCACGGAGGCCCTGGGGGGGTGATGGGGTGGAGTCTGGGCGGCAGGGGCCCGGGATGCGGGGGTCCTCACCTCGCTACGCAGCCGCGGTGCTCCCCGGTGCCAGCCGCGCCGTCCGAGTCCGGTCTGGCCGCGCGGCCCCGCCCCCACAGCCCTCCCCCGACGGCCGGCCCCGCCCCGCCCGGCGGCTCCCTCCGCGGCTTGGCCACTCCTTGTGCAACGCGGACCTGCAGGTGGTGAGGCCTCCTTACCCAACCGCAGCACTTATCTCAGGGGCTGCCAGGCTCTGCCCTCTCGTCGAGCTAGAAAAGGTCCAGAACACAGCCAGGAGCTGAGACAGCTTTAGGGAGAGGGGCAGAAAGGCAGGGACAAGAGCAGAGATGGGGACAGAGGCCTTTGCAACCCCTCCAGTGCTGCCACTGGAGCAGAAGGGGCCGGGTCCTGTCTACTTATCTGTGAAGTGGGCCAGGATGGCGGACCCTGGCATCCAGTTAGATGGGGGCAGAAGCTGGACGTGCAGAAGTCATAAATGGGCACAGCCTTCTAGCTGAGTACCCTGTCCTCTCTGCATCCCTGAGATCCGGCCCGGGTAAACAGGCGAAGAAGAGGCGCCTCCGCTGCTTCTGCTCCCCCAAGGGCCCTAAACCTCTGCAGAGAGATGAAGACCAAGGAGTGCCCCACTTCCAAACTTACAAACCAAGGTTAGGGGTCTGCTTTGGGGATAAGGCAAACAGGGACTGAGCCAGCCTCCTTCACGCAAGTCCCTGGAGTAGGGGGCGCTGAGGAGAGAAGCTCTCCTCCCCTCCCCCATTTCTTCTGCAGGAGCCTGACCTCTAGGGCCGAGAGGCACTTCCCCTCCGAGTAGGGCCAGTGTTTCGCTGTGAGTGATGTTGGGGGGGCCGTTGCTGGCCGGCTGTGTTTTCCTGTTTGTATGAGAGGAAGTAGACTGTGAGTCAGCAGCCAAAGGAACTGTTAGTAGTGAGGGGAAGACCCCTGCCTCAGGAGCATGTGGGGAACTGGGTTCCCTGCTGTCCCAGCTCAGGGAAGGACTGTCATCCTCCGCCTCCCACAGTCCCACCTCCCCAGGGCCTTCCTTTTGAGAAAGAGAATGATAATAATTAATAATTAAAATGTCCATAATAATATCTGCCAATTATTGAGAGCTGTCTATGTCCTAGGTCCTGTGCAAACATTGCTTTTGCAAATTTCAATTAATCCTCACAGTACCTTCATAAGATAGGGAATTTTATCACCTCCATTTTACAGGTAAGGAGACAGGGAACATTCAGTAACTTGCTGAAGGCCCAGCAGTTAGAAAATGGCAAACTCCCCGAGCCACCTACAGCCCTGGACAGGACCCCTGCGGCAGGGCTGCAGGAGGACTACTCTGTCCTTTTTTCCAGATGGGCAAGTGTGGAGGTGGTGAGAATGCGTCTCATGGAACTTCAGCTATAGGGAGTGAAATTTATCAAGTCCTACCTGCTTCCCTCTGAAATCATCAGTTCCTGCTCTAAGGCCAGCTTCACAGTGGACGCTCCAAGCCAGCGATGGAGCTCAGTGGAGATCTGAGGGCAGGCACATTCCTGGGAGATACTCTGAAGCAGCGAAGGCGCTGCTATTCCTGGGAGATACTCTTCTTACTCCAAGAATGTCCCGATGGTCTTGCCGAACCTTCCCGGACCACATGGTGGTCTGGGATACTTCCTCGCAATTTCCTTCCTTCTTTCACTGTGTCCCTCACAACTCTCACAGCCCAGCCTGCCTTCTCTCAGAGGCACTTCCCCTGCTCAAATCCTGGCAGATTTCATCCTGCTGTGGCCGCTTCTCATTGCAGGACTAATGAAGCAAGGGTGTAGCAAAAGAAAGCCCAGGGCATGGGGTGTTGGGGGTTCTGGTGAGATGTAGCTCTGAAGCTTTTTAGTTCTGTGTTTTTTACTGGTAACCAGGTAAAGCATGTGGGCCCTATCTCCCAATAATGTTTTAAAATGCATAAAATAAAGCATATAGGATTCTAAAGGAAACCAGTTGTATTGCAATAAAGTTATAAAACTATTTTTAATGTGATATAGAATATATGAGCTTTTTTATTAATGCTTTAAATAAGATCTAGTGTTAGGTTGATACCTCACACAATTTTCAAGTAGTGATGAGCATAAATGAAATTTATGATTGATATTTCAAAAGATCTGCACCCGTGTGCTATGATGTGAAAACACGTATGATTTCTGTTGGTGACAAAGCTATAGTTATAGCTAATATGACGGGTTTGTTGGGATTGTCATAATTGAAGGAAATATTAAATTCTGCCCACCCCTGCTAGAGATTAGTAAAAATAATATAATTTTTCCCCCATCTAAGTTCATTAGGTCCAAGAGGATCAGAGCTGAGCCGCAGAGGAGACCTGCCTACTCTTTAAAACCACTTCCTCTCCAGCGTGATGATGTGGGGTGGCCAGAGGCTCTGTGTGTCTTCCCTCCCTTTTCCCTTGCCTCCTTTCTGGGTTTCTCTCCATCTCTTCTTTCTGTCTCTCTTCCTGTTTGTGTCTTTTCCTCTGAGTTCCGTTCTGTCTTTCTTCCCTCTAAATCTCTTTGTGGATTTCTCTGTGTTTATCTGTCTTCTGTTTGTTGTCTATCTGTCTGCCTGTCTGTCTCTCTCTCTCTGTGGTTCCATAATCTGTCACTGAGGGGATAGGGCAGATTTAGGGAGATCCCTATATCCCAGGCACAGTAGGGCAAAAAGAACCCTCTGATTCTAGGGTCATTGGACCTGGAGGAGGGAGTTTCCCTGGGCTTCAGGCTCTGGCCTGTGGGGCACAGGTCTTCCTCATTCTCATGCTCAGCCTTGGCAAGGTTAGAAACAGGTCAAGATAGAAATGAATGAGAGCAAAGGCAGGAGTGGAGGCGTCCCAGGCTCCAGAGGACAAAAGCCCCTGTGCCTCTGAGCAGGGGTACAGTGGGGTCTTTCCCCATACTCCTCTCCATGGAGCTGCAGTGCAGGGGCCCAGATGGTAAAGCTTCCCTGGCCACCTCCACCACTCTGAGCAAGCACTGCCCAGGCCCCACATGAGGCACAGGGACTTGAACCTGGCGAGGAGCTGACTGAGATGTCACCCCTGACTGCTCGGACATGGGTGGAAGGCAGGTCGGTGGGCTCAGGGAAGGGGTCATAGGTTTCTGGAGCTTGATCTTGCCTCTGAGTACTCAAGGAGGAGGGAGAGCACCTTTGTCAGGGTGTAGGACTAGAAGATGCCTGGGGCAGGGGAGGGCTAGTGATCTGAGAATGGTCACAGCGGGTCCTGAAAGAGCCCAGGGCATTCCAGAGGTGGGGCTGGGGGAACTGGAATGAACCAGGTCACAGGAGAGAGAGGACACTGGGTGGTAACTAGTATCCCGTGGAGGGACCTCTTCCCTTGGAGGCTACATGGGGTCTCTGCTCCTTAGTCAGGCCCTCTCATCCTCACTATCCAGTACCACCAGGGTCATCCTTCGGCAACATCTGCAGTGTCAGGCTGGCTGAGGGAACTCTTACTGTAGGGATGGCCACAGCTGCTTTTCCTTTTGAGCTGCCTTCTGTAGCTCCCTTAAGGCCTAGCAGACGGTGAAACTCCCTCTGAACTGTCGCCCTGGAAGGCCACAGACTCAGTTCACCCTGACTGGGGAGTCTGCATTATTGACCTTCACCATCGGATCTGCCTGCTCTGTGCAGCCCAAATATAAGCTGCGGGCCCACAGGACAGTGTATGCGTGGAGTTGCAGTAGGAAAAGAAGGTATAGCGCAGAAACCAAAAAGAATAAATGGGTTCCCAAAGTTGCATCTCTCAAAGGACCCCCTAACTTCTATGTTACTCACAGAGCTCCATCATCTGGCACTTCTTACCCCCCTTTTCCCAGAACCACCCCAGTTTTTCTCCCGTGCTCTTTATTGTGAAGTTTGATTTGGCCTCTCTGGCATTTTGCAGGCATGAAGGAAGGAACCTGGCATTAGTTCATTTTAAATCTAACCCTAAAACATGGGACAAAAGGGACAATAGTGAGCAGAGAAAGGGACAGAACTAGTCAAGCGGAATTCTCTAACCCTTCCATGTCTTTCTTCACTTCCCATCCAGACTACTGAGACACAACTACTTTGGAAGCTACTTTCTGCACCAAAAAAGCACGGTATGTAGTAATCAAGAGTAGAGTTTTAAGCTGGGCATGGAGATGCATACCTGTAATCCCAGCACTCAGGAGGCTGAGGCAGGAGGATCACTACAAGTTCAAGGCCAGCCTGGGCTACAAAATGAGTTCAAAGCCAGCCTGAACTGCATAGTGAAAACCTGTCTCAGAAAGACAAAAAAAACAAGTAGAGTCTTGAAGTCTTGCAGGTGGGTGTGATGGTTCATAACAGTAATCCTACCTACTCAGGAGGCTGAGCCAGGAGGATCAAAAGTTCCAGTCCTGACTAGTAGCAAGATCCTGTTTAAAAAAAAAAAGTTTCTGGGCTTGATCCCTGGTACAAGAAAAGAAAATGGAAGGGAGGTAGGGAAGGAGAGAGAGAGACTCTATGGTAAAACCCTGACTCTTCTTCAGCTGCTGGGGCCTGTACCTCAGTTTCCTTTACTGCACAATGGAAATGCTGACAGGATTGTTGTGAAGATTAATCCATGGAAATATATGGGTAATGTGTGGAAAGGGGTGACGCACAGTAAGTGCTCAATAAGCGTTTCCCATTCCTTGTTACTATTTTTACCTGTCACTTCCATGGTAACTCTGGAACATACCCAGCTTGCCTACTACCCCATCACCCCGGGATATCCTAGTGCCTCTCTTCAGTCAGCCATGGTATCTTTTTGTTTGTTTGTGCAGTACTGAGCTCTTTTTATTTTATTTTATTTTTTAAATTTTTGAGACAAGGCCTGTCTAGTTTACTTGGGCTAAACTCAAATTCATAATCCTCCTTTCTTGGCCTCCCCAGTAGCTAGGATTATATGCTTGTGCCACCATGTCGGGCTGATGGCATCTTATTACCCAATTAGACCATGTTGCACTCGTTTTTTTTTTAAATACATATATATGTATATATATTTGTTTATTCATTTGTCTTTTTGAGACAGGATTTCACTATGCAGTTCAGGCTGGCCTGGAACTCACTTTGTAGCCCAGGCTGGCCTCAAACTCGCAGTGATCCTCCTGCCTCAGCATCCTGAATGCTGGAATTACAGGTGTGCGCCAGCACACCAGGCTCCCTTGTTATATTTTTACCATCTCCCGAGATTCCTCTTTGTCATCTTGTCACTTTTGTTATTCTTACCCAATTTCCTGTGACTCCTACAACTCCTGATCACCTCCATTGTCTCCAGTGGCCTCCAGGCCACACACTTTCCCTAGCCCTCACCCTCTGGGTGGTAGAGGGCATGGCCACCACCCACCTGAGATGCAGCAGCGGGAGTAGGGCCCTGAGGGGCATGCATCTTGCAGGAAGGAGCGCTCCCACTCGTTTCATTTTTCTCAACATTTATAGTGCATCTCTTCTGGGCCAACTATGCTCAAAGGTTCAAGGGCATATCAGGCTTCACAATAGACTCTGGGAAGCATGACTTGCTAGGGAAAGAAGACATCTAACAAAGAACCTTCAAACAGAAGTGTGTAACAGAGGCACCTGGCCCGGCCTGCGGTCTGGGAAGGCTTCTCCAGAAAGCTCTGCTGGAGTCCAGAAACAAGGGAGGTTTGGAAGGACTGGGAGTGAGCATTCCAGGCAGAGAAACTTGAGTGCGAAGGCCCTGAAGTAGCAGAGACTGGGAGCTTGGAGCCAGCTGAGAATGAAGGGATTCAGGGACCATACAGGCCCTTCTAGCTGCTGGCTGAGAATCAGGTTTGAAATTTAAGAGAATACAGGCATGGAGACTAGTTAGGATCCACTTCCCTCACCCCCGATTCCCATGGCCTGAGGGCTGCCCCCGCAACACACACACTAGCTGCAGTCCACCCAGCCCCCTCCCCCATTTTTGTGAGGCTGAGGTCATCATGGGGGAGGGGAGGGAGTTCCAGGTCTCTAAGCCTCCTTTATCCTGCAGGGGGGCAGCAGCCACAGGGAGGGGGAAGTGCAAACGCAACACCTCCCTTCCCCCATCCTCCTAATAATGTGTCTCCTGCCACCATAGGCTGTTGGCAACTGCGTTCATAAGAAGATATTTTAATGCAGTTTTACTGCAAGGCATTTTATAAAGGGCAGCTAATACTACAGCTACCGTTAAATTCCCTGGGGGCCTTGGGCAAGTCATTCCCTCTGTGGGATGCAATTTTTCCATGCATAAGGCTAATGGCAGTGCCGTCCAATAGAACTTTCTGAAATGAAAGGCATGTTCCATGTCTGTGCTGTGTAGTTAGGTAACCAGTAGCCACATGTGGTCTCTGGCACATAGAAACGTGACCTTTTCGTTTGATTCAGTTGGAAATGAAGAGCCACATGTGACTAGTTTACCGTGTCAGACAGCACAGGCAGGTCTTTTGTTTGTTTGGTTTGTTTTGCCTAACTGCCATGTGTTTTTTAAAAATTTTATTGGTACATTTTAAACATACATGATGATCACATCTATCATAGGGAATTTGTACCTGTACATGGTATATCTTCTTTTTTCCATTCCCTTCCCCTCCCTTCAGCCACTCTTCCCTTCTTTATTTACAAAAGCTTTGTTTCTGTTTATTCTTTTTTTCTTGTCCCTCCACCCCACCCCCATTCCTATTCACGTTTGAACATTTTCTTACCATTTCCCATTATCGGTTATACATTTTGGCCCTTATTTATACTTTTAGTTTCTCATCCAGAGAAACCATGTGATATTTACACATGAGCATAGGCAGATCTTAAACCTTTTTGAGAATCTGCTGACAGACACAAACCACTCCCAAGGAAAATACCATGCACCCACCTCTATCAAAGACAGTCACTTTGTCTGTGGCCGTACCACTCTTTTTTTTTTTTTTTGGTTTTTCTCTGGTACCGGGAACCAAACTCACGACCTTCCGCTTGCCAGGCAGGCGCTTTGCCGCTGAGCTAAATCCCCAGCCCCTAGCCATACCACTCTTAATGTGCCTGATCTAGTCAGATCCCCTTAATCCTATCTCAGAATCCTAGGCATGCTTGGCACATTGCAGATTTCCTAGATTTTGTGGTAGTCAGGCCCTCATCTCCCTTTCTTTTGTTTCTACTTTGAAAATGCGAAGTGGGCTTTGCCCGGAGATAGAAGAATGACAAGGATGACTCCAGGAAGGAGTTTTAAGGACTTCTGCCTCAGCTTGGTCACCCACCCCCATCTAAAGGCAGGGGCAAGTGTCCTTCTTAGGGACATTTGGTCACTGTGCTTAGTCTCCAGCCCTACCTCCTTGCAAATCACAAGACTGTCACCCGGCTAGTCCCCCGTGGAGCACAGAACACCACTGGAGTATGAGGCTGTGCTCTGGAGCGGGGATTATGAGTTGCCAAGGATGGAGAACTGTCTTAGTCTGATGGCACTGCTATAACAAAATCCCTCAGACTCGGTAATTTATAAACAATGGCACTGTCTTACTCACAGTCCAAGATCAAGGCCTTGGTAGGTTCAGTGCCTAGTAAGTGTCTTTCTCTGCTTCCAAGATGATTGCTGTGACCTCTGGGGGACAAATGCTGGGTCCTCACATGGAGGAAGTGACAGAAGGGGCAAACTCAAGACTACAAGCCCCTTAGGAGGCACCACCCCATTCCTAAACACCCCTTAAAGCCCTACGTCCTCCCACGACTACCCTGGGGATTCAGTTTCAACATGAATCTTGGATGTGACACAAACATTAGACCATAGCAGAACCCTAGGCTAGGACCATAGCAGAACCTCTTGGCCTCCCTGCATTGAGAAGGGGGCAGTTGCTGCTGTGTTACTTTGAACCTTCTGCCTGTCACTACCTCCTCCTGCCCCAGCCCCAGTGGCTCACTCATGATAGGGTCCTGGTCCAGCCAGGACTACTAGGCCAGAGGGGCCTTGGAGAAACCCATTCCCAGCCGAAAATGGATGATGGTGTTCACTCAAGGGGAGGAAGGAATATTGTCCTCCCTTCTCACCTCTAGGATCCAGTCGCTCCTGCCTAGGACACACCCTGCACCAACCCAATTACAGGGGACAACTTTTACAGGAACTTAACTTCCTACCCTCTAGCCCCCTCACCCATTTCCTGTGCCTGCTTGCCCCCTCCTCCTCCGTGTCTAACCACTTTCTCTTTCATCAGGACGACAGCTGGTTGGCGCCTGACCGCTCAGACTTCTGTTTCTTTGGCTTCTTCAGAGATGCTGGAGCAGTGAGACTCAGGTTCCTGCAGACACCACAGCATGGGATGCAGACAGGGAGATAAACCTCGGGAAACTTTCCCCTGTCTTAGTTAGGGCTTCTAGCAGCAGAGCTTGTGGCCAGGATTCGGGTGGAAGCCCAGGGAGCTGAGAGTAAGGAAAAAAGAAGTTGCAAGACAAGATTGTGCCACCTGGCACTGTCCGAACCCAAGCACATAGCCTCAGAGAGCTACTGCAGGTGACGTGGCAGGTCAGCACGGAGGTGAGACTTCTCCAGAAAGCCAAGGGGAGGCACACCTTGGGGTGGTCCACCGCTCCCACTCACCCCCTGCCTTCTGTGGATCAAGTTTCACCCCAAAGAATAAACATCTCAAGCCTCTAGCTTCTGTGGTCCAGCCTTGGTGGCACTTGGAAACCAGATTCCCCTGGATGCTGTGTGGCATTTCAGTTAAGCCTGACAGTGGAGGGGCAGCCTCAGAGAGTAAGGAGGTAGTCGAGGGATTCCAGAAGAAAGATTTGTGACAGGACGGCTCCTGCCTAGTGCCACTAATATCCTCTCGTGCCCTTCCACTGTATCTGATGTCTATGCCACAATTTGACCTTCCTTTTTTCTTTCTTCCCCCTGTGATAACAAAGTTATCATCCCTCTTTCCCCAAGAGGGGAGGTATAGTCCTCTGTAAACAGATCCCCCTCAAGATTGGGTCAGATGTGATCTCAAAGAAGATAAAGGCTAGAAAGCAATGAAGCAAGCCACAGTCCCACGCTGTCGCTCATCCTGAATCCATCATTGATATTATCAACGCTCTTCCCTTACCCTCAGCTAGCCTTTTGCAGCTCTGGGCTACTTGCTGGGCGAGGCTACACGCACTCCTATTTCTGAGAGATCTGCTCTCTTAGCTGCCCATCTTTTTAGAATAGTCATTGTTGAGGTTGTCTGTTGTCAGTTATTACCAGGGGAGAGTTCAAGAGATGCCCCTGTGAATCCCCTGGCTGGGTCCAGACACAGCCCTCCCCACCCTCACTGTGTCTACATGCATTGTATCCACAGCCCAGTTCATCCTGGTCGTCAGAATCAATCAGTGTCCCTGGCCAGTACAGTAATATCCTTTTCTATTGATCCACTGGCATGAGGAGCTTGAGGTGGCCGGGTGGCGCTGCCAGCTTTCAGGTTCATAGAAAGTATACTATGTTCTCTGGTATAAGTTCTACCTCCCTGGAAACTAGAACCTTTAACTGGCAGAGCTAGAAGTTTTGGGGACAAGAGCATGAGATGAGCCCCTTCTGCTTCCACATTGATTCTGAGACCTGCAGTTTCTACGCATAAGAGTCACTGTTCAAAACTAATACCGTCACACAGAGTTCGGGGCCCAACCCACAGGTACCATGTTCTGGCCAGCATCTTCTCTGGGCTGCCCTACTGTTCTACCAGGCTGGCTACTTCTGCGTGATGAGGGACAACCAAGTTAGATCAATGAGTCCATTGATCACCATCACATTACCTCACACCATATACAAAAAATTAAAACGAATCAAATACCTAAATATGAGAGTTGAACCTATGGAAGTCTTGGGCGACTCCATTATTGTATCTTTGGGGAAAGCACTGCAGACAAGGAAGATGAGCCCAAATCTGGAGAAGCACTGATTAAAGACCACTCACTGTTCCAGGGTTGAAGGAGGAGGCTCAGGGTAATTATCTTGGCTACTTTTCTCTCACTGCTGGGGAGAAATACCTGATGCCCTGAATTAAGGATGGAATGGTTTATTCAGCTCACGATTGGTGGAGGTTTCAGGCCATGCTCAGCTGGCTCCAAAGTAGAGTGGCACATGAACTGTTGCAGAGGGCAACAGTTCATGGTGATGGAAAACAGAAAAAGCAACAAGAGCAAAAAGGGAAGAGCAGTGAACAAGCCTCTTTCCCTCCCTTATATTGTATGCAAGCTGCCCACCCCAGGGCAGGTTTAGAACTCATACCCATAATCCCAGCATTGGACCATGAATCAATCATAAATTCTAGAAGCTCGCCCCATGACTGCAAGAGGCTTTGGGGGGACATCTAGACACAAACCATAACAATAATCTACCTGCCAGGAGCTTGGATGGCCTTCTGAGGAAGACAGCCACACTAAGGGCTCAGTATCTGTCTTATCTGTTAGCAGCTTGAGCAGACAGAGTGGTAGAACTAGCTCTGTCCAGCGGAGAGGAAACCAGTGCTACTGGGCATGTGCAAAGCCTCCACGACTGGCACCATGACCACTGTCCCCACTGTGCAAGCCTTTGGAGAGAGACTCATGAGGTACAGCATTATGCCAGCTTGTTGAGAGCCTCCTGGCAGTGGGTGCTCCGCCAGGGGTTTACTTGAGACCCAGAAGTTTACATACTTGGTAGCGACTCCCAGAAGTCATCCATCTGCCTCTTCCATGGTCCCCTTAGTCACTGACTTTTAGTCTTGGTCCTTCAAGCTTCTGACCAATCAAACAAGCCATTCATTCTTCTCCAGGGATCAGGGAATATCCACCCACTTCTGACTAGCTTCGTGTTGAGACAAGGCTGATGCTTTAGTGTATTGTCTCAAGCTTTACACCCTGGAACTCTCTCCATTACCTTTGAGGACTACCCCAGGAGGGCTGTAAGGTGACAGCAGTCCACTTCCAGCTCTCACTGACCTATCACACTGATCCTCTGTGAGCCAGACCCAAGTCCCTTCCTTAGTCACAGGGAATCAGAGAGGTTCCATAAAATTTGTGACCCAGTATGGCCCTTCCACTCCTATTTGTCTGTGACTTCCTCTTTATTCCTGACTCTGGGAAGTGGCCCCTCACATCCAGCTTCTGATCTCCCATCACATCCTTGCCAGATGGGAGTGGGTCTAGGGTACTGCCTGCCCAAGGCCTGAGCTCCCTCATAGCACAACTACTGTGACAACGGCTCCTGCTGACAAAGTGTCCCTCAGGTGCCAGGCATTGTGCTCACATACTGCACAGGACCAGAACACAAATTTTAAGGAGGTCTCAAGATTGTACAAGTCCAAAGTCCTTAAATTTTGTGCCTGAGGGACTCACTTCATTTTAGTCCTGACCATGCCAATAAGCACAAGCAAAAATTTTTTTTTTTAAACTGGAAATGAACTCAGGACCTTGTGCTTGCCAGGCAGGCCCTGTGCTACTGAGCTATATCCCCAGTTCTCATATGTAAAAAAAAATTTTTTTTTTTTTTCCTGTACCAGGAATTGAACTCACAACCTCACTCTTGCCAGGCAGGCGCTGTGCCACTGAGCTAAATCCCCAGCCCTCACATGTAAATTTGATCGCCCCCATTTTATAGATGCAGAAACGGACTCGAAGGTCAATTTGTCAAGGTCACACGGTTTGGGACTGGCACAGCCATGTTTTTCTGACGCTTCACCACCAAGCTGTATTATTCCATTCACCTTAGCCCGGCCCAAGTCCGTGGACAGCTCACTGCCCAGGATTTTCCAGAAGGTCGCGAGCCTTCTTGCTCAGACCGCGGGACGTCAGACCCAGTTCCACTGGACACCTGCTGGCCGCGGGAGAAGCGGACACGTGTCCTGGGCAGCAGCCGCAGAAAGAGGCTGCGGCCAGAGCCAGCCGGAAGAGGGTGCGTTTCCGCATGTGTCCACAAGATGACGCCCCAACACCGAGCCACTGACCTCGGGGGCCGAGTGGGCGGCCCCAGCCGGGAGACCAGGGAGGGTCGGTCAGGGTTGGCCACCCGCCTGGGTCTTCAACCCACTTCGGCTCTCGGAATTTCTGTGTTCCCAGCCCCCTGCCGCACTCCCCGCTGGAGATGGACTGGAGAGGGGAGGCGAGGAGGCTTCCCAGGGCACTTGGGAGAGTCTTCCTTCTTTCCCCTAGAAACTGTCTCTTGCCCGTGCCCGCTCATTCCCTTTCTGAATTCCCCAGGCACTCCCTGTCACTCCCACCGCTTCAGCTTCTGCCAGTCTTCAGAGGCAGGGACCATTAGGGCCGATTCCACAGATTTGGTGATGCAAATACATGCAAATGTATGCAAATCGCCATGTAAAGGAGGCTTGCCACTGTGGTTCTAAGTGGCTGTCACAGCTTCTCTGACACCTGTTCTGAGACAGCTGCCCTGCCCCCTCCTGCTCAAGCTTCTATCTGCTATTTGCCCCCCTTTCTTCCTCCTCCAGGGCTCTGGCTCCTGGACCCCTTTCCTTCAGGGACCCTGGCTGGCTTCTGACTACAAAGGACTCGCTCCTCTCTTTAGAGGGGGCAAGGAGGCATGCATGTTTACTGGGCACAGATTTTGGCATCTGATAACTCCATCATGTCCTGGCCGTGTGACTGTGAAAAAGAAGTTTAACTTCTCTGTTGGAATTCATGATAATACTCGCTTCAAAGGTGTTGCACAGATTCCATGCTACAGGGCACGTAAAGTGCTTATGTAGTGCCTTTCAACCCTGGGAGCCTGTGGCTGTTAACGCTGTGATTGTCACTGACCTTCTTGATCATCATGTATTGCAGGCTGGGACTTGGAGACAGATCTGTGATGGACACAGCTCAGCCATGTGCACATGTGTGCATCCCTGTGGGTGTGCACATGCGCGCATGCACACACACACACGCACACAGCTGACAGCCTCATGCGCTGGTGGGGCGCACGCGCGGGTACACACATTCAGAAACACACAGGAGGAGGCTGTGGGAGGTGGAATCTGAGTCATCAAGACCAGAGCTGTGGGTGGTGCTTTTGTCCTGATTTCCGGACCTCAGCACTGCATTTCGAACAAGGAAATGGATGGAGGATGGCACAGCTTACCCACCAGCTGAAGGGCCAACTGTGGGAGCCCCTTTCTCGCATCTGCCCCTTCCCCAGGCCTGCTGTCCTCCTGGTCCCAACCCAGTTCCACGTCATCATCTGCTCCTCTTCCTGTGCTCCTCTCCCTCCTCCCTCGAAGCCCAGCAGGTGGGGTAGGGCAGGTCCTGTTTGCCTTGACATCAGAGCAGGCTCTGATTATGTCACAAGACAGGTGTGTCTGCAGTGACTGCTTCCTGAGGAGGCCCTGGGTGATTGAGGAGGAGACTTGGGAGACAGCATAGGGTGCTAGTTAAGAGCCCTGCCCTGGGAAGGAGATAAGCCCAGGTTCAAGTCCTAGCTCTGGCTCTGTGTTACATTTTGCAGTTGTTTTAAGCTATTTGGGCTTCAATTTTTTTGGCAGTGAAAGGAAGCCAGTCATGCCTAACTTGTGGCTTTGTGACTTCCCTTGAGATCATGTATGTAAACATGCACTTCATTCAGGGCTGCCCAGGTCTGGACAATGCTGACCGGCAGTGGGGGCAGATCTGGGCAGCCATACCATCAGCAGTTTGTCTTCTTCCCTGGAGCTGTTGGGAGAAGGCCTGAGGGAAGGACAGGGACAGTTCCACCCAGTACCTGGGGCTTCAGGGGCCACCTTCTAGGTGCGTGTGGGCTGGGAGATCATAGGCAATTGTCCAGCTTTTCTTCTCCGCCTGGAGATGACTAGTCAAGATGAGTTGGAGCCATGACCTTGGAGAGAGGAAAGAAAGGACGCTGCTGTTCCTGTGTCTAACCTCCCAACAGCTCCGTGACCTAGGTCTCCGCATCCCCAGCATACAAGACAAGAAGAAATGGAGTAACTGCCCCAGAATGCACCATCTGTGAGTAGAGAAACTGGGATTCCAGTCAGCTCCCAATCCGTGTGTTCTACCTTACCTCAGATATCAGTGGTTTCCACTGATTCATGTGGACTCCCTGAACGTGCCATCAGCACTTGGTATCTGCTCCTCAGATGTGCAGCCCCTGTCCCCAAAGCCACTTAAGGCTTCTCCAGCCCTAGAGGAGGAGGGGTCTTTATTTCCCAGGTCAGTCTCTTGAGAGTCTGGTTCGAGAGAGTTAATCCATTGCTGGGAAGAATCCCCAGGTGTATGCACCTGGCTCCTAGCCAAGGTTCTATGACATCAGGGAAGGGACACAGGTGCAGGGGACACAGGTGCATGAAGATGGGGGTGGGGCAGGGGCAACCTAGACACCTGCTGAAGTTCAGCCCAGTGCCAGTGAGGGGTGGGCAGGGAGGGGAAGCAGCAGATGGACAGGGTCGGTGGGGGTGGGGATGCTGAATTGGCTCTGCAGCTCAAGGTGACTCGAAAACCTGCCAGGAAGAGGAAAGTATGAAGGAGCAGAACAGGAAGAAGGAAAAGAAAGTCACAGTGGAGGAGAAACTGAGGCAGCTGAGGGCAAGGATGGAGGGGTTGGGGTGCTGGACCAAGATGGGAGAGTGTGCAAGCTGTGGGTCAGTCAGCACAGGCTAACTTAGCCCAAGCCTACCATACCGCAAGTGCTGTGTGGCTAGCGGCTACACACAGGGAGCAATTAGTGCCCATCTACAGTGTCTCTAGTCCCCCTCTACTGACCCTAAACCTTACGCAGGTGACCAGGCATAGGGCCTTAGTCACTGATGGGTCTGGGAGGGCTTGGTCAGAGGCAAAGAAAGGACGCTGCTGGTTCCAACTCCAGTCTGATCACATGCTTTTTTCCCCTAAGGTAACAGCCACCCTTTTCCTCTGCGCCCAGCTACCTTGTTCCTTGCACATAGTAGGTGCTCAAAGAATCTTCATGGAAAAGATAAATACTGCTTGTCAGGTGGCTGGAAACTTGTTCAGTAATTACACCTCCGCTAACTTCCTGTCAGCAAATATTTCTAGCGCATCCACCTTGTGCTAAGCACAACAAGACCCAGTCCCTGCCCTCATGATCTCTCACATCAGCAGAGAGTGCGAAGGGGCAATGAGTGTTACCGAGGTGACTTCAGGGACATTTCCAGACCAAGGCCCATAGGAACAGGCAGCCAATGCTTGGAGGAGAAAGCTGTGTGTGGTTAGCCTGGGTTGGGGAGCCAGCCCCTGGGGCCCTCTGCAGCAGGCCCTTCCCGGCCCCAGCGGTGATTAAGGTCCTTGTGGCTGGTTACTCGGCAGCCAGGCCGGAAGAGAAAGCCAGTAATTAACAAGCTGGCACTCACACAACCGCATGTCAGCACGCCCAAGCGCTGGGATAGCTGTCTGTCAGTCGTAGCTGCTGGTGGAATTTTTTAGACAGCTGGGCTCAAGCCGGGAAATGAATATAAGTTACATTTCTATGCATCGTTGTTCGTGGTGGTAAAAAAAATTAATCAGTGACATAGCTGTGACACATACTCATTTAAGAGTCTACAGAGAAATGTTCATTTGTCAGAGGCAGCAAAGAAGAGATTATGTGTCAACCGGGGAGGGGTGAAATATTTATACAATGGCTAATAAACACCGGTGTGTAAGGGGGTCAATTGATTGTGTCAGTGGCCACATGACAAATGTACCATTGAGCGGCCATGGGCACTGCCCCTGTGCCCGGGGGCGCCATTCTGATGACAAATACAAAATGTGTTACTGTTAATGCTCCCCACCGACCACCCATGCAGCCCTCTTTGCTGGCTGGGCCTGAAGATTGCTGGGAAGCAGAACTCCTCTGGAAGCTGCCTACCCCCAACTTCATTAAGTTGAGTTTAAAGTTGGTAAATTACTCCCCAAATGCCAAAACAGCTGCAAAAATCATTTCTTTGTGTGTGCTGTTTTTTAAAACTTCATGTTTTTGAATTTCAAAAGGCCAGAAGAAATGACTGGCCTTGCTCTCCGCCTCTACCAAAACCTATCACCAAGGTGGCCCATGTAGCCCTTGGCCCCACCCGACTCTGCGCACCAGCTGGCCCTGTGGTTGATTTTCCTGCTGTCACAGCTGAGCCAAGCCCCACCTTGTTCCTTACACAGAGCGGAGAGTCCCTAGGCACACTGACCCTAGGCAAGCTGATCCATCAGTCCTGGACACTCACCTCTCATCTCATAAGGGGACACCTGACCCCTCAGGCAGGAGGCTCCTTCTCAAGCCGATGTCATGAGAAGCAAGTGCTGGGGGCAGCTTTCAAGCCAGTCAATCTTTCCAGAGGAGGAGGAGATCATCCTATCAGTGCTGGCTGATTGCTACTAGTTTCTGAGTCTTGATCATGTACCGGGCTCTGTATCAACCACTCTCCGTGCATTATTTCCTTCACACAGCCCTTGAAGTGGGTCTAATTATTGTTCAGAATAGGTGAAGAAACTAAAACCTGTTGGAGGCCTGTGATTTGAACCCACTGGGAGGATGCCAGAGCACAGCATTCTTGGTCCTAGTTCACCTGTATGATCTGTTGCAGTTTTCTGTCTTGCGGTTAACACCAAAAAAAATCTTAATTCCCTAAGCTTAATTCAGATTTTAAGAAATGAGCTGAGAATACTGGGAGACTGTAAATTTCTACAGCATGGGGCTAGCCCAGACTCTGTTCAGAGCACGCACTCCAGAAAACTTGGCTGATTCTATCTCCTATCTTACCTGGTGCAAGTAGAGCTGCTTCTGGTCCCTCAAGTATCCCCCGTCATCATCCTAGTTTAGAAACTTGGGTGTTGTCATCCCCTGTAGGCTGAGAGAGGCCCCCTCCATTCTGTTGCACCTGATCCCAGCCTTGAGTTCGCTGCTGGTTGCTGTAACACTCCTATCATTCCTGTGACATCCAACATCCGTCATCTGATTTGGGATGGGCTGACACTCTGAGGAAATAGTTGCAGATGAAATTTCACACGTCTCTGTGAATGTGGAGATTGCAGATAAGTGCACGTTGCAACTTGTTTTTACTTTTTTAAAATGAGATTTCTCCCTTACAAAGTTGTACTCCTCCTTGGGGTTCCCAACCATGGGGCTGCTTGTAATATTAACAATAGCGATAATAATAGAGGTTGCATTTATTGAGTATGTATTTCATGCTAAGGGCTTCATGTATTTTGGTTAATCCTCACAATGATCCCATTTTACAGATGAGAAAACTAAGAACCAGAGAGATAGAGTAAATTTGCCCACAAATGCATAGCTAGTAGGATTTGAACCCAGGGGTCCCACTTCAGAGTCCTAGACTCTTATTCATGAGGTTCAAGTTCAACCCTGAGGCACAGTAGTGGCCCCACCCAGCCCAGCCCCTGGCTTCAGCCACTTCAAACTATGTTAGCTCCCCAGCTGGCCTTGTGCTGTTTTGCCTCTGAACCTTAGTAGATGCCATTTCCACAGTCTGAAATGCCTTTCCTGCTGCCTGCTCTCAGATGAGTATCTCACCGGGCATTGCTGAGGGGAAGCTCGGGCTGTCAGCTCTCACCCCTTCCATGTCACCCCTAAGCCACCAGAGGCTCCCCCAAGCTCTGGTCCAAAGGTGTCCTGGAAGGCTGCCTTCCTACACCCCCACCCCTGCAGGGGTGGCTCCAAGGGCCTAGTACCAGGGATGGCTGAGAAGCTCCTGCATGAAAATGAGCAGTAGGGCCAGGGATTTAGCTCAGTGGCATAAGCGCCTGCTCAGCAAGCGCAAGGTCCTGAGTTCAATTCCCAGTACCAGAAAAAAAGAAAAGAAAAGAAAATGAGCAGTACCCTCTGTCTCCTTCCTGCCTGCAGCCTCCAGAGCATTGTTACCACAGATCTGACCAGGTCCCCACCTGCCACAGCCCCACCTCCAGGAGCGCCTCCCCTCCCCTCTTTCCCATTCATTCTCCTCTGTCCCGCCTGGGCTCCAGCCACTGCTTCACTTACACTGTCCTTGAACAGGTTGGGCTCCGTCCAACCTATGGACCCATTTGCCTGAATGTTCTCCCCACTTCCTTCTCTGCCATCTGCCCTCTACTAATCTTTCAAGATTCATCTCACAGACCCCTTCCAGGAAGATTTCCTAGATTTCCCCCACCTGGCCTAGTTACTCTGGAGCAGGAGACTGAGCCACTGGGCCCTGGCGTATTCCTAATGCCAGGCACAGGGGAAGGGCCCGTGAATATTTTTTAGATGAAGGGGTGAATATGAATAACCTGGAAGTGCAAAGAGCTCCATGAAGAGATTTGTCCAAGGAACCTACACTCCAAGGATGAAGTTCTGGAGGTTTGATCTGAGCAGGGGGTTTGCCTAAGCCTGAAAGAGCCTAGCAGGGTTAAAATCTGAGACTGTTCAATGAGCATTGTTTGAATTATCACTGTATCTAGCATCTAAATACCCTGTGTGACACCAGGCAAGTTACTTAACTTCTCTGAACTTGGCCACCTCATCAGTGACAAGGGGGATAATAATATTGCCAACCTCATAAGGTTGTATTGGAGAATTAAATGAGATAATTCAAATTGTGTATGGAGCTCAACAATGATTTGCTGTTAAGAGAATGAATGGAGCACAGTACAGTGGTACATGCCTATAAATCCAGCACTGTGGGAGGCTGAGGCAGGAAGACGGCAAGCTCAAGTCCTGCTTGCGCAGCTGTCTCAAATAAAAAAGGGCTGAGGATATAGTTCAGTGATAGAATGCCCCTGGGTTTGATCTCCAGAACAGAGAGAGGGAAATGAGTAGAAGAGCTGGGAGGGTTTGCATTTTAGATGACTCCAGGCCTCAACCTCAGCATCCTCTGTCAGGGCATAGTTAAAATCACTGCGCTGTGAGGACCTTACATCCTGGGTCCAGCTCTGATCCCCACGGGCTGTGTGACCTTAGACAAGATTCTTTCCTCTTAGAATCTTGGTTTTTTTCCCCTTCAAAATAAGGACATTAATTCCTTTCCCAGAACTACCCAATAGGATTATTGTGGGAGATCATATGAGATAATATATATGAAAATGCTTTGAAATATGCTCAGGGCTATATAAATACAAGGGATTATGGTTATCTACAGGCAGTTTGTAAGGGCTTAATTATTAGCATTCACAGGCACTGCAGCTTTGGCGCAGCCCTGCAGATGTACCCTGGGCAGCTCCTCAGCAGGAAGGCCTCACAGAGAAACTGAGGCGGGGTTGCTAGCATGCGTGCAGGGATCCTTGGCAGTGGAGGGCACAGAGGTGGAACAGCACTGGTGGCTCCTCTCAGGCCTGGTCCCCAGTCTTGGGACCCCCACACATGCTCGCAGAGGCGGGATTCTGCAGGAAGAGGGGCAGACACCCCCAGCATCAAGTGCAAGGCGCTCTGGCTGCTGCCAGGAGTGGCTCTTCTGCTTTGGTCCTGGCGGCTCCTCAGGCTGGAGGAGCTGAGACAGGCTCCAGCAGGCAATGACTTGGCATTTGCTAGACCTGGCTGGCTGATGAGAGCCTCACTGCATTTGCAGACCCAGGGCTGTGTTGTCTGAAGGGTGAGAAGGCCGGGTCCAGTCTCAGAGCCAAAGCAGGGGCAATGGTGGCCCTACTCCTCATCAGGAGGGGCAGCCAAGGTGGAAAGGATGGATGGACGGCTATGGAGAGAGGAGGTGGAAAGAGGAGGGGTGGAGAAGTGTCTTGAGATACTAGAAGTCATTCACAAGAAGGTGGGGATGGAGACTCAGAAGGAGGGGCTAAACCACAAGGAGCCCCGGTGCTGTCCTCCTTTATTTATTCATTCAGTGTCTTTCGCAGCACCTACTCCTTGAGGGGCAGTGAAGATAGAGCAGTAAACAGGAAGCAGCCGCCCTGGCCTTGAGGAGTTTCCAGTCTGGCCAAGGAGGCAGGCACAGATATGTGTTTCAAGGCGGAGTTCAGGAGATTTAGAGGGAGGTAAAGAGACTCTCCCCAGCCTTGGTGGCTAGGGTAGACTCAGCTCAATTCAACAAATATTGACTGATCACTTCTATGGATGAATCAATACACAAAGTCTCTGTCCTCAAAGCATTATTGTTTAGAAGGGAAACTGTCCCAGGAAGGAGGAATTATACCTATAAAGGCAGAGGCAAGAGAGGCCAAGGCGGAATTGGAACACAGTCCCACGCCCCGTGAGGGTATGCAGGGCTTGGTCTAGGGTAGAGAAGGGTGTTCAGGTTGGCATGGTTGAAAGGCCCCTCTCAAGTATCCATTGGCAGCATGGCGGGTGAAGAGTGTCCCTCACAGCCTCTGTCCCCCATTCTGCACCAGCAGGCTGCCTGGAAGGGAGGGAGGGTGCATCGAAGCTGCATGTCTCAGCAGCTGCAGAGACTGTGTCTGTCACTGACCAAATGTGGGCAGGACCGAGTATCTTGTGTCTGCCTGACGCCTCTTCACACCTTTATTAGCGTCGGTGGTGAGCTGGCCAGGAATGAACAACAGTAGTGGCTCACGTGGACGTGGCACCTCTGTCCATTTCAGTTTCGCAAGAGATCTCTCCGGCAAGCAGCGCCAGGCCTCCCACTCCCAGGTTACAGGTAGAGATATTAATAACAGCCGACGTTACCCAGCACCCACTGTGGAGGCTCAGCGCATAGATCTCCTCAGTGAATGCACTCAGCAGCCATCCCTGCTTCACAGACTGAAGAGACCAAGCAATCGCCCAAGGGCACACAGCTTGTAAACAGCAGAGCTGGGACTCAGCCCCTTTCCCCCTGACCTCCTGTCCTTTCCCGGGCCACCTCGGCCTCTCCTTCCTCCTTTCATCTATTCCTGAAGAGTAGGGGTAGCAACTTGAATGGGTAGCTTGCCCAAATGGGTAGTAACCTGAATCTGCCAGAACAGCCCCATCTCCTGAGCTCAAGATGCAGATTTGCCCCTTCAGGCCTCTGTCCATGGCGAGCTCTGTGCTCCCCTTAATTCTTCCAGAGCTGGGACCCCCTCCTGCTACCATCTCAGAGCCTCACTTGGTCAGAGCAGCCAGGAGAGGCAGAATCAACGTGCAGAGAACTCGGTAATAATCCCAGTACAGGCAGCCGAGCTGCTGTATAAAGAGAGATTAAAAACTCATCGGGTTGAGATGAGGAAGTAATTCAGCCGGTTGGCCACAGTGGGAAAGCCTGCGACTGCAGGTGCTAGTGGTGGTACATGTGAGCCAGTGCTAAGGATGCCAGCGTCTCTGGCCTTGGGAATCTGCATCCCCACCACCACCTCAGTTCCACCCCCAGAGCCACCTTCCTTTGTTGCCTGCCTTGAAGCCAAGGCTGACAAATCCCGGTCCCCCAGGGAGCACTGAGGGGGTGGCAGGCTGGGGGAAGCCGAGAGCAGTTGCTGCCTAGCTCCACACCCTGGTTTATTTTCTCTGCAGCGTTGAAATTATTTTGCTCATTTATTTGTTTACCTGCGTTCTGTCTCCTCACCTAGACTACAAGCCCACGGAGGCCAGGGACCTGTTCATCTGTGTACTTCAGTGTCCCCAGCTCCAGGCATGCAGTAGGGACTTCTTAATGCTAAATGAATCCAGACACCGACTAGGATCCTGGCTCCAGACACTCCAGGCTTTATGACCTTTCTGGGCCTCTGCTCCCTTAGCTGTAAAATAGATAGGGAAGCATCCCCCAAAGGAGATCTCGGCCCAGCTGCCGGTTTCTAGGAAGCACTTCCTTAAGGATTCTGTTGAACGTTTAGAGGAAAATGGAAACTGTGTCTGACACGCGAGGCGCCATCAGGGGGCGCCCTTGTGCAAGGCGCGGGGAGTCCTCGCCTTCCGCAGGCTCCAAGGCTAGCGCGTCCAAGGCCGCCCCCACTCGCCCGCCCCTACCTTTGAGGGGTTACCGCCTCCCGCTCCAGCCCGCTCACACCCCCACTCCAGCGCGTGTCCGCGCTCTCCGGACCGTCTCCGCAGCCCTGTGCCCCTCCCCCACCCGGCAGACTCCTTCCGCCCACGCGGCCCCATATGCTGGGAAGAGCCTCCCACTCCCCATCTGTCAAGCCACTTCCTTGCCCCCATTCCGGGCTCCGCCGCCGTCCCCTCCTCCGGGAAGCCGGTCCTGATTGAGAGGAGGGGTGAGCCGACTTGGCCGGACACCCGCCCCAGCCCCACTCTCCCGAACAGCGAACAGCGGGCTGGGGTGGGGGTGCCCGCTGCTCTGTGCAAACCGCCCCTAGGAGAGAGCCCAGAGCCGGGGGTTCCGCGCAGATGAGTACTCTGCGCGCTTCAGATCCGTGGGGAAACTCTGGCCAGGCGGGAGCGCGAAGGACCCCTGGTGACAGCCGGGGGGCGGGCGGAGCGCGGGTCATCGCGGGCGGCTCTACAGGCCCCGCCGCCCTCTGTCCCAGATCCCGGAGTCCCAGCTCAGGGCAGTCACCTAAGGGACCCCGCGCACGCTCAGAAGCCTGTGCAAAAGCCTTGGTCACGGTCAGGAGGGACGCCCGCAGGTCCTGGGGGGCCCTATGCGGAAGAACGCACTCTGCTTTTCTCGCCTGAAGGATTGGTTTCATCTCGCAGATTGATTATTGCTGTGTGTGTGTGTGTGTGTGTGTGTGTGTGTGTGTGTGTGTGTGTGTTTGGGCATTAGTTTTTTTAAATGTACCTTGCTTGTCTAATGAATGTTTGATTGCACCTACATCCGGAGGCTGTTTTAATGAAAGGTAAAGGCTCCTAGAGGGAAATAAATAAATAAAGGATCGTTCCCCATCCCTCTGCACCTCCTTCTCCCAACAACC
Source organism: Chinchilla lanigera (assembly GCF_000276665.1). Lineage (NCBI taxonomy): Eukaryota > Metazoa > Chordata > Mammalia > Rodentia > Chinchillidae > Chinchilla > Chinchilla lanigera. The sequence goes on along the minus strand of NW_004955415.1, from coordinate 12,075,471 downwards.
CTCCATCCACAGCTGTCTTCTGAAGCCTTATGCCCTCGCGGAAGAATTCCGTTCCTGTTTGAATGTTCCCATGTAAATGATGCTCTCCCGGGGAAATCACACCCTTCAATCGGTCAATCGCAGGGCTTTTATTAAGGGTGTGAAGGGGAGATGAATGAGGAGAGGGAACTCTGAGGGGGAGAGGGAGGAGTGAGGATGGAGGAGCAGGAGCTTTTTCTCTCTGCTGCAGGCCAGACTGTGCCTTTATTCACTTGCTGAGAGCCTGTTCTGTGCCAGGCTTTGGGCAGAGCTCAGGAGAAATCAGGCACAGGTCAATGCCAATGTCAAGTTTAATTCCTCTACCAGTTCACCTACCATTTGTTTAGCAGCCCAGTGTCACATTCTGACCCTGGGGAATTTACTGAACTTCAGAGAGCCTCAGTTTTCTCATCTGTAAAATGGGCGTAATAATCATATTTATCTCAGGATGTTTTGGGAGGATTAAATGAGACAATGCATGGAAAGTGCTTAAAGGAAGCACTCAGTGAAAGTTGGCTGAGACTACTCTGTAGCGATCAGTGTAGGGGCTATGAGAAGGGAGAGTGAACGAACACAGACCAAGGAGTTTAACAGAGGGTGGGTAGAAGCTGCACCCCTCTTAGAGGTAGAACATCTGCATTTTTGTCCCATTCCTCAGTAAACAGCTCTTCGGCAGGCAGTGTTCACTCTGTGGGTACGACTGTGAGGCTGATAGACCTGGTTCCCGTGCACAGAGAGCTCATGTCAGCGGTGTGTGCGCACGTGCGTGTGTGTGTGTGTGTGTGCGTGTGTGTGTGTGTGTGTGTGTGTGCAATCTGTACAGGTGAGCAGGGCTGGGACACAGCAAGCACCGCAGCTGTGGGAGCACTCAGAGGGGCGCCCCACTTGGCCTGGTGTCCTAGAGAAAGGCAGTTTAGCCAGGCAAAGGTGCAGATAGGGCGGAGGGGTTTGGGAGGGATGGGAGCAAGAACATTCCAGGCCTGTAGCATCTCCTCTTGGAAGGCAGAGATGAAGAGAGTGAAATCATGGCTGACTGTCGACCTAGAATCTCAGTCTCCCATCCATTGTGCTTAAAGAAACAGCTTTGGTTGGATGTCTGGATTCACATTCCAGGTCTGCTATTTACTAGCTCTTTGACCTGGGCAAAGTTATTTAACCTCTCTGTTCCTAGGTTCCCTTTTCTGTAAAGTGAGTATATTAATAAAAAATGGGTAATAGTACTTATCTTACTGGGTGGTTGAGAATGAACAAGGTGGCACTTGTTAAGTGCTTAGCCCAGGCCGGCCTGCGGTTACCATTCAAGAACTCCGTCTTGTATTATTCTTCACTTACTGAAGATGTGACCATGGCATCGGGAGGGTGAGAGGTGAGTAGGAGGTGCAGATCATGAAGGACTTTATGATCCACAGGAAAGGGTTTGGACAAACCCAGAAGCAGTGGAGGACCGGAGGGACAAGAGCAAAGCTCCATCATCCTGGCTGTCATCCCTGGCTCCTCTCTCTCACACTCCGCAGCAGTTCATCACCAGCTACTGTCACTGTATCTTCCTGAGTTATCCAGCACCTAACTATGCCCTTCCACTTCCACAGCTCTCACTGTGGTCCAGGCCAGCATCATCTCTGCCCTGCATTGCTGCACGGGCCTCCCTGATTTTTTACTTTTGTCCCCTACAGTATTCTTCATGCAGCACGTGTGGGATCCTGCTGAAAGGTGAGATAGATTGAGTCACCCGTCTGCTCAGACTCTCCGATGTCTTCAAATCTCGTTCTGGATCAAAGTCAAAGTTTTTATGGTGGCTCACTGACCCTGTAACACGTGGCCTTCTGCTAAGTCTCTTTCTCTCCTCCTCCTCCTGCTCTACTCTTGCTTGTCTCTGGACTTCCTCAGACATGAACTTGAACTTGCTGAGCATGATTCCAGCTCAGGATTTTGTACTTGCTGCTCCACTTTCGTGGAACAGCTCCAGGTGTCTGTGAGGCTCACTCTCTTCCTCCTTCCTGCCACCCCTTGGGGGAGGGCTTCCCTCCAAACCTACAATAGCAAGCCCGTTTCCTGCCTGTGCACCCTCTGGTTCTTCATCTGCCTTGTTTCTTTCCTTAGCAAGTATCACTCTTTTTTTTTTTCTTTCCGGTACCAGGAATTGAACTCACAACCTTGCACAACCTGCACTTGCCAGGCAGGCGCTGTGCTGCTGAGCTAAATCCCCAGCCCCGCAAGTATCACTCTTGAATGCTGTATATTTGGCTGATTACTTATGACTGCTGCCTCGCCTCCCCATCAGAATCCAAGTTCCATGAAGACAACAGTTTTATTTGGTTCACTGCTGTGCCCCCAATACCTAGAACAGTGCCTGACATAGAGCAGACCCTCAGTAACTATTTCTTGAATAAAGGAATGAATGAATGGGTGGGTATGCACCAGAGAAAGTCCACTCTGGTGCAATGTACAGAAGGGTAGGGCCATACTGGAGGGAGGGAGGGAGGTCTTTGCAATCTTCCACGGGAGGGGTGTGATCTACTCACATGGGCAAAGGACACAGAGCTGGACAGTTGTTTGAGGAGAGGTGCAGGTGTCATCTGCAGGGTTGGGGACTGCCTGGATGTGGGAAGAAGATGAAGTGAAGGATCCTCATTTCTGACTAGGACATCTTGGTGGGTAGTGGTGTCCATTACTGAGATGGTGAAAGGGAAAAGGCTGGGGTGAGTGTTACTGATGAGAGCATCTTGGGGTGGTTGTGTAGATGCAGAGAGGTAAAAGAGATGGAAACCTACTCAGCAGTGACCAACAGGCTCCTAGAGAGAGAGGCGCATTATCACTGCTGCTGGTGAAGATGATGATGCTTTGGGGAGATCTGGCAGGTAGACCAAATGAAGGTCCGCAGCCGAATCTAACCGAAGGTCAGCCTAGGAGGAAGCGAATGGCAGGATGCTCGATCTGACCCCTACACACAGTGGGTGGGCAGGAAGAGGGAGAGAACAGGGGCTGGGGATTTAGCTCAGTGGCACAGCGCCTGCCTAGCAAGCGCGAGGTCGTGAGTTCGATTCCCGGTACCGGAAAAACAAACAAACAAACAAACAAACAAAAGAAATAAAAAAAAAAAAAAAAAAAGAGGAAGAGAACAGTGTGGCCTGAGCTGTCACAGGCCTTGTGGAGGGGAGCACTGGGCTGGATCCTGGGGTAACGGGAGAATGAGGCAAAGGTTGGACCATGTCAGGGTGGTGACAGAGTAGCTCAAGCTCTGTCAGTGGCAGGGAGTCCAGGGTGCAGGATGGATGATGAGGACCACTGTGGACTTCCTCCTGCATCTCTACCCACATAGGGGAGAGGAGCGGTAATTCTAGGCTGGGAAGCAGAAAGCAGTTCCTGACTGGTGATAGTCTGCCTATCTATGGCATGCAGTTAGTTCTGCTCATGCCCATACTAGGTACCAGCTACAGAACTCACTCTCTGGGGTTTATTAGACACCTACTAAAGGGAGCCCCTTCAAGCAAAAGGGCATTTAGAGCAAGGCCACTGGTAGACATTGCCCCATTCATTATTTTTACAAATATTTATTTCATATTTCATGTGCTTCAGATATATTTAGGAGATTCAGTTAGTAATTTACTCACAGCTGGGCATCGTGATGCATACCTGTAATTCCAGCACTCTGGGAAGCTGAGGCAGGAGGATCACATATTCAGGTCCTACCTGGGCAACTTAGTAAGGCTGTGTCTCAAAATAAAAAATAAAAAGGTACTGAAGGTGTAGCTCAGTGTGAAACCAGTACTCCAGAGAACAAAATGGCTAAACATTCACTCAACAACTACGGAGCACCTGTTGTGTGCCAGATACTGTGGTAAGCTGTGGGCATACAATAGGAATAAAATGGAGCAAAATCTCTGCCCTTGTGGAGCTTGCATTCTAGTGGGGAGACAGATAGACAGTGATAAATGCTAGAAGAGGGGACAAAGTAAAGTTGAAATCTGAGACAAGGTATTGGGGAAAGTCTTGGGGATGCCAACTGAGGAAGGCCGGCAAGTGTCAGAGCATGCAGGGCCTTGCTGGCCCTCATTAAAAAAAATGTGCGTGTATACATATAAATATAATATGTATTCCAAATGCTGGAGGAGGCCAGTGGAACTTTTGCTTTTGCTTTTGTGTGCACAGGTTTATTCAGGTGTTCCTTTGGGCTCAGTGCCCTGGGAGAGGGGGAGGGGACAGGAGTGCGCAGAGGAGGCAGCTGGGTACAGCTGTGGGGAGCTCTAGAACTAGAATGGTCCTTCAGGGTTGTCTGGGTGGGGCAGATGGCGGGCCCTTTATATCCCGCATTAGTCTCTGGTGTGGAGACTCCAGCCAGGGGCGTGACCTTGGACAAGGCCGATCTCCCACACTGCTGTGATCCCCCAAGGGCTGAGAGCGGGAGGCTGCCTGCCGACAGTGCCGCAGCCCGGGGCAGCAAGCCTTTCCCTGGACAGTGGGCTGGGCAGCAGTTCACACTGTCCATTCGTGGAGTCAGGCCATTCCCTTTTATTTCCCACCAGAGTATTTATGGAGAATTTTAATCATAAGTGATATAATCTGATTCATATATACATTTTTTTAAAGTCACTCTGATCTCTTGTGTGAAGAAATGGGAGTCAGGGTGAGGAGGGGAGACGAGTTGGAAGCTAGGTACCTGGGAGCCCCAACAGGTCTTGCTGGCAAGCAGCCTTCATGAGACTCAGTTGGGCTCTGGGCTTGTGTGTGGTGTCCCCTCCCCCCCCCCCAGGGGACAGCTAGCAGTCCCCGCTTCCAGCCTGATGCTGTCCCAAGGCCATCCTGTGTCTTGAGCCACAAAGATGGTGGGGGTGGGGTTAAGTGCCCAGGAAGTCAATTCCTCCTGCACCAAGAGCTTCAGCCCTGTGGATACCCCTTCCCCAGCTTCTGCCTGCCTCTTTCCTTTCCCTTTTTTCCCCTTTTTCTTGCTGAACTTCCTTTTAAGAAAGCCCTCACCCTTGCTCAGCTGAAGGACAGGAAAGGAGGTGCATCTGCACCAGCAAAGGCAGCTGTGTGGCTCTGACCCCCATGCTCCATGCCAGCCCCGGCCACGGAACGGGGTGTCAGGAACCCATCCCAGCCAAGAGGAGGGGCCCACAGGCCAACAGGAGGGGTTAGTAGAGGCAGCTGAGCCTCCCACCTGGAGAGGCCTGTCCTGCAGGAAAAGAGTTGAAGTACAGAGCTGGAGATTTTCCTGGGGCAGCCATTGGCAGAAAGACAGGGTGTGTCTGGTTTCCAGTCTCTGTTCAGGTTTGTGACACCTGGCTCCTGGCCTTAGGAAGCCCTGGCTGGCTGGGAGACCCCAACAGCTATTTCACTACCTTACCACATGAATGAACAAGCTGCTTGCCTCGCTCACCCTGCCCAGCTCTCATAGTATTGGAGAAAGTTAAAGCTGGGTAGAGTAATGCAGATCTCTCCAAAGAAACTGGCCCTGCTGCTGGACCCAGGTGTTTGTGAGCTCTTGCACCCACTGTTCCCACTCCGGGGGACATTTTTCCTGGCTCTTTTGAGGTTGGTTCAGTCGCCTTCATCCATGGATCTGTTCACGTCTCGAATCCTCTCTGGTCACCCTGCCTAAGCCAGTTCACCTTCTCCCTCCCTTCTTCCACACTTGTTTTGTTCCCTTGTAAAACACACGTCACCATCTGAAATTAGGTCTTCTACTGGTTTATTAATGATCCTGTTTTTGTATGCTGCCTTGGACTGGATTATAAGCTCCATGAGGCTGGGCCTCTTGCCTGTCTTGTTCATCTCTGTATTTTCTATGTCTAGACTAGTGCCCAGCACATAGTAGGCACTTAATAAATGCTTTGTGAAATGAAAGGATTATGTTTCTTATTCCCCCAAATTACTGATGACCAAAAAGATCCAGGGGAAAGTCACGTCTATGAGCATACATATGACCACGGAGGGGAGAGTTCTTCCAAAGAGATCAGACACAGCCTCAAGGTGCCAGGCCACGAGTCCAGAGCTTGTGGTGGTGAGAAGAGAAAATCATCAGAAGCTGAGGTTCCTGCCGCATCAAGTGCAGGGACTCCCTGAGTCGGATCAAAGCCAGCTTCTTTTGGAGAGCAGGTAAGGGAGAGGAGAAAGAGGGGACTCTCAAAACGATCCCGGAGCTACGCAGGCTGCCCTTGCAAGGCCTCAGGCCGCCAGCTGGGGGCGCCCGACCAAGGATAACGGCATCGTCTGCACAGTTTCCAGACCAGTTGAACCCTGGCTGCCCCTCCTACCAGAAAGGTGTCAGTGCGAAGAAGGAGAATCTTCTCTCTCAGGTGTGACCCAGGGTTGGTGATGAATACCAGAGATGGTAGGATCAGCTAGAATAACATGTCACACGGTGGGCTGCGTTCAGGAATGCTGGATTGGGTAACTGGCAAATTGAAAGACTGCTTCATACTATACCCGTTAAAGAAAAGGGGAATTATCTCATGCCTTTCTTTTCGTCTATCAAGGTGTCAGCGTATGCTAATTACCTGGCAGAGGCTTCAACGGGAAGAGGAAGAACAACTATTATATTTCTGAGGAAAGATTTATCTTTCGTTATTGGCGCCAGTTGGAGGAGGAGGTGGGGTGGTAGGGGGGTCAGAGAGGCAAAGTGAGAACTCTTCCTTGACTTGAATGGAATTGAAAATGGCTTTGAACTGAGGTTTCTCTCCTAAAATTAGAAGTAATAAGCCTGTTGGTAGAAGATTTGCTCTGAGCCTGTGGGCCAGGGGAGGGGGCAGCATGGGCAGGGACCCCATATCCTAGGTGATTGTGGGGACAGCCAGACAGGGGCAGCCGACTGGAGGGGCACAGGAGGCTCTTCTGTTCATCCCAGATTGCATTAAGGAGCTGAATACGGTGGGAGTTAGGGGCGCAGGCTTAGGCTAGAGCAGCCCTGGGTGTGGAGACCCAGCTGTGGCCTGTGGCATATTGCTCCATCTTTCAGAGCCTCAGTTTCCTCATTTATGGGGGAAAATAATCCCTCCTTTATACAGTTACTCTCAGAGCTAAATGGGATTATGCAAATGAATTACTCAGGGTGGCTCAGCCAACAATAGCACGGGTTTTGTTCAACACAGATTTTCTGACCAATCCCTGGGGTTACGGGTACTAGGGAGACAAGAATGAGAGAGGGCTCTTCCCTCAAAGAATTTACCAAGGAGCAGAGGCTCTGGGTCTCTTTTTGCTCCCACTGCCTCAGGGATCCCAATGTAGAGAAAGGGGAAAGGCGGCAGGGAAGGACCCTCAAGATGTCAACAGGCTGTGCTGTGCCCATCGTGATAACAGCAGCAACCTTGACTGAGCTCAAGGGGAGATTTGTTGGGAAGCGCTGGAGGTCAACGTGGAAAAGCCTTGTGGGTCAGAGCTTAGGTGACTGAGCCTTGCAGAAGGCAGGTGAGGGGCTGCCTTTGGGAGGGACTTGTCAGGGACCAAGGTCTGGAGACCAGTAGTGGGGGCCTGGCACTTCTGGTCTCTTTCCTTAGGGGAGGGGAGCCCAGGGACCTAGTGAGCCAACTCCTGTGGGTAGCTCCGGGTGCCTGTGTTGAAGTCCAGTTGTGCCACGCCCTTCCACTCAAGAGCAGGCAGCTGGGGAGCCAGTGAGCTTCAGAGAACAACCTGTGACAAGTGTACAAGCTATGGTAGCAGAGATCTGGATGCAAATCCCACCTTTCACGTTTATCAACCATGTCGCTCTGGACCATTCTGTAGCCTTATTGTGCTTCAGCTAAATAGAAGTAATAAACCCTAACTGTGGTTGTTGGGGAGATTGAAAACAAAGCATTCAAAGCACCTGGCACACAGAGAGCATTCTCAAATGGTAGAGGCAATTACTAAAATTGGTCATCCTTGCCTGTTGTGTCTGATTCAGTCCTGGTCCCGCCTCCACCCCCGTGGCCTGGAGAGGTATTTACTGCTCTGGGGGGGATGCCAGAGAAAGGAATGGGGTACCACCAGGTGTGTTGTGTGGCAGGCAGAGACTTTGAACAGGTAAATGCTGTCAGAGACCAGCAAATCACAGGTGTCTCAGGAACAACAGGAGTTACACTCAGACACCAAAGAACAAACATGCAGCACAAGACGTTTTGCCAAAGCAAAGCTGTTTTGATCGTTCCCGGATGTGACATGTTTCGCATGAGGAAAGTGAGCCTCTTGCACTGAGGCTGCCTAATTGACAGTCAGTGGCTCCACACAGAGTGGCACTGGGCAGGGAGGGAGAGGGCCAGAGCAGCTCCCCTCGCACTCCTGTCTGCCCTCTGGCCCCAGACAAGCCTTCAGCCGCCTAGGCGCTCTCAGCAGAGCTGTCTGCAGGGCAAGGGAGGCCGTGACTTCTGGTGCCTCCAGAGTCTCCCAGCCTTGGCCTCTCCAGCACCATCCTGCAGGTTCCTGGAAGCCAGGCTATGTGCCAGTCTAACTGAACTTCTCGACTTTCCCAAATGCGCCAGGCTGTGTCTGGCCTCTGGGCCTTTCCATATGCTAGCCTCTCTGCCCTGGCTTCCTTTCCTATCCCCCTTTCATCCACCTGGCCAGCAATGGCAGCTGCCTACTTAATAACACAAATGATAGCGCTTACATCTCAGTACTTGGGCTAAGTGCGTCCCAAATGTTATCTTTCTTATCCTCACAACCTACAAGGTGAAAGCAATGACAGTTGATGTGTAGTAGGTGTCTATCATCATTGGCCAGGCCCTGTTCTAAGTGCTTTGTATGAATTAACTCATTCAATTCTCACGACCCCATGGGGAAAGTGACCATTATGGTCCCTATTTTACCCACGAGGACACTAACTCACAAAGAGGTCCAGCAACTTTCCAGGGCTAAAGTAGCAGAGCCTAGGTTCCACCATAGGCTGCCTGATCCCAGAACTGGAATTCAGAATTGCTACCCTGGCTGCCTGGTGAGCATCTTTTAGGATTCAGTCCAGGAGCCACCTCCTCCCAGAGTCTCCGCTTTTCCTTGACTGGGCTGGGAGCTTCCACCCATCACCCTGTGCAGTTTGCCTGTCCCCTCCTCTGCCACACTGGAAACTCCTGTCCCGCGTGGTGCTGTACTCTCAAAGCCTTGAACTGTTCCTGCCAGCCTAGCACCTCCAGGTATGTCAAAAGCCTGCACAAGTCCTACTACGGCACAGTTCTCTGGTCTCCCTTTTCAACCACAATAACTATGAAACGAACCATGAATATGAACTGGGGTCAAAAATTCAATCACATAAAATCTAGATTCTCGTTTTGGTATGGTGAGTGAGAAGCAATATTTTTCCATCCAACTGAATTAGCACAAAAAAGAGGGATGGGTAAGACTTACTGACCACACCTGACTCTATGGCAAATTGAGGACAAGCCAGACAATCACATGACAGCTACTCCCTGATACTCCGTTTGAGATCTGGGCTGGGGTATAGGACCCCAAGCCCCTTGCCCATCTCCATCATGTTGTATCAGAATTTGTGTCACCACATCTACTTTCGGCCAATGTTGGCCCCGTGCTCAAAGGCCAAGGAGCTGTCAGAGGAGCTGGAGCCTGGGGAGCGGGGAGAATGTGAGGTGCTCTGGTCTCATTCCACACATACTTTCTGTCTTTAAACCATCACAGCACATTTGCTTAAACAAACCCTTGCACCAGACTTTCCTTTCACATTGCCAAGCATAGCTATTGCTGGCTAGTGCTTTTTGTGATGGTAGAGATAACAAAGCTCTGCTCTGCCTTGGAGGGACGGCTGAAGGAACCGGAGCTGGACAGCTCAGAGGAAGGTGAGATTCCAGGGGGCGGCATGTGTGCTCAGGATCCCTGGAGGAGGTCATATTTGGTGCCCCCGTGGCCTTTTCCCTCTGGCTAGAAAGAATACAGAAATGCCTGGATTTACCCTGTAAGCCCATGGCAATTTGGGAAGAGATTATGAGCAACATATCCCTGCAGCACTGCACCCCCAGGTGTGCAGGCTGCCCAGCCCAAGCTGGGAGGTATGGGAGCCTTCCTTTCCTCACCAATAAAATGTAGATAATGATAATACCTTCTTCCCAGGCCTGTGGTGAAGATCAAATGAGAGAATGCAGGGAAACGCGTCTTATATGCTATAAAAGGCTCTGACAAATGCTCATTATTTCTTTCTATTCTTCTCCTGGAATTTATCAAACACTTTATGGGCCCTGGAGGTTTTTTTTTTTTTTTTTTTTTTTGCCTCCATTCTGCATGGCTTTCTCTGGCCCTCGATTCTCCTCTCCTCTCCTGCTGTACTTTAATGAAGACGGGGGAGTGCGTTAGTGTATTGGTTACAGAGGAAGTGAGCAGGCTGGCCTGGGTTTGAATCCTGAATCCACCTTTTCCTAGAGGCACGACATGGGGCAAGTCACACAACCTTCTGGAGCTCCTTCGGCTTTCTACTGTATAAAATGACTGGAGAATGGAAGTTAATTCCACCCAGTGTGGGAGGATGAAAATTAACTCCGCCCAGTGTGGGAGTGCATGCCTGTACTCCTGGCACTCCGGAGACCAAGGCAGGATTATTATCATGAGTTCGGGGCCAGCCTAGGGTACATAGTGAGTTAAAAGCCAGCTTCAACTACATTGTGAGACCCTGTCTCAAAAACAACCACAGCAACAAAAACTTGAACTTAACTCCTAACGTTGATGTAAGAACCAAATGGAATAATTTGTGTAATGTTTTTAGTACTGTGCCTTTAAGAATGTTTGCTGTGGTCTTGTTATTCTCTCTGGTAGGAAAGACTACGTGTGGTTCTATGAGTGATAGGGCCAGAAAAAGGAGACCTCAGACCCAGGGTACCATTACCATAGGCTGCCTCATCTCCTTGTGCAGGAAGGGGTAGGTAGAGAAACAGAGTAGATATTCATGCAACAAACACTTCTCAAGTGCCTGCTCTGTGCCAGACAGTTCTGGAGCTCTAGGACAGAGCTGGAGACAGGGTGGGAGGCCAGAGAAGAAGACGTCTGGCTGGAGTCCCCTGAGGTCTCTGCTTCTCCTGACATCACTATCTCCTGTCACTTGGCCTCAGTCTCCCCAGCTGAGCATCCAGGGGTCACTCGAGCTGGTCCCCAAGCTCCCGGCCCACACCAACATTCCAGATTTCTGAGCCAAAGTGGACAAATGCTGAGTGACACCCTTATCCCCCCTCCCAGCCCACGCGTTCACTCGGGCCCGGGCATCGATCGGCTCGGAGCTCATTAGCGGCCACACAGCCGTCGTCGCATGTCACAGGCTCTTAAAGTCTCCATTACTGAGGGCCCTGGCTCCTCTGTATTTTTAGCCTGCATCTAGAGGAGGTGGCTGGCATCTCCTGCAGTTATACATGTCAGGTTCAGTGGTTTCGACAGTTTCCCAGGCTTCTGGGCACCTGGAGGTGGGGGCACCCAGATCTGCTCCTAGAAGAGACGCAGGTGGGAGGTGTAAGGGTCAGGGCTGGGCAAGGAGTCCTTCCCTCTCCTGTAATCCCCCGGTGCAGTGCCCCGGAGCCATCTCCCAGGTGTGGCTGAGTAGCGCAGCCCCACTCATGTCTAGGATGCTCCGGGAGGCAGGAAGATTAACAGGTCATTGGATGATACCCGAGTGAGGGCACGTGATGCTGCTTTGGGGATAAAACTGAGGCCAGTCAGACATCCCCAAGGCTCATCCACAATCTCTGCTGCGGACAGGTAGAGCCAAGCATGCAGAAGCCACCTGGCAGTGTGTGGTCACACAACGCAGTCAGAGCAGGCGTCTGTCTGCCTGCGGGAGACAGAGTGAGCCCAAGCAGCCGGCCCAGCCTGGGGAAGCATGGGTTCCTCTGGCATTAGGCAAGAGCTGCCTTTTGTGGACCCCAGAAAGCTGGAGAAAGGATGTGATCACAGCCCACCTACTTTGAGATTAGTGTCCTGGGACAGACACCTCAGGCAGGCTGCAGCTTGCTGGGAAGGTAGGAGGAGCAGCAAGGAGGGTAGCAAGTTACCCCACAGTTGGGGAGGGGCCTTCTCCGGGCCTGGGACAGGAATGTGGCTGTGCTGTCCAGGAGGAACACAGGCCTCTGTCAAGGACATAGCTCTCATTTCTTCCTCCCCAGCTGCATGTTACCCTAAGACCTCCTAGTACAGCAGCATCATGGGAACGAAGCGCTCTTCCCCTGAGCTGCACAGGGTGCTGAGTGCTCTCCTTGAGTTTTCTTTTTTTTTTTGGTTTTTGGTTTTTCTCTGGTACCAGGAACCAAACTCACGACCTTGCGCTTACCAGGCAGGCACTTTTGCCACTGAGCTAAATCCCCAGCCCCTCCTTGAGTTTTCCAGTCAACGTGCTGATACTTTGCATGAAGGTGGGAGCTTCTAGTTACCCTTATTTTACAGACGATGCAAATGTAGCTCAGAGAGGCTACGCAACTCACCCATGTTCACGTAGCTGGAAAGTGCCCATGAGAGGCAGTTTCTACCCAGAGTTTAGGCTCACCCTGTGCTGTGTGTAGCCTCCAGATGCCGAGGAGAGGGATGAGGTAAGTTCTCACTCATTCCTCGGTGACATTTCACTAATGATGCAGCAGGAAGAACTGCATCGCTGTGAGGTGTCAGAAGTTTCTGGCTCTGCAGTCAGACTGCAGTTCCGACAAACCCACCCCCCACCACATCTTCCTCTGGGCCTCACTGAGGGGCTGGATTGAGGTGGGAATGGACCGATGCCACATTACACATCTGTTCTAAGCTCCCATTTGATTCTGACAAGGCGATAAGTAATAGTAACAGCAAACATTGCTGGAACATTTCCTCTGTACCAGGCAGATTTTGTGTGTTGTTTCTTTTAATCCTCGTCCTTCCCTGTGAAATATTAGCCTTTTTTTTTTTCCATAGAAGGGATTGCACATACTCGGCAAGTGCTCTACCACTGAGCTACACCCCCAGCCCTTTTCATTTTCTGAGACAATCTTGCTAAGTTTCCCAGGCTGGGTGAAAACCTTTGATCCTTTTGTTTCTGTTTTCCAAGTTGCTGGGATGACAGGTGTGGTTCACCATGAACTGTTTGGTATTTTCCAGAAACAGGTGAGGGAATGAAGCTCAGAACGGTGGGGCAGCCTGTCTAGAGCCTCACTGATAATAGGAAGCAAGGTTGGAATTAAAAATGTGGTCTGTGGTCCTTAACCACTCCCCTGTGTGCCTTCTGAAGGATCTGTCCTCGATGCCTGCAAGTTTGGAGAATAGGAACTTCAGGTACCTTTCAGAGGCAGTGGCGGGGCCTGCCTGCCTTCCAGCAAGCACCTGGTGTTTTCTATTATCCCGACGAAAGGAGTGGCTTCCTGACATCCAGGCCCGAGTAACTGGCCTCCCGTCACACAGTCTTGTTCTGCTTCATCCAGTATTGCTGTCCACTTACCAGCAGGTACTCCAGAGAGCTTCACATGCACAGAACGCCTCTCTAAAGGGAGGAGGGAGAGAGCCCCTGACACCTTTGCTCATCTGAGAGGTGTGCAGCAGCAATGGGGGACATCAGGCACAGGCCCCCAGGGCCTTGTGAGCCTCAGCACTATCTAAAGATTCACCAGGCATGTACTGTTTGCATATCTGTTTAGCATAATGCACCAATCACAGGCGGGGCTGCCCTACACGGCCATGCACGCAGCCTCGGTGGGCACTCTTCCTACTACACAGGTATGCAGCTGGAAGGATTGGGTCCTGGGAATGCTATGGCAAGCAAGGCCTCCACTGGTCCTGTCTCACAGGAGATGCAGCCCTACAGGAGCGAGAGTGAAGCCAGGTGGGAGTGACCTCCTAGTGTGGCCAGTGTGGTGATGGAGAGGAGCAGGGGCTATGAGACCTCGCAGGAGAAGCCCCAAACTATATTGATCAGGAAAGGCTTCCTGAAACAAGTGACTTCTAAACAAAGATCTGAAGGATAAACAAGAATTGCCTGCTTGTGGGGAAAAGAGTATTGCGAGGAGGGAAAAAAGGATAAGCAGCTAATTATAATACAAGGTGATACTGACTATAATTTTAACATGAACAAAGAGCACTGGGGCCTTTATTCCTTCCACTGATCATTTATTCATGACGCACATCAGATAGAGCAGAGAGATGCCCGGACACTGGGAGATCTTCACCAGGGTGATGACCCTTGGTGGGCCTTGAAGGATGAGTTAGAGTCTTCCGGGGTGAGAAGCCTCCAAGAAGAAAAAATTACATGAGCAAAGGTTGGAGATTTGGTAGCATGTTGACTGTACAAGGTGGAAGTTTTATTTTGTTTTTGTCTTTTTGAGACAGGGTCTGGCTATGCAGTTCAGGCTGGCCTTGAGCTCATTTTGTAGTGCAGGCCGGTCTTGAACTCACAATGATCCTCCTGCCTCAGCCTCCCAAGTGCTGGGATTACCAGTGTGTGACACCACGCCCAGCTTACAACATGGTGGAAGTTTAGAACATCTTTCCCAGAGTGCTCTTGGTAGCTCTTTGTCTCTTAAACCTCACCTTGGTATCTAATATGCATTTTTAACATGTCTCAGTTGTCAGTAAGTGCCCAGGTAGGGCTGTTGAATGGATGGACGCATGAGTGCAGAAATCAATGGATAGCTGGAAAGATTAATCCATGTATAAATGAAGGAATAAAAGAAAGAATAAATAATAATAGCAAACATTTTATATGGTGCTTTCCAGGCACTAGATATTGTCCTAAGTGTGTTATATTTATTGAATCACTAGATCCTCACACAACCCTAGGAGATAGGCACTATTATACCCATTTTACAAATGAGAAAAGTAAGGCATACAAGGTTAAGTGTGATGTCACACAGACAGGAAGCAGACAGCTGGGGTTTGAACTGAGCCATTCTGACCTCAGAGGACCCTTGAGCCGGGTCCCAGGAGCAAATTCTGAGAGTTAGGCAACTCTTCGTTCCTCTAGGTAGCTCCTTTCTCACTCCAGAGAGGTTTCTGGGCCAGGCCTTCTCCGGAAATGTGCTGTCTCCTTGCAGTACATCTGGTGGCTGGACTTGGTCCGGGCCATGCCCTGCCTGGCTGGGACAAGAAGAACCTTCGGGCCCCACCCTTGCACCTGCACACTTGCCCTGAGGATGGGACTGCTCCTCCGAACAGGCTGCCTCAGGAAGAGCAGAGAGCGCCCCAGTTCTGAGAGTGGCCCTCTGATCACTGAACAGGAAGCTGGAAGTTTGCCTTTCAGGTTGATTGTATTAGCATTTCTGAAGAGTCCCCCTTCCTGTGAAGTGTATTAACGATTCACGCGGCTGGTCTCTCACCCAGGGCAGGCTCGTCGTGAAGTGCCTCAGATTTCCTAGGAATCCTCCGAGACATTTTGACATTCTGATTGTCACTGCCAACGTGGGCTGCGAAGGAATTAATTGACATGGATGAAACCCTCAATTTCCAAGGGCTGTGTAATAAAATAAAGGTTATTGTACCATTGCAGATTCCACCACTAATGAAAAAGGGCTAAAGACCATGATCACAATATGGCATGCTTAGTGGGGACTTTCATTTCTGCAGGCAACCATCCCAAACTTTAGAGAATAATAATAATGATAATTACTATTTGAGAATTTATGATCTGTTGTGCACTTTACTAAATGCTCTATATCTACCTATGTATTTCACATATCATGACAACCTATGAGAGAGGTGTTGTATTTATTACCATTTTACAGATGAAGAAACTGAGGCATGAAAAGGTAAAGTGAACATGTTTAGTGACTTGTAGCATAAGAAAGGACAACCTTGTGGGTAAAACACATTCTATGCCGTTGGGTACGAGGGAATATTGAAATACCTGAGCAAGGGACTGGGGATTTAGCTCAGTGGCAAAGTACCTGCCGGGCAAGTGCAAGGTCTTGAGTTTGATTCTTGGTACCAGAAGAAAAACAAAAACAAACAAACAAAGAAATACCTGAGCAAGTAGATTTAACATATTAATTATATACAGGGCATTCTGGGTAGTAGAGTATTAGGACTTGTATACACGTTCTAGACTTGGAAAGAACACCACCACTTTTTCCCTCAGACCACAAGGATCACATCCATCTATCTCCCTATCTATCCATTCATCATCCTCCTACTTATCCTTCCATTATCTGTCTATAAATCCACTCATCCATTTATCTATCATCTACTCATCCATTCATGCATCCATTCAGTTAGCCATATATTCTTGCATCTACTTATTTATTGACGTTGGTGGTGTCTCTGGCTACCCCTCCCCAGTTCCTGACATGGCCGGAGGTGTCGCTGTGTTCTGGGACTGATGCCTGCTATGGCTGATGTCACAAGTGGGAGAGAACCAGCAGGAGGACAGAAAGCATGAGAAACAGTACGTGCTCCCTAATCTGTAAAAGCTCATCTACTTTCTCAACTCTAGCCTCCCTAAATGTAAAATGGAGATAACCCTTGCAGGCTGCTGTACATGCAAAACAAGTAAATATGTAACCTGCTTTGGGAATACAAAAGTGCTGTATATATTTATACCCCATGATATCATCATCGTCATCACTAGTACAGCATGTACTTGAACCTAAAATGTCCTTGTTTAGAAAATCAGACTCCATCAAATGAACCATTTCTGATTTTGTTGTACAGAAATTATATAAAACTTACAGACATGAAATTTGGTAAAAAAAAAATCTCGCACACATTCAATTTTACAATAATCTGATCTTTTCCTGTTCTCTTGGAACTATAGGACATGTTGGGGACTAGGAATTGGAAGAAGGAGCAGGAAATAGGTAAAGAAAGAAAAAGAAAAAAAAAGAGTACTTGATCATGAACTGTCATTCCTAGCTTAATGGATAAAATTCCCCAAAGTTACTTTATCTTGGGGTGATTGTTCAAGGCCTAATCCCTGTTGCCTATAAGGAGAAGTGCAGGAATACTATAAGAAAATACGTGCCTGAAAATCTAGGACAGGGTTACTAATCACACACCAAGAATGAAATACCTGAGCAAGTAGATGTTTTGTTAGGGTCTAGATCTAAAATATCCCCAAAAGTCTCACTGATTGGCTCTTTGGGCCTTATCCTCAGCAGTGGATGCAGTCACTGATGAGTTCTGTTGCTGAATGTCCTTAGCAGATGGGTGCTGGTTGGAAGTGGGTCACCGGGGTGTGACCTGTTTTTGTCCTTGCTCCTCCCTTCTTGCTTTGCTTCCTGGCTGCCATGAGCTGAAAATCTTTCCTCTGTCATTCCCTTCCATCATGATGTTTCTGCCTCAGAGCCAACAATGGACTGAATCCCCTGAAACTGTGAGCCGAAGGAAGCCTCTCCCCCTTTAAGTTGCAAGTGTCAGGTATTTTGTCCCAGAGATAGGGAAGCTGACTAATACAACTATAGTAAGTACGGGCTTTACAGACACTGTGTATCAGTCAGTTTCAATTAAGTTATGCTGTGGTATGATCCCTAAAATCTCAGAGACTTGTGACAAATGTTTATGTCTCCCCTATATTACACGTCTGTCCTGAGTCAGCTGCTGCTGTATTACACTTTTTCATTCTGGAGCTCAGGTAAACAGAGGAACACATTTCTCTCACATCTTATTGGCCAAAGCTGATCACATAGCCAAGGCTGACACCAGTGAGAAGTGTATTCCACTTTTACAGAGGAAGCCTACAAATTTTGAACAATAATACAACTTTCTATAGATTGTAACTATGCTACGCAGGCATGTGAACTTCACAGGGGTTGGAGAGAGGGCTTTACAGGAAGAGGCACCAGCTCAGGCAACAGCTATCTGGGAGTTCCTCTGTCCTGAAGGTCCACCACCCCCCACAGCCTGCATGGATGGTTTCTGTGTCCATGGCTTTTGCTTTTCTGCTTTTTTGCCTTGAGTTGTTTGCTTCCTCGTGACTTTGGCTTCCCTTTCGTGGTCCTTTTGCTCTTCTTTTCTCTTCTCTCCTTTCCTCTCATCTCCTCTCCTCTTCTCTTCCTTCCTACCTTCCTTCCTTCCATCCTTCCTTCCTTTCCTTCTTCTTTCTTTTGTACTGGGGATTGAACCCAGAACCTTTGCACTGAGCTATATCCCTAGCCCTTTAAAAATTTTTTCAACTTGAGACAGGGTCTCACTAAGTTGCCCAGGTAAGACTTGAACTTACAGTCCTCCTGCCTGGGCCTTCCAGAGTGCTGGGATTAGAGGCATGTGCCACCACACCCAGCTGGCTCTCTTTCTTATGCCCTCTTATTTTCCAGTCTTGCTATGACTTAGCTAGAACTTTCTGTTCAGGAGGCAGAAACACAAATCAAACCAATGCAAGAAAAGGAAAAGGAAGAGAAAGGAAAGGAAGAGAAGGGAAGAAAAAAAGAAGAGAAGAAGGAAGAAAAGAAGGAAAAGGAGGATTTTTGACCCATATATGAATAATCAAGGGTAGAGCTGGTTTTTAGAAGGGCTGGGTTTCTGGGTCTCAGTGATATACTTCCCATCTCTCAGCTCTCTCTGCCATGTTAATTCTGGCTTTGAGCAGACTGTAGCGTCAGCTGCTGGGTGGGCCTCTATGGCGGCGGCCTCTAGTCTCCCAACATCCATTCTCCTCTTCCTCTGATGTGATAGGACATTGGAGTTGGCAGTATGACCTCCTTTGCAACTAGGCATGGTTTAGGACTAAATTCTGGCTAATGAGATGAATACAAAGTGATGTAAGCAAGTTTTGGTGTTTTCCCTTCCTTTTTCCTGCCTTCTGGCTGGCTAAAATGTGCTTGCAGCGGAGACAAGGGCAGCCTCAGAGAGACAGAACAACAAGACAGAAGAAACCAGCGCTCCTGGACTTTTCACTTTTGTGGAGCAGAACTACTATATCCACTTGGCTTTTATATGCGGGAGGATTGAACTTTTATTTGTTTAAATTACTGCTACGTGGGTATCTGTTACAGTAGCCAAACAAGTGCCTTAATTAATCCCCTTCCTTTCCTGAGCCTACTGGTCAAGGCATAAAATTTTCCGACTGGTCAGGCCTGGGACAAGGACTCCATCTGTAATCTGGGGATGGGATCAGCTCACCAAACTCTAAGAGGGGTGGAGGATTGTTCCCCAAGGAATATTAGGTGGGGTGCCATCACCAGAAAACAATTTAAATGCATTCTGGGCAGGCAAAAATAGCGCATGTCTGCCCTACCCTGGAAATCCCTTGCTCCCCGTGTGCTTGCCTTATTAGGGTCCCTGAGAAGAAGGTCTGATTGGGCCAATTCAGGCTTTTCCTCTCACAAGGCCACAAAGTGCCTGCCCTGTACATCATTTGTCAGCTGTCTGGTCATGGTCCCATCAGACATGGCTGTGGAGACGGGTCGCCTTCGGCTGTCCCTTTGTAGCGTGGTGGACAGAGTGGCCAGTGTGATTCACTTATCATCATAGCCTTCTGTCTACTTGCTGTAGTAGTTGGCCCCGGGGGTGGGAAATGTTACTTGTGTCTTTGTTCATTTGGGGGCTGTAACAAAACACCATAAACTGGGTGGCTCATAAATAGCAGAAGTTCATTCCTCACAATTCAGGAAGCTGGGAAGTCGAAGATCAGGGTGTGGGCATTTCCAGTGTCTCTCTTAAATTACATGTCTGTCACAAACCCACTTCATGGTTCATAGCCTTCTCACTCTCTTCATGTGGAGCTCTCACCATCCAATTGTCCCCATGGGCCCAACCTCCTCACAGCATCACACTGAGGACTGAATTTTCAACATATCAATCTTTTACCCACTACGGAGCCCAGGCTGGCCTTGAACTTGTGGAGATCTTCCTGCCTCAGCCTCCTGAGTTCTGGGATGACAGGTGTGAGCCACCATGCCTAGCTCAACATATAAATATTGTAGGGAAGCAAACATTCAGACCATAGGGGTTGAGTCCTCCATGGACAAGGGTAAAAGTGAGACTGGCTAATGGTACTGTTACCTATATCTGCACTGTCTGCCCCAGCTTGCAAAAATCTGTCTCTGTCAGTGATCATCTCTGGAAAACGAGGCGAGGATCCTAGTTGGGTCATCTCTCTGTGCCAAAGGCAAGACACATCCTTCAAATTTACTCCAAACACTCACTGGGGATGACCAGAGTGTTTGTTAACTCCAAACGCCAATAAACGTTGATAAATAATGCTATTAAAATGTAGTATTGCTCTGACACTTTTCTATAACATCTTTCCTCTCACTTTTTCCCCATGTAACATTTACTTTAAGTGGCCCCAGCCAAAAGCCAAACAATAAAACTACAAAGTCTCCAAGAACCTCTTCACTTACGAAATAACTCAAAGATTCAGTTCTCCAGGAAAAGCCACTGAGACATTCCATTGTTTTGTAAACTTTGCAAAGTCTGTCGTTTCTGTGGCTGAGATCTAACTGTACATCGCATTTGAAATTTTGAAGCTTCAATTGCTTAAAAATATTGTAACTGCTTCTCAAACAGGAAAATTGCGTTTAGATTTCCCTCTGTGTTTAACCTCAGACTGGCAAGAGATAGTCTTCAAATTTCCCCAGCAAATGAAAATCACTTTAGGATCGAGATTGCTTAAGGATAGTTCTTTCCATGAGAAAAAGAAAATCCTCAGTCGCAAATACAGTCATACATTCTGCGCTGGGCCATAATGTGGGGAAATAGATGATCATTTCGTCCTACAATCCCCAGCATGAAGGATTGAGGATAGAGACAAGGAAAGACAGTCTCGGATATGAGGTTCAGTCACATCTGAACTGTTGCTAAGGGAATTGCGGTGTCCTGCACTTAATTTTCTTAGAGCCAGCTTCCTGAAAAACTGTACTATTTTCCATATCAAAATTCCTTTCTTCCCTGCAGAGGCTCTGTGCTTTCAAATCACCTCTTCCCACCAGTCTTCTAAGTCATTCAAACTAAAGTGTGATTGTTTGCATCTTAAGGGGAATCAATGGGAACTGGGCAATGCTTTACTTGAAGAAATGAATCAACATTAATGAAATCCGAAGCAATGACAGTCTATTAGATAAGTGTTGAATGGAGGTCTTTTTTGTCTGCTTTAAGCCTGGTTTTACTTGTGATAAATATACCTACTCTCCCCCTCCCCCTTCCTTCCTTACATCTGTTCACCAAACTTCTCTGGGGTGCCTGTTCCCTTCTATTCTCTGAAAGTCTGGGAACAGAAGCTTCCTACAACAGAGAGAACTGAGTCCAAGAAATAGGAATCATAATCATCTAACTGCAATTAGCATTTATTGAATGAGTGCTTTCAGCAAAACAGGGATTGCTCTAGGATCTCTTTGTGGACAGAATTTAATCTTCCCAACAGCCCCAGCAAAGTAGAAAGTCCAATTCCCTTTTCACAGACAGGAAAACAGAGGGGACCTGGGTTGTTGTTTTTTTTTTTTTTACCAAGGTCACACGTGTTAAGGTGCGATACTGGGACATCAACACAGGCAGTCTGAGTTCAGAGCTTTTTGTTCCAAGTGAGATTAGATTAAAATAAGCATATAGGGCAGGCTTTGAGAGGCAAAGCCTTTAATGTGCA
Source organism: Chinchilla lanigera (assembly GCF_000276665.1). Lineage (NCBI taxonomy): Eukaryota > Metazoa > Chordata > Mammalia > Rodentia > Chinchillidae > Chinchilla > Chinchilla lanigera. The sequence goes on along the minus strand of NW_004955415.1, from coordinate 12,054,035 downwards.
CTGCAGGGCCTGAGGAGTTGTGAGGAGGGGCAGGAAGGAGGGCCAGCCTCTCGCTGAGTGCAGAAGAGCCTCGGGTGAGGGAACCGCCGTGGGTCGCCCTAGTCTTGTCCTCGGCTACCCATAAGGTCCCCCTCCCCCACTAGCAGACACCAGAAGCCAGCAGGCTGGCTGCGCCCCAGGCATGGCTCGGTCAGAAAGAGGGGATCTTTTGTGAGCTGCGGGCCTGGTCTCTGTTAATGCCAATTAGCGTTTCTGCCTGCTTGGAGCTGCGGGGCCAGCAGGCTTCTGTGATCCTGGTGGCTAAGGGTTCTGGCCTAGAAACGTTCAGGATGTGGGACAAAAGTCAGAGTCTGAGAGAAGGGACTTTGTCATTGAATGGAGAGGAAATGGGGTTTCACAGCGGCTCCACGGGGCCCTGCAGCCTTGAGGGCAGAGCTTTCTGGGGCCAGACAAAGAGGAAGAGGAAAGAAAGCAAAATCCAGGACTGCCTCTGGCCACCCCCGCTCGTTGTACTTGTCCCATGGCTCACTGTGCAGCGGCAGCCGATGGGGGGCTGGCTCCTGGGAGAAGTGGGGAAGGTGGAGATTGGGCGCTGCCACTCCTGGGCTCATACACCTTCTAAGAGCTCAGCTATGTGGGCTGTGAGTGTCCCTCCCGTACGCTCAGACAGGCCCAGAACACTGGCCTTAGGATCCCTAGCCATCAAGCTCCGGGGCTGGCAGTGGGATAAACTCAAGTAAATGGTGTCACATGAGCAGACTGAGTCCCTAGGAAGAGCTGGTTGTGGGGGTGAGGGCGGGAAGGTGGGAGATGCCAAGAAAACCTGGTCATCCGAGAGGGGGAGGTGATGGACTCCTGAAGCCCCGTGTTAGACAGAAATTTAGACACTAGCACTCCTGGAGACAGGAGGCTGGGACTACTTGTAAAGCAAAGGAAACATGAATTTTTCCCCCCTTTCCTTCCCTTTCTTAATCGTTAGCTATAGATAAGACCCACATAAGCCTGTGGTTTCAAACTTTAGCTAAAGAGAGTATTATATCCTCCACATGGGCTGATAAGGTGCAGGGTCTACAAAGACCGGACCACGGGTGAGAGGCTGGAAAAAGCTCAAGGTCTCAAAACAAACTAAACAGAAAACATCCACCTAGGGAGTAAGCAGGGACCTACTTTGAAGTAGGTCAACACAGCCCATTTGCCTTGTAAAAGAACAAGGACTTCAGAGGAAGCAAAGAATATTCTTTGAAAGGACCAGTTAATCATATAAATGTAACCTGAGACCTCATTCAATGCAACTCGATTGTTGCCACTTTCATGCTCGAAGGTATTCTCTCTCCTTCTCTCCCTCTCTCTGTCTGTCTCTCTCCTTTTCTCTCTCCCCCTCTTCTTCTCCCTTCTTCTTTCTCTCCTTCCAAAATCTATCATTTTCCAATAAACTCTGCTTACTCTATGTGACAGCCTACGTGACTGCTCTGAAGTCTTTCATCAAAGACACAAAGAACCAAGATGTGTCCCCTGTTCCTGGCGGTGTGAGGACTCGGTTTCCCTGAGACACTGCCGCCTGAGGGATGGGCTCATGTCGGCTTGCGAGGTTCTTTCCTGACTGCCTGTCCCCTGAGCTCCCCTCCGTTCTTCTCTGGCACCCTTCCTGTGTCCCCTGCACCCGGCTTCTTCCTCTTACCCTTCTCTGTACTTCCAGCCTGCTTGGCTGGCCAGCCCTGCAGCAGGGGCGAGCATCCATTCTCACATCGCCATTCCTCCCTCCACTGGGCCCCCACCAGGCCCCTGCTTCCTGTGAGAGGGCTGTCCCCAGTGTCACGTGCAGAGCAAGCAGCCACAGATGCCCAGGACCTGGCCTGTTTCTCTTCTCCCTGGCTCCCGGCTCCAGCTCCACCTGGTTGCTCAGCTGCTCTTGAGTGACTCACTCAGGCCCCCCAGGGGCATGCAGGTTCAAGGACACATTGCACCCAGTGCTGGTCTTCCTTGTCCCAGGTGTGACCTTTTTAACCACTGCAAGCAGGGAGGGAAGTCACTGGAAGGCCCCAGGCTCAGGCCAAACTTCCTCTTTTTAAACCCCAGCCCCTTTCTCCTTGAAATTTCCACTCTTGGAGGCTTCTCCAATCTCCCACAGCAACTGCTACCTCCTGCCTTCATATCCCTAGGAAATGGACATAGAGGAAGAGGAGAGGAAGCAATATCCAGGACTGCTTCCAGCCACGCCAGTACCTTCAAGGACAGGGATGAGACCTAAAGGGTGATAGAATACTGGCTTCCCAAGACCCCGACAGCCGCGGCATGATACCTCAACCTACTGCACAAAAGACCATTTCTCTCTGTGACCCCCCACAAAATAAACCCTCACCATTTCCCTACCTTCTCTCATGAGGATCAGGCATTGCTGATGAGCCTGCTTTCACCACTGCTCGGTCTCATCTGAGCTCAGGCTGAAGGCCCAGCATGGCCTCAGTCACCGAGAAGCCTGGCCCAGCAGGTAGGACCTGGAACGGGCATCACACTGACCCAGCAGCACCTGACACTGTGGGGGCTGCCTGGGTCTCTGAGGCTGTGTGGAGTCAGTGGATGGCGGTGTGGCTCTATGCTTTGTGGCAAGCACTGAGAAAGGGACCTAGGCTGCGTGTACATTACGTATGTATGTGGTTTGCCTTGTGCTGCTTTGAGGGGCTCACTTGCAGAAGAGATTGTCCTGCCTGCCGCCTGGGTTGATGTTGGATGTCCTGTCTGTCTGGCTTAATATTCGTGCAGATGGAATCAGAGCCTTTATGCCAGCACACACAGCTCCTGTTTTCTGCACAGTCACCAATGCCTCATCGTCTTGATAAAGAATGCCACGACGATCCCCTTCTACAGCTGAGGAAATGGATGCTCAGAGTAGTTAATACTTGACTAAGACTACAGGAAGAAGACACTGGAGCTGGGATTTGAACACAAATCTGTCTGACTCCAGAGCGAGGTCTCATCAGTGCTGTGCAGGACATCATAGCCAGCATGCTCATCACCTCCTCCAGCCCATCCCAGGGCTTCATCTGAGCTTCTGAGACCAGAAACCGGAGTCACAGGAGGCCAGGTACTTCTGAGGCCTGCCTTGAAGGACCTCCATCCATCGGCCACTACCTTCATCCTGTCTGGTGGCTGGCAGGGGCTGCTTTGACAGCAAAGTTGTCATAGAAGCTTTTTGTCAGCTTGACACTTAGCTCTCCCAGGGAAGGAGTAGATGGCAGCATGTGTCAAGGCCCAGGGGCTATTTCATTGGAGTAGTCAGTGGGCCTGACTCTACTCTTCTATCCAGTGTCACTGCCACCCAGGACTTCTGAGGGAAGAGAGGGAGCCTGTCAGGGAGCTCCATCCTCTGAGCCCTCACCATTCACAGAATAGAGCAAAACTATCATATCTCGGTCATATATTAGTCTTGTTTTCCCAGTTAGTCCGTCAGCCCTTAGAGGGCCGGAGACCACAAATGACCCCTTTTTGCCTCTCCCACTGCACTTAGAGAAGGCCTGGACTTTCTTGGAGCTCAGCCATTACTGCTTGGCTAATTGGACCCTTCTGGACTGTGTTCAGGGCCTGGAGTATGTGTGTGTGTATGTGTGTGTGTGTGTGTGTGTGTGTGTGTGTGTGTGTGTATGGTTTGCTTGTGTCTTTGTGTGTGCTTGATTTACATGTTTGTACACATATGTAGGGCATGTGTGCTCATGACTGTTGTTATGGTTCATGTGCTTGCACTAGGTGTGTAAGTGGTTTGACTCATTCAGCAAACATGTACTGAGACCCTGTCACAGATGGACACCCTGCCCAGTGCTGAGGACACAATGGTGAGTAACATACAGAATGCCCAGCTCCTTAGGGCTGGGAGAAGAGCCCACCGAGGAAGCAGCAGCAGGAGAGGGGTGAAGATCCATGAGGAAGTGCATGGTGGGACCCTGTTGTTAGCCAGTCTGGAAAGACAGGTCTGGGAGGGATTCATGGAGAAAGAACGTTGGCTCAAACTTAGACTACGTTGGGGTTGAACTGTGTCCCCCAAGAAAGATATGTTCAAGTCCTAACCCCAGTACCTGTGAATCTGACTGGATGTAGGTTCTTTGCAGAAACCATTAAGAAGCACTGGAGTAGGGTGCGTGGCAATCCAATGACTGTCCTCGTAAGAAGAGGAAAGTCTGGCTGCAGATCCAAACATGGAAAGAATATCCTGTGAGGTAAGATTAGGGTGCTCTGTCTATGAGCCATGGAATGCCAAAGACTGCCAGTGTCAGAAGCTCCTGTGGCAGAAGGCCATAAGTGACCCTTTTTTGCCTCTATTGTTGCACTTAGAAGAGGTTGGAACTGTTTTGAAACTCAGAGAGGTGTAGAAAGGTTCTATCTCTAGCCCCCAAGAAGGCACCAGCCCTGCTGATACCTTGCTTTTAGACTTCTGGCCTCCAGAACTGTAAGTGAATGCATTTCTGTTGTTTTAAGCCCCTAAGTGTATGGTAATTTATAGCGGCAGCCCCAGGAAAGTAACACAGTGGCTTACTGGGAATCTGTCAGGTGTGGAGTTGGTCTGTAGTGCATCTTGGAAGTAGGAACATATTAGATCATGTATATTTGTACACATGATTTGCATGGCTAAGTGTACGTATGTGAACATTTTGTGTGTCCATGCAAATGCTTTGTGGAGTTTTGCTCTATTTTTATGATTGTACATTTCTGCATGCTTTTGCAAGATTTGTGTGTATCTTCTTGTGTAAATATCACATTGTTTCTCTGGTGTGAGAAGCTGAAAGGGTAAATAAGGGCCAAAATGTATAATAGTATTGTGAAATTGGAAGAAAATTTTCAAATGGGGAAGGATGTAAAGAAGGGGGAGGGGGGAAAGGAAAAAAGGTAAAAGAAAAAAATGAGAAAGGAAAGAAAAAATGGAAACAGAGCTTTTATAAGTGGGGAGGGGAGAAAGAGTTGAAGGGAGGGTAGGGGAATGGGAAAAATAAAAGAAACAAGTTATATCAGATACAGGTACAAATTCTCTATGATGAATGTGATTATTATGTATACCTAAAATGTACCAATAAACTCTAATTGGAAACAAAACGAAACAACAGCAAAAACCCAAAACAAATGAAAGATTTGTGTGTCCTGACATGTATGTGCTCTTGCACGTCATGACACTAAGTGGACTGGGACATAGCTGTGTGCATTACAGCCAAAGCAGTGGTGCATGGTTTGCTCACACGAAGAGTTTAAACTATGTAGAGCCCTGTTTGTGTGTAGGAACATGGATTTGTGCTTACTGTGAGTAGGCAAAGACCTGGTCGGAAGGTGAAATGACTTGGGCAGATATCAGAGCTTGGAATTCATCTGTCCTGGTTCAAGAAGACAGGAGGATGCCACCTAGACTGCTTTGGTTGGTAGGAGGCGTGTGCTGAGTTTCTGAGTTTGACAGCTAGAGGTGGTCTTAAAGATGTTTCTGACTCCCTTTCCACTTCAGCCAAAATCCCATTGACACTACTCCTGAGGAGTTCCCAGAAGAGCTTGTAAAAGGGCATCCCGTGATTTAGCTAGATCCCCACCTGCCTGCCCAGAGAACATCTTGGGGGAGCCCCACTCCCTGGACAAGTGTTGCAGCTGAAGGCAAGAATCAGGAAAAGCCCCTCTCTCTCTTTCCAGGACTTCCTGCTAGGACATCCAAAAAAGTTGCTTATGTGTGCATTTTTTAAAAGAGCTCACAACCAGAGAACCCAGGATCCAGGGAATCTAAGAAGCCTTTCTCTAGTCTAGGCTGACATTGAGAGTGTTAATGTGTGGGGGGGTGCAGGTGTGTGCAAGCATGCGGAACTCCCAACCTGCTTCCTCTCTGAGAATGTGGCTGGATCAGGATGTCAAGTGCAGCCCCAGGCCTTGCCAGCTGCTGCCGTGGTCAGATTGTAGGGGGCTGCCCTTGATGGGGATGGTAGAACAGACGGAGCCAGTGTTAAAGAGAGGTAGGGAGGGGTGGAGCCTGCTGCTTTGTGGGGAGGGCTGGCCTGTAACCTGGAGTTGCTCCTAGCTCTCTGAGACACCCTTAACCCTAGATGGCTGCATTCAGGATGAAACCCTAGAGGTGGCGCTGGGCTGGGTGTGTGGAGTGGCAATGGAGAAGGTGCACGTGAAAGTTTCAAGGTTGCTGTGTAGAAGGAAGTGCGGGGTTTCAGGACCTTGGTCAGTACCCTTGGGTTCCCGCAGGGCCAGCTTTCTCTGCCGGTTTTCCAGCAGGCTCTGTCCCTGTCGGAGCCTCTGGATATGGTGGAGATGCTGAGTGCTGTGAACCCATATATAAAGTTCAGGACATAGTTTGGGGCTCCTTTGGTATCCAGAATCGAACTCAGGACCTTGCACTTGCCAGGCAGGGGCTTGTGTCCCTGAGCTATACCCCCAGCCCTCAGGCTTCTTTGGATTAAGGAGTTTTTAAGGATCCTTCATGGGTAACAGGGGTGCTGAAGAACTGTGCTCAGGGATGGGGATGTGTGAAGGCACAATGGAAGAGGAGGAGTAGCCTGGCAAAGAGGAAGCGCCCATGGCTTGGGTTGTGTCTCTGCCCACTTATCTTTGCTCTGGGCTGAGCAACCTGGGCTGTAACAGCCTGCCCAACCCACTCTCTTTCTCCTGTGTGCTCCCAACCCTTGTAGGTTAGAAGTCTCCTGGAGGTTGTTTTCTAAGGCTTCTCCCATGTCCCTTTGTCCTGCTGCCCCATTCCCTTTCTGTGCCAGCTGCACGCCCTATTAGAGGCACCAAGGCCTCAAATGGCACTGTGTGAAGGATCCTCTGGCTCCCAGATGTGCTGGTTCTCTTCCCTCGAATAAACTTTTTACAAGCAATTAATTAACCTCATCACATCCTTGCTGTGGAGCCCACTGCAGGGAGGGAGGCAGAAGCACTTCATCCCCTGAGGCCTGTCAAGTGGATGTGTGGCTACACCAGCAGGTGCTGGGGGATTCTCTTCCAGACAGCCAGCCCTTCCCCAGCTTTACAGCTGGTTGCAGAGTGAGCCCTACTCCAAGGAAAAATGGGGGTTCCCCTGTCTGTGCTCTTCTCTGGCTTAGTCTCCAAACTACCTTCATCATTTTTCTCCTTCCAATCTTCTCCCAGGAAACCTCTGAGGTCAAAGATCACGTGCCAGCTTTTAGGGGAGAATGCAGATGAGTGTTGAGAAGCACAACCTCACAAACTCAGAAGGCATGATAACCTTTCCTTTGCATGCTGGGCCTGCTATTGTGATGCAGCAAATGGCATGGAAATGCAGTGTGTCTGCATGCAAATGTGCCAAACATTCTGGCCACTTAGTGGGGAGCATACTGCTCCCCTGAGCAGTCTAACCTAGGGTCTGATCTTTTGCTTCCCAGGAGTTGTGCAACCGAGTGCTGAGGTACTGGGTGAAGGGAACTCTGGGCTCACCTCAGCTGGTCCTGAAGCCAGTGGATGAGGACACTCCCTCTGCTCTGCTTGTGTGACACTGAGAGAGATGGGCCTAGGTTGGGACTCAGAGGAAAATTAGAGTGGGAAAGACACAAAGTGAGATATTAATTATGTACCTGCTGATACCTGCCACTGAACTAGACACACTCCACAAGTTAATTCATGCCCTCCTTTGGACACCCAAGAAGTTCTTCTTCTTCTTCTTCTTCTTCTT
>NW_004955415.1:12015326-12046231 GCF_000276665.1 Chinchilla lanigera | reverse complement strand
GCCTCAGCCTCCCAAGTGCTGGGATTACAGGCATGTGCCACCATACCTGGCTAAGAAGTTCTTAAGGAAACTGGATTAACAAAATGCTGCAGCTGGTTCCAGGTTGCACAGTAAATTGTAATGCCAGAACTTCACTAAGATTTTTATTTCCTGAGCAGAATTTTAAAATGTAAATCAGATAGTGCCATCCCTGCTTAAATTTCTCCCATGGCTTCCTAGTGCTGTCAGCAAAAATTCCCTGTGGTCAGCAAGCCCATGTACCTCTCAACCACACCTCCTTCTGCCCCTGTCCCTTACTCTGCCCAGCTGCCTGGCCTTCTCTCGGTTCCTGTAGCACACCTGCTCATTCCCTTCTCAAAGCTCCTCCCCTTGCTGTACCAAATGCTTGGGACAGTTTTCCTTCAAATCTCCATGGAGCAGTTTCTTCTCATTTATCATGTCAAATGCTGCCTCCTCAGAGAGGACTCCCCTGATTACCCTGGCAACCTTGTTCCTTCTCTTTCTATCCTTTCATCTCAATTTATTTTCTTCACCGCACTTAAGAACATTCGAAGTTATTTATTTGCTAACTTGTCCACTGGTGCTCTTGCCCACTAGAAAATAAGCTCCTTCAGGTAGAAACCTTGTCTGTCTTGCTTAACATTGTATTTCTAGGGCCTGGTGCTTAGTAAGTGCTCAATACACAAGGTCTGATACCTGAAGGGACTGAGGAGATGTAAGTGGGCCCCAAGGCAGCAGTGGAGGAGGTGGGGGACAGGCTGTGTAAAGGGCTCAGCCAGTGGGCAGATCACATTGTAGTCTGATCACTGAGACTCTGGGGTTCATAGGAGAAAGTGTACCTGTCCAGCTGTCTGTTCCTGAGGTGGCCTGGCCCACTTCCTGCACATTTCCTCAGACTTTGCATGAAGCCAGGTGAAAGGGAAGAGGCCGAGATGGGTGTCCTTGGGCTCCATTAGCATTCCCAGCCTTCCTTGATTTGCAGTGAGGCTCAGGGAAGCTCTGGAGCCCACTCCGCCTGCCCCTAGGGTTGCAGCAGGCATTGCCTGGAGGAGGGGGAGACTGCTGCTCAAAGAACCTAATCTTTTGCATTCGCTGACATTCTTGGATTTGGCATTTACAACCTCAGGGTTCTATTCCAAGGAGGCCTTTTGCATTTGATGTAAATATTATGGTGATGAGAGGTGACACAGAGAATACCCTGTAGGAAATGTAAATCCACCCCCACCAGGCTGGGAGTTTCTCCCTGCTGCTGCTTTGGGTTGTTATGCAGGGGATTGATTCTTCCCAGTGCTTGGGTTAACCTAGAAGAGCCTCCCCACTTCCACCCAAAAGCAGCAGGGTCTGGGAGTTGCACATTAGTTATTTTACAATTTGTAGAACCACATTCATCCATCAATGTGAGAAGCAATTGTGGTGAGGCTGGAACCAAGTGGTGTGGCAGCCATTCTTTGAGGAGAGGGATGTCATCTCCCAGAGGAGGCTTTGGGGAGTCCTTAGCTCTGGAGGCATGGGGTTGGAGGATCCAAGCCAGGAATGGGCACGGTAGTTCTCAGAAGTCAGCTGCTCTCTGTCACTTGCTCATTGACTCCTAGTTCCCACTTGTCTCCCCGTAGAGTTTAACCCTGGATTTATGTGTCCCTCAGTAGAGCACTGGGGATGGTTCGCACCTGCAAAGAGACTTCCCAAAGTCCCTAGGAAATGATGTTCATAATCCCCACCTGCAATCATGGTAGGGAACAGCTGTCCTGAGTGGTTTGCGGGATCAAGAAGATCGCACCTGTATGCTGGTGTCTCTTTGATATACTGTGTGTTCAGGGACAAATGACTGATTTCTTTGAGCTTTGGTTTCCACATTTTTCTGATAAAGAAGATGATACCTGTGTCATAGTGTCATGTGAGGATCACATAGGATTATGTGAGTGTGTATAAGGGGCCTACCAAAGCCCTCTGTGTGAAAGAACACTCAAGAAGTGGGGACAGGTGTTGCTAGGCACAGAGGGCTTGTAAGGGGTAGTTGGACCAGCCACATACACATGCATAATCCCTATTTATTATTACGGTCAGTATGCCTACAGATCAGATTCTGGAGTCAGAGATGCAGACTTCAAATCCTAGTGCAGCCACCAGGCATTTGACTTTCCAAAGTTTTGGCTTCTTCACCTTTAAGAAGGGAGTGATAGTAAAATCCGTGTCAGATTTTGTGAAGATTAAATGGGATAGTGCCTGGCTTATGCCAACCTCTTTCTGAATGCTCCAGCAAAAATTTTTGTGTGGTTTAATGGGAAAGACTCTGAATTTGAGATAAAAAGATCTGGGTTTAATCTACTTCCATCTCTTATCTACTGTGCTATCTTGGGCAAATCACTTCTACAGAAAAGGCATAATATCACCTAGTTGTATGTATGTATGTATGTATGTATGTAGTCCTGGAGTTTGAACCCAAGGTCTTGCATGTGCTAGGCTCTACCACAGAGCTACATCGCCAACCCCATGTCACCTAGCTTTACATTGTACTGAAAAGCTTAACATTTGCATAAAGAAGATCCAAAATTATTATTTCTATAATAAATGAAGTGGAAAGGTTTGGGATCTGGAATCAGGGAACCTGTATGGCAATCTTAGGTTTATTATGTACTTTCTCTCTGTGTGATTTGGGACAAGGGACTTCACCTCCATGAACCTGGGGTTCTCTTGGTATAAAATAGGATTGTGCTTATCCCCCCAGCACTGTTGTAGAATTAAATTAGACCGTGAATATTAAAATACCTCATAAACCATAGGGCATTGTGTTCACTGTATAGTTTAATATTACTTTGCGCAGAGCCTTGGGCAAGGAGCTATGAGGGCTCCAAAGCTATTCAAAGTTCTTGGTCCTGGTCCTAGAGGAGCTATGATAGATTTGAGGACAGAAGGCACAAAATAGGGGGCAGAGCTACATGGAGATTTTACCCATTCATTAATTGCATGTGTGTTCCTAGAGTGTCTTCCAAACATTAGGTTTGAGAGGTCTACTGGAGATTTTAGGTTAGGCCCAAGGGAGAAGCTTTGAAGGCCAAGGTGAGGCCTCTGGACTGGCTGTTTTATGGGCAGAGGTTTGTGAGTGCTTGTGTGCTGTCCATACTCCTGAGTTCTCTGTGGACCAGGCTTCGGCTCCCTGAGTCACTTTCTTCAGTTACCTCTGAGGTCCAAGTGTGCAGAGTCCATTGTGAGGAGAGCATCTGAATCAGCCATTTAGTGGGTGGCCTGTCTTAAAAGGTCAGTGGCCTATCTGGCCACCACAGATGGCAGCCACAAAAGACCTGCCGAGAATCCAATCTAATACAGAAGCAAATGCTCAAGACACTTCCCCCAGGAGCAAGAGGGTGAGCTGCAAGGTGATTTTGCTGCTGTCACAATCTCCCTTTAGACACAGCCTGTCCTCGAGGGCAAAAATAGCTCCATAGGCAGGAGAGTGTTGTGACATCATCCCCAGGTTCAGCCAGCAAAACCCACTCCAGACTGCTGGTCTCTCTTGCCCCTTGGATATTTGAGCTAAGGCCCAAAGGAACAAAGTTGGTGGCCCTGAGACCCCTTCTGGCCTCTTGGCCCCAGTTCTGGGCTCTGTCTACAAACAAGTCTTTCCCCACTCCAGCTTTTAGCCCCCAGGTGAAGTGGAATGCACTCAGCAACGCTGTGGCTAGGACTCCGGCCGCCTCCAGCTCGCTGGGGCTGAGTGCTGCTGCACACCTGCAGGGGTGGGAGCCATAGGCTGGTCTGGAGATGCTGGGTGGCGCCTGGCCTGGAGGCTGAATTGAGGGACAGACACTCTGTAGTCCCTGGGAGGTGGGCGGAGGGGAGGGAGGTTCACAGGGAGAACGAGGAGTTTGTGCACAGCTGTGTCTGTGTCTGTGTGTGTGTGTGTGTGTGAGTGTCTTGTAGCAGGAGAGGGCAGGCAGGAATGGGGAGTCCACAGCCTCCACTGATTAGAAGGGTTTTGAATTTGATAAATTACTTTGTATTGGGGCAAAATGATTTGACCAGATTTCAAATGTCTCAGAGAAGGGAAGCTTCTCTTGGGCCAAGTATTGATTGCATTTAATAGAGCTGGGACTTTCTCACTTAAAAACAACAAAATAAACATCTAAGAGAAGGCACTAACTTACTGCTCTCTCTCTCTCTTTCTGATCTCTCTACCTAAGAACAGGAAAAGATCCAGAGACCTACCCAAGCCCAACCGGGGTTGGGGGGCAGTGCTGATGTTGAAGCCATGGAGCTCCTTTGGGGCAGATTGATGGTAGGGGCTGGAGACAACAGGGGGCTTTGGGTTGGTCCCATTCTTCACGGATTGATTTTTGCCAAACAGGGACTGTCAGAGCCTTTGATAAATCACTAACCCAAGTGATGAATACCCTGAGGCTGGGTGGGGTGGGGGGAAGGATTCTAATCTGGGAGGCTGCCCAGGAAAGAAGAGGGGTAGAGCAGAGGACTGGTAGACAGAGGGAGCCAGTGAAATTAGCCCTAGAAATTCTGTGTGCAATCTCCAATACCTTGTCTCTCAACAAGATTTGACCGCAATCATGAACTCAGCAGCACTTCAAAATTCACTTTCAGCCTGTCTCTCGTCTGTCTCTTGCTGTCTGTCTCACTGTCTGCCCCTTTATCTGGTTTCCAAATGGACTCTGATTGGTTCCTCCCAGGAGAGGACTCTCTCAAGCTTCCCAGAAAATGGAAATGTGGAGTAGGGCAGGTAGCAAGGGTGGGCTTGGCAGTGGGGACTGAGAGGAGATGGGGAACGTGCCTCAGGAAAGGTATGGGGTGAGCGGCAGCAGAGGCCAGCACCAACAGAGGGTGGAAGGGAGTCGAGCAAATACAGACGTGAGTTTGTAGGGCAGCCCTTGCCAGAAACAAGTTGGTTTCCAGGCAGTCTTATTCTTCATGGAGAGAAAGGTCATGCCATGTGATTCTCCTTCCCTCCCTCAAAGCAATGAGAACAGAGATCTGCCTCAGCTGCGCTCCCTGAGGAATAGCAGGAAGTGTGGAGGGGGAAGGAGATCAGCTCCAAGATGCTGAATTGATCTCTCATCACGACCAGAGCCTGGCTTGAAGACAGACCAGAGCATAGCCTATAAGTTTGAATCAGCTCCGGATGACCTTGGACATGTGACTTAGCCTGACTCACCTTCTGGTTCTTATTTATGAAATAGGAAAATAGAATAGGCTCACGTGAAGCTTATCTTAATGAAGACTATATGATATGCCATCTTGATTGATATAAACCTGGGTTTGGCCTGTAGCAAGCATTAAGGAAATATTAGCTAGAAACATTACTGTTCTTCCAGGTTGCAGCATGCCAGATTCAGAAGTCCAAAAATTCAAAATGTATCGACCATTCTGTAATCATGAGAATCCTAGCTCTGTCTGAGAGTGGCAAGCTCCTGAAACTGTCCATCGATAGGCCAAGCTAAGTCTCTGACCCTTCTGTCAACACTGATGTACCACAGGAAAAGGCCTCCACTTCCCCCTCTGTATGGAGGCTGGAACCTGGCCCTCCACAATCCTGCTGGGGGTGGGGGTGGGGCTCCTGGCTAGTCCCAGGTGTCGGCCCTTGCGAGTGGATTCTCTCCTCTCCCGCTCTACACAAGGCCGCGCCCAGCTTTCCATCCTCCATGGCCCTGTCCATGGTGCTAACCCACATCCCATCCCAAGACTTCCGTAGGCCTCCCAACCTCAACCCTCCACCCCTGCCCCCAACGTGGACATCTCAGAAGATCTCCCCAGTCACCAGGAATGAATTCTGAGCTCACGTTCTGGAATGCTGCCAGGAAGGAAGCGGCGTTAGTATAAAGAATCACACAAAAGGCCGCAGGTAATTATGTCTCTTTTAAGATGCTAACAGGATTGGCCGTTTGATAAATGGGAGGATTTGAGGCTGTTTTGTCACTGACAAGCTGTTGTAAGATCATATTGGAAGCTGAAGACAGTTTATCTTCATGTGTGTGGCGGAGAGAGGGGAATTCTCCATGGATTTTACACCCTCTTCAAATTAATGTGATTTCCTAGGCCGAAGCCGTGCACAGGAGTGAGTGATCTTTATGACTCACCCTCTGATTAGATTACCTGGCTCAGCAGCCACCTCCAGCCCCTCGGAGTGCCCTCAAACTCCCCAGGCCCATCCCTGCTCCCCTCCCTCCAGCTCCCCTCTGACCTCATGGCTCCTCTCCTCTAGCACCTCTTCTCACGTCCAGCTGCAGAGTGAGCCCACAGTTCAATTACTGCTGGCTCGCCTGAGAGACAGGAGGATCTAGGTTCTACAGTTCCTCTGGAGGGAGCAGAAGCGAGGGAAGTGGGTTGGGAAGGAAAGGAAGGCAATGGTGGGGGAAGGGAAGCAGCACAGGAGAGGAGAAATGAGACAAGGAGGGAGTTGAAACAGAGACTGGAGCTGAGCCGTAGATAAGAAAGAAGAGAGACAAAAACAGTGGAGGAAGGGTTGTTTCTTTTCTCTCTAGAACATTCCTTGGAACCACAGACACCAAGGTGGTCTCCTTTCCTAGACCACCCAATTAAGCAGGGCTTCTGGGCATTCTCTACTTGGTTTGTCTTCTTCGTAGCACTTAGCACTATTGTCTTGTTTGCTTATTTTTCGCTTCTATTGTATTTGTCTTGACTCTCAATTTATAAGACCAGTTGAGCAGTGGTCATGGCTGCCCTGGACTCCAGGATCAAGCACTCAGTAAGTTCTTGGTAAATGTTTATGAAATGTGCAAAAGGACAGGGATTTGGAAGGAGGTCTGATGGGCCAGGGCTGGTTTGTCCTCTGGCCAGAGATCTGGAGGTGAGTGGGAAGCTTCTGGGTACTGGTTTGGATCTCTGAGGTCACCATCACTGGCTGGATTTGAAGAGATATTTCTGGGGAGGGAGTGCTTCAGTAGTTCTTTGGACAGAATTAAGCATCCTTTGGAACAAAGCAGGTATGAAGCACGTGCATCAGAGTCCTCTGGGGGGTTTATTGTCATAATCATTCCTGGGATCCTGGTGTGGTGGGTCTGAAGACCACACCTGGAGAAAAACTTCTGAGAAGGGAGCTGTGGGCCCTGGTCATGGGGACATCTCAGCAAAACCAAGGACCTGGGGTGTACAGTGTGTGTGTGTGTGTGTGTGTGTGTGTGTGTGTGTGTGTGTGCTGGAGGGGTGGTGGCTGGAATGCTTGCAATGACATAAAGAACCTGAAGTCCATTATTTCTATCCGGTTGCCACCTCATTCCACACCGCCACTTCAGGCTACTTGTGGGCAAAGTTCAAGAGTGAGCTCACCTTCTGGGAACAGTCCCCCCACCCTACCCAGAAGCTTTGAAGAAGAGGAAGACAGCAACAGATGTGAGGAGGAAAAGGAGCTCTCCCTGCCCCACGCCCAGGGGCCTCTGCTCCTTCCACCCACTGAGGGGTCTGCAGCTGGAAAGCCATGCCTCATTTCCCAGGCAAGCTGTGTACTCACCCTCAGGCCCCAGGCCAGGCTCCCCCCAGCATCTTTTAGGGACCTTCCCTAGACTTGTCAGCAATCTATGCTTCAGGATTGATTGGCTGCTACCCCAGCATATCATCCTCATCCCGCTAAACGCACCCCTCAGACTTCACAGCTCTATCACGCCAGACACAGGCAGGATCCCCAAGGGTTCCTGACACAGCAATGAGCACTCGGGGTGAAGGGCAGTGTGCCCAGCACTGAGCATCTCCACGCTGGGCCCCAGCATGGGCCTGAAGAGTATGTAGACAAAGACCAGCCAGTTGGAAAAATAGCTCACCCCCATCTCACCTTTGCCCAGTAAAACCAAGGCTACCACCTTCTCCCATTCTCCTTACCCACCAGGAGCCCTGGCCTTCATGCTCAAATAACTCATGCTGTCTGCCTCAGAAGTGTCCTCACGCATGCTGATCCTCTGTGTGCAACACTCTCCTACCTTCTCCCATGCTCTTTCTGTGGTAGCTCCTACCTCTCTTCTTGGTAGACCTTCCAGGCCTGCTGGCTCTGTCTCTACCATGTGCAACACTCAGCACTCTTGTCATTATATATTCCTTGTCTGTCTTCTCTACTAGCCTGTAAACTCCATGATAAGGACTACACCTATGTGTCTTGTCTTCTGCTGTATTACCATTAAGTTGTGGATGTGACAAAAGGCTGACTAATACAAGAGATCAGGGGAGGCTTCCTTAGAAGGTGATGTTTCTGCAAGATGGAGACAGTTGTATAGAGCAACAGTGAAAGGAAAAGTATTCTGGATATAGGGAGTAGCATGTGCAAAGGCCCTGTGGCAGGAGGGAACATGGTTTCTATAAGGAACAAAAGCCTAAAAGGACTGAAATATGTGGGATGAGTAGCGGGGCTGGAAGCAGGCAGAGGCAAGATCATGCAGGGCTTTGTCAACTAAGGTCTGTGTCTTCATCTAAGAGCGAAGGGTTTCAACACTGAAGAATTTAAATAGCAGTGAGTGGGCAACTGCAGCAGTGATATAATCAGAATTGCATTTTAGAAAGGTCACTCCGGCTTTCCTGTGGAGAAGGAGAAGGGCTCCAGGAGAGGTAAAAAGGCCAATCAGTGGTGCACAGCAGCCATGCAGGCCTGGCCTATTGGGGATAGAGGTCTAGAGTAGTGAGGAGTTTTTGAAAGAATATTTTCAAACCACATCACAGCTTGGTAGTAAAACCACGACCAGCACCCATCCCTGTCCTTTAAGGCTGCCTGTACCTGCTGGCCTTCTGCAACTTGGCCACCATAAGGAGGGGTTCCCAGGCTTCCTCCAGAAGTGCCTCTGCTTTCACCCGGCCTCTGTGCCCGTATTTTGTGCTGTGTCTTTAGGGGTGCCTACATGTGTGTTCTAGTCTGGGAGGCCCTGGCTGTCCCCATCTAGGGTATGGCTTTTTCTCACCGCAGTGCTTTGCATGCTGGGAATTGTAGTTCTGGAGCCAGAAATCTGGGCCTGCTCCCCACTGTGGTCTGGCAGGCAGCCTGGTTGCCATGGCAGCAGCTGGGCTGGAGCCACCGAACCATTTCATCCACAGCTCTGCTGGCTCTGAGAGCTCCCAGCAAGAAAGCTCGGGCTCTCGAGAGGAGGGGGAGGAGAAAGAAAGGGGGAGGAGGGAAAAACGGGGAGGAGGGAGGAAGGACCCTTTGGGCCTTCCCCAGAGTCCTGGGCTAAGCCTCACCCTGCTCTGGGGCTTGTGTACTGACTCAAGAGAAGTCACCAGCTCCTCCTCAGAGTGTGGCTCCCCAGCACTGACCTCCTTGGCTGCTCTGTTCATGCCAGTCAGCCCTGTAGGTTCAGCTCTGAGTGCAGCAGCCTGCACTAGACACACAGAGGGGAAGAGGCAGCCCTCCTCCCCAGGGAACTCGGAGCCTGCACGGAAAATAAGAAGATCCAACAGAATGACCTTAAAGGAAAAGTTCTGTCCACTTTTCCCCTGAAATGTCTCTAGAACCCATTCCCTGCTTTCTGCTCCTTGGCCACAGTCCTAGTTCATTCTATCTCCCCCAGAGAAGGCGTTCTAAAACACAGATCTTGTCCTGTCACACCCCTGCTTAAAATTCTTCAATGGCTCCCCTTTGCCCACGACTGGATCAAGTCCAAACTCTCTAGTAGGACCATTCAGGGCCTTTCAGATTCTGGCCTGAGGCTCCCTCCTGCCCAGAGATCCTCCTGTGCCCCCTCTGCTGCAGCCATCCAGAAGTTTCCTGGTTCCTTCTTCATCCCTCCACCTTGCGCTGGCCCGCCTCTGCCTGAGCTGCCCGCCCTTCCCTCCCTCTCCTACCTCGCAGCCGAGCAAACCCCACTGAACACCCCCTCCTTGGTGAAGTCTTCCAAACTTCTTCTCCACCAGGGGAGGAATGAATGCCCCGCTGCTCAGAGCTCCCAGAGCACTTTGTACATCACTTGCAAGCACTTATCACCTGCCTTGTGATTATTGTCTCTGTGGCTCCCTCTCCCTCTCTCTCTGCTGCATCTGAGCCATTCCTGGGTCCCCAGTGCCCGGCACAGCATCTGGCACAAGGTAGGCATTCCATAAAGGGCCAGTGGGATTGAACTTGCCAAAGGAAGGCTATGTGGGCTGTCACTGCTCTCTTCTCCCCCTCCCTGGACTCTCTCCCACTGCCGTTCCTTCCCTATGCTCCCTTGGGGCCCTGCACACCTTGAGCACTGAATGGCAGACCTGATCAAGTGGGGCCTTCTGTTCTGGGCAGAGATGGTACAACCACCTGCATATGGAGGCTGTAAGCCTCTTCATGTCACTTGGGAGTTGTATCAATGCACACCTGGGCCTCTGGAGAGGAAGTACCCCTGTTTTCAATGGAGCCATGATTTATGGACCCGGCTCCAGGAGGTGAAAACCTAATTAGGTTTCCCTGCTTCTCTACCTGGAGGCAGAATAATTCCAGGAAAGTCCTTCCTCCTGGGTAGAGACTCTATCTGCCCCAGCCTTTGTTCTGGGGCATCCTCTTCCACCCTTTCACCCTACTGCCTATGCTCTGGTCAGTAGTTCTGAGCTTCCTAGGCCAGCTTTCATGCAGTGAAACCATGACTACTTCTTAACACGCTGGGGGCCTTTTCTAGGTTTCTATTCTTTCTAAATCTCATTTTTTCATCATACTAGGATTTAAAAAATCCTTGCCTGCCTAGATCATTTATTTACATACACAGTCATTCATTTATTTACATACCACAAAAAAATTTTAGGTGCCTGTAATAACCCAAATGCTGCATTAGTCTAAGAATGCAGAGGTGAATCAGTGACAGTCCCTGTCCTCAGGAAGCTTATAGTTTATCACCCTTACAGTGCTTACAGGCACAGTGCAGACTATTAAGGGAAGTCTGGCCCAATCTAGGACATCCAACCTTTTGGTTCAATGACTATTTCTTGTTCACCTATGATACAATAGGCATGAAAGGTAGTGATAGGACCAACTCAGGCCCCCTTGCACAGAAAAAGCACAAATAGGTCTCTGAACAGCCACTGCATACTGCAATTGTGAGAGGGCCAGGAAAGAGCAAGATGAGAACTCTGTACCTGGAAACAGGGTTCCAGGCTCCCCAGGGCCTGAGGTGGACAGCCAGCATGCTTTGCTCCTAGCAGAGGAACATGAATGGATGGAGCCTTGGCAGGACTGACTGGGTGGTGTGGAAGCTGACTCGTGTTGTTCTCTTTACTGTAGCTGCTAATGGGCCCCCAGCCCTGAGCTGCCTCCTCAGGCCCTGTCTCTGCTCCAGTGGCTGCTGAGAATCAGGGTCTTGACTCAAAAGGTTTGGGGTTCCAAGGCCTGGAGGAAGACAAGAGGTGGTAGGGAGTGAAGGATAAGACAGGTAGGTAGAGATCCACTACTAACCCTTGATGTTTCCAGAGCGGAAGACTGCCATCTTGCTCTGTGAGTTGTGGGTCTAGTTCTTCATCCATAAAATCTGCTAAAAGTTGGACAGGGAAAGCTCTAAGGGCTGCTTGGCTTCTCTTACTTCTGCTGTTGGAACAGGGAGATGGTAGCGGGAGGCTCTGCAGAGAAACTCTGCCTCCACCCTCTGCCAAGAGATCTAAATCAGCATTTATTGACATTTTTCAGGATGCCCTCAGTGCCAGTGACATTTCAGAGACCTGCTCTCTGACAGGGCTGGAGGACACAAGGCTGACCCCAAAGCCCTGCTCCAGGCCCAGACCAGCTGTGACCACGGACCCCACTTGGGAACAAGCCTCATATTGCGAACATCAGCACAGCACCTCTCTGGGGTCAGTGCTGCCCTCACTCAAGGACCTGCCTTGCACTTGAAAATGCTGACTGGGTCAAGGGTGAGGCAGGTCTGGCTCAGAACCTTCTTTACCCAACCTCAGTGTCCTTCCTTCCCAACACCTCTACAAAATGGAGTCCATAATCACTGGTTCCTTCAGAAGGTACTTGCGGGCCTCCATCTATACAATCATGAGAAAAGGGAGGTGTTTCACACACTGTGGGTTTTTGTCCCAGTGTGAGGTATGCTGATGGGGACATTAAGCCCTGGGGTTGGGGGTGGAGTGTGAGAAGATTAACTGTCCAAAGGCGGGAGGAACCGAGCTGGTTTCTGGCAATTTCACAGATTGAAAAGAGCCACTTGGCAGGTAGAGGTTAACAGGGGGGATCCAGGGAACGCTTTGATGTCCCTGTTGATGCTGACAGATGGCCACAGAGCTGTGAGGAGAGTCAGAACCAGCCCGTGCAAGAAAAAGACCCCAACCCTCACTCAGTAATTCTACTCTTCTGTCTTAGGACTAAACGGAGGGCAGCTTACAAACCAGGTCAAGGTAGTTGTAAAATGCCTGGGTTTTGGGAACAGAAGAAGTAATCCTGGCTCCACTGGTCACCAGCTGTGTGGCTTTAGGCAAGTACTTAACCTCTCTGAGCATCATTTTCTTCATCTGGAAAGGAGGGTATTAATACTGCATACCTTGCATGTTTGTTGGGAAAATGAGAGAAGCCAATGTTTATAAAACACTAATGTGTGTAAAGCACTTAGCTCAGGCTGCCACGTAATAAGCACCAAGCTGCCAGGAGGCAGGCTGGGCCTCACTAAGAACTTTTTCTGCCTTGGATCAGCCTTATCCACAAAAACAGGAACCCTGCTCCCCAGCAAGTGTTTAAGCATTTAAATGTGTGCCAGGCACCTAGTGTGTACCCTGCTCAACATGGCGGTAAAGATGGAGAAAACTCAATTTTTACTTGGAGTCCTGATTTGCTGCTTGGGTGAGCTTGCCCAAATCTGAGTCTTTTCTTCCTCTTAAATATGACAGTAATCAAGCAAGGATCATGGATTGGTGTTAAATAATGTTTATTTGGTGCCAGAGTAACCACAAACATCATTTCCTAGAAAGAAAGTGAGGGAAAAAAATCCTTTGGTGAACTGAAGTCCAGCTGGGCATTTGTAAGTGTGGATGAATTAGACACAATGCGTCGTCCCTTGTGCTACAGCATGAAGGAGACATCTCACGTGTTCTAGCCACAAACCTTTAACTTGAATCATCCTTGCCATTAGATCAAACTTCTAGATCACAGGAAACACTGGGATAGTGTCACAAAGTAAATAAGAGCACAAGGAAGTAATTAGATGGCAGGAAGGAAGGATGTCATAAGGAAGCTGGTCAGGATGTTTCAGTGGATCAGTGCCCAAAACTGGGGGCAGACACCGTGTGAAGCAATTTGATGCACCCAATGATCAGATGCCATCCTTACATTGGTACTGAAAAACCCACTGTAAAGAACTTTTGGTGGGGTCAGATGGGGAAATTAATTTGTGTATTTAAAGAGATGAACATTTACTAAAATGGAAAAGACAGAGGTTGCTGGCTACAAAACAAGAGATGAAGTATTATGTATAATGTGATTGCATTTTAGTTAGAAGGTCCTTATATGTAAGAACAAGAACAGGAGAGATACATGAAGGCATTAAGGTAGGAAGAAAATAATGTTCTTATTTATATATTTCTGGTTTCTGTATTTTTAAATTTTTCACAATGCTTCTGTAATATATGAAATGTTATTTAGTAAATAAACTATATATTGCTTCTATAATGATGAAATGTTCTTTAATAAATAAAACAGGAACAATAGCAGCGTGTACCTTGTAGGGCTGTAATGATGTAACAAGATAACACCGAAGCACAGGACTTGGCATAAACACGCTGAAGGGCTTGGTGCCTCTAAGATATCCGTGCTGTTCCACCCCCAGCCACTGTCAGACGGAGCTGGCTTCTTGTGGACACTCTCCCGTCCCCAGGTCCCGGCATACAGCAGGGCTGTGCTGATGTTTGCTGCACAGATTCGTTTCCTTGGTCCACTGGTTGTTGGCCATCAAAGGAAGCACAATGGAAATGGTGGCCTTGGGCTCACTAAGTGTGGGTCCCCCGAGCCCCCATCCACAAAACCGTCACATGTGTAGGGATTATATCCCCACAGGCAGGAGGCGACACCAGAGAGGTAAAGCTGCAGTCATCTTTTCCAAAGGCCACAACTAGTCATGCGACACCCCTAGGTCAAAATCCCCCAGCTATTTTTGACCTTGGTCTCCCAAACTTCCACCTGTTTAAGCCTAAACTCTAGACCTAGGTTAAGGGGCTGAGGCTCTTCCACACATTCAGACTGGGATTAAGACTATCCCTAACACGGGAGAGGGTTTTTGGTCTGGTCTGAGGTTAGTTTCCTGGGTAAAACCTCAGAATTGGGACCAGGTTGCAGCTGTGTGTACTTCTAGAACCCAAAGATTGAGACTAGGTCTGAGGCTAGCCCTGTGTTGAGAGCTAGCTTAAGTCTTGGGATGCACCTCGGTCCCAAGGCAAGCTCTTGCCTGAAAGCTGAACGTGGGGCTGCCTGACCCCAACTGAGGCCCGGGTAGTCCCTGCCTAGGGGGTAAGCACCGGGAGCAGGCTGTGTAATAAAACAGCAGGGAGTGGACAGCGGAGCCAGGGGATTACAGAGTGGAGAACATGCTGGGGGCCTTTTGAGGAACAGTCGAGGCGCTAGGGACGTATCTGGGTGGCTGCAGCTCTTACTGGCACATGTGCAGAATGCAGTGGGGTTAGGAGGGAGGGACGCCCTGCCTGCCCGACCGAGGAGAAGGTTCGGTGAGTCCCGGGGCCTCCGGCACCCACTCAGGCCAATGCAGAGCGCGAGGGAGGAGCGCCCAGGAAAGGCTCTGGGGCTCTCAGCTCTGGAGAGGGGCCCTGGGAGTGTGGATAGCGCCCCGTTACTCCCAGCTCCGCCCCTCAGTGCCCGCCGCGCTCCTTGCTCATTAGGCCGACATATCCTCCTTAATAAAAAATACATGAGCAAATAAATAATAACAGCTATAACCGAGCGGGAAACCACTTTCCACTCCTTTCTATTTTCCTAGCACCTTCCTTCCAGCCTCGGCCCCGGGGGCGGCGGCAGGGTCGGCTGGGTCAGTCCATTAAATCGCCCCATCGCCTTAGCACGGCAGGCATTTCGGACTCAGAAGGGGACTGGTGACCAACAGGCTCTCTGTACCCCAAATATGCTCACCAAGGGGCGCTGGCCAGGAGGAGTCTGGAGAGGGATCTCTTCTCTCAGCTTCAAGAGAGGAAGCTCCAACCCCACAGCCTTTAGGGGTGTGGATGCATGGTCCCCAACACACAGAGACCTCAAGCCTGGGAGGGGCTAGAAATAGCATAGCGAAGGGACTGGAAGGTGCTACACCTAGAGGGTGGTAGGCGCAAGCAGGGGCTGGCGTTTGCATAGAGTGAGGGAGGAGGCCTTGACCTAAGTACCCAGAGGAAGTATACCCAGAGGAAAGATAATCATTCTTAAAAGGAAAACAAAAATCTCATCCTCCTGGCAGTCTTATGTAGCTCCCTTTCCCTGTCCCTTTGCGTTTCATATTTTTCCTCTGTCTCCACTGTACGTCCCTCCACTCCTTCCCATCCACAATCATCTTCTTTCCCTAGGTTGTTGGCCTGTCAGGTTCGCCAGGAAGAAGCGATTCTGCCCACGACCTATGTTTCAGGACCATGGAGAGCATCCCAGAAAGACGAGGCCCTGTTCCAGAATAAAAGGAAACTGAAACTGTTGGATTGCCAGCAAAGAGAAAGATAACAGGTGGGATGGACATGGAGCAGAGGTGGTGGCCAAAGGAAAGGTGCGGGTGAAGGACATTTCTAGCCTGGCCCCCTACACTGAGTTTCTCTGAATGGGGTGCTGAGAATGTTTGCTGGGGACAGGGCTAGGGACGCAGCTCAGCAGTGGAGTGCTTGCCTAGCATGCTGCCCAGGGTTGGATCCCCAACACAGAGACAAAAGAATTTGGAAACAAAGGCTTTTGGTGTTCCCTCCCCTCCCCCACCACCATGAAGTGAGGATGGGAGGAGCAGCTTGTCCTCAGGAGTACTGGTTCTGGAACACAGCCCTCACTAGGAAGCCCCAGGGCCCTTTGCCTGTAGAGTACAAACCTAAACACATGAGCAGACCAGCACAGAGAGCAGCATGCCCCTTGGACAGATGTTGGGGAAACTGTGTAGGGTGTGTTGTGTAAACACGAGAGCAAGAGATAGTTATAGTCCTACAGGTCAGGGGGTGATCAAGGGTAGTGAGAGTAGGCAATAAGGGAGCAAGGTCCTGTTAAGCCTGTTCTTTCTGGAAGTTGCAGGCTGCGGGTGGAGGTCAGTCAGAGCCTTCCCTAGCCCTAGCTCAGAGCCAGTGGGACTGGAAGTATCCTCTTCCCTCTAACAGCTCCCTCTAGACAGAACCAGGAGCCAGATTTCAGGAGCAGTCCAGATGTTCAGGGTAAATGCGGGGAAGTGGAGCAGATGGGGCCTGAGATTCCTGTGGGGGAAAGCAGGGGAGGGCAGCAGCTGGAGTATGTGCTGGGGCATGTGCTAGAGCTAAAGTTGGCTCCAGCGTGTGCCAGGGCATGCACCACAGTGTGTCTAGGACGTGAGACTTGGTCATAAAACTGCCTGGATAAGGAGCTCTCTCTATACCAGCTACTACGACCTGTCCTGTGCTAACTTCTGCTGTGACAGGGCCTGACAAATGTTCCTTCCAGGCTATGTGCTATGCCAGCATGCAGAAGTGAGGAAGATACAGCCTGCCCCTGCCCTCACCATTCCCCCCGCCACCCCGTGCAGGGCTTTGATTTGGACCCAGAAACCCACACCTCCACTCAGAGGCCAGAGTGGCCACTCCTGGGCTGGAGGAAGAAGGCCTTGCCTAGAAGCCTGAGTAAGATGGCCAAAGCAGTCCCCTCAGTGTCTACCCCAGGGGACAATAGCTCATCTCTACCCAGAGCCTCAGTCCCTGGCCATGGCATCTCTGCTGCAGTTTCCATGGTTTTTGGGAAGCTGTGGAGCAAAGCACACCTATGGCCAAAGTCTACAGCTAATGTCATTCCTGCCGGAGTCCAGTGGCTTTTATACGCACTTCCGCTTGGCTACATCTGGCTGTAGTCACGATCATCACACCAGCCTGGGAGAGTGGTGATGGCCCCACTTGGCAGATGAACAAACTGAGGTGCAGAGAAGCAGAAGTGTACCCTAAAGCACACCTCTGCCGTGGAGCCAGGGTCTGAACCCAGTCTGTATGACTCTCTTTTACCTCTTCTAAGCAGTGTAGCCATTCTGGCTCTGCACACCAATCAGTTGTGTAGCTCTGAACAAGAAGATACTTTCCCTCTCTCAGCCTCTATTTCCCATCTATGATTGAAAAGGTCCAAATAGCGTTATTTTGAAGAACACTTCCCATTCTGCTCTACTCTGATGTCACAACCACTCTAAGCAGTGAGGAGAGGCTGTGTGCTTGTAGTATCCTAGCTGGGGTTAAGGCAGTGCAGTCCTTGGGCATCCTAGGATGTGAGGGTGCCAATAGCTTGGTAGGCTATTGCAGTGGGCTTAGAGTAGGATCTGCTGGGGAGGGAGAGCCCAGGGAGGCCTGGAGAGAGAGTGGGAGGAGCTGGGCAGGCCAGAGCCAGACAGGCAGAGCCAGGCGGGCAGAGCAAAGCGAGGCTCAAAGCTCTAGGGCTTTACAAATGGATTTTGCTGAAATGGAAATTTCCACCCATCCCTGAAATGGAGCCTGGCAGTGTGGCCAGGTCTGGTGGGGGCTACAGGAGGTAGGGGCATGGGTAGGGACAAGGGGACAAGTGTCCAAACCCCTCAGACCTGTCCACCCCCCCACGCCACCCACATCCCTCCCCCACTTCTCCCCTGCAGGGGTCCTCCAGATCCGCAGGGCCCTGCAGGGTCATCACACTTTTTTATACCCTTCTCTCTTTCCCCCAGGCACTTCTACTGCTTACACCATTCACACCCAACACCCTCCGCCTACTCATCCTCAAGGGGCCTTTTCACCCCCTCACTCCTCATGCCCTCCCTCCCTGTGCCTCCCCCACCACACGGCCTGAACTGACAGCTCCATTCCCACCTCCGCGTCCTCCTCACCCCACCCTTTCACCACTCACCTGCTCGCCCTTCACCTCACACACCCCCTCACTCCCCTGCAGGCCCCGGCCCTCTCGCTCACCCTCACCCGGGCTCCTCACTTCTCACAACCCTCCCCCTTACCTCACCCTGCACCCATTCATTCCCTCCCTCCCCATCCATGCCAAATACCCCTCTTCACCTCACGCCGTCCTCACCAGGCTTTTCAGAATCTTCTGCTCCTGACCCTGCCTCACCTCCTATTTCACACTGCTGGGCCCTGTGCCCCATCCCCCCTCACCCCCTCTCACCCGCTCATAGTCCTCCATCAGTAACCATCAGGGCCAAGTGTCTCCCAGGGAGAAGAGCAGGGCTCTGAAGTCCGACTCGTAACTCAGCACGTCCCGGCTGGGAGGACCAGGAAATTACCCAGTTTCCCTGAGATTATTTCCTCATCTGTAAGGTGGAGTTGACAACTTCCCCGTCTCTCGGGGCTGCTGTGTGAACTGAGTAGATCAGTATCTGTAATGCCCTCAACCTACCACACAGGAATGCTGATCATATTTATTGCCATTTTTGAAATTAGCTGATCTTTTGGCAGAGCAGTGGGGTAAACCTGCTCATGCAGGCCCACAGGGCCAGAGTAACAGGAGCAGCTAACCAGGCTGCTAGGAAATGTGGCAGTCTCGGCCTGTAAGAGGAACTCTACCAATATCTGCTGGGGGGCACAACCCCACGACACTCCCAGGAGCCTGCACACCACTTCCTCCCTAACCACTGCCAGCCATAGCCACTGGAGGGCAATATGCTCCTTCCCGTGGATGCAGGGGGCATGGAGGGCTGGGACACCGCCCCAGGGGCTCTCCAAGGAACTGGGGGTGGGGAGAAGGCAGGGGACTGGCTGGCTCCCAGTTGAATGGGTGGGAAGAATGTCAGTACTGGGGGAGGGGCAGACTGCAGAAGCCAAATGGGAGAGGTGGGAGAGGTATGCGTCCTGACTTGCTGAGCACTTCTTTGGGGGACTTTGTTTCAAGTACAGAGCCCAAGCCTTGGTGTGGATAAAGACCTGGCCTGGCACCATACCAGGAGACCTTGGGATGCCCAGGACTATAGGGAACAGGCTCCTTTTGCCCAGTGAGGAAGTTTGGGAAGGAGGTGCAAGCAGGGATGAACCTGAGTGCTGAATGAATTGGGGGAGGGGGCAACAGGTTAGAAGAATCCAGTATTTGCCAGGGAGGGTGGGGAAGCCAGGTGGGGTGCAGGGCCGTGTATGACCAGGCCCCAGTCTGCTCCCTCAGGGCGGAGCCCAAGGACCATGATGCCCTGCCCTCATCTCTATGTACATGTTGACTTATTACTCATTATGAATAAAGCAGGAGCTCTGAGATGCTCCAAGCTTCCTCCTGCCCCAGCCCCAAGCGCTGGGCACCAGTCTCAGGCCCAGTGTGTGGAGAGAAACAGCTTGGTGGTGGTGGTGCCATGGGTGAAGGAAGCTACACCAGGGCACACATCCAGTGTCCATTCTTTGAAGTGGCCTTGGATCTGGGACCTGGGAGGAAGGGGAAGTGACGGATAGGGAAAGGAACTTCCCCAAGTGGGGGCAGGGAAGGGGACAGGGATGCTGGCCAGAGGAGAAAGGAAAGGGTAGGGGCCCGCTGGCAGGCCAGAAGTCTGAAGGGCCAGGGATGGGCAGGGTAAGAGTGGGTGAGTGCGGGATGCAGGAGTGGCCTCTGTCTCTGATAACTCTGCTAAGGTGCAGAGCCTGTGCTCCTCTGAGGGGCTGTCTAGGTGCAGACTGAACACGCAGCAGAGCTGTTCCTCCCATACTGGGTCTACGTCACCACCGCCCAAAGTCTTGAACACCCAGAGCTGCACAGGAGGAGCGGACGCGCTGCGCACTATGCACTACGCACTACCGCACTACGCACTACGCACTACCGCACTACGCACTACGCACTACCGCATTACGCACTACCGCACTACGCACTACCGGATTGAATTACCTTTCAAGTCTAAAGCCTGGATTCCTCCAGGCCCAGCAGGTGGGCGTTTGCACACGTTCCCCAGAGCATTGTGGGATGTTGCTTGTCACTAGGAAGCTACCAGGCTTGCCTTCAGTTCCGTTCTCCTTTCCGCAGGCAAGAAAAAGGCACCTGTGCCCCTGCGGGGAAAGGTGGCAAGAAGAGGAAAAACATCTGACCAGGGCGAAGCCTGAAGCCCCCCAGATAAGCCTGGGGAGACCCAGGTTAGAATCCTGATGCTGCTGCATCCTAGCCATCCATATGCAACCTTCACATGTGGTTCAATCTCCTAGTTTCCTTATAGGAAAAAGGGGTAAGAATAGTAATAACAGCTACATGAGGCAGCCTATGGGCCAGGCGCTGTGCTAAGCGCTTTATTTCTTTATATCCTCAGGCAACCCTACAAGGTAAGGACTGTTTACCACCCCACCCCCCTTTTAAGGATAGGACAGCAGAGGGCCAGAGAGGTGATGTGATTTTCCTGTGATCACACAGCTGGCAAGTGCAAGAAGGGTGGGACTCTGACCTCAAAGCCTGGCCCTAAATAGTACACGGTATCCATCCCCGAGGATCCCTGCAAGGGTAAATGAGATAAAGCACATAAGGAAGTATCAAGTGCCTGGCACCCAGTGAGTGCTCAAGAAATAATGCTGCTATTATTTATTCATCTGCCCAGGTACACAGGGGTCTCAGGGGTGGCAGGGGGCTGAGAGGAGATGGAGAGGCTGGCTGTGGGGTGGGGATGAAGAGGCAGCTGTAGCACACACAGCTCTGGGTACCGGGTTGGGAGCTCAGGTGGGATTTGGGGGCTGGACATGAAAAGCACAGGATGGCGAGGCAACCAGAGTAAAGGAAACAGAAGTGAGTGACTGTGTATTTACTTAAAGATTTTGCTCCAGTGATCGCCTCATTGGCCAGACATTTGGTTTTCCCAGGCATCCCGGGGGGAATGGAAGTCAGACAGCATTACTTCAGCGGCTCTAATGCCATCCACCTCGGCCTGCTTGTGCTGGCTCACTTACTCCCAGGGCTCAGGATGCATCTCTGCAGATCGTGGGCCCGTGCTACAGGTCTGGTCCTGGAGTCCCCTGGGAGGGAGAGGGCAGCTGGTCACTCTCACCTGCTGGGAGGCAGGAATAATGGAGTGGGACCTGGCCTCGTGCTCCCCCCCCCTTTCCTCCTGGGAGTGGGGGTGGGAAGTCAGAGGTACTGAGAACAGCACTGGGTAGACCCCCACCCCCAGAATGCCTGGAGAAGAGACCTGACGATAGTGGCCCACAGCAGCTGTCCAAGCACCCATTTCTAAAGGGTGCTAAAGCTTCACTGACTACCTAACGAATTGGAGAAAAGAGCATTTACCAGCACAAACCTCCGGGCGTGGGGGTGAGGGCTGCAGGGACCCTTCTCGGAGCTGCTGGGTACAGAGGTGAGATGCCCACGGGCACGCAGGCTGTGATGATTGTTCATTAAACCCTCTGCCTACTGAGGTAGGGGTCCTGGAGACCAGAGGGGTTTCCATGCACCTCATGGGAGCTGGGGGGCAGGCGTTTGCACCAGGACTGAACTGTTTGGGTTGATGGAGGAGAGATGGAGGGTTGCGGCCAGGCTCCTCTCCCTGCCCTGTTCCTTCACAGCCTTTCTTCTACAGAAATGTGGAACCGATATTGCAACAAAGTCTGTAGAGGCACCAAATTATGAGCCTGTCCTTGGTCCTAATTTTTCAGGCCAGGCCTTTTGCAGAAGTGTCATAATGATGGCCTTACTAATTCCCCTCCTGTATTAGGTCATGACTTGGATCCCATTCATTCATTCTTTCATTCATGCTTTCATTCAGTCATTCAGTAGATGTTTCTAAGCATCTCCCGTATGCCACGCACATCTCCCATATGTTCCGGTCACTAAAGATGCAACAGGAAGCTGCTTCCCTGCTCCCACCTATCACCACCCAACATGCTCCTGGGCTGGTACTTGTTTAGAGGCTTTTGTGGGCCTAGATGGGGTAGGGTAAGAGTGAATTAGAAGAGGCCTCCAGCTTGGTCTCTGCCCCGGGAAGAAGTCTGGGTTCCCTAGCTGACAAGGAACCCTAGTACAAGTATCATTTTAGGGTCTGTCTGTAGTACAGCACTGGCTTCCCCAGTTTTCTCCAGCCTTGTCTTCTCAACTTTTCATGCCCTTGGGACCTGGTGTGCTCTTATTACTTCATACGTGTGTGTGTGTGCGCACGCGCGCGCACACACGCGTGCATGCACGCACACATGTTGACCTCAAGGAGAGGCTGTGCAGAAAACCTGCTTTCTCCTGGAGCAGAGCTCTGGGCTGGGCAGCTAGGGTGGAGTTGGACAGACAGCCAGTGAAGCCACACTCTTCCCTCAACCCTTGCTGTAGACTCCACTGGGCCTTTCTGATGAGTGGGGCTGCCTATAGGAACCAAGCACCCACAGGTTGGCAGTGGGTGGGTGGTAGAGGGGAGGACTTAAGAGCGGGAAGGACCCAGGGCTAGAAAATCTTCCCTGACCTCCTTAGAGCACATGCTCCAATTACCACCATAGGGCTCTACTTGCAGGCCTGGGCTGCAGGGCCTTACTCTAGTCCTGAAGGTGTGAAGGGGCTCAGTCCTGGCAGGCTCCTCCCACCCACCTAACGTGATCTGATGGAGAGGGAGAGGAAACCCCTGAGGTGCTGTCCTCCATTCTGTTCTGCAGCCTGACCCAGACCCCGTCCCAAAGTCAGAGGGCAAAGAGAAGGTGCGCGGAGCCTCTGCGGCCAGAGCCACTGTGACCACAGCAGAGGAAGGCTGTGTGAGGGGGTGGCGTATGTGGGGGAAACGAGGGGCTGGGCACCACATGCCCAGAAGGGGAGCCTGTGTCTGCACCCCCACCCCACTGTCTGACAAAACCAGCTGCGTCCTTGCCGTCGTTATTTTTAGTTGGAACTGGAAGCAAAGGAAGTTCGGGGGCCAAGCCACCAGCCCCAGCTCCCGCTGCCAGCACCCACGCCACGTGGTGCGGGGGCGCTGGAGGAGCCCGAGTCCCAGCTCCTGAGGGAGGTGCACATCGCGCCCCTCCCACCTGCCGGCACCGCGCAGGGCCTGACGGATGTGCAGCGAGGGGCACACTCGGGCTGGGCTGCGCCGCCGGGGGAGCGTGCCTCCTCCCCCTCTCTGCACGTCTCTTCGGCAAAGAAAGAGAAGGTGGAGAAGAAGAAAGACCCAGTTTAATCTCCTGAAAACAGGACTTTGGTGGCTTTGAGATGCTTTCTTTTGTGGGCTCTTTGAATGGAGCCCCTGCTTCCTCCTTCAAGGTTTAAGCGTCTTGACCTCTATTAAAAGGTGTTTGGAGCGGGCTCTTCCTCAGCGGGAGCCTGGAAGCCCGAGCCAGTGGCCTGAGCTTCACCCACCCCAACTACAGCGTTGGGGCGGAGAGGGAGGAGTTTTTCAGTGTCGCCTCCTCCCAGGGAAAGGACTTCCTGGCTGGCATCTCTCAGCTTCTCTTGAGGATCAGAGAAAGGCAGCCGAGGTGGCCTTAGGGGGTACTGATGAGAATTTGATCTCTGCAGTCTGGGGTGCAAATCCTGACTCTTCCACCTACAGCTCCATGATGCTGAGGATGCAAATGTCTCTGAAATTTTTTTTAAAAGCATTTTTATTAGTACACCCTTGCAGTACATGATTACATTCATCATGGGGAGCTGGTACATGCACATAACACATCTTAATTCTTTTTTTAATCTTCTTTCTCTCCCCTGCCCCTGCCACTCCATCTCTTGATCCCCTTCTCTTTTACAAAAGATCTGTCTCCCTGTTGAACCTCTCTGAAATTCTATTTTCTCATCTGTAAATTCTGTTTTCTCACAGTACCTGCCCCATAGGGGGATTAAATGAGATAATGTGAGGAAAGACACATGAAGAACTCAACTCTTAGTGAAACTTTAAAAGCAGATTCAGCCCTATCCTGAGACTGACTCCCACCGTGTGGTTCATCTCAGGCCCACGTCACAGAAACCACAGCTATCAAAAGAGTCTCCGAGGGACATAGGATCCCACAACATTTAAGAGCCACTCTGGGCTCTGATCCAGCAAGCAGGAGATCCACGTGTTCAATCTTGTTACCTCTTATTCCTTGGGCTGCAGCCCTCAGTTTCCCCACCTGCTTCATGAGGTTAGACTCACTGAGCTCTGTGGTGGGACATCCAGGGCTCTGATGAAGTAATGGGCTGGGCTTTAGAAGGCAGGCTCCAGGAAAGTGGGGAAAGCCTCTTCCTACTCCTTCCCAGGAGCCGGTTTGGTCCATCAGCCAACATGTCAGCCAGCCAGCCGACAGAAACTGAGCTGCATCCCTCCACCAACCCGGGAGGCTGTTGCCATGGCAACTTCATATTTATCCACTTTAGCTCCTAATTAAGGGGAAAAGCATATAACATATTGGATGTCAAGGAGGCTTTGTGAGCCTCAATTTAGCGGCCGTGCCTGGATGTCAAACTCAAGCGTGATTGCTGTTAATCACCTCCCAAATTACCAAGACGGGTCACAAAGGGAAAGTTCCCTCAGCAGTGGGGACAGCTGGACCCAGGGAGATGAGGTGGAGGTGGAGGTGGAAGGGAGGCCCTGTTCAGAATCATGACCCAGGAGACTGCCGGACGAATGCTTGCTCTGTGGGTGTCGATTATAAGGTCTGTGGGGACAGTGGCTAGGTCTGTTCTTATTGACCTGGAGTCAAGGGATCTCTACCCTGGAGACTCATAGATCAGGACCCTTGGCCTGTAGAGGGGGACTGACCAATTGATGAACCAAGAGGCAAGGAAGGACCATCTGGTGGCTTCTGATGTCAGAAAGAAGACTGACAGATGACCGGGTAAGCACAGCCTGACCTGGCATGTGGATGGATGGATGACTGCCACATGGCAGATGGAAGGTCCAATAGGGGTCCATTAGGAGGAATGGGCTGGGGAGCTGGATTCATACTCTCCCAGGGGAGTGCGCAGCCTTTCTACCCTAACTCAGCACCCAGGAACCAATTAGATCAGCCCCTGCTGTGGTGCTTCTGGTTGACCACTGGGCTGTGGCCCAAAGCCTTGTTCCTTGGGAGAAGCTTCAACTGCTCCCTGGTGACATGGGAGGTAGGCCGTGGAGGATGATAGAGCAAGGTTAGAAGTAGGGAGCACCGAGGGGAGGACAACAGCAGATTGAGTAGGAGCATGAGTGATGAGGTCAGGCAGACTAAGGCAGAGTTTCATCTCGACTATTTATAGCTGTGTGATCACATCGCCTAACCTCTCTGCTTTTGTTTTCTCATCTGTCAGGTGGGGATGGTGGTAAGTCATACCTCATAGGGCATTTCTGAGGATTCAGCAAGATGATAAATGTACCTAGTGCTGTGGCTGGCCCATGGTGAGGACTCCATGACTACTTAGATGTTATTATCAGAAGCAGCACAGCTGCGGGTGTGGCCCAGTGGTAGGTTACTTGCTTAGCATGTGCATGGCCCCAGGTTCCACTCCCCAGGCCTCCAGCATGGCAAAAATTAATTAATTAATCAATTAAAATAAAATAAAAATAAGTGAATGCCTGCACTGGGAGAGATCCTATCCCAAAATGAAAACAAGGCAGAATGAGAAGGGGAAGGGAAGGAGAAAAAAAGAGGAAGGAAAAGGATGAGAGAAAGAAAGAAAAAGAAGTGGAAAGAAGGAAGGGAGGCAGGGAGGGAGGGGCAGAGGGAGGGTAGAGAAAGGAGGGACAGCAGCATGGGGACTGAGGTCCCGCCTGGCAGTGTGAGGGGCCCCTGTTGGCCAGGCTCCTGGAGGAAGAACTCATCTCAGGAGTCCCTCATGGGGCAAGCAGAGAAGACAGGAGTTAAGAAAGGGCACAGGAACTTCTGGAACCCACTGGGCCTCTGTGGGTTTTGATCAGCCCAAGAGAGGTCATAAGGAAGGAAGACCTTGTACCTAGTGTCCTGGTGTCACCTGTGTCAGATCCAGAAAGACCTCCATCCTGGGAGATCATTAGAACACCTCTGATGGTTCTATAAGATCTACTCTCTGGATTCACCCAGACTTCTGGAGTGAGAATCTCAGGGATGGGACTTGGTAAATTGTTGTTGTTTTGAGACAGGGTCTCACTATGTAGTTCAGGCTAGCTGTGAACTCATTATGTAGCCCAGGCTGGCCTCAAGCTTGTGGAGATCTTCCTGCTTCAGCCTCCTCCCAAGTGCTGGAATAGTAGGCATGTGTCACCATGCCTGGCTGAAAAATATCTATTTTTACAATAATAATTTTTATTGGAACTAGCATTTATTGATTATTTACTGTAAGCCAGGCACCAGCTATGTGCTTCACATGGATTATCTCCTTTAATCCCCTCAACAGCTGCTGAAGTAGGTCAACCCATTTATACAGTAAGAAAACCAAGTCTCAGAGAGGTATGCTAACAGCCCCACAGGTTGTACGTGGTGGGTCTAGGATGCAGCCGTGGGGAGTCTGAATCTGTGGCAAACCCACATTCTCATTCTATAGTTGAAGAAAAACCAGGTCCAGAGAGGTGAAATGGGAACAAACTAGAGGCAGAAGAGGGATTAGAACCCAGAACCTTCCTGCACCCTTAAGATACATCTCTCAGAGAAAAGTTGAAGGCAGCCTGGCCTGAACGAAAGGGCTTTGTCTTTGTCTGCTATAGGCAGAGTCCTGGAAATAGCAGGTGGAGCGGCAGGAGCTGGGAGTTTCTTGACATGGAAGGAGAAGGAGCAGCTTGGGACATGGTGACCACAGTGGCTGTGGCAGCCTTGCTGGCCTGATAGGAGGAGTTGCGTGGCCTGGTTTCCACAGATGTGGGCTGCAGCCGCCTGCTGAATAGAAGGCTATTAAGGGAAAATGCTTTGCAAGGAGCTGAGCAGCTGGGAGCCCAGTTGTTGGAGCACTGAAAGGGGGCTTTGTCCCTCCAGCCTCTGGCAGACGCTTGTTCCCTGGGTCTGTGTCTGGGAGACTGGCTGGTTGCAAGGCCAGGGGGTCACCCGGTGAAGGCTCCATTCCTGCCATTGCCTTCCTGCCCCCGGTCCTCTCCCCCAGTACTGCCCAATATCCAGGGTAGCCTGGTGGTTAAGAGCGCGGGCTTTTGGGATGGATCGAGCAGCAGGGCCACATGCTGTAGGTGTGAAACCTTGGGCACCGTAGTGAAAATCTGGACGCTTTCGTTTCCTCATTGGCAAAATGGTACTAGTGAGAGGGTCTTCTTGTGATATGATAAAGACTGAGCAAGAAAAAAGAAGCTAATGGTTCAGCAGTGCTGGGTGGTGAACACCATTTAGCGCTGAACTTCCCTTCTGGTTTCTCTGCATCCGGGGCCTGCCAGGGCGGAAATTTTTTTTAGGTCTCACTTTCCCACCTGCTGGCCTCCAATAACAGGCAGGACTCTTTATTGAGAAGTGTCTGTGTGTGTGTGGGTGAAGAAAGGGGAAAGAATCACTGGGCCCCATTCTAGAACAAAGCACTCTGAGGAGAGTCCAAATTCCAGCATCATGTGTCACCCACTTAGGCTGGGGACACACTCAGAACCCAGGGTCTACAGGGCCGTCCCACCCAGAACTTCGCCCAGGCCAGTTCCCATGCCTGAACACTGTCTCTCTCCTCCACCCAGCCAGCTCCTCTTGTCCTGGAGATGTTAGTGTAGACAAGGCCACCTCTGGGAAACCATCCCCCAGACCAGGGCCTCCCCTGAGTGCCCCCATGATAACCCTGAGAAAGCATCCTTCCCTCCATGGAGCCAGGGACCTTGGCCTGTTTACTTACCTCCCAGCATAGCACAAGGCTTGGGCCGGAGTAACCAATCTACAAATAGTTGTTGATGAAGGAGTGAGTGAACGAATAAGTGAACGACTAGATTCCCCAGCCCAGCATAGGGAGGGGAGGGGTGACTGTCTGGTGGGAGGAAGAAGACAGACTGTAACAGCAGGTTCAGGGCTGACCTCTTCTCCTGGGACCTGACCTGAGGACATGCTACCAATGTCTACAGCCAATCGTCATCACACTGGTGCTTACTGAAGACCCACTAGTGTCAGCGTCAGCCCCTGTGCTCAGCACTTTACAAACACACACACACACACACACACACACACACACACACACACTTTTTGCATGCTGCTTCATTGAACTTTTTTTTCTTGTAGTGCTGGAATTGAACCCAGGGCCTCATGCATGCTAGGCAAGTGCTCAACCACTCACCTGCACCCCCGCCCCCCTCATGGAATTTTTTTGGAGATAGCGTCTCACTATGCAGTCCATGCTGGCCTTGAACTCATTCACTGTGTAGCCCAGGCTGGCCTCAAACTCATGGCGATCCTCCTTCCTCAGCCTCCCATGTGCTGGTATTATACCACACCTGGTCCATAGGATTCTTAAAGCAGCCTATGAGACAGGTACCAAAATTATCAAAAATAGAAAACAGGTTCAGAGAGTGAAGACTCCTGGCCCAAGACTGTATAGCTAGCAAATTGTGGGGCAGAGGTGCGGTTAGTACTCGGGCATGTCTATTAGCTTTGAAAGAGCCGTTAAGCATTAGGCCATTTGCCTCCCCCAAAGGAGGAGTGGAAGTCACCATTCCACCCTCCCAGGAAGTGGAAGTTGCTGGGAGACGAAGCTGGAGAAAGTTCAGCCTGTTCAGTTAGCTTCTGGTGAGCAACCACAGCACACCGGCAGGAAATGCAGAGTTGGCGGCCAGCCCGGCCAGCCAGCTCTCCATCTGAGCAGACAGACAGACCGACCCCAGGAAGAGGGGTGGGTGATGACAGTGAACTGGGAGGGTGCCAGCCCATGTGGTGGCAATGGCTGGCATTCGTCACCGGGTAGCTTGAGGGTGGATGGTGGTGGGCCCTGGTATCAAGAATTGTTCTTGGAGGGGCTGTTCAGAAGCTTTGCACGCTGGAGGCTGCATCGCTCGGCCCTTCCAAGTGCAGCGGGTGGCCCCTTGGCACTCCAGGCACCAGCAGGGACGACTCCTTGCCTATCGCCAGAGAGGACGCTTTCCTGCTTCTTAGGGCTGGGCAGAGCACTCCAACTTGCCGTCCTCTCTCCACCGTGGGATGCCACACTTTCAGACTGCCGTCTCTCCCAACGAATGTAAATGCCATCCTTTTAGCAGAAGCAAAGCCCCTCTGTCTGCAGGAGACCCTGGAGGCCACCTTGCATCATTGTCCACCGGGCTGGAAGCAGCAGCCCATTAGGTTTAGCCCTTGGCCGTGTAGAAATTACCCATCGAGGTGTGAGGAGCACAGTGGTAGCACGGCTCAGCCAAGTGCTAATTTCTTGTCATTCCTCAGGAGAAGCATGGCTTCTTAGCTGTGTGCTGGCAGCAGCACCCTGGCACACCTCTGCACAAGTCCTCATGGCTGGGAGCTGGACATAGCAGCAGGGGCCCAGACTCTGCCACTCAGAGCTGGGACCTTGGGTGTTCTCAACAGTGGGAGACGCCATCCTGGGGTTCCCATGCTTGATGGCTTGGCCCAAGACGGCAGCCCTCTAATGGCACTCAGTCCCGTCCAGGTGGCATGAGACAAAGCCAGTGGCAGGGCAAAGTGCCAGTGTGAAGGACTGGCGTCAGTCAGTTAGCAAGTGGAAGTGTGGTTGGGGGAAGGGTTATATCAGGCGAGAAATAAGGCCTAGGAAGGAGACAGGGGGCAGAGTTCCATCTGAGATGTATGTTACAGGACTGGGCTTGGGCTTGGGAATATGGTCAGGGATAGGTGAAGGTTATGTGGCGGGGCTGGGATATTGTTTAGTGGTAGAGTGTGTGCTTAGCATGTGCAAAGTCTTGGGTTCAGTCCCCAGGCAACAAATGTATATGTGTGTGTGTGTGTGTGCTCACACATGCGTGTGTGTGCGTGCAACAGAGACAGAGAGAGAGAATGTGTGTGTATGTGTGTAGTTTGGACCTAGAATGTGCCCCAAAGTTTCCTGTGCTGAAAATGGGGCTTTGGGGAAATGATTGGATCATAAAGGCTCTGACCTCATAAATAGCTTGATCCATTGTGGAATCCACAATTTGATGGCATTATATTGTTGGGTTTTTGGTCTTGTATTGTGTTTGAGGCAGGATCTTGCTATGTAGTTCAAGGTGGTCTTGCATTCACTATGTAGCCCAGGCTGGCCTTGACCTTGAGGCAATCCTCCTGTCTCAGCCTCCTGAGTGCTGGATTACAGGGGTGTGCCACCATGCTTGGGTTATTTCTGCTTTTGTTTGGGATGGGGAGTTTATGGCATTATTGGGAGGTGATGAAAACTTTAGGACCTATTTGGGGAGGTTGGCCACTAGGAGGTGTGCCCTAACCTGACCTCGCTCTCTCTGTCTCTGTCTCCCTCTCTCTCTCTCTCTCTCTATCCCTCTATCTATCTCTAGCTCTGTCTCTCTCTCTCTCTCTCCTTTGTAGCATTCATGAGGTAAACAACTTTCCTTCCCATGATGATTCTTCTTCATCACAGGCCTAAAAGCAATAGAGTCAGCCAGCCATCGACTGAACCTCTGAAATGATAAGACAGAATAAATCTTTCCTTCTTTAAGGTTGACTTCCTCAGGTATTTTGTCACAGTGACAGATGGCTGACTAACACATATGTATACAGTACCCTGGGGTTGGGGTTGAAAATGGGGTTAGGGTTATGGATCATTATCGGTTTGATTTTGGTATTAGGAATGGGATTAGGGTTGAACTTTTAGTTAGATGAAGGTTGGATTTAGGATTTGAGGTGAGGAGAGGACCAAGAGAGTTGTGGTTGAATTGCAGACTTGCTGTTGGCATAAAGGTTGGAGTCAGAGAGATTTGGCTCACAATTAGACCTGAATTCTTGCCAAAATAGCACAAACCTGTAATCCTAGCACTCTTGAGAGGCATCAGGATCAAGTTTGACCCCAGCCTGGGCAACTAAACAAGACCCTGTATCAAAAGGGAGTGAATGAGAGAGAGAGACAGAGAAACAGAGAGAGAGAGAGAGAGAGA
>NW_004955415.1:11960242-12015111 GCF_000276665.1 Chinchilla lanigera | reverse complement strand
TGGGAAGTGGTGGGAAACAACCGTTCTCTTCACCTACCACAATGTGGACTTTCTCAGCGGGTGGAAACTCAAAGTAAGCCGGCTGGGCCATCTCAAAATTAGCTGCTGCCCACCACCTTTCCTGTCACTCACCTCCACCTCTCCCTCAACTTTCATCTGTTGCTCTTGGGCAAAGCCGAGGTTCAGATGTCATCTCCTGACTCATCACAGTGGACGTGACTGTCTGCAGCCAGTATAGGGTCCTTTTCCAGGCAGCTGCTTTTTGCTCAGTCCTTTAGGCAGGAGTGGAGCTGGAAACAAAGCATTCTGGGTAGGCTCCATCAGCCCAGCCTTCATCCTAGGGGTTAAAGAGGCATGGAGTGCCCCTCCCCTCCTTCCTGGCTCTTGCTAGAGCCCTGACCTCACTCCTTCTTTCTGCGGAGGCCTCAGCCCCTGCATGCCCCCTCTCGCTTCACAGGGTGACAACCTGACATCCTCCAGCACTCAGCGCGGGGGTCAGGCTTTTAAAGCTGTCATTGGGGGAGACTGTGGCCCCTCTCTGTCCACACTCCACCGCCCAAGTGTCCCTTCATGCAGAAGCACGCATCAGGGCATGAAGCAGAGGACAACTGTGGCACTGTGGTGCCTTTTAAATGCAGGCAATTAGTGACTAAATAAAATATAGAACAAGCATTTCTGCCTGCTCCTGGCAGGGACTCACTGACCGCTGGGTAGGGTAGGGACTCTGGGAATTTAAGGATGGGGGTTGGGGAATGATCATAATCCCAGGTGCTTGGTTGGAGGATTCTTGCTGGGATATGGTTGCAGAGAAGAGAGGCTTGCAAACCCTCAAAAAACTTCTCAGGGATGCAGTATAGCTCAGTGGCACAGCACCTGCCTGGCAAGTAGAAGGTCCTGAGTTCAATTCCTGGTCCAAAAAACAGAAAATTTCTTAGCCTTGCTAGATTTGAGGGGTGTCTTAGCCTGCCAAGAGTTGGGGAATGTCAGCATGCCATAACAAAGTATCTCAGATTGGATGACTTTAAAACAAAATTTATTGCTTATAGTTCTGGGGGGCAGAAAGTCTAAGATCAAGGCACTGGAAGACTGGATGTTGGTAGGAGCCAGCTTCCTCATAGATAGCACCTCACAGGACAGAAGGGGCACATGAACTCTCTGTCATCTACTTACAAAGACACTAATCTCATCCATGAGTCTTTAGGATCTAACAGTCTTCTAAGTGCCTCACTTTCTAATACCATCATCTGGTCAGCAGGGCACATAAACATTCAGTCCGTTTCAGGGAAGCACAGGGAAACTGTGGAGGTCTCCAGGGAGAGTCCTGCCAAATAATGAGGATGAGAAGACTATCGCTGTGGACCATGACAGACCTGGGTTTGCACCCTGGCTCTGCCACTGTATTAATCAGATTTCCATCACTGTGACAAAATGCCTGAGATAATCAGTTTATAAGGAGGAAAGGTTTATTTCTGGCTCACCATTTCAGAGGTTTCAGTCCATGGTCACTTGTCCCCGTTGTTTTGGGCCTGTAGTGAGGCAGACTATCACGGCAGGGAGCATGTGGTGGTCACTTCACTGGGGGCGCAGAGAGAGGAAGGGGCCAGGGTTCCAATCTTCCTTTCAAGGACACACCCCCAATGACCTCATTGTTTTTCCCACCATCTCCCACTAGCACTACAAGCTGGTACCTGAGCCTTCAGCTTTGGGGAACATTTAAGATCCCATCCATGACAGCTGCTTCCCAGTTCTGTGACTTGGGCAGGTTGCTTACCTTTCCAAACCTCAGCTGCTTTGCTTGTAAAATGGGAATAGCAGTGTACCAACCTCTTTAGTGATGTTGTTAAGTGTAAGTGAGGTACTTAGTGGTCCACATTCCTCTAAAGAGTGACCCCCCAGAAGGCAGTGAGGCTGATGTATTGAAAGGGTTAGAGGTATTGCAGACAGGTCCTGGCATGGGTGGGAGGGAAGATCATGGAAGGGAACTGGGAACTCAAAAAAGACCCACCCAGGATCACCCTAGGACCAGAGGCCCTTTCCTCACCGGTGCCCCTCTTAGGTGCTCTGCAGAGAAACGGGTGGGTGGGCTCTGACTGTTAGAAGATGAAAGAGAAAGAACACAGACCCAGGGACTCTGGGAGCAAGTTCCCCATTCAGTCCTCCACTCGCCACCCTCCTGCTGTGATACCATACCTAGATAACCACCTTGGGTGACTGACCGAAGGTCCTGGAGCCTCAGTTTCCCCCGACATATGGCTTTAACAAATGCATATCCTCGACTACAGACAGCCTTTCACAAACAGCCTCACTGGTAGCATCCTAGCAGACCTCAGCCCTCATTTTGCTGTTAACCCATGAGCCTTCTCGTGCTCCTCAGCGATTGCCGTTGGGGGCACAGAAGAGGCCAGCCACTTGGCTCCTGCTCCCACACAGACCCCTTCCTGGAGATCCAGCTCAGCCCTTTCCTTTAAATAAAAGGAGTGACGTCATCCTCATGCTTCGCTGCCGAGCTGGGGGAGGTGATCTGTGATTCCGTGGAGGGGAAGCCAGGAGCTGGGGCTAGGGGTGAGGAAGCCTTGGCTGATGAAGGACAGATAGTGAGACCCTCTGGGGACCCGTGTGTGTGTCTACTGGGGTCTGCTCGTGCATACATGTTGGCAAGTGGGAAAACTGCAAAATCACAAAAAGAGCAGAGATGGAACTTCGTGGTACTGCTAGAAAAAACAGCTCATAGATAACATGGTGGAGTTTGCCAGGTCTAGACAAGGATCTTCGCGTGTCTGAGCCTCATTTTTCTCATCTGTAAATGGGGGTAAGAGTGGTGTTGGCCTTACAAGCATTTTCTGTGAAAGAGTGGAAGAGATAATGGCTGTGTTGGCCTGGTGCCTGGTGGCCTGGTGCCTGGTAGGGGTCCGATAGACGGTGGCCTTGGGAATGTGACTAGGCAGAAGCAATGCTGGCAGCAAAAGGACACTGGGCCAGCAGCAGCAGAAGGCCCCACCGGGGTCCGGTCATCCTCCCTAGCAGGAACCCTGGGCCCAGGTTTTTGCAGATCATGGGGTGGGTGGTCCCCCGCTGGATCTTTGGGCTCACCTGCCAGTGGCCCCCTCTGGGTCCTGGGTCCTGGAAACCGCCTCTTCACTCCCCCTCCAGGCACAACCTGCTCCTTCCTGCAGAGGCCTGGCTTCTGTTCTCCTTGAGCTTGTCCCAGGCCTGCCCTCAGGGTTTGCTGGGGCTCTGACTGCTTGGTCAATGCCTTATCTTCCCCCTTTCTAAGTTTGTTTTCTTCCTCTCCCTTTTTTTCATTCTATTTCTGTCTCTCTGTCCCTGTTTCTGATCTTAGTTTGGTCTCTATCCCTGCCTCTCCTTCCCTGGTTTACTGTCACGCACCTCTGTCATTCCTGTCCTGCTTGATAGCAACTCTTGCTGCCTCTACCGGTCCCCATATCTTGCTTCATCTCACACTGTATTTTTTTCTGCTCCCTAAAAGGTGAGTCTGAAGCCTGGAGCAAAAAAGGGCCCTGGGGCAAGGTTTGTTATCCAGAGAGGGAAGGGCCCCCCCACCCACCCATGAGGGGCACAGCCCTGGCTCTCCGTGCTTCCTGAGCACGGGTGTGTGTGGGCTGAGGGCAGAAGGCCCAGCTTGCCTGTCATCTGGAGAGACGTGTGTGCAAAATGTTAGTTCCATGGCTCTGATTCAGCTCCCGGGTGGCTGGCTGCGGAACACAAATGACGGAAGCGGGTGATGGGGCCCTGGGAGACGGAGCTAGCTGGGTGGGAGATGGAGTGTGGGACTCAGCAAGGGACCCGAGGCCACCTGCAGAGGACCCCAGGCAGTCTCATGGAGGCGTGGGTGGGGTCAGGGCACCCCCTGGATGCAGTGATGTGGATAGGGAGGGGTGGAAATGAAGGCAGCATGGGGGAGGGGTGCTGTGTGTGATGAAGGGGACCCAGGGTGGGGGAGGGTGCAAGGGGTGGTAAATATGGGTTCAAGGGGTGGTGAATGGGATGGGTGAGGAGGAGGTGTTTGATGAAGACACGTGGAGGGGCAGAGGTGCCCATGGCCTCCCTGGGCCCTCCCCTGCTTGCCCTGCCTGGCTCCCTGCTGCACCATGCCAGGCCTTTGCTCCTGCCGTTCGCTCGGCTGCTCCCCGCTCTCTCTTCCCCCCGGACAGTTTTGAGTGGCCAGTGCCTGCCCCATTTAGGACTTTCCCCTCCGTAAGTCCCTTCATTGCTGTAGTCAGGTTCACAGTGACTCTGTACTTGAGAGTTGACCCTGCA
Source organism: Chinchilla lanigera (assembly GCF_000276665.1). Classification (NCBI taxonomy): domain Eukaryota; kingdom Metazoa; phylum Chordata; class Mammalia; order Rodentia; family Chinchillidae; genus Chinchilla; species Chinchilla lanigera. The sequence continues at coordinate 12,010,833 of NW_004955415.1, read as the reverse complement.
CAGCGTCTGCGAGGCTGTCTGTCTGTCTGTCATCGGACAAGAAGGAAGAGCCCAAGTTGCCACCGGCCCTGGTCTGTCTAAGCCAGCAGTTCCCCCATGAGAAGGAGCTGGGGTCACTCTTGAGCCCTGGGTCTGAGGCCTGGCTGGGCTACAGGTGAGGACCAGAGCAGGGTCAGAGTTTTCATGACCCATGGTCACCACTGCTGGCCCTTGGCTTAACTGGGAATCCTCATGTGTGCCCAGGGGCCAGTGCATGTCCAGGCCACAGGTGGCAGTACAGTCCACAGGGGGTGGGGGGCTACGACCCTTTGGCTTTGGGGACAGGAGATCAACTATAAAACATATCATTGCAATGATAATAATATAGGTAAACTTGCTCTGCTGGGTTGTGGGAAGTCTCTGTACATTATTAATTCAAATGAAATCTTCACAGCTCTCTGAGGTGGACATTATTTTTATCAGCACATCACAGAAAAGGAAACTGGAAGCTCAGAGAGGTTAAGTCACCTTCTTGGATCCAGACCAACGCCCTGCTTCTTCTTGTGCTCTTCCCCGCCCCCGTAGCTCCCTGTGGGGGCCGTGAGGAGCTGGGGTCATGCATAGGTCAGGAAATCGGAGGGAGACCCCTTCCTCAAGGCTGCGGCTCTGGGAGGGTCTGTGCTCACAGCACCTCCTCCAAGGCACCAGAAGTCCTTCCGGTCCTACTGGGCCTGAAGATCCCCAGCCTCCACCCACACCCTTAAAAAGCGTTAACTGGTTACACTCGTGGCCAGTGGAGGTGTGGGGGGTTGACCTAAATTTAGGCCACGCTCTGGAATGGAGATGAAACCGGCTGGGGGCTGTCCAGGGTCCTCTCCTGCTCTCTCGGCCTTGCCCCCCAAGCTGCTGGGCCCCGGGCAGCCCGGGAAGGTGCGTGAAGCCCCTCCCCACGTGTCTGTGTGGGTGCGCTGGGCTGCTGTTCCTGAGGCGGCGGGAGCGGGGGGGGGGGCGGTGCGTGACGCCGGCAGCTCCCACCAGGCAGAGCCGCGAACAGAAGGGGCGAACTGCCGGCAGCTTTAAATAGCTCCTCGCTGTATCTCACTTGCCGGAGCCCCATCCCCCCCAAGTCTGGCTGCCCCAGGAAGGGGCTGTGTGAGCCCCAGAAATGAGGCCAAGGCGGAGGGGCTCAGCCCCCAAGTCAGGAACACCCTCTGGCCACCAACGCACCTCCCGTCAACACCTGTCGGTGACTTTGCCTTGGAGGCAAAGCCCACTCGTTTTCTCCTGGCGGGGGCGGGGTGAGAGGTGGGGGCCGGGAAATCTCTTAAGGGACTGTGCGCGATCTCCGGAGCCGGCTCCGCCTGCGGCCGCATTTGGCTTGATACAGCAGACAGGTCTCTAGCCAGACCCTCCCTGAAAAGGGACAGTGGTTCCCCCGTGCCCAGGCATAGGTGCCTCTCCGATGCTGGGAAGCGGCGCCCCACAGGCTGCTTCCAAGAGGACTCACTGAAGAACCCTTGGTCCTCGCTCTCCTCCTCACCTTGGCCTCCCTCTCTCCATGCACAGACCTCTGATGATCTGATCCAGCAGCCTCATTTCCCTTACTTCCCAGCCTGCCTGCATTACTCCTAGAACTTCTTTTTGCTCCTCGAAATACGCCCAGCTCATTGCCCTGCAGCACCTTTGTGCTTGCCGTACCCTCGGCCTACGTGCTGTTCTGTGGCTTCTCCCACCATTAGAGCCAAGGCTACATTACAGTTTTCTTTCTTTTTTTTTTTTTTTTGGTTTTTTCTCTGGTACCGGGAACCGAACTCATGACTTTGCGCTTGCCAGGCAGGCGCTTTTGCCACTGAGCTAAATCCCCAGCCCCTATATTACAGTTTTCATAGCTTCAGGTACTTCTGCCCTCCTGAGCCGCTTCCTTCATCAAAAGATAGATGAATGATATTTTTGACTGTGTTGATGTAAGCACATGTATACTAATATCCTATATTAAAATATTTTCTTCAATTTGAAAGTTCATTGCTTTCTTCATTTGTTTGTTTATTTTTGAGGCTAGCTTTGAACTTGCTTATGTAGCCCAGGCTGGCCTCAAACTCATGATGATCCTCCTGCCTCAGCCTCCTGAGTGCTGGGATTACAGGCATGCATCACCACACCTGGCTCATTGTTTTCTTTTGATTTTAAAAGAAATTAAAGCCTCTCAGGGCTTCTAAAAGTATGGTGGGCCCTAGGCACTGGCCCTCATGGAGCAGTTGTCCCTGATTGCAACCTTCTCACAGCTTAGGCACAATGTCAAATGTTAGGTGCTACCAAAGGCTTTCCTTGAACCCCCTACTTCAGACATCCTCCATGCCACAGACTGGCCCATTACCTGGATTCGTTTCCTTCGCAGAGTTTACAACTGTCTGACAATTCCTTGTTCATCTGTGTATTTGTTCTCTCTCCTATAATTAGTGAGCGTGTGAGCTCCGAACAGCCTGGATTTTTTTCAATTTTTTTTTATTAGTACATTTTGTAGTACATAATGATGCCATTTGTTGTGGGGAGTTGGTCCATATGCATAACACACCTTAATTCTTTTTCCATCTCCTTCCTTCCCGACCCTCCCTCACTCCTTCTCCATCTCTTGGTCCCCTTCCCTTTTGCAAAAGATCTAGCTTCCTACTTCCTATTATCTGTCTTTTATTCTGCTCTTTATTTATGGGAGCAGCCTATATGTCCATCAATAGATGAATGCTAAAGAAAGCGTGGTATTAGCTGAACCTGGTGGCACACACCTGTGATCCCAGCCCTCAGGAGGCTGAGGCAGAAGGATTGCCATGCATTCGAAGCCAGCCTAGGCTACACAGTGAGCTCAAGGCCAGCCTGAACTACATAGTGAGACCCTGTCTCAAAAAGCCAGAAACCAAAAATCAACAACAATGAAAAAAGAAAGTTTGGTATTTATATACAATGAGTATTACTCTGCCAGAAAGAAGGATAAAGTTCTTCACTGGTAGGAAAATAGATGTACCCTGAGACCATAATGTTAAGTGAAGTATGTCAGACACACAAGCTGAAATACCATGAAGAGCCTGCACTGCCCACCCTGAGCACAGAGGCCGCCTCTTGGTTGCCCTACCACCTGCGCTCTGCCTTCCGGGGCTGCCCAGGCTCTGCTAGGCCTAAGGAGGAAGGGGATTCGTGCATAGGCCTCATGCACAGTTCACTCGGAAAGTCTTCCTTTCCTCTTCCTGCAAAACCTTAAACAAAAGCCGGGTGTAAATTCAGAACATCTTTCCCTCTTGCTCTTTCTAGAAGTATTTCTGAGCCCTTTCTATGTAACAGGTGCTATGTTAGGCTCAGAGGAATCAAAAGTGAGTCAAAAAGACACATTTTCCCTGCCTTCCCAGAGCCTGTGTTCTGGTTGGCTAGACAGACACTAATCAAATATTACTACCAATCATTTGTCTAGGACAGGAGGGGTTTGGGACAGTTTTCCTGAAGAAACAAGCACTCACCAGAGTTCTCTAAACAAGTTGGAGTTTATTAGGCAAGGAGTCCGACAGGCAGTATGAACATTCCAGGCAGTGGAACAGCATGTGTGCGTGTCCTGCAGCTGGAGTTATGCTAGCCAGCGAGACAGACTGCAAGGAGACACAGGTGGGCCTGTGAGAAGGCCTGGGGAGGAGGTAGTGGCCGCAATGTGTGGGACCTTGCAGGCCACATTATGGCATTTTCCCTTTGTCTAGGGAGGTCATCAAAGGATCTTAAATCATATGATTAGGCTTGTATTTTGAAAAGATTACTCTGGCTGCAATTTATGACAAAAAGATTTATGACAAAAAAAATCCAGCAGTCCTACTACAAGAGGAATGGCAAATACATGCCCTACTTGTCAAAATTCCTAACGCTCTACCTGTTGCAGACAGCACTAATCAATTACAGCAAAGTGTGGTCCTCAGCCCGGCAGCCTCAGCATCACCTGAGAATTTGTTAGAAATGTAAATTATCAGACCTCACACCAGACCCCTTGAAAGGGAAACTCTGGAGGTAGAAGCCAGCAATCTGTGATATAATAAGCCCTCCAGGTGATTCTGATGCGAGCTGAAATTCGAGAACCGCTGAACTGTAAGTCTTTCTTAACGAAGCCCCAGTGCAGTATTAAAACCTCCTTGGAGCTAGGTGTGGTGGCGCATGCCTGTAATCCCAGCACTCAAGAGGCTGAGGTAGGAACACTGTCATGAGTTTGAGGCCGGCCTAAATTACACAGTGAGCTCCTGTATCCAAAAAAACTTCCTGGGGCCTGATCCTCTAGGTCAGTGTTGGCGAAACTATGGGCATGCGTGCTGCAGCGGGCTGTTTGTATCACTGAAAGCTCTAAAAGGTTTGCCATCGCTGCTCTAAGCAGTCATTACTAATGCAGACTAATTGCACAGAGCCTGGGCCTGCAGGGCCTCTGAGGGGGCTTCATAGAAGCAGCTGTGGAGCTCAAGCCCAGATTCTGGCAAAGCTATAAAATGTAGGCATTCTTCCCCATGGCCCAGGAAACTAGGCGGTCTAGGGATCTGGCCTCCGGCCTCTGCTCAGCCACTGCCCCACAGCAGTACAACCTTACAAGAGTCTTCTTCTTTCTGGGCCTCGGTCTCCTCATCCGTGCCCTGAAGAAAGCATCGCTGAGCAGGGTCGCTTTTGCAGTTTCTGAGCCAGTGTGAAAGGCGCTTGGTCCCCTGAGGAAAGCCCCTATAAATCTGCCTTCCCATGACTGGCAGTGGAGCGGGAGTGCAGAGGTGGCAGGGATGTGGCCCAGAGCTTGTAAGAGGCAGCACATGACTCAGCCCTGAAGGAGGCATCCATCACCCTGGGCAGCCAGAAAACCAGGGGACTTTCCCAGGCCTGGGACCCATTAACAAACCTGAGGACGCTAAGCCCAGAGAGGGGGGAAACCTGAGACTGAGGGGGTGGGGTCAGAGTCTATGAACCTGAAGAGTAGAAAATATGTGGCCCTGAATTTCTTACAGATCCCAAGACCTCATAAGGGCAGTTCCTCCCGCAGATGCACAGTTATCTACCTTCTTCTCAGCTCAAATGTCACTTACCAGAGAGGCCTTCCCTGATGAGCCATCCATCCCCGCTCACCTTTTTACGGGACCCAGAGCTCACATTGCTCTTCGGAATCACTGTATTGATTTGCTCACTGGCCTATAGCCATCTCCCTGCCTTCTCCAGGATGGCAGCTCCCTGAGGGCAGAGGTCACCTTGTGTCACTCAGCCCAGCACAAAGTGGGTGTTCAGCAGAGCCACCAGGATGCGCAGGGAGTGCCTGGGGATGGTTTGCTCAGGACTTCAACGTGTTGCAGCGATCTCTGGAATAGGGACCCTGATCATTTCCCATTGTTCAGATGGAAACACAGAAGACGCACAAGGCTCACAGGCCTCACAGGTAGGCAGTGGTAGAACAAAGCTCAGAGTATTCGAGATGTGGGCATGGGGTGGGGGGGTCACCCGCCAAGAACATCACTGAGGAGGAAAGGGCTGTGTTAGCCGAGACCTCCCAGGTTCCTGATAGGGAAACAGCGGCTGGGAGTGAGCAGGACCATCCTCAAGCTGGAGCTCCTGCCTTAGGATTCTAAGGGGAAGCCCTGCTGCACACAGCTGCTGTCCACCTTCTGGAATCTGTAACCCCCAAGGGGGCTTTGCAAGCTGAAAATAGAAAGGAGTTCAGTAAGGGCTGCGCACAATTAATGGATGACAGGTCCCCAGCGGGAATTAAAGGAAGTGAGAGATGCTGGGGGGCTGGGCCTAGATGGCTGAGGTCAGCATCATGCCGGGGCCTGCCGTGGTCTCCCCCGAATGGGTCCCAGGTGCCCCAGACGAGAGCTGCAGGCTGGGAAGCACATGCGAGGTGCTTGTCAAAGTCCCAGCCCTCTCTCGGGCGGGATTTGGCTGCCTGGCCGTCCCCCGACCCCAGGCCCTGGTCCAGCTGAGCTGTTGGGGACATGTGTCTTGGCCTGGGGACTCATCTACCCAGGATGGGTAATTTGCATATGTTCTAGTATTTTTTTCTTTATTGACCCACCCTTTTTTTCCAAGAAAAAGTTGAGGATTTTTTATTTGTTTTGCAAGGTCTTCATTACTTCGTAAGTAGTCGTACGCCTTCCATTTATTTGTCTTGGTAAATACAAAGCTCAACCAGCAACCAGCTTTCGCATCTGATTCAGATTTATGGTGAATTTCAGGTCCGTGTCCCTTCCCTCAAGTTCGCCCAGGGTGGAAGAGGCCCCCATGGCCCCTCCCTGGCCCCCCACTGTGTGTGACTTCCCTTCCACCAGCACCCCTACATCCGCCTTTGGCACCACCGCTGACATGATTGTGCTGTCTCGGCCTCTTCACCTCTTCCGGCTTCCCGGCTGCCCTAGCTTTTCTCTGAGTGTTCTTTTCCACTGTATCCCCTCCTCCTTCCCTTCCTTCTCAGGCTGCCTGCCTTCCCTGGCTTCCCCTTTCCATTCAGCCAGTCTTTCTCTCCTCCTGTTCTCCTTTGCTTCCTCCTATCCTTTACCCTCCCCTCCTTCCCCACACAGCACCCTCATACCCCAGAACCCCCTCAGAGCATTAGTGTTCCTCACCCCACCCCACTCCCCAAAATACCATTCACAGGTGCCAGTTGCGCTGTGGCACTGTCAGGTGATAATTCATCCCCCAGCCCTGCATGGTCCTCCTTTAAATGGCCTAATCCTAGAAAACTCGCTTCCTCAAAGCCAATAGCGGTGAAGAGGAGCAAGGCTAGGAGTACAAGTCCTTGGCCCACTGGGGCCCTGTCATGGCCCTGCTGTCAGCTGTGTCAGGACGGAGGCCAGCAGCGCTCAGCAAACCCTGCTCTCAGGTCTACTTCCTGGAGCGCGCCCTCCACCCACAGGGCTCCGCAGGCAGCGGTCCTGTGGCCACCCAGGAGCAAGTGGCTCTGGTGAGGGAGTGGCTAGCTGGACCTGAGCCCCTCTCCACACATGCAGCTTTGGCTCCCTGAGGTGGTCGGACCTGTGCCTTTTCTGCCTTCTGCTGCTGCAGCTTCCTGGCTGAGGACAGAAGTCCCAATGCTCAGACACTCCATGTGTGTACATAGCACACACACCCCCTACACCCACACCCGTGCACATCACAGCTGCTCTTCCCAAACTCGGTGCACCAGAATCACCTAGAAAGCTTGCGGGCATGTGAGGCTCCGCTGCTCTCTGACCCTCTACGTCCGGTCTGGGGAGGAGCGTGAAAATGCCCATTCCGAGCACAGGCCCAGGCACTGCTGCTGCTGCTGGTCAAACTGTGGAGCTCTGAGAACCACTGCTCAGAGACGCCCACGTGTGCTTGCATGGAAGGCACAGTCACGCAGAGCAGACTCTGCAAAGCAGCAAGAGGAGGGGGGCACCTCAAAAGCTACGGGCTGAGTTTACGGATTCCTCCGCCTAAGAACACACACGTGTAGTACCATTCTCTCTCTGTCTGCCTTTCTCATTGTGTGTGCTCTTTCTCATTGGCCTCTGCATTTCTGTCTCTTTCTCCGCCTACCAGCTCCTTGCAGCCTCCAGCCCTAGCCAGGTCCTGCAGCCTCCAGGTGGCCTCCCAGCTCCTCTGCACACATGAGCTCATCCATCTCCGTCACTGCGTGTGAGTGGCAGGCAGGTGAGAGAGGAAGATTACGGGAGAATAAGCTCAGCTACCTGCTAACACCAAACTCGCTCACCACGAGAACACAGCCAATTATTCCCGTGTTCCAAGGGATAATCATTAATGCCACAGGAAATTCTAATCAAGCTTTTAAATCATTACTGGGAAGGGTGCAGCAAGCCAGTACCACCCTTGAGCTTGCCTTGTACTGTTGGTCTCTCACCTGGGAGACGGGGGCAGGGACAGGCGCTGCTACATCACCAGCAGCCGGTGTGTTGGGAGCTGACTCCAGACCAGCTGAGCACAGAACCCTCTGAACTGCAGTTCCAGCTGCAGCCCCAGGGCCCTTCCTGGTCCCCTCCTTTGCAGCAGCCCTTTGGGATCACCTGCTACTTGATGTATCCATTCATTCTATCATCAGTTTACTGAGTATCTACTATATGCCTGGCAGGATTCTAGGGAGGGGGACACAATGTGAATAAAACAGACAGGTCCCTTTCCTTAGGGAGTTTATAGTCTAGTGGAAAAGGCAGATAGTCAAATAGTAAATAAGTATCCAGGCACAGCTATACAATCCTGTAACCCTAGCTTCTAAGGAGGCTGAGACAGGAGGATCACAATTTCAAGATCAACCTAGGCAATTTAGCATGCCCCTATCTAAAAAAAAAAAGAAAAAGAAAAAGAAAAATTTAAAGGGCTGGGGATGTAGTTCAGTGGCAGAGCCTTTGCTTATCATCCATAAAGCCCTGGATTAAATCCCCAGTAGTGGGGGGATAAAAAGAGTAAATAAGTAAGAAAATAATCACAAATGGGAAAGTGTTCAGGAAGAGATAAACAGGAGATTAGATGTTTTGGGTGGAGCATCTGCTGGAAGTGTCTTGAAGGCCCCAGTCTCTACCAGACAGCCCTCCCTGGAGCTGGCCAGCAGTCTGTTGCCTGCCTTTTGGGCCTGCAGATCATGTTTTATCTGAACATCTGCAATGTCTCAGCAGCCTTCTTCCACCCCGAGTCCCCAGCACACTATCTTTGGGAAGATAATGAATATCTATAACAGCTACTGTTTTTTAGCACTTAGTACGTGCCAAGCATTGCACTCAGCAATTTATGGTCATGACATCATTTCATCCACAGAACAATAATAATGTTATGGTATCTTTCAACCCCCATTCCACAGACAAGGAAATAAAGACCTGAACAATGAAGCTATTTGGCCAAGTCATCCAGTAACTAGGTTGACCCAAGCTGAGACTTAAGGAGTGATGTTTAACCCCACCTTGTCCTGACTCCCAGGAGAAACGTGAGAGGCTTTGTGTGGACATCTCAGGATTGATTTCAAGGCTGAGACAGGCAACCTACGTCTCTGTGGAGATGGAGCCACATCAGAACTGCGCCAGGGCTGCCTCCTCAAATATAACAAGAGGGACTCTCCACGCTCCAAGTCTCCAAACTGCTGTTCAGAAAGGGGAAGTGATGACAACTGACCAGCTACAAGTCCCCACTTGTTCAGGAACCTTAGGGGAGCCCCTTTGGCCCCTGCAGAGTGCAGGTCCCTGTAGAACCACAGAGATCATCAGCCCTACCTCCCGGGACCCTGCAACTGCCAGAGGGCTCCTCCAGGTGTCCCTGCGTGTCCTCCACCTCCTGGCCCTGCAGCCTGGCCACACTCCCCAGGGCCAGTGGGGCAGCCAAAGACAGACAGGACTGGAGCCTGGGTCTGCGGTGACTAATCGGCTAGTGCTTGGGAGGCCATGGTGAATTATTCACACAGATTCTGTGAATTATTCACGTTGTTATTATTTATTTTTCAGATACGCCTGCGGCAGAGCCTCCAGGCCCATGTTCAAAGGATGACATAACTCCTGTGTCCTGATTGCCTCTGTGGAGAATGAGCCAGGCCCCTCTCCTGCCTCACCAGCGAGTCTCAAAGCACAGGCTGAGGGCTGGGAGCTGCTGCCTGGGGACAGACTCCTGCAGATCCCCCAGCCTGGCACCAATTATAGAAATAATAGTCACCTCTTCCTGAGGTTTCGCTGTGCCTCAGCACTGGGCTTTCCGTAGAGAGGCTCAACTGATTGTCACAACTGCCTAAGGTAGCATACTGTCAACTCCATTTCACAGACGGGGGAACTGAGGCCCAGAGGTGTGATGCCCCTTGTCCAGGGCCACCAGTTAGTAATTGGGATTCAGGCCCATTTCTGTGGGCTTGAAAGCCAGCGGCAGCCACACTGCATGTGTCAGTGGGTGTTGTGCCTGACAAGGTCCCACAAACCCTTTTGCTGCCCCAGCTGCACCCTGGGCATCAAACCATCTGGCCACGCACCTTGTCTCTGATGCTCTCAGAGCCACGTCCCTTGTCTCTGATGCTCTCAGAGCCCTCTCGCATCTCTATGGCAACAAGATCCTGAGCACCCAGAACTGTGCTTGGTCCACCTCTGAGAAGCACCGGTGGTCTTTGCCCATAGAGGCCCTCAGGTGTCCCAGGCTCCGAGCAGGCATGACTCAGGGTTCCTGAAGGTTCCTCATCCTCACACAGCTCCCCTCATCACCCAGAGGCAGGCAGCGCACCTCGTCTCCCTCCCAGAGCTCTGACAGAAGCAGCCAGCCTCCTTCCTCCTCCCCCACAGTTTGCCTGCAGTCTAACCTCAGTGCTCTGGCTGCCGCGCTGGCCCTTTCCCCAGTCTCCCTGATACTGCCCTACAGGAGGAGAGGTAGACACATGGACTCAGCCCTGGGAGGTCCTGAGGGTCCCTGGTCAAGGTGACCAATGGCTCATTCCTGTCTAAGGAGGGCAGCTTCATCTTGCTGCCATTCATCCATCCATCCATTCACTCATTCATTCAGTGAATACTTATTGGGCACCAGGTACTGTTTCAGGGGCTGAGGAAGTGGCCAAGAACAGTTCTTTGTCAACACACACACACACACACACACACACACACACACACAGTGTGGCCCAGGTCCTTCTCCTAGGACCTGTTCATCCTGACATAAGGAAGCAAAATCCCAGGCAAGCTGCATTCAGCCTGACTCTCCCCATCCCTGACTCTCTGGGTGACCTTGAGCTGGCAGCTCCCCCTCTGCAACCTTCCCATTTTTGAAATAAGGGAGTGGGGCCAGAATCTGCTTTCTAAGGCCCTGCCAGCCCTGCTTTTCTCAGGTGTCAGTAACTCAATAACAGGAACAACATACTCATTTCCATCCTACAGCTGTGAAAGTCAGAACTTTGCACGTGCTCCATCTCAGGTGGACTTAATAACTGTCCTTCTCTTCTCGGCTCCCTGCATCTTAAAGAGGAGTCTGGGGATGGTTGTGCCGCTAGTGGTGGATTTCAGTTGCCAGAGGGGGAAGGAAACAGCATTTGCAGAATCCTATGCTCTCCTCACAGATGTTCCTTATGGATCCTTGCAGAGGTAGATCTTATTATCCCCATTTTACTGACAGAGAAGCTACAGAGCTAGGATTTGAACCCAAGCCTAGGACGGCCCATAGTCTTGCCGCTACCCCAGGATACTCTGTGATTCCCTCTCCCAAAGCCTGTGCTGGAGCTGAGGCAACAAGATCCTGAGCACCCAGAACTGTGATTAGATCGCCCCCTTCTATGAAGCTGGGTGACACAGATTTCCACTTCTCTGCCAACCAGAGGGGACACCGTGGGCCCGACTGTGCTGAGTCATCCAGGGCTTAGCAAGTTCAGGTTTCTTCTTGCCCCAAAGCAGCCACCTCAGCAGGTCTGGAGCTGTGCTACCTCTTTGACTCAAAGCACCTGGACTTAGCCCTCTTCCCCAGGGTAGGAGTGGGAGCTAGGCAGGTGTGGAACGACCACAGAGTCTGAACACATGGGTGGAGGCAGGGCCATCTTCTGCCCTTGTGCCACCTGCCCCTGGTCCAGCGTGTGACCTTGTGTGCTGGACGCCCATCTCCGCATCAGCCCAGACCTTTCTCCAGTGCTCGTACAGCAGAGTTTCTCAAAGTGTAGACTTGAACCACCAGCCTCTGAGTGGGTGGGGCTATCCATACAGCTGGCTCTGATTTGCATATCCCTGCAGACCTGGGCCATGGATCCTGCAGGCATGCGCAGAACACAGGCCGCTGCTGAGCTTCCCCAAGCACAGAAATCCTCACCTTCAGGGTCCAGGCTCTCACACAGATCAAGCTTGAATCCCGGGGCTGCCACTTACTAATTAGGCAGCCTGGAACCAAGGACGTCATTTCTCTGACCCCAGTTTCCGTGTTTGTAAAATTGGGATACCTGTACCCTTCTCATGAGACTGTGTAGAGGATGTAAATAAATTGCTCAGTAATTCAGATCAACCACGCCTTCGCCCCCCTCCCTTCCCAGCTGGGCCTGGGGCTACTGTTGTGAAGTTGCCCGGCACGTTCTTTGTTGGCACCTCTGAGAGACATTGTATCTGGTGGCCCGTTCTAAAGAGATCTGTTCCCCAAACCACAGTCACATGTACCTGTCAGCCCCCCTCAGGGCACTGCACTGCACAGAGTCAGCTTCTAGACCTTTGTCTTCCACAGCCTAGGGTGAGAGAACACCCAGCCCATGGAGCTCGGAGGTCAGACGCTGGCGTCAGAAAGGGCTGCCTCATGGTCCCAGGGGCAGAAGGTCCTGCAGAGTCAGCCAGGGCTAGATCAGGGTCCCAGGCAGAGGCGCCACTCTCCCCTGGAAAGCTGCCATTTAGGCAGGGCCTGAGGCTCGGTAGTGTTTGGTCTTCCTCCCATTCCTCTCACCTCTGGGTAGAGTAAGTGCTATTGTTAGTTTTGTACAGAGGACAAACCAGAGGCTCAGTCTTTTTTTTTTTTTCCTGTCTTTTTGAGACAGGGTCTTGCTATGTGGTTCAGACTGGCCTTGAGCTCACTCTGTAGCCAAGGCTGGTCTTGAACTCATAATGATCCTCCTGCCTCAGCCTCCCGAGTGCACCACCATGCCCAGCTGGAGGCTCAGTCTTTGAGCTTCCATTATGCACCTGGTAAGTGGCAAAGCTGGGATTCGAAGTCAGGCCCTCATGCTTCCAAAGTTCATGTCTGTCCCCAGTATTGATGCTACCTCTCTAGGTCGTCGCTATCCTTAGGATGATTTTCTGAATCCTTGCTGAAGGCCAGGCTCTGAGATAAGCACCTCTATGTTTTTATTTTTATTTTTTAACCTTCACAATAACCTCTGAGTTAGATATTATTATCATTACCATCTTGTAGGGAAAGAAACTTCCACCCGGAAAAACTAATGGCTTGCAGTGACTTAGGTTGTCTCTTTCGCCGTTATATTTGGGATGTGAGGAAAGTACGCCCCCATCTTCCAAGATTGTGTGTCACCTCTAAGAGCAGCTCACCTGTGTCCTCACCCTTCCTTCTATTTGGAGATCTCCTGACCCTTCCTGTGCCCTCATCCCCGCCCCTCTGACCTGGAACCAGGATGACAGAGGTGAGTTCCTGACTCCTTTTCCAAACGACTAACTGCCCTTCCCACTCCTGCAGGAGCACTGGGAATCTGCCCCTAATTGCCTATCAGGCTGGGAGGCCATTAGCCCGTGATTGCATCCCCAGGGTGGGCCTCGCCCCCTGGGTGCCTGCCTCAGCTTCTACAGGGGTTTGAGAGCATGACGTCAATCTCCTGTCCTAGGGCCCGGCCAGCTTGGCTCCCAGCATTCCACCCCCCAACAATCCCAGGAAAGCTCCTCCAAGAAGCTGGGTCCTCATAATGTGGGGCAGCCAAGAGCCCTGGGCTGAGAGATCCTCCCCAACCCCAATCAAGTACAACACACATCAGTCAAGTACAACACACATCTCCCTGCTCACACACCCCACAGGCCCTGCTGCTGTGGGACCCTCAGGCTGACCCTCGCCTCAACGCAGCCCGTGTGTCTCCACCAGCTGCCTCTGTCCTCTACGGGAAGGAGTTAGGGTCCTGGGAGTTAGACTTCTGAGTGCTGTTCCTCTGTGTGTGACCTTGGCCAAGTCCCTCCCACTGCCTGAGCCTCAAAACAGCGATGCACCTGTTTTCTCCAGACCTCTTCCAGCAGGAGGGGTGATCCAGGGGTCTTATCCCACCAATATCTAATGAGTACCAGGCCCTGAGGATTCCAGCAGGGCAAGTTCTGCCCTCACAGGCTGGGACCACGAAGCACAGGCTGCCGGGGAAGGAGGGTGGGAACCCAAAGAAAGGCCTTTATCTAGCTTGGAGGTGAGGTCTGAGAAAGTTCCTTTTGTCCTTGTCAGGGACCTAAAGAGTGAGGAAAAATTCAGCAAGTAAAGGAGGATACAGGGGGGCTAGTCTCAAAGAATGTCCCGAGCAGAAGCAGCAACAGTGGACAGAGGCCTTTGGGCAAGGGTGTTGTAGACGTGGAGCAGGACAGAGGCCCTGCTTGAGGGCATGGACTGTTTCTGAGGGCACAGAACTAGTACAGAGCGGCTTGGGGCAGGAGCATCATGCAGCCGCCATACGGAGGAAGGATTGGGGGCCAGAGGGGTGAGGGCGGGAGACTTTCAAGCAGGCTCCCAACCATCTGTCCTTCCTCCCCGAGTGGGAATGGCCCCTCCTGTCCTGGTTAGAAAGGAAGGCGGGACTGCGGCTGCTCGTCCTTTCCCCCACACTCCTGGACCGACTCCCCCGCCACACACACATACCTCTGCTATGCCCTGGTGGGAGAAAGGCGGGGATGGCCTAGGGGAGGTGACACAGAGCCACCTGACCTGGGAAAGCTAGAGGGAAGGGGTCGGAGTTTCATACTCTGCTAGAACTCCAGGAGGGAGCGCAGAGCAGAGCAACGCCCCTCCCCACCTGGAGCTGGGAGTTTCACGCCACGTGGGCTTTATCCTACCTGCTGCCCTCGAGTTCCTCCTCCCCGGCTGTCCTTTACCCCTTCCCCGCCCCCTAGGTTCTCTCAAGGTTCCTGCCTCCCTTTCCCCAGTGCTCTCCGGGGGAGCCTGGAGCACACAGAATGTGTGTTTGTGTAGAATGGGGTGTGTGTGTGTTCAAGAAGTACAAGGGTGGAGTGCCAGAAGGCAGCTCCAGGCTGGAAAGGGATTTTAGGAGGAGTCTGAGATTAGACAATTAAACATCCTGCCACAGGGGGCTGGGGATTTAGCTCAGCGGCAAAGCGCCTGCCTGGCAAGCGCAAGGTCGTGAGTTCGGTTCCCGGTACCAGAGAAAAACCAAAAAAAAGAAAACAAACAAACAAACAACAACAAAAAAAAACATCCTGCCACAACCTCCCTGGAGCCTGGAATCCCTGTGGCCTACTGTGTAAAGCTCTCAGCTGGGCCAGGCCAGAGTTGCACCAACTCCCAGGCTTCTGCTGTTGGCCCTGCCCCTGGCCCCTGGCTCTGCCCGATCTTAAAGCACCTTGCCCACCTGGAACTGGGGCCACACAGAGCTGGGATCCCCTCAGCCAGACTCAGCCAGCCATCTTCAGGGGGCAGCCCTGACCCAGGGCTCTGGGATATGTCTGTCCACGCTGCATCTCCGCCACCTTGGCCCAACCACCCCCATGCTCCCCTCCTGTGCCCTCCCCCCATCCTACCCACACTGTAGCCAGAGGGATGTTTCTGTAAGAAAACTCAGATCCCAGCTTTCCTCATCGTCTTTCCAGGGCTCCCATCGCCCTCCCGGGGAAAGCCAGACTCCTCGCAGCTCACAAAGCCAAATTACCACTCTGAGCAGCCGAACTCTCTTCTCCAGCCATCCAGAAGTGCTGGGTCTGCAGGGTCCCTGCCAGGCCTGCCGGTCTGCGCCCCCACCCCAAGCCTTTGTACTGCCCATTGTCACTCTTGGGGTCCCATCGCTCGCACTCCTCCACTCAAACCCCTCCTTGATTCTCAGGCCTCAATTCAGAAGTTAACTCTTGTTAGAGGCCAGAAGCCTGTGACCATCGTCCAGACCCCTCTTTAGAGCTGTGGGTTCTCATAGCCCCTGACTTTACCTGCCGCAGCACTGAGCGCTGTCCTGTAAATGCCTGTTTGACATATTCACTCCCACAACTCGCTGTATCCACACTTCGCTGTATCTTCGCTGTATCCACACTTCGCTGTATCTTCGCTGTATCCACCTTCCCTGTATCCACTGCAACCTGCCTTCCAAGAGCATGAGAGGAGCACGAGGACGGGCGGGCAGGAAGCATTACCCTGTGGCAGGGTTCAAGTGTCAAAGGCTCAGCCACCACACTCAGCAGTGCGGCGGCTGCGACCCACTGTGCCAACCCCGTGCCGGGCACTCTGCTGAGCATCATCTCATTTCATCCCCAGTGACCTTGCCAGAGAGGTGTTGCTGCTATTATCCCCACTGCACAGATAAGGAAACAGCTACGGTATGAATATGATTTGTCCCCACCAAAGCTCAGGATGAAGCTTAATCCCCAATATGAGGTATTAGGAGACAGACCTTTTATTCTTGATTAGCTCAAGAGGGCTCTGCCTTCATGAATGGATCAATCCATTCATTAATTTTTTTTCTTTTTTCTGTTTTGGTTCTTTGAGACAGGGTCTTGCTTGCTATGTGGCTCAGGGCAGATGTAAACTCATGATGTAGTCCAGGCTGGCTTCAAACTCGTGGGGATCCTCCTACCTCAGCCTCCCCAGTGCTGGGACTCTAGGCACACGTGACCATGCCCAGCTTGATGGATTATATTTAATATGCATATTTTTGGTGGTGTCACAGCCTCACACATGCTAGGCAAGCACTCTATTGCTGAGCTGCACCCCTAGCCCCACTCATACGTTAATAGAGCAATGGGTTCATGGACATCTCTAGAGTGGGCCTGTAATAAAAGCCAAGGCGGTTCTGTCTCTTGCATGCATCTCTCTGACCCCACAGTGCCCTCACCACCTCTGGACTTGCAGAGTTCCCACCAGCCAGAAGGCCCTCCCCAGACCCGGGTGCAAAATGGCTGATTTACCCAAGATCACACAGCCAGAAGGGCCCTGGCCAGATCTCCCTCAGGTAGTGGCTCTGCGGTGGGACCTGAGCACTGTGTGAAGCATGCGTCTAGAACTCAGGAAGACCGTTTCTCAGCTGCAGAGCAGTGAATGGCTCAGAGAAAACACCAGATCCCCCAAGCACACCCCAGGAGAAGTTCTACTTTCCTAGCCATGGGGCAGGGTTCCCTGAGTCCCTAGTGGGGAAGCCTGTCACTCCCCCCCGGAATTCCAGGAGGTGGAAGAGAGGCAAGATCCTTTGTGATGCCCTTGTTCCCACTCGTGTCTCCTTCGAGGCTGAAGTCTGGGACGGCAGGATCCCGTCTCCTCGTCAGGGCAGAAGGTAAGGTGCTGAACTGAATAGCAAAGCACATTTGGCTGGAGAGGAAATGAGATTTCTTTGTCAAGGTGAGAGTGTCTGGGAGAGCCAGGAACGGGGTGGAGTGGGGGGAACCGGGGCACTCTAGGGGGGCTGCGAAAGGGGGAGTGTGGATCTGAAATTATTAGGATGTTGATTATGTCCTCTTGATTGTTAATGAAATTCTTCACCTTGCATTTCTGGACCAGGGGAAAAGCTCCCGGAGCTCATTTTCCCACTGATGAGAGCAAGAGAAAGGGCAGGAGGGGGCAGAAGACTCTCGGCTTAGGGAGAAATTAAATTCTGCCTAAACAAATGGGACTGGACAAGCCTGGCTGCTGCCACTTGCAGGCAGGGCCCCAGGGTGATCCGAAGTCCCCTGTGGGGATGGGATGGAGACCCCTGGTAGCGAAAGGCCCCACAACTGAGGCAGCAGAGAGCAGCTCCTAAATGATAACTGAAGTCGAGCACCTTCCATGCCACCCAAGCCGAGGACTGAGCATGTATTATCCCAGTGAGTCCTCCCAACAGCCCTTGGAGGTAAGTTCTGTTTATTCCCATTTTGCAGATGGGTACGCTGAGGCACAGGGAAGACAGAAGCTTGCCTACACTCTTGCAGCTGGGAAGTAGTGATACCAGTATTTCCTGCCAGCCAGTATGGTGCCAGTGAGCATCCCTCGAGATTTGAAAGTCCCCAGCTCCACTTGCCTCTCCCCCTGAGCCTCAGCTGCCTCACCTATGGACACGGAGCGAAGAACAGTTGTCACCCTGGAAGGCTGTTGTGAGGATAATGAAATAAAAAAGTGAAAACAACTTGGCACAGGAATAGTATCCCCTTTGAGCCTGGTTCCCAGCCTCCAAAGCATGGAAGTTGAGCGCCAGCATGGGCTGGCACCGCTCTAGGCAGCAGGGATATGGGAGTGAACAAAGTGGACAAAATCCTGACCCTGAAAAGCGGCAGACCATGAACAAGGTAAGTAAATTAGGGTGACAAATGCCACAGAACACAACCAACCATGAAGGAGGGAAGGGAATGCTGATGAGGAGGGTCGAAGTACAGCAGGGTGACCTGAAATGGAAGAGTGCGAAGTAAACAAGCAAACATCTGGGGGAAGAGCACTCCAGGGAGAAGGAACAGCAAGTGCAAAGGTCCTGAGGTGGGACCAACCTGGCATATTACAGGAGCAGCCAGGAAGCCAGCGCAGCTGTGCTAGCAAGGTGCCGGGGTAGAACCTGGGCTTGTGAAATAATGGGGAAGTGCAGATTGCCTGGGCCCATTGGGCTTTGCAAGGACTTTGTGCTTTTACCTGAATGAGCCCATCATCCAGCAAGGGTTTTAGGCATGATCTGATTTATGTCTTCAAGGCACCACTCTGACTGCAGCACTGAGAAGGTACTGTAGGGGCTTAGGGCGGAAGCAGAGAGGAGAGTTGGGAAGCTATTGCTGTAATCCAGGTGGGGCGAGCAGCAGCTTCGTTCCTCGAGGCAGCGATGGAGGCCACGCTAAGAGGTCAGATTCTAGATCTATTGCGAGGATAAAGCCAACCAGATGAGCCTTTGAGCCCGAGTCGGGAGAGAAGAAATTCCTCACAATTCCAGGTTCATGGCTTCAGGAAACCTGAAGAGCCAGGGAACCGAGAAACCCAGCGCTCCAGCTCTGTCGCAGCCTGAGCCTCACAGCACCTGGGGCAGGGAGCCTAGATGCGGACAACCGGACCAGGAGTAGACAACCTGCCTCAAGGCCTTCTGGGGCTCCCCAAACCCTCCCCACAGGAGACCCCATCGCAGCCTGACTCCCACCTCTGCAGCCCTCAAGGATCCCAGCTCCTCCTGACTCCTCTCTTTCTCCCAAGAAGTGGCTCAGCCTAGCCTCCCTCATAGCAGCATGCCACGCTAGCCTCAGATCTCAGCTAGAGTGCTGCCACCTCCAGGAAGCCTTCCCTGACTGCTGTTCTAGATGAAGCCCCCAGAATCCAGCTCTTGTACGCCCGAGCTTCCGCAGCAGGAGTGAGTTACTCTTTCCTTGTGTGACTATTCAATGAAAACTTGTCCCCTCATCTGACTATACCTCCATAAGGCCCAGGGCCTGCCTATGTCACCAGAAGCAATCTATTCACCAAAAGGAACAGTCAATGGATACAGCATGGATCCTTAGGCCTTTGGTAAAGGCCATAAAATCCCAGGCAGCCAGGTAAATGCCTGGCACAGAGTGGCTTCTTAACATATATTTATTAGAGTAATGCATCTGAGTTCTATAAGAACTCTGGACATGTGATGTATCCTCTGAGCCTCAGTTTCCCCACATATAAGGATGGGAATAAGAGGACTCACTTGGGGAGTCGCCATGAGGATTTAAACACATAAAGCGTGAGCAATGCCTCACACTACGTAGTAGATGCTCAATAATTGCTCCTCCAATGCAAGTTCAGACAATTACCAGCGAAGGATTCCTCTGCGCTTCCCTCTCCTCTCCCTCCCTCCCCAGCCACCTTCCTTCCCCTCAGCCCCCTTCCCCTGCTAAGGACTCCCTGTTGTGGAATCACCAAAGCCTCCAAACACTGCCCTTGTCCCCCAAGATCCCCACATTCGCCACTGGTTACATATTGATCCTGTTTAACTTTCCCAATGGATGATAAACATGAAATTAAAATGACTTCCTGGAATATTAATGCGGTAAATGGCCCTATTAAAAGAAAGAAAATACAGCTGAGAAAATTCGCTTTGATGTAGCGTTTCTGCAGGAGGCTCATTTATCTGCAGCTCATATTCTCCAAATGAGATTCTGAAGGTTTCTCTGATGTCTCTTATTTTTCCCTCACCCAGAATTTAAACAGAAAATAGAATCACAAGCTAGTGTCATAAAAACGTGGGCCTTTTCCCATCGCAACCAAAAAGCAAACGAAAACAGGGCCGGGTGGGTGTCAGCCTCTGGGAACATGGAGCTGAGGACTCACCTGCTCCTCCCAGCCTCGCCCGAAGCTGGCCCACACCAGCCTGCTCCAGGCCCACTCAGGGCCAGAGGTGTGCTCAGAGGCCTGGGCTGCTGCTGAAACTAGGAAGGCGACGACACAAGACCAGAGCGGGCTGTGACCGAGGGCAAACACTGCGGTTTTGTGGACTTGAAACCTTGGCTGTCACCTATGAGCTGTATGGTCTTTTTGTTTTTTGTCTTTTGAGACAGGGTCTCTAGCTAGGGTCTCTATTCCAGGCTGGCCTCAAACTCACACTGTTCTTTTACCCTGGCCTCTGGAGTGCTGGACTTATAAGCATGCACTGCCACACCTGGTTTCGCTATATGGTCTTGAATAAGGTACTTCGCCTTTCTGAGCCTGTGTCCTCCCTTGCAAAATGGGGATACTGCTACAGTACCTAACTCAAAGAGCAGCTGTAGAGGTTAAATGAGATAATATGTCTCACATGCGCCAGATACTCAATATTATCATTTGTTACTATTATTACAGCTACTAATTCATTCTTATTACAATCATTTAGGCCTTGGCTTCTCTACCCTCTGGATACCCCAGGGCAGCTGCAGCCTTGAGCTTCCCCCATCCCAGGTTGGTTACTCCTCTGCCTCTCCTAGCAGCCTGCGCATCCACCAGGACCAGCCTGGGTCTTGCTTCTGACTGTATCCTAGTGGTACAGGGGAGAACTTTGCAGTACTGGGATTGAACCCAGGGCCTGTCACACTAATCTACACTCCCAGCCCTTTTTCATTTTGAGACAAGGTCTCCCTAAGTTGGTAAGTTAACTGTGCTGGGCTTAAACTTGCTATCCTCCTGTCTCAGCTCTCCAGACTGCTGGGATTACCCCCAGCGCACCACCATGCCTGGCTCAGAGCAGAGAATATGAATGGCTTAGCGTAAGTTCCAAAGTGCTGATGGGGCTGGGGATTTAGCTCAGCGGCAAAAGCGCCTGCCTGGCAAGCGCAACGTCGTGAGTTCGGTTCCCGGTACCGGAGAAAAAAAAAAAAAAAAAAAAAAAAAAGTGCTGATGGTTGATACAAGTCCACACCTGGCCCGGTCTTCAGAGGTGTGTCCCGCAGAGGGTCCTTCTCTGCAGCCGTGAGAGCTTGTAGTGCCCAGCTTGGAGACGCTGTCCCCTGCTCCAGGCCTGGAGTCTGTCATCTGCATCTTCCCTGGATCTCACTTGAGCTGTGGACACCCCACCCCAGAGGTGGCGGAAGGAGCAGTTCTGAACCAGGTGCGCTAGGTTAACTTGTTCCTTTCTCTTCCCTCTTCTCTTGGGTCTCTCTGCTGCCCCCAGTCCTCACCAATTTCTGCTGGGACCCAGGCTCTCTCCCCTGGGTTTGGCCCTGTTGGCAGGTGGAGGGGTGCTGCAATCCCCTGGCTTAGGCTGCCCCTCCCCAGGTACCCCATCGCCTGTGGTGGGCCCACACAACTTCCTGAGCCAGGTTCCTGCTGCTCAAAGTTCAGGCTCTTCAGGGCCTTCCTTGCCACCAGAGGAGCTTGGGATCTCTACATAGGGCCCAGAGACACATCCCCCCCCCAGCCCAGGCAGCAGCTGGGGCCCTGTCACAGTGCTTTGGAACCAGCACACTCCAGACCCAGCCTCACGCACGTGCACACACCCTCACCCTCCCTCCCCAGCACAGTCACATATGACAAGCACTCGGTGCTCAGTCACACAGTCCCTGTGCTCCACGGCCGCAGGACTCAAGAAAGAAGAGAGACCCCTGTGGACAAGGGGCAGAGCGGAGGCTCTGGAAGATCAGCTTGGACCCACTGTCCTGAGACTCCGCCCCAGCCAGCCTATGGCCCCCTAGCAGGAAAATGAGAAGCTGGAGCAGAGGGGTTAATTTGGGGGAAGCAGCAGCTGTTGGAAGAGCGAGGGCAGCCCCGGGGCAAGAGCTGCTCTAGCTGTGATAATGACTGTGAGGGGAGCTGGGGCTGGGGCCACACACTGCCAAACCAGCACACCCCAAAATGCGCTTGGTACAAAGGCAAGCTAACTGTGTGGACAAGCTCGTGTGCACACACATACATACACATAGACGCTCAGATACACACATGCACACACAGAAGGAAGCACCGTAACTATCTGGGCACAAGACAGAACTTACACAAACTGCACAAGCCCTGCAGTCCATCTCCGCGTGAGTATAAAACTATTCAGAGATTCAGGCTGCCGGGCTGCAGACACACGCACTCACACACACACACTCACACATACTCACTTTCCGGGAGCTGTGTAGCTGTGGTGGGTCTGGCTTAGGATGTCAGGATGAACCCCATCACTGCATAAGAACGGAAGACTCCTCCCTATAAGGGGAGCAAAGAGTCGAGGACACCTGCCCAAACCCCAGGGGACTGGCTGGGGGCTGTTTTTAGTCCTCCTTGGGTCTCTTTCCTCTTGGAGGCTGCACTCCACAGCCTTGTAATACAATGGAAAACAGCCGGATCTCAGGTTACCTCTGATTTGTATATAACCGTAGGAGTTGAGTGGCTTTGCAGTCGGCATAATGTGATGTTTTGTCGACATTTAATTAAGTACTCGTTGCGTGTGATTTTTTCATGTGAGCGCTTGTCTTATTTGAGGCCACTGATCTTTTTCAGCAGAACTTCCAAAAGCCTTTGTCCTGGGTCAGGGATGTAGCTCTGTGGTAGAGCACTTGCCTAGCATGTGAAAGGACCTGGGTTCAATTCCTGGTATGGCCCTCACCCCCCAAAAACCCCTTTGGCCTGAGTCTTGGGTCCCTGGTGGGTGACAGATAAGGGAAATCTGGAGGAAAAGATGATGGGCATAGGGTGGGGGCAACGTGGACATGGGGAGCCCCTCAGTGACAGCAAACATAGTTAAACCAGGGACTTATGGGCGGCAGACCCTCTGGGGACACTGGCGGGTCTCCAGTCCACATCCCTTGGAGCAGACTGAAGGCTAAGTAGGATCTGTGGGCCCAGCAGCCTCCACACTGAGACTCAGACCATATACACGATGCTTTACCGACCCAGACACACCACAGGCTGCTCCTGGACAGCGGTGTGCAGGCGCCAATACGGACACGGACAGACGCATGCCCCCTCCTCTCCCCTCCATGCCCAGCTAGTATGCGTTATCACAGGTGCACACCCAGACAGGCACAGAGGTGTCCCCAGCAGACTGAGCCCCAAGTAACTCAGGCAGATCCACAGCCCCTACAGAGCCATAAGACTGGCAGACAGGGAGCCCCTGGGCAAAGTCAGCTATGGACACCCCAACCTGGCCCTTGAGCCCACACAGCGAGACACACACTGGCACATGTTGCAGATGCCCGCCTTTGAACATCCTGCCTGCCCCTTCCCCTCACACCCCTCACACCCCTCACACTCCTGTCAAAAGGAGACAGAGCATCCCAGCCCCACGGAGCCCAAGGGGCCTGATTAACAGGAAATTCTACGAATGCCAATTAGAGCAAAGTTTACCGAACAAATTGTTTGCAGTTGTGCCCTGGAACCATCATGAATTTTAATTTTGCATTGATTTGCGCTGATATGAGGCTTGCAGATGCCAGGGACTCGGGTGCCTCCTCCCCTTCCATCTGGGAGGTGTCATCACCTAGCCTCAGATTCAGGAGTCCTGGGATAGCCTTCAGCCTCTACATTCCAGAGGCAGGCACTACCAGCATGGCCTCGAGAGACCCGACATGCCCAGAAAGTGCACATGAGTTTTGGAAACTTATGCTGTAGGAAGAAGACCCTAAGTTTTCAAGGACCTCTGTTGTCTGGGGAACGGGCTAGGGTTCTTGCAATGTCTGGGCTCGGGCAGACATAAGGTCATCGATATGGCTATACACACAAATGGATGGAGATGGACAATTCTACCAATACAATCTCAACTAACATAATGTCCGGTTTGTGTATAGCCTCCGTCCAAAGAACCACTTCCACAATAAATTTGATCATATCTTCCCCTTTCCACCAAATCCTCCTCCTAAACCCTTCCACAGTTTCCTATTGCTTAAAACAGTCCCTGCCTCTCTGTGCTCCCAGCACTCTGGGAGGCTGAGGCAGGAGGATCACAAGCTTAAGCCCCGCTGAGTAACTTCATGACTTAATGAGACCCTGTGTCAAAAGAAAACATAAAAAGAAATCTGGGGATGTAGCTTAGCGTGCAGGCCCTGAGTTCAGTCCCCAGTACCATCACTAAAAAAACAAAACAAAAACTTTCCAGGCCTTATCTGTGGCCCCCAAACCACCTCACTCTTAACCTCTTCGTCTCTGTTTCATACCCCGCCATCCTCAGCCCTTTTAGGAGCTAGACATCCTCCCACCTTGAGACCTTTGCATATTTTATTCTTCTGCATGGAACCGTTTACCCAGTTGATCCTACTCCACTTTTAGGTCTTCGTTCAAGCCTCACCCAAAAAAAAAAAAAAGTAATTCAAATCCTACTAGGGCCAGAGATATAACTCAGCGGCACAAGCGCCTGCCTGGCAAGCATAAGGTCCTGAGTTCGATCCCTGGTACCAAAAAAAAAAAAAAAAAAAAAAAAAAGTAATTCAAGCCTCACTTCCTCAGGGGATCCTCTTCAACTCTTCTGCCTAGATCGACCCTCCCCACCTCAGACCCCTCCTCTCACCACAGTATAAACTGCCTGAGGACAGGGACTGTGTCCCTCACCACTATACCCCTGGTACTTAGCACAGGCCCTGGCATGTAACAGATGCTCTGTATGACTCAGCTTTTTGCCCTGGTAGTGGTGTATCACAAATCATCTCTGAGTTGGGGTTCAGGTTGACCAGGGTTTGGTTGGTCTGGACTGTAATCAGCTGGCCCTGGTTTGAACTTGTGGGTTGGGTGCAACTACTTGGAATGTGTTCTGGAAAAGGCAGGGATACAAGAGAATATGCCCAGCCATGCAGCAATCCCTTGGCCATGGTAGGGTGTGGATGTGGTAGTGCAATTTAAGAATTCAGAACAATTAGCCAGGCATGGCTTGGAAGGCTGGGGCAGGAGGATTGCAGCTAGTTCAAGGCCAACCTGGGCTACGTAGTGAGTTCAAGGCCAGCCTGCACTACATGGTGAGGAGACCCTGTCTCAAAAAAAAAAAAAATTAGAAGCAATTGAATCTACCACATAAATATTTGTTGTATGGAGTTGAGATGTAAGGCATTGTGCTAAGCACTCTATATACATTAATTCATTTAATCCTCCAGTCAACCCCGTACCACTAGCCTCACTTTTTGATAAGTACCTTAATTGAAAAAATAAAACCTGTGCAAAGTAAACAACTCAGATCATACCAACTATATTCCATGAAAAGTCATTCTTCTTTCTACTCTAGTCCTAGGCCTATTCCCTAGAGAGGAAGCACTACTTGAATTGTTTTGTAGACATTCAGATACAGTCTATGCAAATATGAGCCACACACAGGTGTACACACACACACACATGAGCTATCCCTTTTAAAAGATGTGACTCATCAGGCATCAGAGCACACGCCTGTAATCCCAGCACTCAGGAGTCAGACAGGAGGATTGTTGGAAGTTCAAGGCCAGCCTAAACTACATAGCAAGACTCTGTCTCAAAAAACCAATAAACAAATAAATAAATGCTGTGACTCAGCATCAAACCCTTTCTGCATCTTGGTTTCATTTTGTTTTCTACAGTACTATATCTTGGAGTTTCTTTTTTTTTTTTATCCATTAAATTGATCTATGTTATTTTTCACTTGTCTCCATTTCACAGATGAGGAAACTGAAAGAAAAAACTTATGCACAGGATTATAGCTCCAGAGACACCAGCCTGGCACTGAAACCCAAGTCCACCTGACTTCAGAGCCTGTGTGCCCACTCCTCTGTTCACCGATATGGCAGGAGCACGCCAGAGTCCCCAGCTTGGGCAGAGTAGACCCAGACCAGACTTCTCACCTGCAGAGATGGCAGTGGGGCCAACGCGATGCTGGGTCCACTGGGGGCCACTGGACCGCCCACCCACCTCTGTGTCCCAGCAAGGCTGTAGGCAGCCCCTCAGGACGCCACATCAACAGGAGAGGGCGGTTCTCCAGCCAGAGTGGCCCCATCCTAGCTCGGCCTTTAACTTGCTTTCTGCCTTCGGATAGCACTTCCCCTGTGTGTGAAAGGGAATGCTATCCCCACCTCTCTCCCAGAGAGAAGCACAGGGCTTACCACAAACCGGGGCTGGGGGGCTACAGTTCGGTGTGGGCGTGGGGACTGGGTACAGATGAAAGGCTTGGGAAGTGCTGTGATGCTTGCAGCTGGATGAGGTCCCCCCAGATATCTCAGGGACAGCTCAGAACCCAGCCCCTTTCGGGGGACCCAGCGTCTCCTTATGGGGATGGTTGGGTGTAGGGGCTTAGAGTCCTCCTCCCTTCTTACTAACTCCAGGGCCTCGAGCTCTGCTAGTGAGAGTCACAGCCCATCAAACTCTTAATGTGTCCACATGTGGGTAGTGCTGCCTCTTGCACGCAGTGCTCCTGACGAGTCTGCGAAGTAGGCATTCTCTCCAACGGGTACAAAGGAACTGAGTCTTGGAAGCTCGCTCAGGGCCAGGAGGCAGAGAAGGAAAATATTTTGTTTTTCTGAGTCTCAGTTTCCCCTCCTGCACAGTAGTAGGATAATGGTCATCTCTTACAGTTCTGATGGGGAGTAAGTGAGCTAACATAAGCAAACCACAGACACAGAGTAGGTGTTCAGTTAAAGTTCATTCCCTTCCTTATCCTCTTAGGAGTGGAGATAGTATTGGAACAGTACATTGCAGTTTCCTAGGTCTAGCCTCGCAGAGTACTATTCAAGTAGTTCAGTGATCTAGGCTGAGCCTGGACATCAGGATTCTCGAAACTTATCACGTGGGAGCTAGAGACATAGCTCAGTAGTAGAGCACTTGCTTAATATCTTCAAGGCCCTGGGTTCAACCCCTAGTGCTGCAAGAGAAAAAAACAAAAACCAAGTGATTCCAGCTGAGGAGCACTGCATTCTGGACCCTAAGTGAGTGGAAGGTTCAAATTGCAGGAGGCCCCCTGCCTGGTCCACTCCTCAAGGAGACTGTGTCTTGGTCAGCAAACTGAAATCAGGGGCTGAGGTGTGGCCGCAAGCCTCTGGATTTAATCCCCTGTGCTGTCGAAAAAAGAAAGAAAGAATGAAAGAAAGAAAGAAAGAAAGAAAGAAAGAAAGAAAGAAAGAAAGAAAGAAAGAAAAACATAAATTAGAGAGCTTCCTTTCAGTTAAATGCAATTTCCCATTGCATTTAACAGTTTTTGGGTTTTGTTTTGCTTTGTTTTTTGTCTTTTTGAGACAGGGTCTCACTCTGCAGTTCAGGCTGGCCTTGAGCTCACTTTGTAGCCCAAGCTGGTCTCGAACTCACAACGATCCTCCTAATTCAGCCTCCCAAGTGCTAGGATTACAGGTGTGCGCCACCACACCCGGCTTTAACAGTTTTTAAAAATAATATACATCCTTGCATGATCCAGGCCCTGTGCACATACTGCCACTGGTCTCATGCCTTTGTCCCCTTGCTCTCGCCAATCTAGACTTTTTTTTTTTTTCTGGTACCAAAGATTGAACAACCCATGGCCTTTGCAATGAGCTACATCCCAGCCCACTTTATTTAATTTTATATTTTATTTCATGTTTCTTGAGATAGGGTCTCAGTGCATGGCTAAGTTGCCTGGGCTGGACTCCCAGAATACCGGGCCCACAGGCAGGCACCACCGTGCTCAGCTCCACTGGGCCTGCACAATGTACCTGCCCCAGCACTCCACAAAGTGGTTTCCTGGCCAGTCACTCTCAGTTTTGCTCAGCTAGATATTGTTAAAGGCATGATGCAACGAGCAGATCACACCCGATATCTTGCCTTTCCTTGTCTGTTCACCTATTTTCTTATTGCACTCTAAGCTCCTGGATGACAGGGTCCACATCTGTTTTGGTTCATGGTTCACCCCAGTGGTCAGCATAGCATCTGGCACAGTCAGTGCTTACTAAATATGTGTTGAATGACACCAGGCCTACAGCATCTTGGAGGGCTAGGTGCTTTGGAATCTTTTTGTCGTTGTTGTTGTTTTTTCGGTACTGGGAATCGAACTCACAACTTTGCGCTTGCTAGGCAGGCACTGTGCCGCTGAGCTAAATCCCCAGCCCCGGAATCTCTTAATTGTTTAAAGTACATATATTAATAATGGCTCCTATGAAGTGAGTGCAGTCGGCCCTGCCTGTCCACAGGTTCCAAATCCGCAGGTTCGACCAACCTCAGGAGGAAATATGTGGAAAAAACCTGCAACTGTACTGAACAGGTACAGACTTTTTCTTGGCATTATTCCCTAAACAATACAGAATAACAACTATTTACATAGCATTTACATTATATTAGGCATTATAAGTCATCCAGAGATGATTTAAAGTGCACAGGAGGATGTGTGTAAGGTGTACGCAAACACACCTTATATGAGGGACGTGAGCAGCCACGGACTTTGGTAACCAAGGGAGGTCCTGGAACCCGTCCCCAGAGGATCCTAGGGGTGAGGGATGGCTGCGCTTACATTTCAGCTGGAGGACCGCGGAGCGAATGACAAGGGCCTCCCTCTCCTGCATCCTCTCTGCACCCTCTAAATCTGCTGGACCCCTCTCCAGCTCACGGTCGTTGTGTTGTCCTTCCTGCAGCATCATCTGTGCCTCCTGTGTCATGCTGTGGCCCCCTCGGCAGGGTCTCTGCCCAGTCAAAGCAAAGGGGCCTGCGTCGAGCCTGCACTCACCAGGCAGCAGAGCGGCCTTGTGAGACAGCCTTGCCCGACCTGCCTGCCCCGAGGCCCAGACAAAGTGCTGGCTGGGGAGTCAGGGCAGATGCAGCCGCCCAAGGCCCCAGCACAAGGTAAGGGTGAGAAGGAAGGTAGGAGAAGCAGAAGGAGGGCAGTGAGGGAGAATGATGAGTCGAAGAACCATGACCCGGTGGGCCTGGGCTGTGGGGAGGACGGGAAATGATGTCTCAGAGACCATCAGCGCACACGCCCGGCCTTGCCGCACCCTACCCTCCTGGATCCCCGTCTTCCAGCTTCTCCTAAATCTTGCAAGGCTGCCCCAGCCCTTGAGAGAAGATAAGCATCTGCAGGAAGCCAATAACTGGCGTGGAAAGCGTCTCCTTTCCCATCTTTGCTGTCTCACGTCCTTCCCGTTCGTCTCACAGAGCCATAGTCACTACCCTTGAGCCGTTAAGGAAACTGAGGGTCAGAATGGTTCCCATGGTCACCACATTTGCCTGTCTCAGTGCCCAGCTCATGACCACCCTGCTATAGTTGGTCCCCCGAAAGACTACTGCCTAGAACCCTCCAAAATCTGTGTTGTGAAAGGACAGCCTCCAACAAGGCAGGGGCTGCACCCCTTCCTCTCCAGGAAGTAATGGTGATGCGGCGGAGCCCTTCCGTCTTTCTGATACAGTTTTCCCTTAACACTTAGTAAAAGTGCCACAATTACCGCGGCCGCCTCTGGCATGCAAGATTTAAAGGAAGACAGAATCATAGGACGCCAAGCTGACATGGACCCGATGCCATACATCTCAGCTTACAGGTGGAAAAAAAAAAAAAATAGAGGCCCCCAGAGGTTTCCCACACCCTGCTAAACGCAGCCATCCATGTTTGAGATGTGCATTCACTTGATGTTTCTGCCCATGTTTCCGTGCCTGAGCTGGGTCCTTCGCAGCCAGCTGCACCGTTGCTTTGCTAGATTTCCATATGGAATTTCAGCGCTGTTCCCCGCCGGCCCCTGGGAGCCGCCTGCATCCTTTCACTTCTTGTGTCTTTAAAGCAACTCTCCTTGCCTAAGCTGCCTCCCTTTGGATTCTGTCCTTTGGAGCGGGTGCAGGCTCTCTCCCTCTTTTCCTGCTTTCCTTCCTTCTCTCTTTCCCCTCTCCCTCCTCCCACCCCATCATCATCTTCCTCCTTGTTCTGCAGGTGAAGTGGAAGCCTTAGGAGGTCTCCAGCCCCAAGACCCCCAGCCCAGTCGTGGCCACCCGCCCATCCTCCCTGGTCAGGTGAGGCTGTGGGGGTCCTCTGGCTGCACTGCAGTGTCTCTAACTGCAGCTTCTCCCCCTCTCTCAGGGTGGCTGGAAGATTATTAGATAATTTTCAAATTTGTAAAGTGCCTTAAGCTCCTCAGAGGCAAGGTGGTATATGAGTGTAATAACAATAACAATCCTATCTGTCAGAGCCATTGAGAAAATGAATCTTGTTATCCTCAGGAACCAGCCGTAGGAACCTCAGCAAGAAACATGAAAATAAAGCGTGGTGCTTGGTCTCCTGACCAATCAGGGGAGGGGAGAATGTCACCCAAGAACCAAGGAGGCATTTGAGCCCTCCTTCCCACAGCCCAGGGCTAGCAGTAAGGGGCTCTCAGAAAGTCACTAAATTGCCTCTGACGCTTCACCAATTAAAATGACTTTAGGACAAGTTGAAATCAACTTAGGGAGCAAAGCATTCTAATTTCTGAAACTCTCCGCAGGCAGTGGGGGAGGCAAGTGTCTGAGCAGGTTGTCACTCACTCAGGAGTAATGATGGGAAAATCCATCGGGTAACGTGATTGAGTTTGGTGAATTAGTAAGGATGTTTACATTGCACGCTGAGAGTCAGGACGGGGTTGGCTGGGCAGCCGGGGCTTTTGACATGTGTGGCAGCTTCACTCCTAATGAGGTTCTCGGACTCGACAGTCACCCTGGCTGGACTCAGTGTCACTGACTTCAAGTCTAGCTACATCTCACTCTTCAGGCAAGTGGCTAAGGGCAGGGGTGGGTTCTGCAAAAGATGGGTTCAAGTTCTGGCTCTGCAATGACCAGCCCCGTGCCTTGGGCAAAGCACGGTCTTTCTACAAGCCTCAGTTTCTCCGTATATAAAGTCTGCATGGTAGTTGGGCACAGTGGTGCATGCCTGTAAGCCCAGCACTCTGGGAGGCTGAGGCAGGAGGATGGCAAGTCCAAGCCCAACCTAGGCAATTTAGCAACTGAGCAAGACATTGTCTCAAAATTAAAAAGGGCTGGGGATATAGCCTTGTGGGAAGGCCCTGTGTTCAACACCCAGTACCACCAAAAAGACAGTCTGCATGATGCTGGCACAATTCATTTCAAGGTCTGGTGTGAGGAAGAAATAAGCTGAGCTATTTTTTGACTTCTCATTCACCTCCCAGGTCCAGCGTGTTACAGGGAGAAAGGAGAGGCAGTAGGGAGGACTCCCCTCCCCTGGAGTATCCATTCCCCTAGGAACCAATGGGAGACAGGAAGGCAGAGACCTGTGGGAAAACACAGCCACAGCTCACATCTTGATATGGCTCCTTCCTGGCTGTATGATCTTAGACAAGTCACTTACTTGTCTGAGCCTTGGTTCTCTCATCTGTACAATGGGATAAGCTGGCAGCCTCTCTGTAGTTTTCTGAACAGAACTCCTGCAGGTGATTTCTAGTGTGTAAAGGGAAAGGTGGCCTCCAAGAGAACAGGGAAAGCAGAGCGCATTCTTCTTTCTGGTGATCCCAGATGCCCGACTGGGGAAGAGGAGTCAAAGGACTGACCTGAGACCTCGTGACACATTGAATGGGAAGGGAGCAACAGTGGGAAGAGCTCTAGAATTTGTCAACCAGGCTTGCTGGGAAGCCACCAGAGGACATTACAGAGAACTGCAGCATGAAAGATGGAAGTCTGACTGGAAACAGACTTCTGGGCAGTTGGACAAAAACAAGCCCACTGCTTCTGGGGGGTTTTTGGCTTTATATGAGCAAAATTTCTGCCAGGAGGAGGAACTCAGCCAGACTGCTGGAAGCAGGGCAGGTAGGTGGGCAACGCTGAAGACCCTCCCACAGGTCAGGGAAGGAGGCTACCTTGGAATGGCTTTCTGTGAGTCTCGTCCTTGGAAGGCCTTGTGGAGCCGATGGTGACCCTGAAAGGAAGTCACTGGATCTGTTCTAGAGCAGAGATCATGTCCTCACAGACATGCCCAGGTCAGCACCAGGTCACAACTCTATTATTTAAGGTTTTCATAAATGAGCAAACCTCCGGGCCTGGAAGAATGGCCGGGATCCTGACTTCCTGCACAGGAAGTGCAGCAGCTGTGCCCGAGGCCTGGCTTGACCTGCGAAGGACTCACCGGCCCCTGCAGACGTCCCCCAGCCTAGAAGAAGCCCTGCTGCAGTGGACACGAGGACGCCTGGCCAGGACTCATTCCTCCCCTCCACCCGGAGTCAGGCCCACCCACCCTTTCGCCTCTGCTTGTGGACTCTGCACTGATTTTATTGTAATTTCCTCCCTGTCAAAGTTAATAGCATTAGTTTGTTAATTACTGTATATTTTAAAAGGAAAAGGAAAGGGAATTCCCACTGGTGACTTGTTCTTGGCTGAAGCAATGTGATGTGAGGGAAGGGAGCGTGTTGGCGGGGTAATGAGCTTGCCCTGCTGGGTTCCACACCTCCTGACAGTGCCTGGGGCCAGAGAGGGGCTGCCGAGCTAGGAGGCACCCAAGCCCCTCGGTCTGGGGACAGCGCCTGTGCAGCTCCCCTCTGGGTCCGAAATCTGCCAAGCCCCTAGTTTTATACTATTACCAGAAGAGGCCTCCGGCCTAAGGTGAGAGGGTTGAGCCCTGAGGCTGAGGGAACCAGGCCAGAGTAAAACAAAATGCTGAGGAGCCTGGATGGTGACAAGGGAGATTGATTGAGCCGGATGGAGTTCTGATTAGGAAATAGCTGGAATTTGTGGCGGGGCTCGCACACTAAAATTCAGCAGGACACAGCAGCCGTAGGGAGAGTGGGGGTGGGCCTAGGTCCTGGCTGGGATCTGGCCAAATTGGGTAGGATGGCTGATATTGGGCCCTTGTGCTGCTGGTCACAATGTGGCCACATCCGGGGACTTCTGGTATGGCATGTGGTTGAGGAGACTCGGAGTGGGCTAGAAGCCTGCTGCTCCCACTCTTTCCAGAGTTATCGGGAAGGGAAGCTGAGCTGGAGCATAGAGGATGGGGAAAAGCGGAGAGGGAGGCAGAGAAGGGAAGGAGGCAGCGAGACAGGGAGAGAGACTCACAGACAGAGAAGGATGGAGACAGAGAATGAAGTTCACGCGATCTAGAGGAACTGATTAAAATCCTGGGAGAAAATGTGATGGAAAGACTTTCTATCTTCCTATTGAGACATTTAACCTAAAAGAAATGAGTTAAATAATTTATACAGAGAACGAGTGAAATTTGCTTTGATCAAATTAAAAAATATGACTGTGGAAATAAAGTGTCCGCCGCCTCCTTTCTAGGTGGGGAAAAGAGCTGCGGAGAAACAAAATGACAAAGACATAAAAATAACTAACCCTAACCCAGCGAATATTAGTACCATATTTTTTGGGAGATTACATAGCATCATAGTAGGCCAGGCAGAGAAATCCTCTCTAAGCACCAACAGGAGAGGTCTTGCTCATTGTGGAAGCCCCATAAAAACCAGAAAATGGATAAAATTTTCCTTTGCAAAAGCGATCTGACTTCACTCAGGGGTTAGCCTAGAAGCCACAAGGGATCAAGTTAAATTTCCCACATGTGCATTTCAAAAACAGAAGAAAGCTTCGTAGCTCCCCACCTCAACTTTGTGTTTCTTGAAGACAATCCCTGTTCTTCTATGTATCCTGCACATGTATCCATATGCACACACACACTCACACACTCATCTGCTCGCAAGAAACATCGAAGATGAGCTCCAAGACTGCTGAGGAAGGGGTAAGCATGAGCACCGCTGGCTTAACCTGGCTGAGTTTCAAATGTGCCACTCTTCAAAGAGAACTCACCTTTCCTGGACAGAGTCATAGTGAGGATTCAAGAAGCCAGGCAGACAGGACACTTAGTGAAGGTTTGAGACCCCTCAAGCTGAAGAAATGTCCAGCAGGCACAGCCTGAAATGCCAGACCCCTACCTCATCTACATCTCCTCCTAGAGAGCGAGGGGGCGCCATCAGTCCAGTCCAAGAGAGAAAGTTCAGCTTAAGGGGCACTGGTCCCACCGACTCAGGGGCTGATGTAACCCAAAACACTGAGTTCTGGAGAGAACATGCAGAGATTAAAAACAAGGGCTCTTTATTGTTATTATTTATTTGGTTGGTTGGTTTTGGTTTTGAGACAGGGTGTTGCTGTGTAGTTCAGGGTGGCCTTGAACTCACTATGTAGTCCAAGCTGGCCTCAAACATGTGCAGATCCTCCTGCCTCAGCTTCCTAAGTGCTGGGATTGCAGGCATGTGCCACCATGCCTAGCTAAAAGCAGGGGCTTTAGAGTCAGATAGAACCAGTTTCAAATTTTGACTTCCCCATTACATAGCTGTATGACCATGGCCAGACTCACTTACTCTATCTTTTCTGCAAATTGGGAACAGTAATGAAAAGAACCTCCTAGAATTTTTTTTTTTTTTTTTTTTTTTTTTTTTTTTTTTTTTTGGCCTTTTTGAGACAGGGTCTCACTATGCAGTTCAGGCTGGCCTTGAGCTCACTTTGTAGTCCAGGCTGGTCTCAAACTTGCAACAATCCTCCTACCTCAGCCTCCCAAGTGCTGGGATTACAGGCATGCACCACCACGCCCAGCAGAATCTCCTAGAATGGAATGAGATAAGGGATGTAAATAGGGTGCCTAACATGTAAAGGTTCCACAAATGACAACAGTTATTATTTTCCACAGTGACCTTGAGAGAGATCTTCAAGGTCAGAGTGAATTTTCTTTTTTTGTTGTTTTTTTTGTTTTTCTCTGGTACCGGGAACCAAACTCACGACCTTGAGCTTGCCAGGCAGGCGCTTTGCCGCTGAGCTAAATCCCCAGCCCCCAGAGTGAATTTTCTTTCCATACTATTAGTTATGGCTTCTGATCCCCAGACAGGAGAGGACGTAGCTGACCTCTGTTCTGCCTGTGCCATAGGAAGCACTGTGTGGTTTGGAGCCACCTCTTATGGCTCTCCTTAGTGGCACAGAGGAGGGAAACCAGAAAGAAGGGGCAGCTCAACCCACTATCCATGAGGCCTGGAGAGAGGACGGGGAAGGTTCAGCTAAAGAGACCGCAGGAGGGGCTGGGGATTTAGCTCAGCAGCACAGCGCCTGCCTGGCAAGCGCAAGGTCGTGAGTTCGATTCCTGGTACCAGAAAAATAAAAATAAAAATAAAAAAATAAAGAGACCGCAGGGCCAGGGAGCAGATGGCAGCCTGCCAGTTCCCAAAGCCCTGTCATTTGCCAGAGTCTCAACGTGAACGTGGGCACTTACTGAAGCAGCTCTGGAGTACTAGGAGCTTTGCAGCAATGGAGAAGCTGCTTCCCAAGGAAGTGAGTTCCCTGTCTCTGGGGAGCATGTAAGCAGAGCTGGGGGTAATACAGAAGGGCTTTGAACACCCACTGAAGACTGATCTAGCATCCCTGTGCAGCTCTCTGAGCATGTCAGGAGAACTCAGGCACAGAACCTCCCCAGCCTGCTCGATTTTTTGCTTTCTGCCCCGCCACACTCTGTTTTTTCTGTTCTTCCTACTTTTTCTTCCTTATGAAATGATCTTTTCTTCTCCCTACCCCATCCCTCTAAGGACCTCTGAGAAAAGCAAAGACCATATGGGATACAGTCTGTGCACACTGTCGGTTTGCTGTGCGAATGGTGTGAAGAGAAAGGGAGGAGACACAGGTGATGGAGGGGCAGGTGATGGGGAGGCAGGAAACAGAGACATAAAGAGAGGGAGAAGCAAGAGAGACAAAAGAACAAATAAACAGAAGAGGAGGGGAAAAGAAAAGTCAGAGAAAATGCTGAAAGGGAAAAACAAAAAAAATAGAAGAAATTCAGAGAGAGAGAGAGAGAGGCAGCCTGCGCCTGCAGTTGTCCAGGAAGCCAGGTTGTGGGTGTGCCCAGGGCACACACGTGTGCATGTACAGGCGTGGCTGCTGAGCCACCGTGTCAGTGCGTGTGTGTCAGCCCCGGGATGGGGATGAGCCCGCTTTTATCTCCTCTGGCTGCGCAGGATTTACAAGCTTTTGAAATGCAGGATTAATAAGAAGAGGCCGGTGTTTTAATCTATAATGGAACAGAAAGTATCATTATTGTTAAATAATGCACAGCCTGTCGTTTATTAAGAATTAATGGTTTACCAGTGCTCAGGTTGCTGCAGCCGCCTGTGCCCTCCCAGGCCTGGGCTCCTAGTTGCTGGCCTGGCCGTTAGGCCACGCCCCCCAGATCCCACCCTGCCGCAGGCAGGCTGCAGGGGCAGCAGGTAGCAGGCTCCTTCCTGTCAGAGTTCAGCCGGTGAGTGGTCTTCCCTTGCAGGGGCTGTGGGCAGGGAGGAGTGACAGGGTGGAATCCCTGCTCATTCCTTCAACCCAGACCCATCTCCTTCCGAGGAGACTGAAAAGTGTTCTCACATGAGGCTTACTCACCCCACTGCTTTCTAGTCCCACAAAACTCAGCTCTGATTTCTCACAATGAGTCCTCTGGAAGTGATGACAACACAGACACAGGTGGCGCCCTCTCTCCCCTCCCCCAGTGGGGTCTGGAAGGAGGGAACACATATATCCCAGGAGAAGCAAGTGCCTGCACAGGCCAGCTGGTCCCAGCAGACGGGATCCACCTTTACCAAGAACTTTTTCTGGGCCAGGCATCCTACACATGGCATCTTACTGTCTCTGTATCACCATCTTGACATTGTTTCCATTTCACAGATGGAAAAACTGAGGACTGGGGAACAGCTGCCCAGGGCACCCCACAGATGACAGAGTCAAGCTATTCTACTTTATTCCAAAGCTCTTTCCATTCCACATTTGAGGCACCAGCTCTGGATTCCCCTATCATCTAAAGATGGATGGCATTTCAAGGGAAAGCATTTGAGAACTGCTCCCATGGAGTTGTGACCGCAGTGGTACACCAGGCAACAAGAAACCCAGCATATTCACCAGCGGAGAAACTGAGTCATGAGCCAGTGAGTGGATATCAGGGATGGCAGCCAGGAGCCTGACAGCCAGGTGGCTTAGCATCGCAGCTAGACTCCATCCTTTTTGTTTTGGTTTTTGGTTTTTTTCCGGTACCGGCAATGGAACTCACGACCTTGCGCTTGCCAGGCAGGCGCTGTGCCGCTGAGCTAAACCCCCAGTCCCTTAGACTCCATCCTTGAGGTCTGTGACACGGAGCTCCCTGCCCTCCCCCATCACCAGTCTGCATGGTTTGGGTCTCTGGCAAGAAATACCCTGGTCCAAACACAGACGCTGACTATGTATCCACCAGCTCTGAGGTGGGAATTAGAGCTGCAGGATCCTGGGCAAGTTACTCAGCCTCCGGATCTCTGCTATGGCAATAGTCCTCACTTCAAAGGGGTGTTGCAAGTGCCGAGTGCTTGTGGCAAGTCTTCCACGTCAGAGTGTGGCATTCGGTGTGGAAATCGGGACAGAGTGGCTCTGGTGTCGCTGAGGGGAACATGCTCCCAGCACCCATGCCACCCACCCTACCCTACTCATTCACCCCACACATAGATGGGAGCACCAACTGTGTGTGAAGCACACGTCCCAAGCGCCTAACACCGGCCAAGCTCCGGGCTGCACAGAAGTGGGCCCCGCTCCCCTCCCCATGGCCTTCTCCCCTGCCTGCCCCGCCTCCCTCCGCCCAGTCCCAGCCCGTCCCAGTTTCTCACCTCTACCTTCCACCTGCAGCACCGACCCCACCTCCGCTCCCCGCCCTCCACCCCCGGGCGCCCCATCCCAGCCTGTCTGTGCGCGGCCGCCACACTCTGTCCTCCATTTCACTCCCGCTCCCCAGCCTCTTTCCATCTCTTCTCTGTCCCCTCTTTCTCTGCTCCATCCTCAAGCTCCACCCCACTCCCACCGCATCCTCATCTCCCCCGTCTCCTTCCCACTTCCCACCTTTCCCTGCCTGTGATTCCTTGACCCCCGTCTCCATTTCTCTGCTTCCTCATCCCGGGCCCCAGGACTCCTCCCATCCCAATGACAGAGGTTCAGGGGTCCCGATGGAGGAGGGGACACCGCCCCCAGAGGCCACTACGGGAAGGTGCATTCCAGGGGATGAGCCCCCAATCCCCGGGGCTGCTGCGGCCCCAGCACCTGCCGTGGGCAGAGTCTCCCCTTGGGCTGGAGTGGGGAGCGCTGACTGAGCCGCAGGCGAGCTGTGCACTCCCCGCCCCCAGCGTCCCTCTCCTCTGGGCGGGCCACCACGCTGGGACCTCGGCCCACAGCCTGGCTCCTCACGCGGCTGCTGTTTTATTAACCTGCCTGTCGCTGCTCTCACCACTGAATAGGGCCTGTGGGGGGGCCTGGAAGGGGGGCCCTGGGCTTTGCCGGGGATCACCATGGAAACAGCAGCCTCGGCCAATCAGCGGGCTGGCAGCACCGAGTGCAGCGGGCAGCTCGGTCTCTGAAGCCTCGTGCAGCCCGCAGGCTGACTCCTGCCTGACAGGCCCCGCACAGCCCCTGCCTGCCGAGGAGAGGATAAAAGGGGGGACGAGACCCTCGGGGAAGGGGCCTTGGCAGTGGAGTGGGTGTCAGGGAGTGTGACGCCAGGGGTGCTGAGGGTTGGACTGGAAGAGGAGGAGAGGCCAGGGAAAGTGGTCAGAAACACTTGGCGTGGGCATGTGGAGGCAGGGCTTCAGGGGCTGTCTGGGGATGGGGGCCGAACTTCTCCCCAGCGGCAGCTCTCTGTCTAAGCTAGAATTTCTCAACCTCCACACCACTGGCATTTGAGGCCAGGAAATGCTCTGTCATGGGGGCTGCGCCTCGCAGGACGCCTAGCCG
This sequence comes from Chinchilla lanigera, assembly GCF_000276665.1. Lineage (NCBI taxonomy): Eukaryota > Metazoa > Chordata > Mammalia > Rodentia > Chinchillidae > Chinchilla > Chinchilla lanigera. The sequence goes on along the minus strand of NW_004955415.1, from coordinate 11,972,241 downwards.
CATCCTGGGATTCCGCCCACTAGGAGCTATCCTCTCACTCCCCTAAAGTGTCTCCCGACATTGCAAAATGTCTCTGGGGGCAGCGGGACCAAAACTGTCTGGTAAAGAGCCACTGGGCTACAGGCTTAGGGGCCAGTGGTCACTATTGGTGAGTTGCTGTCTTTGAACTGAGTTCCCCACGAAAAGCCGGAAGTGGGAGTGGAAGAGAGAGGAGGAGGAGGAGGAGGAGGAAGAGGCTGGAGCCCAGGGCAGGGTTTGAGCAGAGGCTCTGGAAGCAGAGATGAAACAGAGAGACGCCCTGGGGCCGACTCAGCTGGTTTGTACAGCAAGGATTAAATAAAATAAGGTCTCTAAATGCCTTTCCCCACTGAGGCTCCTCCTGTCTGTAAACCCTTCCCAGCCTGCTGCGTCAGGCTCACAGCCTTCCTCCCGTGAGGCTTCCAGTAAGCACCACATCCAGGAAGCCCACCCTGGCTCTCATCACATCAGCATCTTCTTTTTTCCCGGGACTTCTTGGCACTTTGCTTCTGCTACACATGGCTTCACTTTTAACAATAGTTACCCGATTGAAGCCAAGTGTCAGGGCATACTCTAGGAGACTGAGGCAGGAGGACTGTAAGTTTGAGCCCAGCCTGGGCAACTCAGCAAGAACCTATGTTTAAAAAAAAAAAGTTACCTTTTTCAGGGTTTCCCATGTACCAGAACCTAATGACTTGAAGCACATTTTCTCACTTAACCCTTCAACTCCATGAGCTTGGTACCATTATCATGACCATTTTACAGATGAGGAAACTAAGGCTCAAGTTACAAAATTTGCCCAGAGTTACTCAGCTGGTTAGAAGTGGGCTTCAGACCCAGGCTATCAGGACTGCACTATGCACGTTTCTAACCCTTTTTTGTGCTGGGTAGGCGTGCACCGCCCCATATTCATAATCCCTTGCAATGCCCACACATGCTGGTGAATGGCAGGTTCCTCTGAGCTCATTGGTCTCTGAGAAGTCCGGGTGGGCAGGTAGGCATCAGGCCTGAGAAGGCTGGCACTGAACTGGCAGCCCCAGGGTGCTGATCCCCTTCAAGGCCAGCAGGTTTTGCCAGAGCCGGAGCGTGGTTTAGCTCCGCCAGCTCCATGAAGGGCTAGAACCACCAGGCCACATATCAGCCACACCCCTTCACTGGGCCACCTGGGTCTCCAGGACTCAACTGTCCTGGAGATCTCGCGGATGTTGGGCCATGGCCCCCCCTAGTGGCCAAAAGGCCAAGATGGAGGCAGCAGTGGTGGGAGTCAGGTTGAACAGAGCCTCCCCGGGCTTAAGACTCAGCTCTGTTCCCAGGCTCCAAGGTACTTCTGGGAGGTTAGAGCCAGAGGGAGGCCTCAAGTAACTGTTGTTGGGGAGTCCGACCCCTAACCTAGGCCTAAAGGGCAAAACCAACCCCCACCCTCCGCCTCCCCTCCCCCTCCAGCCCGACTGAAGAGGAGGGATGGTGTCAGTGGAGTGTTTCCATCGCAGCTCCCCCTAACACTGCCTCTGCAGACTCCACCCCCACCCCTGCCTTACAGTCAGCAAGAGAGGGCTTGAGGCTGAGGGGCGTCTGCCAGGAAGCATCGCGTGATGCCACTTCCTGATCAGGTTAGGGTTTTGATCTGGAATCCAAGAGCTGGAGTCCCAGGGGGCTCGCATCAGAACTGCTCCCTGCACACTCCACCCGCCTCCCCCAGGAACCTGCAACGCGCCACCTAGCCTGCCTTTGAAGGCAGGGCTCCTGACAGGCTGCTGTTCCCATGGCAACCCCATCCCAGCCTGCCCTACCCAGTGCTTCCCTCCATCCCCTTCCTCCACCCTGAACCCACAGCACCTTCATTCACAGAATGAGAACTGCTTCACATCAGCAAAGCGGACACCCCTTCCCCCAGCCCTCTCTCCATCCCGTTGCTTCTCCCTCCCCTCATTCAATAGACAGCCGTGAACCACAGAGAAATGGGTGGAAAGAGTGAGATAGGAACAGGGCTGAATTAGAGCAGATGGAGGATTACGGTAGAAATGGGAAGGAGCAGTGGCTGAGCACATTCCACCCCCTTGTGGTCCCCCAGCCCTGACCTCTGCCCTTCTAGTTCTCAGCTCTGTCTCAGTTCATGGCTCCGTGCTTTTCCCATTTCCTGTGAAGACCCAAGGCCCAGACAGGTTCCCTGAGGAGCCCCCGCCCCAAGCACATAGGACCAGGTCTCAGCTTCCAGGTCCAAGTCTTCTCCCCAGCACCAGCCAAACTCACTCAGAGGCCAGAGGCAATGGCTGGACGCTAGATCTGAGCCCAGAAGCACCCAGGCTGCTCCCAAGCCTGGCCCCGGTGCCCCTCCTGCCTAAGACACCACTTTGTGAGGATGGCTGGGGATGGAGAGGACACCATTTTACAGTGCAATTGTGGGAAGGGCTGGAGAGGAGCCTCAGACCCCAACCCTGGCCGAACAACAACTCTTCTGGCTGGGAGTACTTGGCTTTCCGGGCTTTGGCAGGTGCTGTCGGAAAGTCAGGAGAGGCCTGCTCAGAACCTGGCGGTCCATCTCTGCAGGAGGCCCTGAGCAATGGTCAGCAGCTCAGCCTCAGAATCAACCAGCCTGGGCTTGAATGATAGAGTTCTCATTCATTCATTGTGTGATGCTTACCTTCTCTGAGCCTTGACTTCCGTCTGAAAAATGGAGATAGTAATTACATACAGCAAATGACTAACAGAAGCCCTACATCCCTTCAGACCCAGCGCTTGCGACGCGTTATTTCACTTAATCCTCCTGACCGCACAGAGCGGCAGATACTATTATTGCTGTGTCCATTCTACAAATGGGAGGTGGAGGCTCGGAGATGTTCCAGTGGGAGGGCAGAGCAGAGCCTTAAAGGGAGGCAGCATCCGAGGAGGTACGCAGGGCCCGGCAGCTGGCAAGTCAGTGACAGGGGGGATGTGCTCTTTGGGAGCCTCTGTGACCTAAGTTGGGGCTTATGTCTCCCTGGCTTTGCTCCGTGGACACACGGCCCCACCGGCCCACCACGCCAGACCAAGGAGGGGCCCAAGCTCGGTGAGACAGGGGACGTGGTACTGACGGGAAACAGCAGAGCCGCGCGCGACCCTCCAGCCAGCCCTTCCACGTGGGAACGGCAAGCAGGTGAGGCCTCGAGGAGGAAGTGACCCGTCCAACATCCCCTGCGGATGGACCGCCTCCGCCGGTCGGCAGCTTTGAAAACCGCGTCAAGGTCCTAAGCGACATGGTCCGAAGCGTCAAGGTCCAAGCGTCCAGGGCATAGAGCCTGGGGCAGGGTAGGAGGGAGAGCGAACTTCCCGCTGGGGGAGCTGCCCGGGTTGGAGTTCCAACCTACCCAACCAGACTTGCCGCCCTGCTACCGCCCAGGTGGGCCCAGCCCCGGGCTCTCCTGCTTCCCCTCCCCCAGAAGCTCGGGTCCGAGCAGCCCCGCCCCTCCAGAACCTCGGCGGGGGCGCAGCACCTCCTCCCACCCCCCACCTTGAGAGAATGAGCCGAACAAACAGCATTGTTCCCACACACAATGGACACAAAGAACTAGGGAATTCACAGAATGGTCCTGAATTTCAGCTTCCTTCCCCTCCAAGCCCTAGAGAGATCCATTGTCTGTAAACTCCACTTAAAATACGCACCGCTGCTCCAGCTGGGGAGCCACTTAAGACGCTCGGAAGAGCCTCCCCGCCCCCTCCCCTTCCCTCCCTTCCCTTCCCTTCCCCCTCCCTTCCAGGTCTAGCAGAGCCGGGCGGGGAGCGGGGGGCCGCCACCTAGAGGCCCTGCCCCAGCCGAAAGCTGAAAGCGACCATGTCCCCTCGGGACCACTCGGTGGAGCCCGTTTTACAGCTGAAAAGGCCCACTTTGGGTGGGTTGAGGGAGCCGGTCCGCTGATGGTCCGCTAAGCCCGTAATTTAGTGCTGAAAGGACACCTGTTTACAGACCTCCAAGGACGGGGAACTCACTACCTCGCAAGGAGTCTGTTTATTCCTGAAAAGTGATCGCTCTTCAGGCCTTAGTAAGAAAGAGCCCCTCCCACTTCCCCTACGGTCCAGTCCTTCTCTTCCCGCTCTGGCTCCCACCTCACCGGTCTTCCTCTGACATGTGATGGGCTCTTGGAATTTGAAGGCTGCCAGAGTATCTACCTGGGGTTCCCCTGCCATACCTGAACAACTCTGCCCTCCTTTCCCAGACACTGTTAATTGGTCGTGTGGAGACCTTCCCCATCTCTTCCCCTCCTAGGTGCTGCCCTGTTGTGTCCCTGGGTCTGGACGGTGCCCAGAGCTGAACCCAACACTCATGAATACTTACTCAGCAAGTTATCCGTTAAATGCCTTCCAGGCACTGGGCGCGGTGCTTGGAGGTAGGGATCAGAAAAGATCCCAGCTGGGGTATGGTGGAGCACCTGTATCGTCCTAGCACTCTGGGAGGCTGAGGCAGGAGGATCAAAACTTCAAACTCAGTCTGGAGCATTTAACTTAGTGGGGCTCTGACTTTAAAGAAAAGAAAGAGAAAGAGAAAGAAAAAAAGATTGCTGGGATGCAAAGACCCTGGGTTCAATCTCCAATACAAAAAAAGGAAGAAATCCAGAGATATAGCTCATGGGCAGCGCAGGGCCTGCTGAGCAAGCACAAGGTTGATTTCCATTCCTGGTACCAAAAACAAACACACACACACACTCACACACAAAAAGGAAGAGGAGGGGGAGGGGAAGGGGGGAGGAAGAAGGAGGAGAAAGAGGAGGAGGAACAGGCCAACTCTCCTGAGCTTTGTAATTCTGATAGGGAAGGTCAGATACTAATATCAGATAAGCATGGTAATCTGACTATAAGAACTTGGTAAAATGAAAGCATCTGACAAAAGAATCTGATCAGTGTAGAGGGGAGAGGATTAGCCCACCCACAGGCTTCCTGAGATCTAAAGGAAGGAGGATTTAACTAGAGAGGAAGGGATAGGGCAGAATTTGAGATAGTGGGGAGAGACTGTGCAAAGGCCCTGTGGCAGGAGGAAGGTGGCCTAAGACCAAAGAAACCAGTGAGACTGGTAGCCAGAGGGGCATGAAGTGGGCTTCTAGGCCTCAGTGAGGAGTGTGATGTGATTCTAAAAGGCAGTGAAAAGACACAGGTGTGTGTGCAATAAAAGCTGACTGACATTTGCCCTACAAAGATACAGATCCCTGGAATTGCTGGATGCTAAGCAGTTCCTCCATGTCTTTGCACTTGCTGCTTCCTCTACCAGGTTGCTGTTTCCAGGTTTTTCTGAGGTTGATTATGTTCTGATTGGTCAGGTCTTTGTTTAAGCCCCCAAACTTAAAGGCACTTTCCCTGTACGTGCTGTCACACTCTATCCCTTTAACTTGTTTCATTATTTTTATAGCATGTCTCCATCTGAAATTCAATTATTTATTTCTTTGCCTGCTGACTGTTACTCTCTCCCCTCACTAGAAATTAAGCTCTTTATGGTTAGAAATTTTGCCTAGTCATTAAATTTGCATGCTTTGACTCTATTGGTTGGAATGAGATGAGTCAGGAGGCAGGGATACAGAAGAACAGAGGACCAACTTGGCCCAGAGAATGTCCTCAAGTGGCCGCCATCCCCAGCCAGGGTAGCCAGTTCAGTAAAAGTGCCCGGTCCCCAACCCCCAGTCATCCAACTTTCGTAGAGTTCTGTTTGGGAACTAGAGAGGGACACCTACAGGGCAGGAACTGTGTCTCTTAATGATGACCACACTGGGACCAGGGATATAGCTCAGTGGCACAAGTGCCTGCCTGGCAAGCATAAGGTCCTGAGTTTGATTCCTGGTACCAAAAAATAATAATAATTATTATTATTATTGGGGATATAGCTCAGTGGCATAAGCTCCTGTCTGGCAAGCGCAAGGTCATGAGTTCGATCCCTGGTACTGCAAAAAATAAAAAATAAAAAATAATGACCACACCGGTGGCTTAGTGTTAACACATAGTAAGACCTCAATAAATAATACATGGGTGAATTTCTGAGTGCGCTCCAAGATAAAAGGACTGGTATTTGCCCACAAAGACACATATAGAAATGAATAGATAGCCAAGTGGAGTAGCACACGCTTATAATCCCAGCATTTGGGAGGCTGAAGCAGGAGGATCACTGCAAGTTTAAGGCTAGACTGGGCTACATACAAAGTGAGTTCAAGGCCAACCTGAACTACATAGTGAAACCTTATCTCAAAAAGACAAACACACACAAAAGAAATGAATAGTTACTTTTATATGTGTTTTTGTGCAAGTGTTTAGGTGCCCGGTAACTCAGAGATCTCCCTCGCCAGTAAGAACCACCCCTTGGGGGCTAGAGGCAAGGCCTGTGCATTTCACTGTACCAGCTGCACTAATTAGTACCCATGCCCTGCGGCTGGACAAGAAGGACCTGAACAGTCAAAGATGAGGGTGGGATTTTAAGTGCCCTAGCAGAGGGCAGTGGAAAGCCACGGGTCCATGTTGCCTAAAGCTGTAAACCCCTCCCAGGTCATTTCCCACCTACCTCACCCTCCTCCCCCACCCACCTCTCGTTGTTCCCTGTGTCTGCTTTACTGGGAATGGCTAAACTTGGCATCATACTGGGTCCTAGCGTCATATGGGGTCAAACCTGGCATCACAATCTCCTCAATAGAGATTAGAAGTTAGTGGGATTTCCCAGGGTTTGGGAGTTTGAGTAGCCAGGTGACTTCTTATTTCATTCATTCATTCATTCATTCATTCATGCTAAGGACTGAACTCAGGGACTCGTGGATGCTAAGTATATGCTCCACCATTGAGCTATACTCCCAGGCCTGGGAAACTTTTCAAAGGCATTTGCTAATCAACGGAGTGCCCACTAACTATAAAACATGACTAGGAAGCTGGGCATGGTGTTGCATGCCTGTAGTCCCAGTACATGGGAGGCTGAGGCAAAAACGTCTCACCACAGGTTCCACGCCAGCCTGGACCACACAGTGAGTTCAAGGTCAGCTTGAGCTACATAGTGAGACCCTGTCTCAAAACACAACACAACACAACACAACAAAATCCCAAACCATGACTAGGAATGGTCAGCCTTATACATAATAGCTGGTTCAGGGAAGATTATGAAAAAATTATTTAGAAGGAAACCTTAGCTGTATAATCTTCGTATTCCTAGAGTACATGTTGGGTGGGGTTAATTTCTAGGCAAGAGCTCTGGGATAGCTTACTGGAGTATTTAAAATAATGATCACATTGGTAGAGCACTAACTCAGTATTACATGGATTTTCTCATTTAATCTTCATGCTAAGCCTCTGTGTGTGGGTGGGTGTGTTTGCTGTTATTCCATTTACAGATTGGCACACTAAGTCTCAGGGAGGTTAAGCAGCTTGCTCAAATTTTCCACAGCTATTAAGTGGCAGAGTAGATTTTCAAACTCAAAAGAAGGCTCCAGAGCTCCTGCTCATAATCATGCTGGTGGCCATAACTGTGCTAGAAGCAAGAGTGAGACTGGGTTGGGCAGATGGGAGTTTATTCTAGAAAGAGGACGCAATTTGAGCAAATGCTGACAGGCAATGCTGCCAGATGTTTGTTTGTTTGTTTTAAATTTATTGATACAGCCAGGCATGGTGGCACACACCTGTAATCCCAGCACTTGGGAGGCTGAGGAGGCTGAGGCAGGAGGATTACCATGAGTTCAAGGCCAGCCGGGGCTACATAGTGAGTTCAAGCCTTGTCTGAACTACATGGTGAGACCTTGTCTCAAAAAAGATAAAAAAAGTTTATTAGTACAATTTAGATTTACACAATGATCACATTCATCATAAGGAATTTGTACCTATAAGTGGTATCTCCTGTTTCCTCTTTTTTTCCCCAATCCCCTCCCCTCCCCTTCCTTCAATCCCTCTTCCCCTCCTCATTTACAAAGCTTTGTTTGCTTTAAAAAAAAAAAAAAGGGTCAAATGTTTTTAAAATCTCTGGCTGGGGGTCTGGGGATTTAGCTCAGTGGCACAGCGCCTGCCTTGCAAGCCTGAGGTCGTGAGTTCAATTCCCGGTACCAGAAGAAAACCAATAAATAAATAAATAAATAAATAAAATCTCTGGCTGGGCTTGGTGGCACAACTGGGTGTGGTAGGACACACCTAAGATCTTAGAACTCTGGAGGCTGAGGTAGGAGGACTGTTAGGAATTTGAGGCCAGCCTAGTCTATACAGTGAGTTCAAAGCCAGTCTGAACTGCATAGCAAGACCCTGTCGCCAAAAAAAAAGAAAAAAATCAAATTAAATCTCTGGTAACCTGAGGTTCTAAGAGATTCAACAATAGCACCAAAACACTGCCTACTGCTAACTTTTCCCTCCCTTTGGCATTTAGGATATAGTCCCAGGGATGGATTACTTGTTCTGGGTGTGTCTTTCTCTAGTCCCCAGACAGAACTTCATGAAAGTGTGGATGGAGCGGAGTGGAGTGGTAAGAAGGTGGAGAGGAAAGAGGTACAGTACTTTAAGGAGCTGGTCTTCTCCCCACCCTGGCTAGGCATGGGGACCACTTGGGGACACATTCTGGGCCAAGCTGGTCCTCTGCCCATTCTGTATCCCGGCCTTCTGACTCATTTCATTCCAACCAGTAGAGTCACAGCATGCAAATGTAGTGAATAGGCAGAGAAATGATTGGCTCATTTTCCCCTGATGTAATAATGCCACTATTCAAGTGACTCCTATGTACTCCACCCCCACCCCAGTTCAGGGCATCGGATCTTATTTCTGGCAAGAATCCCCAACTCCTCTCTTTCCTCTGTTCTTTCCCTATTCTGAGTTAGTAAATCACTTCAAAAAGCCCCAACTCATCTCCCAAGGAACGAGATGTGTGGAGGATCAGGAAGCACACATTCTTAGACCTGAACCACCGCAGTCTTCCTGGGAGGCCCCCTATGCCTCTGCCGGCTCTGAGTAGCATCAGATCTGGGATAACAGAGCCCAATTACTAAGACATTTTGTGAGAATCCATGTCCAAAGGCTTCCTGAAACCAAACCCCAGCACATCGGCTGTTCTTTTCAGCCCCTAATTTAGTAATTCTATTGAGAAGAAGAGATTGTGGGTTTTTTTATTTGGTGTGATTTATTCTTTATCATATAAATAATAATAATTTACACAAAGCTCTTCCCCAAACAGAAGAGAATCTGTACATAAAAATAAACAAAAATTAAACTGAGCTGGGCCTGGTGCCCAGAAAACCAGCCAATTCCAAACACAACCAGGGGGGAAAAAAATCCTCCAGGTCCTGGGAGCTCTGGGGCCTTGGCTGGAATTCTGGGTGGAAGCTCGGATCCGGGAAGCCGTTGCTCTCTTCCTAGTGCCTGTGCAGGATGATGGCACCTCTGGCAGCCAACGCTCATGGACAGCCAACCAGCAAGTTCATTGGCTGGGAGGTGGGTGGGACTTGGACTCGAAGGAATAATCAATTTTAAAACTCCTGGGCAGTGTTGCTTGCTGCTGCTGGCTTCCCAGGGCTACAAGAGCTACAGTGGCTGGGGCAGATGGGGTGTTGGCCAACACCCAAAGTGGGTGGAAGCTGCCTATGGCTTGCTCTTTCCCCTGTAGCTCATTAAATGCAAGGGGTGGGTAGAGTAACCTCTGGTCTTCTGTTCCCTTAGAGCTCTAGTCCCCTCTCTTGAGGCTTATTATTTCTATAGATATTGAAAGATGACAGGCAATCTCCTTGGCCATTGATTAATTCCTCTCAACAGACATTCCTTGGCTGTTTGAAACTTCTCCTTCTACCCCTATCCCTGCCCTTATTTCCAGAAAAGCCTCCACAAGGAAGAATGCCTTTCCACAGTCTGGCTTTGTACATTGGCTTGAGGGAGGGTATATGTGGGACTTCGACTGTAGCCCCTCCCCTCAGCCCAGGGCAGGAGTTAGGTCTGTGTTGGTCGGGAAGTGTAAGGTTTTTGCAATTAGGGATCTTATAAATGGTGATGCTGCTACTGCTGCTGCTGCTGCTGCTGCTAATGCGTGTGGTGATGCTGCTGATGACCCTGAGGAAGACAAAGAGTGAAAGGGAGCGGTGCTGAGCCTGCCTTGTGTCTGCAGCATCATCTGGATTTGATTGAACCGAGAAAGAAGGCAAGGACGAGTTGTGGAGGTGGTGGTGATGGTAACAATAACTGTGAAAGTGTAAGAGGAAAGGGGAAAGGGAAAGTACAGAGGAAGCTTCCGGAGAAGAGAGGTAGCATAGCAGAGTACTTAAAAATCCAAATGCCAGATAATCCGGTTTCAAATTCCAGCTTCAGGGTGTGACTTAGTGGTAAAGCACTTGCCTAGCATACATGAAGCCCTGGGTTCCACACCCATCATTACAACCAGAGAAAGTGAAAAATAGATCAAATTCCAGCTCCAGCACTTACTAGTTTAGGTAAAGTTATTGAATTTCTCCAAGTCGCAGCCACTGCCTCTTAAAACGGGAGTCACAATAGTAGAGCCACTAGTGGTGAGTGCTGTGTTAGGGTGTGCCACCCGAGTGTCCATGGAGTGATGGGGGTGGCACAGCTATATGCAGTATGTGGGCCATAAAGCATAGCAGGCAGCAGGAGAAAGATTAGGGAGACTTTGATCAGGCTTTATCTCTTTGCCTGTGTGATTCCTGCCCCTCCCCCATCCAGGCCTCCATTCCCTTGTGAATGAAATGAGAATTGGAGTGGATAATGTTCAGATCTCAAAAGTCCCCTTGGGCAGTAAAACTCTCTGTGTGTGACTGATGCGTGGCCCCGTGGGAACATCCAGACCCAGACAAGACCCTGCAGGTCTGTAGGTCCAGGTGTAGATTCAGCAGGCATGCCTGTACCAGGGGTCAAACAGAGGAAGACGCAGAGCAAGTTGGACCAGCCTCATTTTAGGAGTAATGGGAAGGCAAGAGGCGAGCTCCTGCCTGAGGGAGGAGGCTCCCGCTGCCCCTCCTTCCAAGGCAGCTGCCAGGCTCCAAAGTGCAGCCCCGGATGGCTGGGCTGCGGAACCTGGCTCTACTGTGGCGGTAACCATGGTGGCACTCGCCCCCCAGCTTGGGTAAATGTGGAGGGGCCCTAACAACATCAGCCACTTCCGGTTCTGCTTCTTATTTGTGTTCTTCACGAGTCTCTTTCTTCTCCCTAGGGTCAGAGGACAGGAATGGGAGGCAAAGGTTACCCATTCACAGTGCCTAATTAAATCTTTATAGACTCCCCTTGTTTAGACCTTGTCTAGGGATGTCAGAGCGCTCCTAAGCCTCCAGAACCAACAGGTGTCAGCTGAGGCTGCAGGGGAGGAGGAGACCACAGCATGTTCTCCCTTTGCCCGTCCCCAGAGCGAGCCCCAGGCCTGGGCTCACTGGTTCCTGGAAGTCGAGGGTGAGGGTGTGGGTTCAGCATCCTTTCATCAGTCCCTTACCTGTCCAACGGGCATCAGCCACTCGGCCTCTTGAGGGGAGGCCTAGAGCCCTGCCACACCCGGGGTCCCAGTCTTGGGAGCTGCCACTCAGGTCGTGTTCTCTGGCCCCAGACTGTATTTCTTCTGTGAGCTGAGGCCTGCCTGCAGGTGTGTGCCTTCTGCTTCACCCACCGGCTCAGGTCCCGAACCCTCTGCGCAGGCCGGGCCATGAGCTATGTGGCTGCAGTTCATTGATTAGAAGACCTGAGCTCTCACTCTGCGCCAGGTTTTACGTTGGCTGTTCCATGTGCATCATTTCAGTCACAGAATCCTTATTTTCAAATGTGGAAACAAGCTCAGAGAGGTTAGGCAACTTGTTCAAGGTCACACAGAAAGTAGCAGAGTGTAGCTTCGCGCACCACCCTGATATCAAAGTCCACACTCCTACTCTCCGACTATGCACCACGTACCCCAGTGAACGTGAGGCCCTGATTCTGATGCGCAGTGAACCAGGCATGCTGAGATGGTGTGGCAAGCCAAGATGGCCCCTCAGGCTCCAGATGCACCTGCCCACCCCCACCCTCCTGCCCTCCTGGGCCTGCGCAGGGAGGCT
>NW_004955415.1:11913484-11960142 GCF_000276665.1 Chinchilla lanigera | reverse complement strand
CGTCCCAGAAAAGCTGGGGCAGAGCTCAGAGCCGTCCAGACAACTCAAGGGTGTGTCCAGGCCCCTACTGCATCGGCAGACCCCGTCAACACGCACCTCCTCCACGGCTCCCCAGGTCCTCTTCCCAGCCTGTGTCCCTCCATCACGTGACCCTCCAACCCGTCTCCTACCTCCAGCCCACTCCCCACAGCAGCCCAGCTTCCCTTCCTCCTGCAGCCCAGACCTGTGGGGTTAGTGGTCCAGACTGCAGATCTCCCGGCTGGGTTTCTCTTTAGGGATCACAGCTTCAGATGCATCTCTGCACCATGGCTGTACTTTTATAAATCAAAGGAAGACCCCAGTCTCCTTGCTGTTCTTCTGGACACCCCCCTTCCACTTCTCCCGCTCACCAGCTGCACAATACAGTCGGGGGAAGGGGGTGGACTTGCAGAAAACAGTTTGTTTCTGAGGCTAGAAAACAGAACTGTAGGAAATTAACAGGCTGAGAAATGTCTGCTCGGCTCCGTGTTTGTTTTGTGCCTTCGGTCTTTCTCTCTGTGGCTCCCTCCTCCTGCCCTGCTGCCTCGCTCCTTGCTCCCCCACCTCCGCGTGGGCGCCTGGGGCTCGGTGGTTGTGTGTCTCGGATTCACAGGAAAGTGCATCGTGGTGTGTGTGTGTGTGTGCTTCTGTGTGTGTTTGGGGATGGCAGACCTGCCCCTCCTTTGGAGGCAGCTTAGCCAGAACCGCCAGCGGCAGAGACAATTGCGCGGGTGGGGATGCTGAGCCCAGAGCTGGCGGAGCCCGCGGGCAGGCAGAGAAGCACCACACAAGAAATTGATTCCATTAAAAAGTAATCTTAAATTTAATAAAAGTTATGATTTGATTATAGCCACAGAACCTACAGGCGAGAGGGAAGGGGGTGGATTCTAGTGATGGATAAACAGAGAGAGAGAAAGAGAGGGAGACGAAGGGAGGGGGAGGAGAGAGAAAGATGCTTAGGTTTGGATGGATGAGAGGATGGAAGACCTGGGGGTGGGGAACGAGACCATGTTCTCTCCCTCGATGGAAAAGAGAAGTCCATGGCTGCTTTCCAAAGAGGAGGCTGAGTGCGGAGCCAGCGAGGAGCCTGGAAGAGCTCTGGAGGCGAAGGTGCAGGCGGAGGGGAGGCGAGGCCGGGAGAGGTGGGATGCAGGAGGGTGGCCCCAGCCCTGGGAGCGAACGCGAGGCACAGATGGAGCAGTCACGGGGACTCTCCTGGGCTGGAGCCTAGGTCAGCCTCCTCTTAGCAGTGTGACTGAGAAACCTCCCAGACCCTCAGTTTCCTCACCTGCTAAATGGAGCTCTGCAGATAGCACCCCCCACAAAGGGGTCCTGAGGATGAAGGGAACGAGGTGTGTGCAGGGCCAGGCGCTTCTTACATACTCCGTAAAAGCTCTGCTGGACGCCTCCCATCCTTCTTGCAATGGAGGGGACCGGGCCGCCATCATCTCCAATCTTAACGCAGAGGTTGGTTCTCCTGCAGAGTCTTAGACTTTGGCCTTTGCCCATCTCGTGAGGACGAGGACAGGGCCTGCTTCCGTTATATACCCAGTGACCCCGCAGGGGGAGGGCACATGCTCTGCCCAGTTCTCTATCCCCACTCTGCCCAGAATTGCGCTCAGTCACAGAGATGAAACTCTCCTGACCCTGGGGACATGTCCCGTGGGTGAGACGCCCAGGCCCAGCCTCCTGGCCACTTCTGTCAGGTGAAGTTGGGTGGAGCACTTGGCTGCCATCTAAGTCTCCTGTCCGGTCCTCCCAACAAGACTGCACCCTATCCTGAGGCCAGGTGGGAAGATGCTGGGGGCCTGCAGGGTCAGCGCCAGAGTCTCTGAGTTGGGCCTGGGCAGCAGGCCAGGACATCGCTGTGAGAGGCTAAGTAAGGCAAGAACAGGAAGACCTCAGCTACCCCAGGGTCTAGCAATTGCGAACCAGGAAATATAGTCAAAGGTCAGGAGTCTTCAAGGAGAAACTATACTAGTTCTGCCCATCAGCTCTTCCCCATCTGGGCTGCCTTTAGTGAAGTGACTCCACCTGAACTCACTAGTGCCCCTGTGCTTGTTAAAGACATCTGCTGTTGGAGACGCTGAGGAGATAGGGCTAGGGGTAGAGGTATCAGCATGTTCGTTCTACTGATGAAGAAACAGGTGAGAAAGAGCAAGCTGCTTCCTCCTGACCTCACAGTGTGTAATAGATGGAGCTGGGGCTGCGGGCCAAGCGTTCAGACGCTAGTTTCAAAGTGAGCTCCCCAGCTCCCCAGCTCCTCAGCTCCCCTACTGCGCTCCACTTATGACTACCTCTCTCAGAGGCCTTGTCACTGTGGATGTCACCATGCTGCTCAGCTCTACCACTTTAGCCAGGATCACCACCCTCCCCATCGTGGTGGCCTCTGGGCTCACACAGGCATCATCCTCCGGGGAGAGCAGCCCAGTTGGGAGGCTCATGTCCTGCAAGCAAGTTTCCAAAAGGAAGAAACTCTAGCCCTGGAAGTCGGCAGAGGGCCCTAGGGACAGCAGAGCAATGCTAAGGGGGCCTGAGCATTGCTGAGTGACCCACTGGACTTTGAGTGCTGTCGGGCCACTGCCCTACACAAGATCTCCCAAGCTCCTTCATTGAACGCACTTGCTTGGAGCTGAGAACAGGCCTCTCCTGGACAGAGGTCCCCAGTAGGCTTCCCTGCAGCCTTCATTACACACATATTGCTTTCCAAGATGGGGGGGCTCATGCTGCTGCCAACCCTAACTCTTTCTATTGGATGTTTTTCTGTCCTGTTGTCTGTGCAGAGAGCAGTCCAGCCACTCCCTGAAATCAAATCCCACCACTTCACTTTTTCTTTTTTGAGACAGGGTCTTGTTATGGAGTTCAGGCTGGCCTTGAACACACTAGACAGCTCAGGCTGGCATCAAACCTGCAGTGATCCTCTTGCCTCAGCCTCCTGAATGCTGGGATTACAGGCGTGTACCATCATGCCCAGCTATGTCTCACTGCTCTTGACAAGGATTCTCTTCCTCCTCTGGAGAGTTTGAGAATGCAAAAGGCAGTGCCTGGGGTGAAAGGATCGTCTAGGAAAAGGTCCCTGTGGAGTACTGACTGCGACATGGCATTTGCTGATCAATCACCTTCCCTTGCCGGTCCCCAGAGCTGGTGTACCATGATGGATGAGGAAAAGTGTCCAGGTAGGGAGAGAGCCAGTGTTGGCAAAGAGCGTACTGTGTTACAGGCTTGGCTTAGGCATTATTTGATCTTTGCAACAGCTTCGTGAGGCAGCTCTTAGATGTTTACTGGTCGGCAGTAAAGGAAACAGGAGCCCAGAGAGACAATGTGACATAGCCAAGGTCACTCAGGAAGAAGGTGGCAGAGCCTGGACTCGAACCTGAATATGTCTGAATGGAAAGCGCATGCACTTCCCATCTTGAGTGTCTCATCCCCAGTTCAACCTCAGGGAGGGAGGGCTCCTTCACAGGAAAAAGGTCTCCACTCCAACTTGGCAGTATCTTTCAAAATGAAAAATTCATACACATCTTGAGCCAGCAATCTCTCTTCTAGGAATAAATCCTCAAGAAACATTCATACATGTGCACAAAGTGGATTCGATGTTCTTGTTTGCAACAGTAAAAATCAGAAACAGCCTAAATGTCCGTTATAAGAGAGGGGATAAATAAACCTAATTACCATGTAGCTATAAGAAAAGATGAGCTACATTCAGGAAGCTGGGGCAGGAAGATTGTAAGTTTGAGGCCAGCCTGGACAGCTTAGATGTCCCCATTTCAAAGTACAAAAATAAAAAGACTGAGGGTATAGCTTAGTGGCAGAGCACTGGCCTCGTGTGTGCCAGGCCCTGTGTCCAGTCCTGGGCCTGTGGGGATGGGGAGTGTGGACAAGAAAGAAAGAAGAGCTAGACTGTAACCATACCAAGGTGGGAAGCTTTCTGTATCAAGGAAGGAAATAATAATATCTTAGAATATTGTGCAGATTCACCTACATTTTATATGTGCAAGTATATTACATAGATGTAATTTATTTATGTAGGGTTTTGTTTTGTTTTGTTTTGTTTTTAAGGCATTGATTGTTTCCCAGTGAGGGGAAGTTGAAAAAGCTCGAAAAGAATAACAAGGCTCCCAGGCTCCAGGAACCAGACCTCCACCCTCTGTCTTTCTGTCTCTGTCCTCCCCAGGGATTCCTGGCACAGACATGGCTGTGTGTGCGCCTGAAACAAGGGGAGGGAGTTTCTTATCACTGCTGGGCACAACTTCCTCCTGCCATCCCTGTCCCCACCTGCCACCTCCTACAGCAGCCTTAGACCAGGCCTAAGGTTAGTATGTCATCTCGTTGAACAAGTTGGGATCACCCCTTGAGGGTTAGGGAAGGAATCTCTTGTTTATCACTAAATTTTGTACACAGTAAGTCAGATGAGGCTGGGGAGATAGCTCAGTGGCACAGCGCCTGCCTGGTAAGTGCAAGGTCCTGAGTTTGATTCCCAGTATCAAAAAAAAAGAAAGAAAGAAAGAAATACATTAAGTCAGATGAGATCTGGGGACATCTGATAAGGAAGGAATTGGGCTGAGGGGGCGTGTGTGACAAGCAGGGATTTGTTGAATGTTGTCATTCATCTTTAAAGATCAGTCTTAGGATGAAGTTTACGTCATAGGAGCTATTCCTAGGGACGTCTGTTACAAATGAGTGCTGACTATCCAGATTAACTCCTCGTGACCTCGTCTTCCTCCCCACCCCTGTAGACACACGCCCTGTCCTGGCTAAGTGCTGCAATGGCCTACTGTCCTTACACAGAGAGAAAGCTGAGGAGGTCACAAAAAAGTTTTTTTGAGACAGGGTCTTACTGTGTAGTCCAGGCTGGCCTTGAATTTACAGTGATCCTCCTGCCTCAGGCTCCCCAGAGCTGGGATTACAGCCATGCACCACCATGCCTGTTGCAAAAGTTTTTATCCCATCTCACATTGTCTCCTTCGGAAATTATCCTTGGCTGTGTGTTCTTTGTATTAAACTCTGGTATTCCTGCTTCACTACCAGTGGTCACTCAGTGAGCCCCACTCATACACACCTGGTTTCCCGTCAGACTTGATGTTTTGGATTTTTGGTTTTTTGGGGTTTTTTTTTTTTGGCCTTTCTTGAGACAGTGTCTTGCTATGTAGTTCAAACTGGCCTTGAGCTCACTTTGTAGCCCAGGCTGATCTCGAATTCTCAATTGCAATCATCCTCCTGCCTCAGCCTCCTGAGTGCTGGGATTACAGGCGTGTGTCACCACACCCAGTTTAGACTCGGTTTTCATCTTTATAGTTGTTTCTCTCTCTGCATTGTGTTTCTCTTCATCTGTTTTTGTAAGCTAACTTAGTCTTTTGGATGCAAATAACAGAAGTCCAACTCATACTGGCTTAAATGTTTTTTGCTCACATACTGGAAAGCTCCAAGGGTAGACTTCAGGCATAGCTGGATCCAGGCACTCAGTCGTCTGGCATCTGTCTCTCTCCAACTGCCAACTTGAGTCTCCTCTCTGGAACTACATTCCAAGTGGGTTAAGCAGTCCTAGGGCTTAAACCTCCCCATGTGGTAAACCAAACAGAGAGGCATTACCCTCTCCCAATTGTTAGCAAAAGATTTAGTGATAATGTCATTGACTGTTTTCTATTGAATCCTTATGGCCCGGGGATGTCTAGCACATCTTTGCTGGGGACAGACCGGATGCAGGCACATGTCCACACAGGGCTCTTGGTGTAAGATGAGGAAGGTCAGCCCTATCTAAGGAGACAGAGTGGTCCCTCAGGGGGATCTGGGAGTGCTCCCCAGCAGAAGGAAGATGCGTGGTAGCGTGGCAGCGTGGCCCACCGACAGATCAACTGTCTAACCAAGATGCAGATCCTGCTCTGCTCTTGTGAAGGGCGAGTATGGTGTCCAGATGTGAGTCTCTGCCCTTGGGACACTTTTGAACCTGGTTTCTTTTCATGCCCTTGGGCAGATGATCCCAATTAAAGCAGCTCCCAGACCTTTCTCTGTCACCATTGCTCCTACCCTTCCACATTTCTACTCCCAGTGGGGACTTGTGATGTGGATGAGAGACGGGGAGGGAGAAAGGAGATACTATACCATGGGAAAGGATGTAAAGGGCAAAGCCGCTAGACAGAGACAGGAAGGCGGCAGACGCTCCTGCGTGATCCTAGGCCATGACCTCCTGGGCCACCACCCTCCCCTGTCCATATCCTTCAGCCCGCGGGTGGTGTGCAATGGCTGGGCCGTGCCAGCACCCTGGCTGGGCTGGCCTCCAAGCCCCTGCTGCCTTGTCAGGGTATCATTATCCACACCGTGCAGCCCTGGCCACCTGGAGGTTCTTTCTTCTCTGGCCCACGCGCCAAACCTGCACACAGGTGCCTGAGCCCACCTCCGCCGGGCTCTCGGCCCCTCTTCCTTGCTGCCGCGCGGTCAGGTCTCTGCCACGCCTGGGGTGCCACTGCTCCCCAGGCCCACTCTGCCCTCCTAATCTCCCCTTCATTGGTTCCTCTCTGCTTTTTTTCTCCTGTGGGATAACAGAGGTGGGAGAGGACAGCGGAAGTGCAAGAAAAGGAGGCAAACGGTTCCGGGCAGGTCCACTTGGTGGAAACTGAGTGGCCCTCCCTGAGGGGTCTGTAAGTCTCTCCCCAGCCTCGGGCTGCCTGTTCCTGTACTGCTTCCCCAACTCACTGTGTTTTTTTTTTCTCCGGTACCGGGAACCGAACTCACGCTTGCCAGGCAGGCGCTTTTGCCGCTGAGCTAAATCCCCAGCCCCTGTGTTTTTTTTTTTCCTTTGGTACCGGGAATCGAACTCACGACCTTATGCTTGCCAGGCAGGTGCTGTGCCGCTGAGCTAAATCCCCAGCCCCTCCCCACTCACCGTCTTAACGCCTCCTGCCCCAGGGTCCCTGGCCTATGTGTGGTTTGGAGACTGCATCTGGGTCTCAGGAGATAGCGAGAGGGTTGAGATCTGCCCTCAACTCCTGGTCTGAACCTCGGACAGATCCATTCCCCCAGGACCCTCAGCTGCCCTACACTGAGAGGCTGAAATCAGAGCAAGGATGTAAATGCTAGCACCGGCACCGCCATTCCTCACCCAGCGCCAGTGGCGGGCACTGCTCTTCAGTAACCGTGCTGTCCTCTCAGGACGCACTCCAGGCCGCCACACTCGTCAGTCCACATTAACCTCTGACTTGAAGCTTCTTCGCCTCTCCTGGACCAGCTGATCTCTGAGGGCCCTTCCCAAGCGGGCCGTGCTGGGTTCTTTTGGCCCACAGAAATCATTCTCACTTCCCCTGTTTGCCATTTCTCCTTCCAGCTCATTCTTTCGATCCTCTTCCTCCGTCCCTCTCTGCCATCTTGCTGTGTTTCTTCCCAGTTCTGCTGCTGAATCCACGAAAGCCCCTGATGATGTCTGGGGTCTCCAAGGTTCTGTTTGCTGTCACTCAACTTCAGGCTCCTTGAAAGTTACATTTTCCAGGCAGTCACACTTACACATGTTGGGTGGTTCTGTAGCATTGGCTCAGGGGAGGGGAGAGTAGTAGAGACACCGGAAACAATCAGAGGAGAAGCAGTGGGGAGCAGACCAGACAAATGCTGAGGGACAACATAGCGGGCAGATGGAGGGGCTGGAGTTAAATTTACGTATCAAGCTCATCCTTAGTTTGAATGGAATTTTTCCTGAAACCCCAGGGTCACAGTGGGTGTGGGGACCAGGCAAGACCTCAAAGCAAAGGACAAAGGGAGCATATAAATTAGTAGTTCAGCCGACAAACCTGAAAGGGACAAAGGGGTTTTTGGTAAGAGGGACCTATCAGGAATTGCCATAATGAGACGGATTTAAAGGTGATTCAAGAGTGTAAAAGCATCCACTCACGATTGATCAGAGCAGTTTGGTACAGGAGATAGGAGCTGGCCAACAGCCAATTAGAGACTTAAAGCAAAGCCTGACCTGGGTATCAGCACTCCTGGAGCAGTTTCAGAATTTCAGGAAATGCTTCCAGCTTTATCTGGGGGGACGTGCAATTGGAGCATATGCTAAGGCCAGTCAGGCAGGAGAAGAGTGGCCACAAGAAAGCCCGTCAACCAGGGCATGACGGCACATGGCTGTCCTCCCAGCACTATGGGAAACCGATGCAGAAAGATCATAAATGCAAAGCGGGCTTGGTGGGCACGCCTGTAATGCCAGCACTTAGGAGCCAGAGGCAGGAGGAACGCTACAAGTTTAAGGCCAGCCTGAACTATATAGTGAGAATTTGTCTCCAATTCAAGCCCATCCTGGGCAACTTAGTGACATAGAAAGATGTTGTTTCAATAGATAAATAGATAGATAGATAGATAGATAGATAGATAGATAGATAAGATAGACAATAGATAGGGTTGGGAATATAGCTCAGTGTGAAGGCCCTGAGTTCAATCCCCTGTGCTGAAACAAACAAACCAACCAACCTAGCTGGGTACGGTGGACACAGTTACTCAAGAGGCTGAATCAGGAGGATTGCAAGCTGGATTCCAGCCAGGGAAACATAACAAGAACCCCCCAAAAATAAACTGCATATAAAGTGTTTAGCACAGTGTCAGGCTTATGTTTGATGTGTGTGTGTGTATACACGTACATATGCCAGGTACTGTGCTATGTGTTTACCAATGTCATCCACTTTATTTTTTAAATGCTATCACCTTTAAAGATAGGACCCTTCTAGGCACACTATCTAATTCCCATAGGGTTAATAAATTTTGTCTAAACTGAAAAGGCTGCCTAATATGCCTGCTCCTGGAATTGTTCACGGTATAGGAAGAGCTGGACAGCTTCTGCGGGGCCTAAGAGGAGATACTAATCCTTCCCGAGGAGGCAAAAGTCAGGTGTGGCAGAATACCACAACTGCTGGCCAGGCAGAGGGTGAGAAGGACCCAAAGACACGGACGAGATTCAGGAGCAGGTGCTCAAGCCAGTCTTGTCTCCTTGGCAGTTGTACTGCGGGCCCACCCAGCCCCTACCTCATAGGAAATAGGCAACAGGACTTCTGGGCTCCTGGAAAACTGCCACCAGAGCCTGCCAGGCCTGAGGCCTGGCAACCAGGATGCCTGTCACTGGGGTAGAGAGATCCAGGGATGAGACTGACAGCCGGCGCCTGCCCAGAGACCCTGCAGCCACCTCTCGCCCGCTGCCTCACGCTTGAACTGAAGGTGGCTGGGAGTGGCAGGAGCTAGGGGGTCATTAGACCCTTTTCCTGTGTGCTGTGATTCTGCCAGAGTAAGCAGAAGAAAAGCCCAGGCCAGCACCAGAGGGAAACCAGCCTCCCAGCAGGGTATTAACTCTGGGATACGAGTTGTGTCCACTTGAACTGGGGACGTCAAACCAGCTGCTTTTACTAGCCCTCCTCAGCAGTGGGCCACACTCTAGGCCACAGCACAGAGCTGAAGAGGAAAGGCTTTCTGGGTCAACAGACCGAAGCTCAAGTCCTCGCTTTGCCATTTACTACTGGGTCTCAGGGCCAGCTCTGTGAGCAATCTGTGCCTCGGTTTCCTCACCTGTAAGTTACAGATGATGAAAATGGGTTTCTGACAGGATTCAGTGAGAATGATGTATGTGTAGTATTTAGCCCAGGTCTGGCACACAGTAAGTACTTTAAAAATGTCATCTAGTTTTCTTCTAATTAATTACCATTGCCTATGAGGTCCCTAAATGCACTGTGACTGAGTAACTTTACAAGTTTCAAAGGTGGGCATGGTGGCGCACGCCTGTAATCCCAGCACTCAGGAGGCAGAGGCAGGAGGATCGTGGTGAGTTCAAGACCAGCCTGGCCTACAAAGTGAGCTCAAGGCCAGCCTGAACTAACTGCATAGCAAGACCCTGTCTCAAAAAGACCAAAAACAAAACAAAACAAAAAACAAGTTTCAGTCAGGAGCCAGGCATGGTGGTGCACACCTGTAATCCCAGCACTCAGGGGGCTGAGGCAGGAGGATCACTGCAAGTTAAAGGCCAGTCTGGGCTATACAGTGAATTCTAGGCCAATTTGAACTACATTGCAAGACAAAAAATTCTAGTCAGGAATACCATAGGGCCCAGTTTCAGACTGAATCTTATCAAAACTTGGTGTGATATATAGTACTAGTCCTGCTGCCACTCTGAGGATGTGGCCCTAGAGTGCCACAGAAGAGTTGGAGTGTCCTGTGAGGCCCCTGTAGACCCCCCTTTCCCACGACCCCCTGGGAGCATAACTGGAAACACAGGCAGATCTCAAATGATCCCCCTCCTGTATCCTCTCTGGCTCCTGTCCTGGCCAGCGCCCCAGGCGGAGGCAGAGGAACAGCTTTACCTGCAGCGGCCCTTCCGCATCACTGGGAAGCAGGGCGACACGATGCCCAGGGCATGGGACCCAAACCTGTGGGGATTTCCCAGGGCTTCACTTGTGACTCTGGCTGGACCAGGCTGGCCTTCGCTTGGGGATGCCGTATGGCATGTGCATTTCTCCCAGCAATTTTGAGAAAGTAGGAGGGGGTCACCTGCTTGTGACAACGGACAGGGAAGCAATCAGGAGACTCTTTTCCTGGGACATTAGCTTGAAAGCCCTCAGCAGTGTAGCCCTCCCTCCTACCCCCACCACACCCTCCGCCCCTCGCTGCTGCCGTCTCCTCAGGAACAGACTGTGTTCCGGTGTTTACCTGGGGATGTGGGGCTGCTGGGTCCCGGTACTTCTTTGTTTGAGGGTCTTTCCTCGTCCCCCACCCCACCCGGCGGATGCCTGGGCTGGATTGTATATTTCCGGAGTTGCCTACTTGGATCACAGGCTTTTATTTTTAGAAGATTACAAATGCAGGGGCGAGGGGGGGGGCAAAGACTGGGCGGGTGGGGGCCAGGACTGGAACGGAGGAAGAAGTTCGGGGATTTGAATCTGGTGAATGTGGAACAGGAGCTGGGTGAGGCACTACAGAGAATAAGTGGATGGTGGGAAAGAGCGAGGTGGAGGTGGAGATGTAGGGGAGCTCTCACTCGAAGGCCCTGAGCTAGGCTCAGAATCTTTACCCAGCTGGGGGGTGTGCAGGGGGCTGGGTCAAGGGTCGCCTCTCTGGCATGTAGCTGGGTCCCCAGGGAAGCTGAAGAGCCTGGGAAAGAGACTGAGAAGTCACTCCCCTCCCCCTCCCCAGAGGCCTGGGGACTGGGAGAGTAGCTTCCTGTGCAGACAACTCCAGTCCCCTGGGCCGGGGCGTCTTAACCCTTCCGGTGCTGGTATCAGAGATAACAGAGAGCAACACATGTGCACACATGTCCTTGCGTACACGGCCTTTGCAAACCCTGCATCCCGCACGGGTACAGCATTCCTCTTACTCTGCCCTACTCAATATGATCATCCTTGCACCCAGACCCCAAGCCCTCAGACTGCCCCATGTAGCAAGAATTCAGCTGATCCTCTACGCAGTGAGGGAGACAGGGACACTTCCCCTAGGCACAAGTGGCCTAGTGTCTGCTTCTTCACTCTTAGCGGGTGAGGGGACACCAGCCAGAGCTTGGGACTTGTATGGTTATGAAGCCCCCATCCTGCCATGAATGTGGGGACTAAGAGGAAACAAGTCTGGTCTACATTTCTGTCTCCTTTGTGTGTGTGTGACAGAGAGAGACAGAGACAGACAGACAGATACCTGGGGAAGTTCCTTAACTCTCTGAGCTTTGCTTTAGATGTAGCTTTTTTTTTTTTCTGGTACTGGGAATCAAACGAGAGACCTGAGCTATATCCCTGGCCCCTAGATGCAGCTTTTCTTTTTTTCTTTTTTTCTTTCTTTTTTTGTCTTTTTGAGGCAGGTTCTTGCTATGCAGTTCAGGCTGGCCTTGCGCTCCCTTTGTAGCCCAGGCTGGCCTCTTAACTCACAATGATCCTCCTGCCTCAGCCTCCCACGTGCTGGGATTACAGGCGTATTCCACCACACCTGGCCTAGATGCGGCTCTTGAAAAACATAAGGAAATCAAACCAGAGCTCGCCTGGTGGTTCCGGTGCCATAAGGAGCAGAGAAAGGATGTCTTTTGGTCCTTCGTTCCCTGGAGTCCCCTGACCAAGGCAGCCCCAAGTCCATGGACACTGGCTTCAGGGCTCTCTTCTCTGGCTGCTGTGTAAAAACTAGAAGCTGCTTGCTTTCACCACCCCTGAAGGAGCACTCCCAGCAGGGTCCACTGCATCCGTTGGGCTTCCAATAAGCGGTGATAAACGTGGACTAACGGCCCACCTTGGCTTAAGGAGACGATGTCTTTTTCTTTTTCCCTTTTCTCAAAAGTACTAGACTAAAAGTCAGAACTGGCCTGGGTTCAAATTCTGACTGGTATTTACCAGTCGTGGGGCTCTGGACAAGTCACATTTGCCCCTGCAGGCCTCCATTCATTTATTTTTTATTTTACTTTATTTTTTGTCTTTTTTTGTGTGTTTTTTCCAGTACCAGGAATCGAACTCACGACCTTGTGCTTGCCAGGCAGGCACTGTGCCGCTGAGCTAAATCCCCAGCCCCTATTTTTCATCTTTTTGAGACAGGGTCTCGCTATGCAGTTCAGGCTGGCTTTGAGCTCACTTTGTAGCCCAGGCTGGTCTCGAACTTGCAACGATCCTCCTGCCTCAGCCTCTCAAGTACTGTGATTACAGGTGTGCGCCACCATACCCTGCCGATTTCATTTATCTTTAAAACAGACAGTAGAAATAAAACAAGCACCTATGATAACTGCAGATATCTTTGGTTTTTGTGTTTTTGTTGTTGTTTGTGGTACTGGGGATTGAACTTAGGGCCTCACACATGCTAGGCAAATGCTCCACCATTGAGCTATATCCCCAGCCCTTTATTTTTATTTTGCTTTATTTTGTGATCGAGTCTCACTAAACTGCCCAGGCTGGGCTCAAACTTGCAATCCTCTTGCCTCACGTGGCTGGGATTATTGGTGTGTGCCACCAAATCCCAGCCAAAAATAAAAAGCCTCTGTAATAGCCTCTTTTTTGGCTATTTTTTTGAGACGGGGTCTTACTATGTAGTTCATGCTGGCCTTGAACTCATTCTGATTGGATAACTTTTTTTTTTGGTACCGGGAATCAAACTTAGGACCTCACATTTGCCAGGCAGGCGCTGTACCACTGAGCTATATTCCTGGCCCTTAAATTTACTATGTGCCTCAGGCTGGCTTCACATTCCTGGCGGTCTTCCTGCCCCAGCCTCCTTAGTGCTGGGATTACAGGCATGCACCACAACGCCTGGAAACCTTTGTAAACTCTAACACTTATCTAGCCCAGAGGTTGCAGAGTGTGGAGGTTTTACAGCCAAGGCTGCTTGATTGATGTGTGACCTTGCTAAGTGTCTTAACCTCTCTAAGCCTTTATTTTCTCATCTGCAAAACGAGGCTTCTAATAATAACTACAGCAAAGGGTTACTGGGAGTATAAATGGGATAGTACACATCATGGCTTGCACGGTGCCTGTGCGGGGTGGGCTCCATAAATAGTGGCTATTGTTAATTTTCTCTCCTTGATGAGCTCCTCCAGCAGCTTCCTACTCCCATCCTCTGATCTCAGGGTGCTTCTTGCACCCATACCTTCCTTGTATGATAACAGATATCCATGGCTCTCCTCCTTGGCCTCATTTGAATGAAAATGTTTCTCTCTGAAGCTGCCTGCCTCACAGACTTGAGAGGAGACAGAACAGGAGCTGAAGGCTGCTGAGGGAAGGCCACAGGCTTAGGGCACTGTGCAGCGACTGCGGGGTGGGGGGCGATGGGGAGAGGGGGTCAGAGGCCGACCTGGCACTACCCCACCCCCAGCCACTCAGGATCGTGTTCCTCAGCCTGCCAGGCCCACACATCGATGCTGGGAGCTGCTTATCAAGTTAAAGCGGAGCCGCTGTCTCTAGCTGTCTCTGCACATTACCCGACCCATCCGTCCCGCTCTCCTGCGCGCCCTGCCTGCCCCCAGCTCTGCCTGCGCTAACTAGTTAATTGGATCTTGGCTAACCTGGTTATGGGCCAAGTCAGCCAGCTCCTTTGCCTCTAGAAGCCAGTGGGGGATGGGCAGAACACTGTGCATATATGTGTGTGAGCACTTGTGTGAGTGGGTGGAAGGAGCCTGTCTTTTTTTTTTTTTTTTTGTTTTTGGTTTTTCTCCGGTACCGAGAACCAAACTCACGACCTTGCGCTTGCCAGGCAGGCGCTTTTGCCGCTGAGCTAAATCCCCAGCCCCCGAGCCTGTCTTTAAACTCTGGTTCCTAGTTTCCCGGGATCCCTGGCACCCCACAGAGATTAGATCTTGGAGCCTGAGGGTACCCGGAGCACCCTGTCCTGGTGTCAGACACGGGGACATTTAATCAGACTTTTTTCCAAAGCCCCGCTCTGCCACTAATGTAATCTTTATGACTATACGTGTGACAGGGGGAAGGAGCCTCGTCTTCCTCCTTTGTAAAATGGGGATCACGAAATGCATCACCCAGCCAGGTGTGGTGGTACAAGACTATAATCCCAGCACTCAGGGAGGCTGAGACAGGAGGACACGAGTTGGAGTCCAGCCTGGGCTACATAGTGAGTTCCAGATCAGTCCGGACTACAGGAATAAGACCCTATCTCAAAAACCAAACAACAACAACAAAAAAGTACCACCTAGGGTGGCTGTGTGCAAAGAGCAAGAGAAACAGAACATCCACATCGGCATCTGGCACTTAGTAGGCACTCTGTGAGTTACAACTGGTCGCCATCATTAGTCACGCTGAGTTCCTGCCACTTCCGCTGGATCCTGGGGTGAGGGCGGGAGGAGGGAGGACCTCGGGTGGGGGTGGAGAGGCTTTCATTCACAGTTCCTTGCAGGTGTTTCCTCTGAGGCAGACTCCAATCTCCTCAATTGTTCCTTATGCAAATGTTATGCTAATGATCACATCGCTGCACCCCTCTGCCCATCCTGGAAAAGGTAAAGGGTGGGCTGATCTCCACACTTCACTTTGGCCAAATCTGTTCCCTTCCTCCCCCACAGGGAAACCAGTGCTAGTCCTCTCCGGAGACGCCAGACCTCAGGGTGGAGATGAGACCCCAGTGGAGAGGAAACAAAGAAAGGCTCCAGCCTTGGTAGGAGAAGGACAGCCTCATCATTGCCATAATCATCAACATCAAAACGGCCTTTGGAAACGCCAGACACTTCCCCGCCTATGTAAGCTGCTCTGCAATTATAGAGGCCCAGCCCCCGGCCCTCGGGAGCTGGAGCCCGCAGGAAGGTAGGGAGGAGTCGAAGAGGGAGAGCCACAGGCTCTGTTTGCTAACAGCCCAGTGGCCCTTCTTCTGGTTCTTAAGCCAGGGTCCATGCCCAGGCCTCCCCCAGTGCCCCAGCTCCAGATGGGCCTGGGCGGGGAGCTCACAATAAAGTGAGGAGACTGCAATTAAGGAAGTGATCGCAGCAGTGCTTGCCCACCCTGCTTTTACTTTCTTCCCAGCAGTGTGACTTCACCTCTCTGTCTTGTGTCCTCAGCTATAAAATGAGCCTAAGAGTTCCTGCCTGTCCAGGTAGCTGCGAGAATGAAGTGAATGCTCAAGGCCTCAGGAAAGTTGGTCCTACCTGATGAACAGCATGAGAGCAAAGGAAAGGGAACGGCCATCCTGGTTTCCTGCCCGCATTAGCAAGGCGGTCCAGTGTGACTGCTCCCACCCGGCACTTGGTGGCTTGATGCTCAGTCAGTTTCCCAAGCCAAGAGATAAAGATCAAGTGGTGAGTGCCCTCCCCACTAGGAGGCCAGAGACGGCAGCCTCTGCCGAACATCTCACTGCCCTCTGTGTTAACGCTGAGCAGCTGCACTTCAGCCTGCAGCGTCCATGTGGGCACCCAAGCGCAGCAGCAGGCAAGGGGTGCTGAGGCCAAGGACCCAGCCTCCTCCTTTGCTTACACTGTCAGGGCTTTTTTGCTGAAATGCCCAGGCCTCTAGGCAGCTTTTCTGTGACCCCCTCCAATCCCAATAGAGAGGACAATGGCCCTTGGTAACTACTCCAGGGCAGACCCAGCCCTCCACATATAGTAGGTGCTCAATAAATTCAAATTGGATAAAACAGGAGAGAGAGCTCTGGGGACACTACCAAATAAATAACAAATTGTGCAAGCTCTAGGCCACTGCAATTAGACCAAGGAGGGTAGTCAATTAATATCAGACATGCGGCAGGGTTGACAACCATTGAGGGTGGGGATAATGAAGAGTCACTTCCTGCACCCTCAGGGACTTCCCTCCTTGTGATGACCTTCTAAAGAGGACAGATCTATACCAAGTGCTCTAGATGCCTCTGCCCTCATGTGCCTGAGATGGTCTCTAGTGATCTATAATTAGAGCCCTAGCTTCACCCGTTCCTACCTCTCCTAGGACCCCACAGCACTTTATTTGTACCTCTCTTACCTTATGATGCCTATTAGTAGGGCAGCCAGATTAGCTAAGCCAAGCCTTGTCTCCCCTGTGGGATTCTAAACTACCCCAAGGGCTGGATTTATCCCCTGCCCACTGCTCTATCCCAGAGATGGGGTACTGCAGAGCACCTGTGCTGGGAGTGCGACTCACTACAGAGGTACCTCTGCCACAGACTTGATTCTTTCCGTGGTTCTGGTCACAAACCAAGTTGGATGAGAACCGAATAAAATTCAGTGGTTAAGTTTAATGTTGACCTTATGCGGAAATTTGATTTGATCTCGTCCAGTTCTGTTTGCCATCAGAATTGTGGAAAGAATCAAGTTGGTGAACCAAGGTACTGCATATGCTTGTTGAAATGGAGAATCCCAGTGAGGAGGAGAGGGGAACTAGGGGAAAAGGAAGAGAAAGAAGGGAGAATGACAGAAAAAAGGAGGCCAGCTCAAAAAAAGAGAGGGAGGAGGGGAGGGGAGAGAAGGAAGGGAGAAATGAAGGGAGAAATGAAGGAAGAGAAGCAGAGAGAGGGAAAGACGGAGGACAAACAGCAAGGCAGCCATGTCTGTTCTCCGGACCTGGGAACACAAGCCAACCCTGCCTTGGGAGCATCTATTCTATTTGGTTGGTTTGTTTGTTTGTTGTTTTTTTTTTTTTTTTTGGAGACAGGGTCTCACTATGCAGTTCAGGCTGGCCTTGAGCTCACTTTGTAGCCCAGGCTGGCCTAGAACTCACAACGATCATCCTGCCTCAGCCTCCCCAGTGCTGGGATTACAGGCGTGCTCCACCATGCCCAGCCATCTATTCTGTTTGGAAAATAAGGTAGCCACATAGAGAGCCCTGTCCTCCCGCCCCTGCTTGGCCGGCCCAGCTTGTGTGTCGTTGGCCTGTCCCTCTCTCTGACCTGCCAGCCCAAGCCCCACTTCCCAACTCCCATTGGCAACCCACCCCAGAGGAGGTACTCCTGGGCACCATCCAGGGGGGTGGGGCCATGCAGGAGCCAAGCCAAGCCAGGGAGTATGGCCAGGAAGGAGTCAGCAAAGCAGATGCCGCCCCTCTCCTGCTGCCTTGATTAGAGAAATTGAGATGTTAATAATATTCCGAGATGCAAGGTGCTAATTAAAGTTAATTACTGTTTCCTTGTGAAGTAACCTCTCCTCGTGTTTATCAGGAACAAGGCTGCCAGCCGCTCCCCTGGCTCGTGCCAATCACGATGCCCGCTGCTCCATGTACCCTAGACCCTCACAGCTGCCCTCAGCTGGCTCGGCCCAGCCCAGGCAGGCACCGGGATCTGAGGTTTCCAGGCCCTGCCTCTTGGCATGGTACCAGCACAGGCTTGCCAGGGTATACCAGGGGTCACTTGAGTGGGAGCGACCCATGGGCCAGGGGATGGGACTAATGGCCTTAGAGGCCAGCACCTCTCTGCCTCCTCCCTTCCTGCAGTCTTCCTCTATCTCTTTCCAGCTCCCTGACCTGCACCAAGTCATTGAACTTCTTCAGATCTGTTTTTTCATCTGCAAATGGGGTTCATAGTTTTTACCTCAAATTACTGTGAGCGTCAAATGGGACATTGCCTATAAAATGCTTACTAGAACCACATGGCTGGATTTAATAAGCTCTCAATTAAAGTTAACTGTGATTATTGTTGTCTTTGTTAATCACCTCCCTCTCCTTTGTGGTCTGGCTGCAGGATAGGGTTGGGTCGGCCGAGTATGTACCTGTCCTCGACAGCCCAGGCACACTGCCCACGTGATGCCCCAACCGTGCTCTCCTCATTGCCCCTCCCTGGTTTTAGCCTCATGTGCAGAAATAGGGAGGAGGACATAACATTCTGAGTGGAGTTCAGCATGTGTGTGTACATGTGTATAAGTGTGTGTGTGTGTCCACGCACGTGTGCATGTGTCTCCACTCTTGTTTGTTTGTTTTTCTTCCAGTACTAGGAATCAGACTCACGACCTTGTGCTTGCCAGGCAGGCGCTTTGCCACTGAGCTAAATCCCCAGCCCCTGTCTCCACTTTTATGTTCCAGACTTTACAGGGCTTTGGGGAAGAGGTCACCCCCTTGGGATCCAAGCCCAGTTTCCATGACAACCACTGCAGGTGTGCACCTCCAACCTCCTGTTACCCCTGGCCCCCCTACAGCCACTCTGGCCAATTCTAGGGAAGACGCCACCCCTCTGATGAGTATCTCCCTGTCCCCACTGCAGGCCACTCCCCTGTCCCTTACCTGCCCTCTGGGTAGCACCGGGACCTCTGGGCTGGGGAAAGGTCCAAGGGACCAGGCTGAGGCCTGTGAGGAATTTCTCCCTCCCACCCAACTTCCTCTGGGTGCTTAGAGCTAATGAGTTAATATTGCTGTCACCTTTGATTTGGGTGGATGACGGCCTCCAAAAGGGCCTCACTGAATATAGCATAGAAAGGTTCAGTAATGGTGAACCTTCTAGAGTTCTCAGTGATAACAAACAGCCTGCTGCGGTGCACATGCCATAGGTTCGCCACCACTGACGTAGATAATCAAAGGGTCGGAACCCCCGCTACCTTGGAGCACCTTCCCCAACTAGAGGAAGACCACTGGCTTTTTCTCTAAGGTCAGCCCAGCCTGGGGCATTTCCTGTTTATGGGTTTACAAGGCTAAGAGCAGGGCACTTGGGCTGGGCATCCAGCCCAGATATGGGAATGGAGTGATTTGGAGGCACATTGCTGGAACCAGCAGGTTCTGGGAAATCTCTAAAGCTCAGTTGGTCTTGGTGACCCTGCATTCCCTCTGCTCTGTCCACAGGCCCCCATTTTTTTAAGTACTGGGGACTGAATCCAGGGTCTTCACACTGAGCTACACCCCCAGCCTCTTTTTTTTTTGTAATTATTATTTATTTTGAGATAGGGTCTTGCTGAATTACTACACTGCCTGGGCTGGGATAAATTTGGGGTTTTTTGGAGGAGGGAGGGGCTGGGATAAATTTGTAATCCTCCTGCTTTAGCTCTCAGAGTGCTGAGATTACAAGTGCGTGCCACTGTGCCCAGTCCGCTTCAGACTTAGTCTTGTGGAGGGCAGCCCTTGTCCTTGGCTCCTCGTACCAGGTTTGACCTTCTCCTCCCCAAAGGCCCTGCCTCCTCTCTAGCTCCTCTGGGACCTGGATTCCTGTCCCTAAAGCCCACACCCCCTGATTCCAATTCTATGTGCTTCCATCCCATGTCTTCCCCAGTGCCCCTCCAATCCCTTTCCACCCACTCTCACTGCCTCCCAAGCCTCCTTCCTCCTCCCGCCACAGTCCTTGTCACTACATCCCCCTCACCTGGAAACACCACCCCAGCCCGCCCCACCTTCTTGCCCTGGCTGCACAATTCCTACACAGACATGGATCTCTCATCTATTCACTGAACACTTTTGGTGGCAGTGAATAAGTTAAGCCTGCCTTCTGTGAGCTTTTATTCTAGTGGGAAGAGAAAGAAATTGAACAAGCAAACAACATAATGATAGATTGGGATAGGGTCCAGGACAAGGGCAAAGGGAACCCCGTGGCAGATTAAAAAGGGGCACTTTTTACTCCCTTACTTTTCAATGGACCTATGGAATAGCTCTCCAGGGACCACCCACAGGGAGGAGACAGATTTGGAAGAGGCAGTTTCTCAGCTCATCTGTCAGTGCGTGCAAGGAAGCCACTAGCCTTTGTCCCTATCCCCCAGTCCCACCTGCTCAGATGGACATTTTCCTTCTCAGTCAACCAGGACAGACTGAAAGTCAGGGAGGCCTCACCCTCTTCCCCTCCAGCCCCCACCTCTGCCTCAGTCCCGAGACAGAGAGAGAGACAGAGAAACTGAACACATGAGCAAGGAAAGATATGACCAGGTAAAAACACAGCCTAAAAGCCATACAAACTCGTGCAGCTGGAAGAAATAAAATATGCATGTGCTGGGAGAATTTCAGAGGGATGTTGGCTAGGAAAGGGTTCGTGGGTGCTGTTTTCTGTGGGTGCAGGGTTCTGGGGGTTGGAGGGACAGCGCGCATCGGGCAGGTGGAACAGCTCCCAGCCATGTGGAGTCACGCGCACACTCGTAAACACAGCGCAGGGACTTTGCCCTTCCCAGTGCCGCAGTCCCATGAAATATTTAGGCTTCTGGACGCTGCTCATCCCTTATTGTCCCCCTCAGCAAGTATACTCCCCCTACATCATTTATGTCTGTCCCCTTTCCTCCCCTCCCCTCCCCTCCCAGGCCGCAGAGGAGGGAAAAGCAGACCTTAGGGGGAGGAGTCTGTCCTCCAGACCCTGGGAGGGGCCAGGATAGAAGCCCCGCCCCCACGCTGCTCTCCTCCCACAAGGGCGCCCACCGAGCAGCCTCAGGAGCAGCCTCAGGAGCAAGGCGAGAGGATGGGTCCAGAAAGGGGTCATTCTGGCCTCCAAGAAGGGGGAGCAGCAGCAGGAGGAGGAAGGGATTTGGAAAGTGTAGATGTCCTCATTCCTGAAGGGGCACACAGAGAAAGGCAAGGAGTCCGGAGTGACCATAAAAGCTGCCATTTGTTGAGCCCTTACAACTTACTTTGCTAAGCAGTTTCCTTGCATTATCACCTTAAATCCACAGGACAAACTCAGGTTTACAGTCTCACTACGCAGGTCAGGCTGGTCTCATACGCACAGCCACCCTCCTTGCCTCGGCCTCTTGAGTGCTGGGATTACAGGTAGGCACCACCATGCCTGGCTCCAAGTTCAGAATTTATTATCCCTATTTCATAGCTGGAAAAACTGACGCTCACAGAGTGCATGTAGCTTGCCAAGGAGCAGGCTGTCCCATTCAAGAGGTCAAGGTCTCATATACCTTGACCTCTGCAACAACCTCTCAGAAGGGAAAAGGCTTAGGTAGGGAGCGTGCGCTTCTTTCGGGACCCTGCCAGCCTAGTGTCTGTCCCATTTCCTCTTCCTCCCCAAAGACCAGGCTCCTTCTCATCCCAGAGGATCAGCTCCAGTCAGGACTCCCAGGGTTACCTGTTCATTAAACAAACTTTGGCCAGACATCGGGAGGCCCTGGGGAGGGGCTTTGAAAGGGAGAGAAGGGGAGTCAGAGCCAGAGCCAGAGCCAGAGAGACACAGGGACATGGGTGGGGATGGGCAGAGTAGGAAGCAGGTGAGTGAAGGGGGCAGTGAACACTGACCCCAGCAGCCTGGGCAGTTACGGCACCGCTCCATCCATTGAGTGGTGACCAAAGGGATGGAGGTGAAAGCAGGGACTCCCACCCCACCTCCCCCCACGGTCTCCTCCCACCCTTCCTTCTTCACACTGCACCTCCTCCCCTCCCCCACTGTCCTCCGCTTCTCCAGAACAATTCTAATTAAACTAAGTGACTAAGAGGTGGTTTCAGCCTGAACAGCCAATTAGGCCTGGAAGAAGGGAAAGTAGCTCCCCTAAGTCCCCCGCCTCTATTCAGCCCCCTCTTCTGCCTTCTGCCCCAAACCAAGGATTCTCATCCCAAGAGTCCACGCCATCATTCAAGTTCTCCACCCTGCCTCTCTCTCACTGTCCACTACGCCCCATTCCCCACGTGCAAACAGTCCCCAGCACATTCCTAGCCCCCACACTCGCCCTCCACACTCCAGCCCAGTCTACTCACATCTTCTTGGCAAGGGGTGCAGGGGAAGGGTAGGGGCCTCCTCAGGAAGGTGTCTTTCTAAGTCTCCTTATTTCTGATGTTCCTCTCCTCCTCCCCACCCCCTTCCTCTGGCACTTATTTCTAACATCTATGGACCAGGCCTCCCGGTTGCCATAGAGACGCAGCGTGCAGCTGGATGGTGAGTGTGTGAGGAGCTGTGTGCGCTCTGCAGCAGGGGCGGTTGGCTCTGTGGGAAATGTATCCATGTGTAGGAAGCATTCTTCAAGGGGGAATTGGACAGGGCTCCAGGTCCCTTCTTGAAGTGAGACCCAGGCCAAGGAGGAGACTCTCTGAGACCTCAACCTCTGCGTGTTTTGGCTTTGGCAGTCTTCCTGGGGTACACTCTCTCAGGCCTCTGGGGATCAAGTACTAAATTCTGCAGGCAAGACTCTAGACAGGAAGATTCTGGAGGGGCCCAAGCTGCCCCTCCTGCCTAAGAGATGACTGAGACCCCTAGGAAAAGAATAGGAATGGGCAGAGACCCATCTGTTCGGGGTTGGGGGGCCCTTTAGAACAACTGGAATAAGATGAAGCCGGGCAGATGGGCTGACCGGTAAGAGGCCAGCAACTCCAGGCCAGCAACTCCCCAGTACTATTCTAAGGAAGGAGGGGTTGGTTCAGCAAACGTGAAATTCCCTGCTTCTATTCATTTCACCAGGTGTACCCGAAAGGTTAGGAGACACAAGAGACCAAGGTAACTGCCCACAGAAAGCTTAGCATCTTTGTGGACTCAGGTGAAATTCTGTCTCTCACTGCAGGACTTTTGCAGCTATAATTTCTTGTACCCGGAATGTTCTCTTGTACCCGGAATGTTCTCCAAACCTTCAGGTTTCCTCAGAGAAGCTTTTCTATGGCAAGGCCACCCTTTCCTCTACCCCATCTCCAGCTATCCTCCTTCATGTCCCACTGTTTGTTTCCTTCACAGCACTTTAACACCATCTGTAATTACCTCATTTGTTTGTTTGTTTATTGTCTCGTGTTCACCACTGGAATGTAAGTTACAGGAGAGAAAAAAAGGGAGAGAACGAGACAGAGAGACAGAAACAAACCTTGATCGTCTTACCAAGTGTCTTAAGGCCAGCATCTGGCACAGGCCTTGCCATGTGGCATTAAATAAGTATTAAATAAGAGTGGACAAATGGTTTCCATTAAAGCCTCACAATAACTCTCATTATTACTCCCATTTTATAGATGAATAAACTGAGGCTCAGCAGCCTGCCCAAGGTCATGGCACAAGAAAGCGGTAGAACCAAGTTTTGTTTTTTTTTTTTCTCATTTTTGTCTTTTGAGACAGGGTCTCCTTTGTAGTGAGGCCTGAACTCACCCCCTCAGCCTCCCAAGTGCTGGGATTACAGGTCTGTGTCACTATGCCTGGCTTCTAGAGCCAGGTTTCTTTGTGTGTGTGTGTGTGTGTGTGTGTGTGTGTGTGTGTGTGTGTGGTGCTGGGGATCAAACCTAGGACCTTGTGCATGCAAAACAAGGGCTCTACCACTGAGCCACATCCCCAGCCCAGAGCCAGGTTTCTGATTTGGTTTCTGTGACTTCAGATGTGATGGGCAGGGGCACTCCCTAACCAACCAGCAGCATAGCTGGTTCCTCTTCCTGTCTACCTGTGTGCGTCTCCACTCCCACCCCAGGCATAACCATAGAGACAGAAACACAGGGCAGCAAAGGGTCAAGACAAAATCTGTAAAGAATGTACATGCTTTTCTCTTAGAGGCTTGGATCCTTTACTGTCCCTTCTGGTGTCTCAATCTTAACCAGCAGGTTCCCTTAGTTCTGGACCCTGGCTTCCTCTCCAAATTCTCTTCCCCTCCTGAACCACCCCTCCTTCTCCTTCTCCTCCTCCACTCCTGGTCCTTGCACACACCAGACTCCACCAGCAGTGCTGATCTCTTCCTCTGTGAATTTTCCTGCATGTGCCCTCAAAACTCAGCTCTGGCACCACCCCTTCCAGGAAGCTTTCTGGACTCTCCAGCCTGAATTTCCGGTGGTTCAAAGCAGGGGAGAATATATGATGTGGTCATTGTTTACCAGTCTGCCTTTCCTACAGAGATTATGTGTCATTCCTGAGGTGTCCCTGTGCTGGCCTGGCACGAGGGTGGGGCTCAGGAAATGTATGCAGAATGAGTAAATGAACCAGGGTTAGGATTCTGGTACCCAGCAGGCCACGCCCTTCTCCCTCAGCTCTCTTGACACCTGACATCGTTTCCAGACTCGCCTTAACAAGAGGGGCTCTTCATCCTCCACTGTCTGCTCAGGTCAAGCCAGGGATGATGTGGCCCCCTCCACTGATTCACCACCTCCGATTGAGGAGGTGTAAGGAGGCCAGGCCTCAAGGTTAGGGGCTTGTCCTCAACGCCACTGTGAGTGCGTGGTTTGTGCTTCTGTTGAGAGGGGGCTGGGGAGCGGGTGTTATAGACTGAGCCAAGGAGCTCACCTACCACTTGTGGATTCAGAGGCCTCCACGGGGCCTTTGCCCTTCTTCCCTCCACCTTCCTCCCAACGCTAAGGGTGTGCTTGATTCCGCAGTGCCTTCTTCACTGCCCCTCCACCGCGCCGCGTCCCCTCCGCAACGCAACCACACTTCTCTCCAAATGTCGCGAGGAGATCCGGGGTGGGCTCGAGGCCCTGCGATACCTCGCGTCTGGGAATGGATGAAGGGGCGCCAGCGACCCCGCCGAACCAGCAGTCTATCCGGGTTTACACGGAAGCTCATCCGGGATTAGTCCCTGCGCTCGGCTAATCCCGGCGGCTGGATCGACCCGGGGCTGGGAGCGAGGCCCAGGCAGCGCGGGCCGGGCGGCGAGCTCGCGGAAGCGCGCGGGGCGCGGGCCGGGGAGCGCGGGGGAGGAGGGGCGCCCGGGAAGGCGGGGCCCGGAACCGGCTGATCCGGTCTCTGTCCCTCGACCTCCCCCGAGCCGGTGTTTACCCTTGAGCCGAGCGGAGGAGGCAGAAGCCGCTGGAGCGCAGTCGGAGACCCGGGCTGAGCCCCTTTCGATCCCCTTCCCCGAAGTCAACTTCCAACCCACGCTCCTGAGAGTGGGAGGAACCGACAGACAGACAGATGTCTCCCGCCCCTTCTGCTGTCCCGTTCCGCAGTGCTGCTTGCTGCCAAAGGAGTGGGGAGTGATGCACCAGGCAGCGACGGTAGCCCCCGTCCCTACTGGAACGTCCTGGGGGCGCCCAGTGGGAAGGCAGCCGCGCGGCGCGATGCTCCCCGCGGCCCCCGAGGCCTTGCGGGGGCGGTGCACGAGCTTTGGGGGCTGTACGAACCGGGCGCCTGTCCGTCTGTGTCCCCTCGCCCCCACCCCCTGAATCACCCTCACTCCCAGTGAGTCGGTCTCTCCCGCACGGCCCCTCCAATCCTCTCCAAGGTCTCCACCCCAGACTCAGCTCCATTCTCCCCGGGACGCAGACCCGGGGCTTGGAAGAAGCGGAGTGGGGTCCGGTTTTCACACTTTTATTGTAAAGCTCGGGAATAATTACACGGGTCTTTCATTGACAGCTCAGCAAACAAACCGGAAACGAACCGAACCGGAGGAGAGTAGGGGCGGTGCCTGCGCATGCTCGCGGCGAAGGGTAGGTCATAGAAAGAGAAAGACAGAAAGAGACAGAAATCATTACAAATCAACGGGATTGTGCTCGCAGCGCCAGGGATGGGGATGGAGTGGGGGCGGGGTGGGGTCCTTCCCGGGAGGAGCGAGGCAGTGGGAAGTGGCACGAACCAAGAGAAACACGACCCCAAAGTGGGCACCCGACGCGCCCAAAACCCCCCTCCCCGACCCCACCCCCGACACACGAGAGAGACACGGCCCCCCTCCCCACTCCGATAACCCGAGGAGACACAGTCTCCTCTTCCCCATGGGCAGACATACGCCTCGGACGCGAGACACGTCCCCCCTCCCAGAGAAGTCCCGCACGGAGATGCCCCCTAAGAGACCTCTCGGCCAATACGAGCCCTCCCCAACACCCGGAGAAGCCCCCATCCAGGGAAGAAATGGCTCCGGAGGCCCCGCCCTCAGGAGAGAGGTATCCCAGTGCCCCTAGGAAAAAAGACAACTCAGAGATAACCAGCCTCCTCCCCAAGTGTTTAGGGAAGACACCCCCCGTAGGAGAAATGGGGGAGGGCCAGAAACATCCCTTCCCGGACAGCTTCAGAGATAGCCCCTTCCCTGGGAAGAGAGATGGCCCAAGACTGAATTGTCTTAGGTACTCCCAGGAACCCTGGGAGGAAAACAGGCTCCCCAGAGAGCCTGGGTAGGGAGGGGAGACATGCTCCCGTGGTTCCCTAGCGGGAATACATGTTCCCCAGGGATTCCCAAGAGGAGACATAGGGGCTACAGAGCCCCCAGAGGTCACGGATGCCCCGAGACACCCCCCAGGTGAGGAGGTGCTTCGGGGACCCTGGGAGAAAAATATGTCCCCATGCACCCTCTATCTGTCGAGAGACATGCTCTATCGTAGAGGGATGGGGACCAATTAGGTCCCCTCTAGGAAGACACTGACTGGGTCAGGCTGGGTTTTGGGGGGGGTCTCCTCTGGCCAAATGTCGCCTATTGGTACATAAAACTGTACTCGACACAAGGCATTGGGAAGGGGCTTCACAGACTTAGGACCAACAGGGATAGTCCCCAGTGCTGTCACCCATCCCCTGCCCACCTTTGGTTTCACCTCATGAGTGCCCAGGTGGTGACGACTTAGCACCCTGACCCCAACCAGGGGGTCTGGGGGGGCTCTGCCTTTGTCTGTGGGAAGGACTTCTGCTCTGTGCTTCTTAGCCCTCCCGGTCACCTGGGCTACCCCCTTCCTTCTGGCTTCTCCATTGTGCAAATTGCTCCTCTGCCTTCTACTCGGTGCTCAGGAGTCTCCAAGTCCAGGGCAGGGTGCCCAGGCCATCCGGAGCTTCCTGCAGGGGTCTGCCAACCCCAGGGTGCCTCCTGACTGGACCACCCTCTTCACCAAGCAAAGGGCCTCATACAATCTTTTTGCCCCAATCCTGACCTCAGGGACCCAGGACAGCTCTCGAGGCCACTGCTTCACCAGCTGGGCACCTCATGCTACCAACTCCACCACTATTGCACCTGCCCTGTTTGTGTGTGGGGGGCTGTCTCTTTAACAAGCCCCTAGCCCACTTCTTGGGCCTCCCCCAGGGAAAGGAGCCTTTGGCCAACCCCCTGACCTGGCTGCTGCCCCCCAGCCCGCTCTGCCTACTGCCCTCCATGGAAGGGCTGTGGGTACGGGGGCCACCAACCTAACAATGCTATCCTTCCCAGCACTGTTATCCCAAACCAAGTCAGGGGTAAGGGAGCGAGAGTAGAGTGATTCTACAGCCCCTCTGGCTTTTCTGGGGTGGGGGTGGGGTCTCTGGGGTTACAGGAGTCAAAACCCCAGCAGCATAGCTCCCAAAGGCACCAGACAACCCAGCAGCCTGTTCCCATCCCTCCCACACTTGGGCCGCTCCCCCCAAGCTTCGACTAAGTCCAGCAAGGGCCATACCCTGAGTCTCCAGCCTCCCAGCCTGGGCCCCTGGGGAGCTGGAGAGGTATGGGCCAAGGCAGTGGGGGTTTCTGGAAGGAAGAGAGGCTGAGGCTTTGAGATGGCCACAGTGGGAGATGGGGGCTCAACAGGATGCCCCTCACACCCTGGCCCCCTGAGGTGAAGAGAAGAACTTCACCTCATCATGGCTGACTGGGCTTCTCAGACCCCCCAATCTCCTTCCCCCCTCCCCCATCGGACCCCTGACCCTGGCAAAGGGAAGCCCAACTGGAAGAAGGGGGCCTGGAGCCCTGGGTGCCCTGAGGCAGCCCTTCCCACCCCCTGAGATCAAGGCAATGGTGGT
This sequence comes from Chinchilla lanigera, assembly GCF_000276665.1. Classification (NCBI taxonomy): domain Eukaryota; kingdom Metazoa; phylum Chordata; class Mammalia; order Rodentia; family Chinchillidae; genus Chinchilla; species Chinchilla lanigera. The sequence goes on along the minus strand of NW_004955415.1, from coordinate 11,932,263 downwards.
TTTACAGGCTGACGGGTCAGTCATGGCAGGGGTTGGGGGTTGGGGGGCAGAGAGGGGGAAGGGTGCCATCCCCCATACTGGAGGCAGCAACCAGCCACCCCCTGAGCAAACCTTCCTGCTCCCAACTCACCCAGCCAGGCCAGAGGCACAGTCATCCCACCCCTGTCCAGCTGCCCCCCCACAGCCTCAGGGCCCCTCTGTGATGCTCATGTGGATGTGGGAGGCCAGCCTGAGCTGAGCGGGGATCCCCCCCAGGGCACAGCGCAACAGTTCCAAAAAAATAGAGATTTGTATTTTTAAAAAAAATTAAATAAAAGCCCAGCTCTGCTGATAGGCAAATGTTACCCTCATCCCCACCCCCACCCACCCATTGTTTCCCTGGCCTGCACCCCCATCCCACCACGGCCCCAGGGGTATTTACAACATGGAACAGTAGAGGCCTGGGGTGGGGGGGCACTGCGGCAGGGTGGAGGGGCACAGGGCAGGTCCCCCCCAGGGGGGTCCCCCAAGACAACACAACATCAACGAGAAAAGTTGCAAATCAGGCAGAAATGGGGACATCATTCCAAGGTCCTTATATACAGACACTGCATGACCAGCAGGGAAGGGGTGGCCCAGATGGGACCCGGCTTGGGCATGTGGCAGGCAGGTGGGCCAGCCCAGGAGCAGCGCTGGAAGACAAGGCCTCCGCCCCACTCCCACCCCATCCCACTCCACCTTTGGTAACAAAAGCCCTTCGGGGAGCCCCTGGTGGTCAAGGGTTTCCCCTGGGAGCTCCCAGGGAGAGGGGCTCCCCAGTTCAGCCCTGCTTCCAGACTGAAATGGGGCATGCTGTCCCCGCCCTGGTCGGCCATGCGGGAAACAATGAGTTAAAGTGTGCTGCCCACCCTTGACTCCACCACCGGCCCAAAGTGAGGGGGTGCTCCCTGGAAGTTGATAGAAGGGAGCCCAGTCATTGTAGAGGAGCCCTCTTGGGCATCAGCTGGGAGGAGCCCTATAAAGGGGAAGAAGGGGCTCCTGGGAGCTGGGGGATGGAAACAAGGGAGAGGACCTGGACCCTGCATGGGGGAAGGCCCAGCGTGGTTGTGAGGCCAGTACTCCCCCCTACTCAGAGCCCTGGCCACAGAGTCCACGCTGGAGGGGTCAAGAGTTGGGCCCTGGGATGGGCCCACTTGGGAGCTGGCCGGCGGCCGGGGGAAGGGGTGGCCAGCCAGCCAGGAGGGGGCTCACAGGTAGATCTCGCGCTTGGCCGTCTGGGCAGATGCCGGTGTGGCTGTGGGTGGGAAGTCCGAGGTCTGGGTCAGGGGAATTTCCTCCAAGGTGGCCGAGTCCTTGCAGGAATCATGGCTACTGTGGGAGAAGGCACTGTAGGAGGGCAGGAGGCGCACGGGGGCCGTTTTGGTGTTCCGGTCTTCCGGGGGGCTGGGGCTGCCGGCGCCCGCAGGCTCCTGCCCTCCTCGGTCCTGGTAAGGCACGAAGGTGGAGAGTTTGAGGGCGCTGCTCTTGGTCCGGCGGCTGGGAGACGACTGGCCAGGCATCCAGCACGTGTCAGAGTGGCCAAACTCACTGCACTCCCGGGTGCACGTGCCCGTCATGGCGACATCAGGCAAGGGGCGGAGGTCTGCAGAAGAGAGCAAGACAGTTATCAGGAATGGCGGCCTCAAAAAGTTCTGCTCCCTGGCCTCCCACTGGCACCTGCATCCTGACTGAGAACAGGGGTGCACAGCTGTCCTGCCCACTGAGCTCACAAGCATATGCCCCTCAAATAGACCTGCACCTTCCCACGACCCACCCGCTGGCCCACTGTGCTGTCTCCTGCCCTCTCTCAGGTTCTCTCTCTCCCCTTCGCTCTCTCTCCTTAAATGGACACATTCCTTCAGGCCCCGCCCACCCTTCAGCACTGTTCTGCACACACACAAAATCTGCCATCAACAGGTGCACAAACACACAACTCCTCTTCGGGTTCTGTCTCAACAAGCTTAAACATGCAATCCTACCCTCAGATCAGGCTGAGAAAACGCCCGTCCTCACAAGGACGCAAGTGGCCCCCTCTGCCTCTGTCACACACACATACACACACACAGACGGGCATGGACACACAAGTTCACTCCACTGGGCAACAAAGATGGGCACACACCCTCCTTCTACACCCCCTCAAGCCTCACATGCTTCCAGCTGTCCTGAACGGCAACACAGTACAGCAACACCTTGCTTCAAAGCCGGGGAGGGAGGGGCGAGCGTCTATGCGGGTGTTGCACACAAGTACACTCACATTCATGCAGCCCTGCCCACCTCACTCCAGCCCCCTCACCAGCCACCACCCCTGGCCTTGCCCCGGCTCCCTGCCCAGAATACTCCCGGGAGCGGGAGCTGGCAGTCTGACATCAGCAATAGCCGGTAAGGTTGCTGGGCAGCGGGGGGTCTCCATGGGAACAGCTGGGCCATGAGTGCTTCCTGTCACAGCTGCCCCTGTCCCGCCCTCGCTCAGGGACAGCACCAGGCGGTGACCCCCCTCGGGGACATGATGGAGCAGCACTGCCTGGGGCAGGGGCTCCCCTGGCACCACCCACCCCAGCTTGGCCTCCTGCCAGTGCAAGGTGAGGAGGGGACAGCTCTGTTGTTAACCCTCAAAGTGCCAAGGCTCTTCAGCTCAGGGCAGAGTTGGGGGACCCAGTGTGGCACGGAGCACTGGGTGGGTGGGGCTGGGTGCTGGGCCGAGTCCCACAGACCCCAGACCCCAGACCCCAGAGCAGTTCCCACATACCTGGCACTCCGCCTCAGGGCCTGCTCCGGCCAGCCGGCTCTGCGCGGGCACAAAAAGGACGAGACGGGCATGAGATCACAGTGGAGGGGCAGGGGCAGGGGCAGAGGGCACACTGAGACCTAGGGCCTGGGGGTTTAGACAGGGCCACTGACTGAGGGATGTGAAGTGGAACTTCTCATCTTTGGAGCGATAGGACACTCGGATTGAGGACGGGGTGAGACCCCAGATAGTGAATTTTTCCATACCAAGGACTAGCTGACTCAGGCTCCCTCTCTCCACAGGCTGCCACGGACACTTCACACCTACACACACACACACACACACACACACACACGCATGCACACCCTGCCAGCACACCTCGCCGTCCACTCCCACACTGACCTCTGCCCCAGCCCGGACTCCCTCCTCTGTCACCCTCCGAACACTTCCCAGCCAGGCCTTTCCCTTCCAGACCTTGCCCCACTCCTCTTCCCTCAGGTCATCACCCGTCTCAGCTCCTCAGGGCATTTGGGGCCCTGTCTCTATTCTCAAGGCCCTCCAGCCCTGCTAGGGGGACCACCATCCACCTCTCGAGGTTTCCTCAGCATTACCTGAGCCTGTGGCCACCGTTCTCAGGTCCCTGTGCCCAGACAGGCAGTGTGAGGTAGTGCTGAATGCAAGGTCCCTGGGCTCAGAGAAACCTGGGTCTGAACCCCTCCCCAGTGTGTCGCTTCCTAGACGTGTGACTTTACCTCTTGGAGCCTCAGTTCCCTCCACTTTAAAGTGGCACAATCAAGTTGTCAGATCAGAGAGTGGTTGTGAGGCATAAACAAATATATACCCGAAGACTCAGCACGGTGATTACTACCAAACACACAAGAAGAACTCAGTAAATGGAGGATTCACAGGCTTTTACACGTTCCTGGGGTGCTTCAACCATGCTGGCACTCCTCACCATTCTCAGGGTGCTCCATCTCTCCTATGCTGCCATCAGGGGTGGTGCGTTCATAGTGATCTTCAGGCAGGGCCAAAGGACCGAGCCGGGGCCCTGAGGAGGACTTGCTGGATGGCGTCTCAGACTCCTCCAGGCCGCTATCATAATAACTGTGCTGGGATGGGTCCTGCAGCTCCTGGGCCTGGCTAGTGGCCGAAAAGGTGACACGGCGGTGAGGTAACTGCGGGAGAGAGAGTATCACTGATGGCCAGCCAGCCCGCTGAACTGGGCCCAGCCCCACACCAGGTCCAGCCCCAGCAAGGTCCCCCAGGTCTTAGCAACAACCAAGAAGAGGTCCAGCCAGCTAACACAGACCCCGAAAAGCACAGGTTCCAATAGAAGACTGCCCCTGCGTTCCGGAACAGCTCACAGTAGAGCTAAGCTCAAATGCTAAAAGTCCCAACACAGCACAGGCCCCAGTGTTATTACAGCCACCACAGTAACCCTAATTCAGCATGACCACGGGTTAGAGCACAGCCCTGCTAGTTCTAGCCCTGCTTTCCAACATGGGCACAGCCTCCCTGTAATATCAGAATAGCCCTTGATCCAGAGTAGAGCCCAGCACCAAAATAGTACAATCCCAGCTAACTCCCCAAGTGTCAGCATGGCCTCTAGGCACCAGCTCACCCTCCAATTTCTAGAACAGCTTCCTAAAAGCAGTAGAGCCCTAACTCCCAAACAGCTGTCCAATGCCAGTCCCCTAATTTCCCAAAAGCATCCTCCAAACTCCAGCTCACCTGCTCACTGCTCTGTAACTTCCCATGGCCTCCATCCAAATGAAGTGGTAACCTCTTTTTCAGCCTCTGTTTCTCATCCCCGTACGCAGCGCTGAGGCAGCCTCAGGACCCCCTGCTGAGTGCCCTCCCTGCCAGCCCCCAGCCCCTCTCATTCCCCTCCAGAGAGGCCTTGCAGTGGAAAAGGACAGGACGAAACGGGAGGAATCCTGTAACAAGTCAGGGCACCTGGGATGGGGGAAGGAACAATGAACACTGCAGTCCTCCAGATCAGGAAACAGAATGCTGACCGTAGGGAGGGCAGGGCCTTGCATGAGCCAGGCGTGGCATCCATCAAGGATTAGGAGAGCGGGCTTCAAATGGAGACTCCTTCTAGGAAATAGGAAGGAGCTTGTAGCGGGGGCCACCAGCATGGTGGAGCCAGACTTGAAGCTTAGATTGGGCGTCAGGGGTCAGGAGAGTGGAACTGTGACAGGCTCTTCTAGCCGGCAGCCCTGTCTGTCTGCCATGGGTTAACGATCATCCCAGGAACCTGGCAACCTCAGCCTGGCACTTGGCACAACCAGTCAGCCACCCAAACACCCACCTGGGACTGCCTCTGGTTTTCCTGCCAACTAGAAATTAGGAGTTGTGGAGGGCACAGACCCAGGGCCCCTGGAGGCCAGAGGTGGGAGCAGCAAGGCCCAAGACCTGCTGATAATTCCCCAGGTTCCTCTAATCCTCTGCCTTTGGCAGTGCTTCGTCTTTACAAATCTTGATAAGAGGTTATGACAAGGGCCAAAGGAGGTGGTCCCAGGTTTGCAGACTGCTCCCAGGACCCCTCACAATCTCCACCCCACTGCAGGCAGCGGGGGTAGCTCCAAAGCTGTAAGGACAGAGTTTTGAGCACGTGGGAAGGCGGCTCAGTCCATTTCCACAGCTTCAGGAACCCATGTTGTAATCCCAAACACTGAAGAGCCAGAGGATGAGGAAAAAAGGTCCCCAGAACTAACCTGTACGTTTGGGGTTAGGAGGAAAATAGTCTACCTGGAACTGGGATGAAAAAGCTCTAGGAAGGTTCTGGAAGGCACAGAACAGCGGGGCTGCTGGTGCTTCTCTTTTAAGGCTTTCAGTGGCCTTCCTTCCCCATAGAACCCACACCCAGCAATGGAGGGCTTGCCCACCAGGCAAGTACCTAAGCTCTTTGCGCACAATTCTTTGCTGTGAAATGGAGCATTTGGTTATACTCAATGTTCCCCATTGTTCTATGACTATCAAATCTTAAAAGCCAAGATCCAAAATCACTGTTAGACTCCACTCCTGAAGTTCCAAGCATTTGCTGAATATTCCTAATTGGCTGCCCCTACCGATCCTTCAGATGCAGTATGTCTGAAATCAAATTCTTTTTAGTCCATCAACTTCTCATAAGCAATGATCTTATTATCCCATCACCCACATTCACAAGGGTGATGTTTACCTGGGAATCCTATGAGCGACCCTTTCTTTCCCCATCCCTACCCCATACTCAATTAGCCTTTGAACCTAGTCGGTCCTTTTTCTCTACATTAAGCCAAAGCTACCAGGCGTGGTGGCGCACACCTGTAATCCCAGCACTTGGGAGGCTGAGGCAGGAGGATTATTAAGAGTTCGAGGCCAGCCTGAATTGCATAGTGAGACCCTGTCTCAAAAAGGTTAAAAAAAAAAAGAAAAAGAAAAAAAGCCAAAGCTATCCACCCATTATCCTCTTTGTCACTTTTAATTATTTTTTAAATTATTATTATTATTAAAATTATTTTTTGATACTTGGGAGTGAACCCAGGTCCTCAAGCATGCTAGGTAAGTGCTCTATCACTGAGCTACATTCCCAGCCCTTTTCATTTTTTTATATTTTTATTTTTTTTGTTTTTTGTTTTTTTTTCCAGTACCGGGAATCGAACTCATGACCTCACGCTTGCCAGGCAGGCACTGTGCCACTAAGCTAAATTCCCAGCCCTTTATTTTACTTTGAGACAGGATCTCGCTAAATTGTTTGGGCTAACCTTAAATTTGTAATCTCCTCCTGCCTCAACATTACACCCTCTTAGTCCTAACCTTAGAGGTTCAATCTCCTATCTACCTATCTATCTATCTCTCTGAGACACTGCATAGACTGGGCTGCCCTTAAACTCGCTATGTTGTATGTCCCAGTGCTGGCTTTGAATTTGTAACCCTCCTGCTAAAGGCTTCAGAGAGCTGGGATTAGAGGCGTGCACCACCACACCTGGCCCTAGAGATTCAATCTCATAACTTTATCTCCACACCTCTTTATTTGTTTTTTGTTTTGTTTTGTTTTGTTTTCCAGTACTGGGAACTGAACTCACGACCTTGCACTTGCCAGGCAGGCACTGTGCCGCTGAGCTAAACCCCCAGCCCCTTCCACACCTTTTTAAATCCACCATACATTAGAGTGAACTTTTCTTTTGGTACCAGGAATTGAACTCAGGACCTTATGCTTGCCAGGCAGGCACTTGTGCCACTGAGCTACATCCCCGGCCCTACAGTGAACTTTCCAAAACTCAGTTCATCTGAAAAACTCCTACGCTTTCAGGGACTTCCATTTCCTCTTGAGTTTTTGGCATGGCATCTCAGTCCTCTAAAACCTACAGTTCCAATCTCTTCTCTCAGCTCACTCCTATACCCTCCACGCCACCCAGGACACTCCCATTTCTGCTCTCTCCATCTCCAGTGTGCTTACAAGGCGACCCCAGGCCGGGGGACTCTCAAGCCAGCTCAAGGTTCATATTCTCCTCCCAGAAGCCATTCCCATGTCCTTTGCAGACTTCCCCCCACTGTGTTCCTCCAAGAAAGGGAGGGGGCACTGTGTTAAAATAAAATCAGAGACTCAAGAGTTACACAAGTTTAATAAGGTCCCTCTTTCTTGCAGGGCTTCTCAGAACATTTAATAGGCAAATGAGATAATGACTCTCTTACTACAAGAACTAACTTAATCATAGAACCCGTTTTTTAAAAAAATAGCATAATAAGGGCCGGGGATATAGCTTAATGGCACAGCACCTGCCTGGCAAGCACGAGGTCATGAATTCCATTCCTGGTACAAAAATAAAAAATTTTTAAAAAAAATTAAAAATAGCATAATGGATAATGAAAAGACTCTAGAAATCAGATTTCCTCATGTTTTGTGTTCAGATTCTGGCTCTATCATTAACTATTTTTCTCTTCTATAAAGTCAGTAAAATGACCTATGTCACAAAGCGTTATAATCATTGAAGGAACTAATTCGCAAGACTTAAAAAAAAATAAAGAATGAAAAGGAAATGAGCAACAAGCAATACAAGCAGTTTCATGGAACAAGTCAGGAAAAGCTTTACTACGGCACTGCTGACATGTAAGATTCATTCACTCGTGTCTTGGACAAGTATGACCATTTTTTCATCAGGGTCTAGTACCATGTTGAGCAGGCAGTAAGAAAGTAACCTCTGTGTTTTAATGATAATAGGTGATACGGCTGGGTTGTATCCGAATGTGAGAAGAAGGCATACAGTATATCCTTCTCAGGAGTTGGATTGGACTAGAACTAAGTAAGGGAGAATTCCTTGGATACTGGGGGCAAGTGCAAGGATGAAGGAGGTAAAGGCGTGGAAGAAATGCAAGGCTGAAGAGAATGGAAGGTCAGGGGTTAATGGAGGTCACCCTACAGATACTTGATTTGTCCAGGAGAAATGAGATGTAGCTAGATCTCACTTCCCCATACCCTACTCTTCCAAAGCCCCCAGGAACTTTAACTTTGGGGGTGTCCAGGGCATTGGGAAGTTTTGGATCAAAGAAAGAGCTGGTGCCTTGGACCTCTTGGGAGTGTCTCAGGACTCTCTGGTCACCATGGAGATAAGTTGCCTCTGGCCTCAGAGACTCCCCCAGGATCTGAGGCCCCTTCCCCACACTTTAGCCTCCCGCAGGCAAAACACAGGGACCCAGGAGAGTGAGAAGTGAGAGACGGAGAGAGAGAGAGTGAAAGCCAGTAGCCCATGCTGGACAGAGCAGGAGCTGAAGAAAGGGGAGGGAGGTGGCCTTACAGGAAGGAAAGAGTTGGAAGTCAGTCTGTGAATACGGGGCACCCAAGAGTCAGGAAGCAGAGCAGGTCACTGCGAAAGGCTGGAGAAGCCCTCGCCTCCCCTCAGGCCCTCTTTCCTTGCATGCCCTGGACAGTGATCCCAGAGGGGAGAGTCAGGCAGGGTTGGCTAATTGCTGGTTGTTGGGAGGTGTTGCAGGGACCTGGAGGAAGATCTTGTCTTGAGGGAAGGTGGCTGGTGTAATCTAGAGGCTCTTGTGGCTTCACCTGAGGCAGACAGGCTAATTGCCACCCCACACAGGTGTTCTGGTCTGAGGTTGTCAGAAGCTACTCAGTTTGGGCAACCTGGATAAACTGTCTCAGGCCCTGGACACGGGGCAGAACTTGAGTGCATCTCTGCATACTCTTTCTTGTTGGAGGGTGATACATAAGAGGGCCTTGCAAACATGGAGCGAAGGGACAGGCTGCCCATGCCTTCACTTGCAGGCTTGTTGGGTCAGGCGGAAACTTTCTCTAGACGTAGATATGGGCATGGGGCTGGATGGTCGGGTGAATAAGATGGGACTGGAGTAGAGCAGGTGGGTCTAGGATGTGGGAAGGGGCAAAGAGTGGGGATGGGGAAAATTGAGGCAGGATCTGAGGACAAAGGGCTGCTTCCAGTCTCTCTCACTTCTTCTCTCAGTTCCCAAAAAATAAGAAACCAAAATTCCAAAAATAGAGAACTTTATTGTCAGGGACAAGGATATAGGGAGGGATAGGGGATATGGGGCCCAGCCCCAGGAGCCTGGGGTGAGGAAGAGGTTAATGTACAGTATATATAGAAGGCACAAGTGGTGGGGGCTCTTCTCCCTGGCAGACTCCCCACCCGGTTCCCCACCAGGACTCTAGGTCTCCCTGTTTCCCCTCCAAAGAAGCATCTATGGCTGGTCTCAGACAGACCCAGGTCTGGAATAGACTTCCCAATTTCCCCGCCTGCTTTGATCTCCAAACACTCTGCTCACCTGCCCATTAGTCCCCACCTGCAAGACCCAGCAGCTGGTTCAGCATCCTGGGATCTCATAAGTCACAGGCTTCTCCCCAGTGGTGAGGGACCAGGGGGGAGATCACCAAACATACCTTCCCTCAGTTTCCATTTGGCCTAACTCCCATGCCTGGCAAGGTAGCAGGGTTGTCATCAAGGCCTCAGCAGCCCCAGATTTGCGCCCTCCCACTACTGCTCAGACTGGCCCCTGAATGGACTGACATGACAGGAATCCTGCTCCATCACTCCCACACCTCAGTCCAGATGGCCCCTTGGTAGGGGTGGGATGGGGGCTGGGGTGTGCTGAGCCGAAAAGGCTGGCCTACCTGCTTGCTGGGGTATTTGGGGGGATTGGTGCGGTAGCTGTAGTCGGAGTACTGCTCGGAGCCCGTGGACGTGGTGTCCCCAGTGCCCACAAATGTGTTTGCAGGCGGCAGGTCCTGCACCACCTGGTGCTTCTTGGAGGCGGAGGGTGACTGGGGCTGCAGCTGGATGGAAGGCAGTGGGGAGTTAGAGCGGTAGTGGCGGCCCAGGTCGGGGCTGCCCGGTGGGTAGTTGAGGGGCAGGTGGATGCGAGGACTGTCCCCAGGGGCATCACTCATCAGGTTGAACTTGAGGGACTTCTGCAGCCCAGCCTCATCTTCATCCTCCACTGGCTTCACAGGCTTCGGGGACTTGCTCTTCTTGCCCTTGCTTTTGTTTCCCTTGGAGGCTTTGCTGCTGGGCTTGGGGGCATACAGGTCCTTGGTCTCCTTCTTACCAGCCTGGTAGCCGCTCTTGGCCTCCCGCTGCCGGCAGTAGCGCACAAGTACTGCTAGGGCGATGAGCAAGGCCACAGCCACGACACCAGCCACTACACCAAAGAGGATGTTGCCACGCTGCTTGGAGCGCTCATATTCTGGGTCCCCAGCGATGTCGATATCCAGGGGCGTGTCCAGGCTGTGGCCCAGGAGGGTCTCCAGCAGCGTGCGGTTGGCTAGCGTCTCATTGACATAGAGGTGGACCAGGGCTGTGCCATAGCGTGGGGGTTTGCCGCGGTCACTGACCTTCACCACAAGGCGGTGTAGCCCATGGTGGCGCCGCTCAATCTCCTTCTCCAGGGTGATGGCACCTGAATGGGACCCAATCTGAAAGAGTCCGTAAGGGTTGCCACCAGCAATGCTGTAGATCAGCTCAGCATTGACACCAGAGTCAATGTCCTCAGCTGTCACCTGGCTGACTGTCTCACCGAGACGCGTCTGGGGGGTCAACAGCCGGTGGGACGTGTTGGAGGGGGCAGTAATGAAGGGCGCATTGTCATTCTCATCCAGCACATTGATGGTGACACCAACATAAGCTGAGCGAGGTGGTACGCCGCCATCCACTGCCTTCAGCTGAAAGGTGTAGGTGCTCTGCTGCTCTCGATCGAAGCTCAGGCTGGACAGGATCGTGCCTGTGCCATTCTGGATAACAAAGTCACCATTGTCCTGTTCCACTGAGAGCTGCACCCGGGCATTCTCCCCCTTGTCCCCATCAATGACAGTCACCATGCCCACTGGACTCAGCGCTGGCATGTTCTCCATCACTGAGAAGTTGTAGCCACTCAGCATAAATTTGGGGTCATTGTCATTGCAGTCTAGCACATTGATGAGGACAGTGGCTGTGCCCTTGAGGCTGGGGCTGCCCCGGTCAGCTGCTACCACCTTCAACTCGTAACTGTCCCTCTGCTCCCGATCAAGGGATGTCTTCACCCGGATCTCTCCATTTTCAGGCGAGATACTAAAGAGACCCTGAGCAGCCGGCTCAGGCTCCAGAGAGTACACCAGCTCTGCATTAGAGCCAGAGTCAGCATCACTGGCAGTGACCTCAGCCACCACTTCACCGGGCTTGTTGTTTTCTGGGAAGGCGACCTCAGTGACACTCTGGGTGAAGACAGGTGCGTTGTCATTGATATCCACCACCTGCACCTTGAGGGAGTTGGTGCTGGAGAGTGGGGGGTTGCCGGAGTCCACGGCCACAATCTCAATGGTGTAGTCCTTGACCTTCTCGTAGTCCAGCGGGGTGGTGGTCTGCAGGAAGTACTTCTTCTTGCTGTCACTACCTGTCTCGCTGGCTTGGCGGAGCTGGAAGGGCACATCACCTGCTACCACACAGGTGACAGCTGCATTTTCTCCCTCGTCTCGGTCAGATACCTGTACCAGGGCCACAGCTGTCTCTTCTGCCACATCCTCTGAGATGTTCGCCATCCCATCTTGATGGGTCACGAGCCCTATGCCTCGGATCTCAATGGTTGGGGCATTGTCATTCATGTCTTTCACAGTCACGACCACCTGGGCACGGGCACTCTTTGGGTTGGCACCTCGGTCCTTGGCGAGAACTGAGAAGCGCAGGGTGCTTAGGTCCTCACGGTCCACGGGGCCCTGGACAGTGATAAGTCCAGTGTTTCTGTCCAGTCTCAGAAGACGCCTCACCACTTCAGGCGCCTGGTGGAATGTATAGTCAATCTCGGCATTGGCGCCTTGGTCCGAGTCATTGGCCTTCACCTATAGGACAGGAGCGAGAAACCCGCAGAACAGGGAAGGGTTAGACCGGAGAGAGACAGAAAGTGAAAAGGAGCATGTGCTTTCCAACAACCATATCAAACACAACAAATCCAACTTCGTGCCCTTTCCAAAAGCAAAACAAGTACTGTCTTTCCTCAGTCTCCTCACTCTGGCAGACCTTACTAACCTATTTTCCTGGACAGCCCAGAATCAGCCTGCAAATCCTCAGCCATGATACACGCCCAGTAGAGACCGGACAGAGCAGGGTTAAAGTCCACATCACATTCCTGCGCTAGCCCAACCCAGCATGGGGATGAGGACACAGCTAGCAACTAGGTAAACTCTTTCATTCAATCAAGCTGGCCTTCAACCCTCTAAAGGTGGACACTCGTGCAGGTAGCAGAGATGGCGTGTATGTGTACATACACCCATGTGCATGGCTGTGTCTTTAGGTGTTTGTATGGACAAACGGAGACCCACAGGCGAGGGGATTTCTTTTGAAAGCGGCCAGGTAGGGATGTGGGTCAGAGGAAGCACTCCCAGTCAGGCCCAGCCACTGCTCTGTCAAACCGGGGAAACCTGTTTTCGCAGCTCCTTCAACTGCTGGCTGGCAGAGGCACCAGTGTGAAGAATCTGGCCTGAGCCTGAGGCCGAGAGGGAGGAGTTGGTGCAGGCCACAGAGCCTGCTGGCAGCGGGCTGGGCTCCCAGTACCAACAATGAACTGTCTGTCCCTGTGCAGTGGGCACACCCTCCCACGCTAATGCCGACGCGCACCGGCCCTGGTCTATACAAACAGGGTAGTAATAGGGCAACAGGAACCAGGTGCAACCGGCCATGAGGTACAATAGGTCAGAAAGAAATGTGAAGACTGGAGTTAGGTCGCCGCCAGAAAGAATGTCGTGGCAGGGTAAGGGTGAAAGGCATAATTTGGCAGTCTCTGAGGAGCAAAACAGAAATCTTGGGTTCAAATGCCAGCTCTACCCCTTGTCAAATGACCATGTGACCTTGGGTCAAGTATTTAACTACCCCAAGCCTCAGTTTATGAATGTGTAAAAAAGAGATTAATAATAGAATTTATTTCACAGGATTATGGTGAGGATTAAATGGGATTAATACATGGGAAAACACCTACCATTGCCTGGCGCATGGGAAAATGCTCCCTGAATAGTATTCCTTTTTCTTTTTGTTTGTCCATCCACCTATCCTTCCGTCTACCTATCCACACATCCGTCTATCCATCCGTCTATTCATCCATCCATCCATCCATCCATCCACCCATCCACTATCCTCTGCCTCTGAAAAAATCTGAGCTCCCTAGCGGTCCTGTAAACCAAAGCTTGTCTTCTCTCCTTCTTCGTGGCAGGAATTTCTTCCATACCTGCCAGGGCTTTTTCCACAGAGAGACTCCTGGGCAGGGTCTCCCAGGGGCCCTGGTGCTCACTCACATCTGTGAAGGCCAAACCCTCACTATTTCTCCTACCCAACTGCAGTTTCTGTCCCCAAGATGTATTCTCCCCTGTCTTTGTTTCTGGATTGGCTCCTTTTTTTTTTTTTTTTTTTGTTACCGGCAATTGAACTCAGGACGTTGCACTTGCCAGGCAGGTGCTTGTGCCACTGAGCTATATTCCCAGCCCCTAGATTGGCTTCTTATCTGCCCCTCGCCATCTATCTTTGTCTCTTTTTCTCTATCTATAACTCTCGGTTTCTGTCTGTCTGCTTCTCATCCTTGCTCAGTTCTGATTCTGCTCTTTTCCACTGCCATTTCTCTCCCATCCTCTCTTTTCACCCACTGATCTCTCAAGCTATTCTCCACCTTCTCCTGCTGCATTTCACTGGGAGGATATAAAACCATTACATACATAGGCTCTGAAGTCAACCCAGGGGATATGTGCAGAAAAGTGGACTCTGAACCTATAGGTGTGGGATCAGGCAAGTTTCTTAATCTCCATGAGCTCAGATTCTCATCTGCAAAGGGGAATAATGCATACTTACCTAGTCCTGTAAGGACTAAATGATATAATATACATAGTGTGTTTAGAACAGTGCCTGGCACCTAGCTTATTATTATTCCCCATCCCAATTATCTGTCTCCCTTTCCTTTCTCAGTTTCTTTTCCAGATTCCAATCAACCAGCTTCTTAAGAAAGATGGAAATACCCTCCCACCTTTGCCTCAGGACCTAGTATGAAAGGGTCTCCGAGGCAGAGAAGAGGTGTACAGGACAGCTGAGTTCTTCTCAGCTCCCTCACATCAAAGACAGAGGCAGCTTCAGCCCATGGGGAAGGAGAAAGGAGGGGGACGGCCCGAGGCCAGCACTGAGATGACAGTGGGAGATACACCCACCTGTCTGCAAGGACGCTGTCTTCACTCCCTCCCAGGCCCCAGCCCCATCAAGATGCCCAGCCTCCAGGGCAGTTCCCATGAAGATAGGTGCTGAGAATTTCACACAACCAAGTGGCCCGCCACCGTCCCTTGCACTGTGCCTGCCAAGCTCCCCACACCCATGGGTGCCCCATGCCTAGGGGAGGAGGCAAGTGTTAACACCCCAGTGTGGTTTTTTACAGCTTGGAGGACACACCTGGCTAAAATGATCTCATTTGACTTTGCTGGTGAGGGACACTGTGGGGCTATGTCCCCAGTTCCAGGAAGATCCCTCTGACTAAAGGGGACCCTCCACTTGTTGGGAAGATGCTCCCATCTCAGGAGATGAGGCTCATGGCCTGGCGTAGTGGCGCATGCCTGTAATCCCAGCACTTAGGAGGCTGACGCAGAAGGATCGTTGCGAGTTCGAGGCCAGCATGGGCTACAAAGTGAGCTCAAGGCCAGCCTGAACTACATAGTGAGACCCTGTCTCAAAAAGACAAAAAAAAAAAAAAAAAAAAAAAGATGAGGATCATGTCCCAGGGAAGCTCAGCTTCCCTGGCTTCAGAAGAAGGTGCTCCTTGGCCTTGGGCAGGGGCATGTTTTCATTTCTCAGAGGTTTCCCTGCCTTGTGTTGGCTGGAGTATAGTGGGATACTTATTCTGATGCTTTGTCACTGTCACTTAAGTAGCTTGATAGAGGGAAATAATACCACTATTAGAGGGGAGGTGGTAAGAAGGTTTCATCTGACTGGGGCTGGGGAGAAGGGGGCCTCACCCCGGTATTCTGGCATTTTCTCCTCTAGCTGAAAGGAACTCTCACTTGTTTGGGGTGGGATCCCATTTCTAAGTTGGAGTCAACCTGACAGTTAGAGGGGGCCTCTCACCTGGATGACCGAGTGGCCTATGGGACTGTTCTCGGATAGCTCCGCCTCATAGGAAGGCCGCTCGAACTTGGGAGCGTTGTCATTGGTGTCGAGCACAGTGACACGTAGCAGGGCACTGCTGGCGCGTGGGGGGCTGCCGCCATCCTGCACCCTGATGTTGAGGTCATAGGAATCCCGGCGCTCGCGGTCCAGGTTGCCCATCACGATGAGCTGTGGCTGCTTCTCCTCCTGGTCCTCGGCTACCTGCAGCCCAAATAGCTCCTGGGCCTCAGGCTTGGCCTGCAGCTCGTATGAGGCCACGCCGTTGGGGCCAGTGTCACGATCGGTAGCCAGTGGGATGGGGAAGAGTGAGCCGATGTTCGTATTCTCAGGGATTGACAGAGTGATGACCGGTGAGGAGAAGTTGGGCGTGTTGTCGTTGATGTCCTGTACCTCTATCTGGCCCTCTAGCAACCGGGGGCTGCCATTCTGCATGAGGTCCGTGATAGACACCTCAAACTCCAGGATGCAGGGCTCACCAGGGAGCTGATTCTGGCATTCACGGAGCCCCTCACGGTCGATGGAAGTCTCAGTGGTGAAAATGTCACCTGTCTTGCCTTCCACTCGAAGATATGGGGCACCTACCTCGAGTTTGTACAGGTGGCCCACGTCTGGAAGACCGTAGTCAGCTGCGAGGCTCCCAATGAGGGTGTTGGGTGGCTGTTCCTCCAGCACCTTGTACACTACCCGCGTGGCCTGGCCTGCAGATGGAGCCAACAGGAGCAACAGGGCCAGCAGCAAAGGGGGCGGCAGCAATCGCTGTCCCCCAGGGCCGGGGCTGGGCCTCAAAAGCCCCATCCTGGCAGGTTTCAGAATTAGGAGGGCTGAAAGGAGAAGAACAGAAATCATCAGCTAGGGGGGCCCTAAGTGCTGCCAGCACTAGCCCCCCTTTTCCCTCTACCATCTATACACTATTATTCCACAAAGACTCAACCTCAGCCCAGAAACCCGATTCCAGAACCCAGAGCCCAGTTCCCTGAGTCTCACCCACAGCAGGGTGTTGCAGCTGTGTCTGGCCCAGCTGGAGGAGCTGGTAGGAGGCCTGTCAGGTCTCAGCAGCTCCCGCCCATGCAACGCCCTTAGCACCTGACGTTCCATGGGTCCCGGCCCTTCCTCTTTCCCTCCCTCCCTTCTCTCGGCTCTGCTCTGCGCTTTGCTCAACACATCCTTCTCACCAGCATCCTGCCTTAGTCACCCATGGTAATTACCCTGATACTGAGATAGAGACGGAACAAGTAGAAAGGTTAGGCTTTTCACACCCCCCGTTGGAGCCCCTGTCATCCCATCCTAGCAGGAAAAGAGACACAGGTCCCCAGGGTCATTAATGCCCACACTGGATCCTGGGTCCACTCAGGCTGGATAGAAAAGAGGTCTCGTGTGTGTGTGTGTGTGTGTGTGTGTGTGTGTGTGTGTGTGTGTGTGTCCCGCTCTCTCTCGTTTTTGTTTTGTTTTGTTTTGTTCGAGACAAGGTTTCGCTATGTAGTGCAAGCTGGTCCTGAACTCATTAGTTGGCTCTGGCTGGCCTCGAATTAGTGGTGAGCCTCCTGCCTCAGCCTGCTGAATGCTGAGGTTACAGGCGTTTGCCACCACACCAGCTTTCTTTCCTTTCTGAGATAACAAGGCAGTGTATCTGAATGAGGTGTGGTGTCTCAAATCCCCTCTTTCTGACAATAATCACCCACACCATGTTCCCCACCCCCATGAAGAGCCAGCTTGATCTGGACACCAGTCAAGGCTTATGAAAATAGCTGAGGTTGAGGAGTAGGTGTCAGCCCTCCCCAACTTCCCCCACAAACAGTGCCTTGGGGCACAAGTGCCCATGCGCGCTCACACAGATGCACAGTTCCCAGGGCTCCTCTCCTTTCTGCCTGTGGCCATGGGCAGGTGCACGGAAGAACGCAGCAGAGGTCAAGATTGGGGTCAGGACCGTGGTCAGGACTGGCTCTCAGGTTAGCTTTGGGAACTGCCCTGGCCTGTCCTTAGCAACTAGGAGCCCAGCAGGTCTAACTAGGACAGAGCTAGAATGACACCACCAGCCTTTCCCTGACCCCTCCCCAACTCCCACTCATACCTCCGCTTTTCTCCAGAGGGTCATGTGGCTCCTGTTTGATGACCTCTCTTCCTATGTACAGCCAGCTGCTGCTGCACTCCTGCTTCTCCCTTTCCACTCCTAAATTTTCCCAGTTAGAGCTCTGCATGCCTAGCCAACCTCAAGGTGCACCCACAATAGCCCTCTTCACCTCCCTTTCAGGCTACCCACTTACTGACCCTAGCCAGACCTAAGGTCACTTATGTCCCAGTCACAGCTACCGCTCCTCTCCAACAAAACCATGGTCAGCCCTTCCTCTATTCAAATCCAAAGTCTCTGACCCAGTGTTTTCTGTGGAGGGTTCAGGTTCTGTCTCCTTGTTCCACTTCCCCTCAGTGGACTGAAAATACCTGCCCCACCCCTGGATTCCCACACAGGCCCCGTCACTGAGCACACCCAGCCCACTGAAGGGAGGCTCTACCACCTCCCCAAAGTCTCCCCAGCCTCTCCAGCCCACAGTGACCTCTCCTTCCTCCAACTCACAGCCACTTATTGTCTGCTCCAAACCTAAGGCAATGAATCACAGGCTGCCTGGGACACCACCCACCTATGTTGTTCAGGTCCACTGTCTCCCCCGGCAGATGCCAAGCATCCTGAAGGAAGAGGCAGGACTTTGTACGTACACTAACCCCCACCCCCATGTAGCTTCACAAAGCTGGGCACATGGTAGCTGCTCACTCATGCATTCAACGAATGCTTACTGGGCACTAACAGTGTGCCAGGCTCTGTCCTGAGCACCAGGACATGGCAGTAAAGACTGGCTCAATCTGTCATGACAAAGGCTTTAGCTCAATGGCTAGCTGTTAGTTTTGCTGGGTTGTCTCTCGTACCCATTTGGTATATGTAAGGCAGCAGAGTGGAGAAAAATGAGCGTTGCAGCATGGCACAGTCTGAAGGAAACTCCAGCTGCCTACTTCCTAGCTGCACGATTGAAGCAAATGATTTGAGTGTCAGTGTTCTTATCTGTAAAATGGGGATAATACTATCTATATCCTAGAAGGCTTGAGATAATTAGGCTAAATGCCTAACACAATTCAGGCATTTAACAAATGTTCCCTCCAAACACTCAACAAACTGCAGCTATGGACCTGTTTGGAAAATTTGCTAATGTCTGTCTTTTTTATTTTTATTTTTTCTCCGGTACCAGGAACTGAACTCACGACCTTGCGCTTGCCAGGCAGGCACTTTGCCGCTGAGCTAAATCCCCAGCCCTGTCTTTTTTATAAGAGAGCAAGCGGAGTGGAAGGACCTCTCCTTTGTTTGCATTTTCAGGACATAACATGGGACCTGGGACACAGTAGGCAGTGAATAAACAGTTCTTTTTCTTTTCTTTCTTTCTTTCTTT
>NW_004955415.1:11911853-11913384 GCF_000276665.1 Chinchilla lanigera | reverse complement strand
TTTTTTTTTTTTTTTTTTTGAAACATGTTCTTGTTTAGGCTGGCCTTGAGCTCATGGTGATCTTCCTGCCTCAGCCTCCCAAATGCTGAGATTACAGGAACGACCCACCACGCCTGGCAATAAATAGCTCTTGAATAACTGTGACTATCTTAGTTCCTTTGAGCTTAGCCCACCTAGCATTTATGCCATCATTACTAGTTTACTTATTTGCTTCTCCTACTCCACTAGGGACTAGCTGAATAAAATGTAAACCTTTACTGGGTGTGGTGGTGCACACGTGGGAGGCTGAGGGAAGAGGTCTGCCTCAAGTTCTAGGCCAGGCTGAGCTACAAAGCAGGACCCTGTCTCAACCCCACCCTCCCAAGTAAGCCTTCTCCATTTAGGCTAAAAGTAGACCCTCAGCAAACGCTCATTGAATCTACAGACTCCTTACACAAGTCAATCACTTCACCTTCCCGGGTGGAGGCTTCTCCAAACCAGGCCCCTCCCTGGCCACTCCTCGGCACCACACTACTCAATCTGTATAAGGCCATTATCAGATTAGTGTGTGGGTTTATTCTCAACTGCAGCCCTCATCTCTTTAAAGGAAGGAGGGATTTATCTGATGATCCATTTGGATCCGCCCTCCAGCCACCTCCCTTCTACCTGCGTGGACCTAGCACAGGGCTCATTTTACCACTCCAAGCCCAAACTCAAGCACAATCCCAAGGGACTGTCTCCCAAAAGCCCCACTTCCATCCGGGCACCTTGTAAGCCACTGCCCTCCTCCCCACACACAACATGAGGTCACTGTGCTCCCTGAGCCTCTGCGTAACTTTTGGCAGGGTAAGAGTTACACGGGAAGCTCATGGGATTACCCCAAACCCAGCAAAAAGAGAAATACAGCAGAACCGCTGGCCTCTATTTCCCCCTTCTAGAGCAAGGATAGTTTTGCCTTTTGGGGGCACATTTTTGTTTAAGAAATTTACAGAACCATCGTGCAGATTTCTTTCCAGAAAAAATGTCTGCTCACAAATTTTGGCTTCAAATTTAGGGTTCATGGTCTGGCAAAGTCAGGATGACTTTGATTTTGTTGCTGCTTCAAGAGCTACAAATTAAACCCACACTCTGAGGTTTCCTCCCCATCTCAGGGTCACAATCTGAGATTCTAACCCCTCAGATCTCCTAGGCAGCCCTCCCACCACAGACACACCAGCATCCTTCTCTCTGTCGCCCCCAGGCAATCCTTACCTCCAGCCAGTAGAAAGTCACGGAAGGATTATGATATGTAGCTGCTGAGTTGGAAGAACCAAAGGGTAAAATTCAAGACAAGAAGACGTGGATGGGAGTGGAAGGACGTATCCCTGGGAGGTAAGAGGAGTATGAGGGAACCCCCAACGAAGTGGGGAAAAGAGTTGTGGGAGAGTTAGGCCCTTGAAGCACCTGGAGAACTCCTTCAAAAAAAAAAAAAAAAAAGGATTATCTGGTCCCTCTGTCTTTTTTATAAGAGTGTTTTTTTTTTGTTTTTTTTTTGTTTTTTTGGTTTTTCTCC
>NW_004955415.1:11907464-11911753 GCF_000276665.1 Chinchilla lanigera | reverse complement strand
AAGAGTGTTTTTTATAAGTGTGTTCTGAGGAATTTTTGGTTAGAAAGTGGGACCTCAAGAAATCCCCAGGGCACCTGTGACACAAAGGTTCCAGCCAATCTGGGAAGAATGTTAAGATAAACCAGGTCCACTGAGTTAAGAAAGTCCCTGAGACCCTGCCATCAGCTTCATCACCATTGTCACTCATTGTCATCATCATCCAGCAAAGGTTTTACCAACGTACCAGTGCTTTACATGCATGATCTCACTCAGTCCTTCCAAGCCTCTGAAACTGATGCTATTTATCATTACAGCCCCTCCCCCCATGACAGATGATCAAATTGAGACTCAAAAAATATATTTATCGGCCTAGGTGGAAGAAGTAGTATGAAGAGCCAGGATTTGAGAAATAGAGTGCCACTTCATATCCAAGACCCTGGGTGAAAGGCTGAATTCAAGAAGGGAATCGATGGAAATCCCTAGGACTGGCCAGGAGCGACAGGGAAAGCACAGGCCTTGGCTTCCAGCGGAACAAAGGCCTTCCTGACTGTTGCAGCTCACCCAAAGGCCCACAGAAAGTCATGTGGCCAGGAGGCAGGAAGAGCAGGTACGTGGCCCCTCCTCATCCTTGTCCCCACACTTCTGAACTTTGTCCCCAGCAGTTGGTTCTGGGAGTTGTTAGTCTGGGGCTTAGTCTCAAGTGGCTGCCTCTGAGAGATTAGGCACCTTATCTGCCCTTCTCCAGGTAAGGCTACCTGCTTGGGCAAAGGTGCCTTACCTCCACCCAGTGACATGGGTGCCCACACCCTGACAAACCAGAGCCCACGCTGCAACGGGCGCAACCGCCCATCTCTCCCCTGGCCTGAGGATTCAAACAACCATCAGGGATACGGGAGTGAGAGATGAGGGGAACAGAAGCGAACCTCATCTGTGTCAGTGCCTGGGAAGAGATGGCGACAGACGTGCAGAGGTGGGAGTTTACCCAGAACCTTCATTTTCATTTCCAGATTCTATGTGTGTGTGTGTGTGTGTGTGTGTGTGTGAGAGAGAGAGAGAGAGAGAGGATGTGTGTGTGTACACACCAAGGTCCACTTCTTGCTGACTACCATTTCAGGAGAGCTATCACTGCCCCAGCGACCAGGTCAATTCCAACGCCCCACCCTCACCCCAGCACTATTACACAACAGCCACTGCTGCCAGGGTACAAAACACCAAAGGACAAAGGGAATGAATGTCTGGTTTCTGGGAGCCTGAGAATGGAGGGGAAGCCAAGGGCTGTGCACAGGGTGGAGCTGTTCAGAGGCCTCCCACAGCAGAAGTGCAAAGCTCTCAGTTCCTCTTCCTTCTTGAACACAACCCTCTATTTGCCTCCATAGGCTTCTCAGAATTGCATTTTTGAGCCAGATTGCTCATTCCTTCAATTCTTTGCTCTGTGACCTTAGCCAAGTTAATTCATTTTTCTGAACCTGTTTCCTTGCTATGAAATGGAAATAATAAATCCTGCTTCTTGAAGATATTTGGGAGGACTAAAGGAGATCTAACGCATCTAAGGTTTACATTTTACATGGTAAAGTACGTGTATGTTTAAAAGTCTTCCAACCCTGGGATAGAGCATTTTACTTAAAGCATGGGGCACACAGTACGTGTTAGTCGGTTTAATGATCAAATGAACCAATCCTCTGCCAGTTAGCAAGTTCTACGAAGGCAAAGATGGTATGCACCTTACTACTGCATTCTCACCACCCACCATGGGTCCTGGAAGATCCAAGCTGCTCAGTACCCTGTTGAACAGAATCTCTCTCTGCAGCACCAACTGTCCTTGCTCACGGTAGGGGCAGCACTCACCCCACATCACAGGGCCTCCTCCTTCCCCATCTCCCCTCACTCAACTTTGATCTCCTCTCTCCAGAAGCTCCTCATGCTGGTAGGCCCCTTTCCTGGCCCCTTTACCCCATTCTCCCACATGGTACTCACTGTGTCTTGCTCAGCTCTCTGCAGAAGTAGCTACAGCAGCAACCCCTCTGCTAGCAGGACCAGCAAGACACCCTTTTCTAGCTGAAGTCCCTTCTGGAATGGGAGTTAGGGGTGGGAGGGGGAAGGGGGAACTCAATGCAGCCAGACCAGATGGAACCGAGACTTGCTCCCCTGCCCACTCTACTCTCATTCCCGCATCCGGCCACCTCTGGAGGCCTCTTCTCAACCTCTCCCCTGGAGTCTGCCCCATGCCCTACTCTCGTTATTTATTCTAGGTTTCAATTCCCTCAGACCCCAACATCAAGAAACCTGCACTTTTGGGTGGCCCCTTTCCTGGCAGTTCCAGAGGGCTGCCACAGAGCAGGTGCTGGAAGGCACCCTGAATCTTCTGGCACGAAGTCCTGGCCTCTGCTGGCACAAGCAGCCCGTCTGCACCGCCTTGGTCAGCGGGCTCCTAGCATACACCCTGCGCGGGAGCGTCTCCTCCGAGGACGCGAGAGTGTGTGTGTGGTGGGGAACGGCGCTGCTCCCAAGGTTTAGCTGGCGCCACCCCCACTCCAGCGGCTCCTGGCCTCCTGGAGCCCAGGCAAGGCTAGACGAACGCTCCAGCGCAGTGAGAACGCGCCTAGGCCAGCCGGCTACTTGCATCCCCCGCCTCCCGGACAGCCGCGGGGAATCCCTGCTCCTCAGCATCTCCGGTCTCGGCCGAGGGTCCCCCGCGCGAGCCGGCGCCAGCGAGAGCCACGCAGCGGGCGCCGGGAGGGGGTTGGGGAGGAAGCCGGCGCCGGAATCACAAAGCCGCGAGCCCGGCCGGGCGGGGACATTCTCTTAAAACCGATCCTCTAGCGGCCAGAGCACAGGGGTCCTTGCCCCGTGCTCAATCTTCAGCGGCCTCAGCGTGTCCCCCAACCTCTCCTGCCAGAACGCACAGTTGTGGGCCACTGCTGGGGAAACTGAGACCAGTTTACTCGAGGGCAGCCCGGAAAAGGGGTGCGAGTCCACCTCACCCACAAATTTTGCTTCTGCACATGCCACATCTCCTTCCGGGCCGTGGGGCCTTGCCTGTGCACAAGACTGCCCTGCAGTAGGGACGGAGCCCCCAGGTGTGAGACGACCCAGGTGTACGAGGGACCCAGCTGTCTAGGAAAACTCAGCAAAATGGCCCGACAAGGGTCGCAAACACCGCCCCAGGGGTGCACTCTGCAAAGGACCTGGGGCTCGGAGCCCCGGGGAGCGGTGTGGCGAGGCCTGCCAGGGCCAGCTTGTTCCCGGAATACCCGGCCGGTACCGCCCGGGAGTGCGGGTGGGGGAGGCGCCCGCCGGGAAGCCGGTCCGGCCGGCCCCAGGGCTACCGCGGAGCATATTATTTACAATAACAGTGTAGCGATTAGGGTGCCCGGCACTTGGAGCTCTCTCCCGCGACCTGGGCGGCTTCCCTCAGAGGAACCTGGCCTCTGGCCTCCGAGCTAGAGGGGCAGTGTGTATTTGTGTGTATGCTCTGCAGGGTGTAATGTGACACTGTTAGTGTAAGGTGTGTGACGCCAAATGTTAAGATGTGTGAAGCAGTGGATTCTGTTTGTGACCATAAGGCAATGCTGTAGGTGCCTGTTACTATGTTAAGGTGTGTGCCATCAATTCTTGTGCCGAGACACTAGGATGTGTGTTTGTGCCTGTGCAATCCAGGGGAGCAAGCAAGACCCCTGCTGTGTACCTGTGTTCTGGCCAAGGAGTGGGTAATATAATTTATGTTAGGGTGTGTTTCTTAAAGGAGTATTACAGGGTGCTCGTTTAGCAACTGTGGCCTGACACTCGTATCTGACGACACGGGGTAGTGTTTGTGGGTCTACGTTGCCTAATATCACACCCGGGTGTGCTGCTGCTCTTTATGGCCATGAGTTGTGAGTCCCTGCTGCTGATTGTGCAGACGCTGAGGCAGAGTCTGAGCTGGCGATGGAGCCCCAGTGGGCGCTGGTGTGCGGGAGGTATGTCTGTCTTCACATATGTACGGATGTATGTATGCGTGTGTATATGTCGGTGGTATGGTCCTCCAGGTGCCCGTGGAGAGCTGGAAGCGCCTGAGTGAGCAGAGCTATTTGCCCAACAAGTGTGTGTGTGTGTGTGTGTGTGTGTTGCTGTGGGTAAGGTTCCTTGCTGGCTTCGCCCTCAGGGAGCCCCCCACCAAACTGAGGGCCGCGAGCTTCCCCCAAACCATCTCCATCCCGCGCTCCTGGAGTTCCCTCATCCCCCACGGCTCCGGGCTCCCGGTGCGCGACACGGGGGCTGGGGTCCGGCTCAGCACCTCCTCCCCTCCGGGCTTCTGGCCGTGGACCTTGGAG
>NW_004955415.1:11826406-11906920 GCF_000276665.1 Chinchilla lanigera | reverse complement strand
CTCGGGACCGGGGTCCCGCGGGGAGGGGACCCTGAGCACCGCTCCCCGAGCCAGGACCCCTCCCTTCGGCTGCCTCCCGCGGCCCGGGGCCCGAATGCGCGGATCCTCGGCTCTTCACCTTACTCTTATCCCCCCGAGCCTCCACCTAGCACCCCTCCCGAACTCCCCTCTTGGTCCGCTCAAACACCTGTCCCCCATTCTGCCCCCGGGGACGTGGAGGCCGGGGGCGTGTTGTCCTTACAGCATTCTCCCTCGCGTACCTAGACCTTAGATCCACCCCCTTCCCGCCCGGACCCTCCAATCACCCCGCCCCCCTTCGGGGACGTCCACCCCTCCCCCGCCCCGCCGAAGCCGCAGAGCGGTCAGCCTCGGTGGCCGCAGCGAGCCCTGGGGATGGGGCTGTAGAGGGGTCTGTGTTGGGGGTGATGGAACCCAGGGGCTCTAGAGTAAGAAGGGGGATATATACAAGTATGAGGATGAAGTGACGGCGGCTGAGCTCAGGCTACTCCAGGGTCCCCTGATCACCTGTCCTTAGGATGGTGTAGTGCTGTGGCCACCCACGTTTACCGGCCGCGTACAACCCACACTGAGCCACACGGGTCCCTGTCCTGCGAGGCCGCGCAGTGTCACGGCCTGTGTCACACACCCTCCCAGTGCAGTGCCACACGTTCCCAGTCACACTCACACTCAGCGAGTCACACACGGTGTCACACGCAGTGTCTCACACACTTCGTACTCGGTTTCTCTCTCAGCTCTGGCTCTCTGGCACCATCTAGAGGTAGCTAAGCAGCTTGGGAACTCCCTCCTGCGCTCTGGGTTTGGTACCCCAGGCTGTCAAGTGCCCCGATTCAATAGGATCCTGCCTGCTGTCTACGGGCCCAGGGGGTGTTCTAGGTCAGAAGAACGAGGAAGGCGGTTCGTAGTAACGCCTGGGGCTGGGTGTGGGCAGGCCCTTATCACGGATGACTGCGTAGCCCCTGACTCCTCCCTGTCCTCCATTTCCCCGTTCTTACCACTCTTTTCTACCCCTTTGCTTTTCCTTCTGCGTCCTCCTCTTCCCAGCCCTGGTCTCTCCTCATGGGACAGTCTTCAGGGTAAGTGTGAGATTTGTGTCTAGCTAAGGCGGACTGCCCAAGGTCTGTCCCAGTGCAGCACCCCCCTCCCATCTGGACTCCTTTTCTGGCCTGGACCCTGCTCTGGCCCTCATACGCTGGAGCTGGGGGTGGGGGGCTCTGTCTGGGAGATGACATAAGCTAGTCAAAGGAGAATGTGTCCTGTAAGTGGCTTCCTTCTGTCCTCTGCAAAGCTCATACTTGCCCCGTCATCGAGCACAGCTCCAAGAAGGAAATCAGTGGTCCAGAGAGAAGAAATCTTCCACATAGGAGCTGCCCCAGCCTCCCTGCCCCCAGTGTGTGCATGCTGCCCGTTGCAGCAAACCCTCCCCAGGCTGCTTGCTGGGAGCCATTCAAAGGCTCCTCTGTTCTCTCCTCCCTTGCTCAGGGCTGAGCAAGATCGGCAGCCAGCCGCAGGGCTGGGCAGGAAATGCTAATCTCCCAGATGTTCTCCTGCATCCTCGCTGCTCCACGACCATCAAACCCAAATTCTACACCAAGTGGTTGGAGCAGAACTGAGCCAGGGCAGCAACACCAGGGGGTGCCTATCCTTCTTCCATGCATCCCATCCCCTCCTGCCCCAGCTGCCAGACTGGGCTCTATGGTGACCTGAGTGGGGGCAATGTAGGTATGGGTATTGGGGCCTGTTTTCCTTAGGAAGGAGGGCAGGTAAAAGGGCTGGGATAGGGAGGATGGTTGTGGATTAGGGAGGTGGCATCTAAAGAGGAGAGAAGTCAGGCTCCTGGTCCTATACTGAACTAGGAGGAGAACCAGTTGGCAACTGGAGCATTGGGGGAGGCTCTTGAAACTGGCAGTGACTAAGACTCCAGCTGAGACTGTCTAGAGCACGGAGCCTGCGTGATGTCGGGTATGGGAGTTGTTGGACAATGCTGTGATATGTTTGTAACTAGAATGGACTGTAGGCAAGAGGACAGGGGTACTGTAGAGCCCAGAACTGCAACAGAAAGGTTGCTGCCTCAGATTGCATCTGAGACACTGCGGTGATGCTGTGTTGTTGGTGTGCCTAGGACAGAGCCAGGTAATCTGATTATCTGAGACAGTGTTGCCAAGCCATGTATTGTGTGCACATGTATGTGTAGGTGCATGTGAGTGTGTTAAGGCAGGGCTTAACTGAAATACCACTGGGCCTGAAGCTATGGGTATGAGGCAGGCACACCTGAGACTGGTTATAGCTGAGAAGCCACTCTCTGTTATGATGTAGGTGGGGCTGTAGCTGGATCCACCACCTATGCCCTAGGAGATAAGAAGTTGTGGCCAGGAGCCTGTACCTGGGAAGCAGGCTGTTACCTGGAATAAGAACAGAGCTACTGTTGTATATAGGACTGTAGCTGGACTGCTATTGGTCCTGAAGCTATAGCTGTGATGACAGCGTACTGGGGATTGGCTATAGCTAAGATGCTGTTGCCCAGGACTGTGGTTGGGCCATTCTGGTGTGCAGGACTCTGGCTGGGATGCTGTTATGCCTGCAGCTATGGCTCGGAAGCTCCAGTATAGCTGGGAAGCCATTTCCTGGTAATATGGCTGGACCACTGTTGTACAGGGGCTGTGGCTGAGGCTCTGTTGTCTAGGAGATGAGAAGCTGTTCTCTGAGATGCTGTTCTGGGAGGCAGGATGCTACCTGCGATGGGAGCTGATCTGCTGTTGGAGCTGATCTACAGTTGTGCTTAGGATGGTCGCCGAGTGGCTGTGGCTGGGTGTGTGACTGGCTGGGTGGGGGAAAGCAGTGAGTCCTGCCTTGAGGTCTGGGAGATGCCAGGAGCCCCAGGCTGGGCGGGGGCTGCTGCTCTGGGGAGACCTCAGCAGCTGCTGTGCTGTGGAGCTGGGAAGCCTGTTTTCATTACTGTTTTAACTCTTTTTTTAACCTTGTTTTTCTCTCGGCTGCACTTTCGCTCACTCATTAATTTTGGTATTTTTCTCACGGTGCCTCAGCCCCTGTCACGGCTGCCATGGTAACAGGAGGCAGTGTGCACAGTGCCAAAATATCTGATCAAAAAATAACCAAAATAAGCAAACATCAAGATGGCTGTGCTAGGGGCTCTGGCCAAAGGAGAGCCAATGGCTCAGACCCAAGAAAACCTAGGCTCCCAGGGGACCTCTTTAATTTTCCTCTTTCCCAGGGAAGTTTTGCTGAACCTTCTAATAACCTGGAAGGCCCCTTCCCAAGGGACCCCCACAGCAGATTCTCCAGGACTCTGACATTTTCAACAGTCCCTGGCCAAGAGGCAGCTTTGCCTAAGGTGAAACCGTAAGGAGGGGATGTGGGCTAGGGCTCACTCTTAAGCTGACAGTTGACGCTTCTAAGAAATTCCCCAACTGCCTTAGCCACACACATCTGCACTCACCCACCTGCCTGTCCCTCCCCAGGCCCTCCTGTCTCGAGTTTATTCCCCTTTCTCTGCCCCAACACCCCCATGGCTACCTCCTTTTCCCTCTTGCTAAAGTCCAGCATCCTTGATGGGATGGACAGAGGGGAAGAAGGTGCCAACCTCCACCCCTGCCCCATCTGCCCTCCTCAGTAGAGATGTTCAGAAGTGATGTCATCAATGTTCTTGATACTCGTAGGCCTCCGGCCATCTCTAACTCCACCTGTTTAGGAAGATTCCCAAACATCCCTAACACCCACACCCTACTGACTTCCCTTCCATTTCACATGCACCTCCTGGTTCCCTGGAGGCCTCCTCTCCTGTGGAATGTCCCCAAAAGGGTAAGAGGAATGGTGCCTCATGTGAGGGAGGAAGGGTCAGAGCTCTTGGCCTCACCTGTTTCCTTCCTTCTTCCCCTACTATTTCCCCTCTGAGGAAGGCTGTCTAGATGTGTAGGGCCCTAGGAATTGGGGAAACAAAAAGGAGAAGACCCTCAACTGTCTCAGTCCTATGACTCAGTTATATGTTCCCTGTAGCAACTACCTCCCCTCCCCCAATGGTGAAAGTCTCACTCCCAACACATCTCCAACCCCTTCTGGAATTGCTAGAACTCACCTCTTGGTCCTCACTTTTAATTCCTACACCCCCTTCTACCTACCCCCCCCCCCCCCCCGCAGTGGCCTTGGCCTCCTGGCAGAGTCTTCCTAGCTGGTTTCCATAGAAACCTGGTAGACTATGCAGTGCAGGAAGGGGAGGCAGACAGAAGCAGGAAAAAGGGACCAGGCCTCAGGGGTAGCCCCAGATAAAGGGACTTCAGCACCGAAAGTAGGGTGGGGGGAGCTACCCCATCCAAACAGAGGGTGGGAAGTGGCTCGGAGAGAGAAGCACAGAGGCAGCAAAAACTCTCCCCATGCAGTTTCTGAGGAGAGAACAGAGAACTGTCCCCTTCCCTGGCACAGGGAGGGGAGTTTCCTCTCTTCCCACCCCCTTAAACTGTCTCTTTACGCAGAACTGCCTGATAGGGATGCATCTCTTTCCAGGACCCACCAGTCTAAGCCAGGGGCCATGTGACACCTTCCTTCCCCCATGAGGTCCCCACCCTCCCCAACCGGCAAGTTCTCGATGGAAAGGCTGGGCAGCCCGAGGATCTGGTGGCCGCCACTGACCCCATGGCGTGCGGCGCTCAAAGGCCCCATTCATTTCTGGGGGCTGAAGGCACCATTGTCCCCCACGGGGGTGGTGTGGGGAGTGAGGGGTCTCGACTCAGAAGGAAGGAATGCGTCTGGAGAAGTTGCCCTGGGGCTGCAGTCTGAAGGTCCACACCAGCTCTCCATCGGGCCCCTTTCATAACCCACGGTGCTTTCCCCAGCAGCTCCCAGCAGCCTTCGCGCTTCTCCCGAGAGAGTGTGTGATGCGGAGGTGGCGGGATACAGCTCTGGAAGCCTCGCCCCACCCTGTGTGCCTTGGGGAGAACCTCCACGGGCCCGGGAGCTGTCCAGCACCTCGAGTCCTGAAAAACCACTGATTCGGCTAGGTGCTGTAGGACAAGGGGGCGCCCAGGGCCAACCCTGGAGGTTAAAAAACTCTTTCCCACCCAGGCTAACACCATAAACCACACCTGGCTTGGGTGGGCTTGGATGCAGCTCTGAGGAAATCCGTCGGTGCTGAGAACTACCCAGGACGCATGCTGTCCTCTGCCCCATACGGACAAAACGGGAGGATCGAGGGCCACCGGCTCACTTCCCTGGAGCCCTGTCTCAGACTTGGGCAGGGCCAGAATCTGAGAGGTCAGGCTCTGCCTCCCTCCCTGCCCCCATCTCTCTCTGGGCCTCTATTTCTGTTTCCCTCCCTCTCTCCTCCCTCCTCCTCCTCTCTCTCTCGCTCCCCTCTCTCTCCCTCCCTGCTGGGCTGGGGGCTGCTGAATTATCATTTCTCAGCTCTGCTAATGTGCTCCCTGCTGCGGGGAGGGATCATAATTCTGGGAGATGATTAAGTTTCAAATTGTTTTTCTTTGTGTTGTTGAAGATGAGGCTTTAATATGGTCCCTCCTCAGTCAGGGGGCCTTACCCCATCCCTTCTCTCTTAATACTCTTCTCACTGAGAAGGCAGGCCTGAGGCCACATCTTTTGGGGTCTTCTCTAAGCATCTGCATGTAGAGAGTGATAAGGGAGGCAGGGGCCACAGACCCCTTGACTCAAAGGGGAATATGTACAATGCACTGGTTTTGAAGTCAGACAAGTCAGAATGAAAATCTGACTGAGTTACTTAAACTCTGAGCCTCAGCTTCTTCATCTGTTAAATGGGTACACTAATAATTACCTCATAGAACATTGCTGAGGTTTCAAAATGCTAATGCATTTTAAATGCTCAGGAGAGTGCTGGGCTTATGTAAAACTCAGTAAATGCTAGTGGTTATTACTACACACATTTCTCACTTTGCCACCCTGCCTCTCCCATCCTCCCTGACATTGTTCTTCTGTTCAGTAAATGTTTATCTGATGTCTACTATTTTCTGGCCACAGCAAGTGAGTTATCCAAGAGCACGAAAGTTGCCTTTCTTGCTTACCTGCCCCTCAAATGTCTCTTTATTTACTTTCTTCCCTCTTTTCAATTTAAATTGATTCCTATTCCACACACCCATCTACTTCCAGCTCTTCCTCACTTCCTGCTCCATTCTTCCTTCTTTTGCTGCAGGCTTTTGCTGCACCTTGATTCTTATCCTCCTAACCCACATGCATTCTTTACCTTCTGCATTGCTGGGCATCCCTTCAGGACCAGTTAAAAAAGGAGGTGAGTTTTCAAACTGAGATGGAGAATTCTTTCTTTTTTTTTTTTGGTGTGGGGGGGTATCGAACTCTGGACCTTGTACTTGCCAGGCAGGTGCTTATGCCACTGAATTATATCCCTGGCCCTAGATGGAGAATTCTAAGCCAAGCTGTGTTTATGTGTAATACACACATGGACTTATACTCAATGCTGAGTGGATAGGTGAACTCTGAACCCTACATGTTTTTTTGTCTTTTTGAGACAGGGTCTCGCTAAGCAATTCAGGCTGGCCTTGAACTCACTTTTCAGCTAAAGCTGGCCTCGAACTCAGTGATCCTCCTGCCTCAGCCTCCCTGGTGCTGGGATTACAGACTTGCACCACCATGCTTTGTACCTCTACTCCAAACCACAGTTTGAACCCCACCTTTGAACTGGGTACTTGTTTGCCTAGTCTCTCTATACAAGTCATAAACCTTTGAGGTATAAATCTATTTCTTTAGTTGGGCATGGTGGCTCATGCCTGTAATCCCAGCACTCAAGAGGCTGAGGCAGGAGGATCACTGAGCTCGAGGCCAGCCTTGGCTGAAAAGTGAGTTCAAGGCCAGCCTGAACTGCATAGTGAAACCCTGTCTCAAAAAGACCAAAAAACCTTATTTATTTGCCTATCTATATGCTTTCTCCCTGCCTCTCTCCTTTTTGTTTTTGTTGTGTTTTTAGAGACAGGGTCTCACAGTGCATTGTATGCTAGTCTTTAACTCATTGTGTAGCCCAGGCTGGTCTCAAAATATCAGCAATCTTCCTGCCTCAGCCTCCAGAGTGCTGGTGTTCAGGCATGCACCACCATGTTTGGCACCTCTGTCTTTTTTGTGGATTTATTGTTGTCTTAAACATATTTATTGGGATGTAACTGATATACAAATAATTGCAGACATTTAGTGTGTGTGATTTGAAGCATTGGCTATCATTGCTGCGCTCTGAATGTTAGTGAGAGAGACTGGTTAATAATAACATATTTATATGTCTACTTTTTTTTTATTATATGTCTACTTAACTGGCCCATATCTTTCACCATAATAGTAATGGGGTTTAGGACATACTACTCCCAAATAGGGCTCCTTGGCAAAAAAGGAAGGCCATTCTCACTTGCCCACTTCCTTCTTCCCTGAAACAGGCCACTATACTGCTGATGGTCTCCCTCCTTTTCTCCCGGAAATAGGCTATAAAGCCCTCATTTTAGAAGTATTCCTGGAGGAAAGGACCATTCTTGTTCACAAAGATGGAGTCACAAGAAGAATCTGGACAACAGGCCTTGCTAAGTTCCCTTCAGTTTGTTACCACCAGCTCAAACCGCCCCTTTGTCTAAACATACTTCTGCCTGTCTGTCCATTCTTTATCAAACACAGCATTAAAAGATACAGTTTTTCCTCTTTCCTTGGGTTCATTGATTTTCTTTTTTCTTTTTGGTGGTTGTTGTGTTTTGGTTTTTTTGAGACAGGGTCTTGCTGTGTAGTCCAGGCTGGCCTTAACTTGCAGCGATCCTGCTGAGATTACAGGTGTGTGCCTACCACACTCTGCTTTTTGGTTGCTGTTTTTTGAGACAGGGTCTCATGTGTAGTTCAGGCTGGCCTCAACTCACTGTGTATCCAAGGCTGGCCTTGAACTCATGGGGATCCTCCTCCCGCAGCCTCCCAAGTGCTAGGATTACAGGCATGTGCCACCACACCTGGTCCGAGTCTTCATTTCTCTATAGATGCTCTGTTTTATATAAAATGTATATTAAATAAATGTGCATGCTTTTCTTCTGTTAATCTATGTGTTGTTATAGGGAATCTCAGCCATCAACCTAATGGTGAATGAAAACGCAAATATTTTGGCTGGGCACACACACCTGTAATCCGAGCTACTTAGAGACTAAGACAGGAAGATTGCAAGTTCATGACCATCCTGGGCAACTTAGTGAGATTCTGTCTCAAAATAAAAAACGAAAATGGCTGGGGATGTGACTTGATACTACAGCACTTACCTTGCCTAGCATGTCTGAGGTCCTGGAAACAATCCATATACCTAAGACAGACAGACAGACACACACACACACACACACACATACACACATACACACAGAGGCATCTTATCACTCCAATACTGGCATTTTTTCTTTCAGTTCCTTCAAGGAGTCATTTTACAACTATGTGAGTGCTTGGTTCAGCGTGGGAAAGAGAAACCATCATAGGTATTTTAAACTGAAGGGAATTTGATATAGGGAATTAGTGATCACAGCCATTGAAAAGATTTGTGGAATGGCCTCCAGATACTTCACCAAAAGAGATAATATGTTTGCAATGATTGATAAGGTATGGAATCAAAAGGCCATCCCTGGAGCTACAGATTTATAGACCACCTTGCTAGATATTTGCCATCCAGAATTAGGGGGCAGAGATCAGAAGCTCCAGTGGCTGTTTCAGGAGAACCCCACTGCTCCAGGATCCTTCTAGCCAGCAAGGAGCCCAGACTAGCAAAAGGAGGCCCTCTCCCTCCTTTCTGCCTCTGGTCACATAGTCCCCTTACGGGAAGGGAGTCTGGGAGATGCAGGCTAGCTCACCAGTCTCTGTAACACACTGCAAGACAATAGTAGCAGAGGATACGTTCCAGTTGACTGCATTTAACACTAACACAGACCCTGCCCTTTGGAAGCTCACCAACTAGAGGAGGTAACATTAGGATCAATGAAGGTTGAAAGGAAGACCCAGAAAGCATCTGGTTCAGACTATGTTTCAGTGGCCGAAGTCTGGGACACAGTAATTGCAAAGCGATCCCGGACCTAATTTGGAGCTATGGAGGTCAGCCTGAGAATCACTGGAGGAACAAAGCTGAAGTCAGTGCACGGGGGGAGAAAGGAACAGAATAGACCACGACCCAGTGTCAAAGATATGAAGTTTTTACGGCCTGCAAGGAGTTGTACACAACAATCTAAGGCCTTGAGTGCAGCCCTAAGAGAACAGAGGGGCATCATGGCTTCTCTCTCATATAGACTGGTTTTGGTTTGTGTGGCTCTGCGTTCCTTACTTGTCACCTGCCTCAAGACCATAAATCTGAAATGAGCCCTTGGGATCACCCCTGGAAGAGGAGAAGTACAGGGAAAAAAGACTCAAAGTGGGTCCATCTTTCAGTAAGGAGGGCCAGAAGCCTAGGAGTATTTTGCTGGGGAATGTTAAGGAACTGGTGCTTTCCAGATGTTGATATCTATAAGTCCAGATGTTTTGGCATTTCTCCTCTTCTCTGACTCCAGGAGGCATGAGCCAGGCCATGGTGTTTCTAAGACAGAGGAATAGTAGTCTATCTCCCAAGATCTCAAATACATCTTACGTCCATTAAATAGTACCAGTTTATATCTGTTGAGTGTGAGAGTGTAGGGCAAGGGATGGTCTGCATTTTCCAGAGGGCTTAAATGGAATGTAGCACATCCTGTTAGTTAAAAGCTTATCCTTAGAGTTCTGTCCTGGCTGGATTGCTTCCGCTATGTGGCCTTAGGCCAATTACTTATTCTCTCTCTTCCTCTTTTTTTTTTTTTTTTTTTTTTTTTTTTGAGACAAGGTTGTTCTATGTAGTTCAGCCTGGCCTTAGACTCACTATATAGCACAGGCTAGCCTCAAAATCATGGCTATTCTCCTGCCTCAGCCTACCAAGTACTGGGATTACAGGCATGCACCCCCACACCTGGCTCTTCTTTCATTTTTAAAATGGGAATAACTATATATTTACCTCACAATATGGTTGATTTCTCTCTTCTTTCTTTTTAAAAGTAAGGTCTTACTATGTAGTTTAGGCTGACCTTGAACTCATGGTGTTCCTCCTGCCTCAGCCTCCCAAGTGCTGGAATCACCACCAAGCTTGGCTCACAATATGATTGAGAAGATTAACTGAGATAATTATACATAAATAGGTGTAAAATCCTTGCCCAGTGTCTGGCATATAGTAAGCTGTCAATAGATGATAGCTGATAGTACTTTGTAATTATTACCAATGCTATATATCCTCAGCAACAAACATCTTCCATCTTAATTACCATAAAATATTTTAAAGAAAGAGTTCCTCACACAAGGATTGCTCTAGAACTATGAGCTCTTAATCAATTTTGGAAAAGTTCAGAGTCAGACTATGAAGTCCCTTGGGCCTGTTCCTTCCAGCTGAGAAATCCCTGCCTCTTCGCACCCCAGCTCCATCTCTGGTGACCCCACTGCCATCTTAACACGAGACACCAGTGTCACCATGGCAGGGGAAGAAGAGAGAGAATGGTGGTATTTGGAGGCTGTTAGCATTTCATCACTGTGACAAATGCCTGAGAAGAAACTTAAAGGAAGAGAAGTTCATTTTGGTTCATGGTTTTGGAGGTGAGTCCGTCATGGGCCGGTTCCAAGGACTTCATGGTAGAATTTCTGGGCACGATGGGGGAAAGCTGCTCACCCCACAACCCCTAGAAAGCAGAAGGGAGCACAAGAGACCAGAGGTGAAGGGTCGGGAAGTAGACAGAGTCCCCAAGGTCTTGCTCCCGTGACCCGCTCCCTCCAACTAGGCCCTACCTCCTGTCCCCATCACCTCCAGTAATACCGTGCAGTTCTGACCCCTTGGAGATCCATCCCCTGATAAAGTTAGAGCCCTCCTGACCTGCTAATCACTTCCCAAAAGCCCATCAGCAACCAATCCTCCAACACAATGAGCTTTTTGGGGGAGACTTCTTAAAAATTTTATGCAGAAATAAAACAAAATTTTATAACAAAATAATTACAGAATAACACTAGTTAATATGCTAGGTATCATGATCTTCAAAGTAGTTACTCAACAAATAAAACATAGACCAAAAAGATTTTTACAAAAGAAACAAACAGATAATAACACAAAACTTTCTGTTTTGTGGGGGGTGTGGTTCTGGGGATTGAACTCAGGGCCTTGTGCCTACAGGGCAAGAACTCTACCACTGAGCCACATGCCCAGCCCCCAAAACTTTCTTTTCAGTGAACTAAGATAAGCTAGTAGTATAATTGAAACAAATTAGCACATATATTAAAATAATTTTGAACAATGGAACAGGTAATTTGGGAAAGTATTAAACTCCTCCCAACTTCCTACTTACCATCTTCTATTTTGCTCTTTATTTGTGTATTGTGTGTGTGTTTCTCACATAAGAGAAACCATGAGATGTTTAAACTTGTGTGTCTGACTTATTTCACTTAACATGATGTTCTCAAGTTGCATCAGTTTATCTTTTTCTTCTTTTCTTTCTTTTTCTTTCTTTTTTTTGAGATAGGTTCTCACTATGTAGTTCAGGCTGGCCCAGAACTTGCTATGGAGCCCAGGCTGGCCTCAAACTCATGATAATCCTCCTGCTTCAACCTACCCAGTACTGGGATTATAAGTGTTTGCTACCACGCCCAGCCATGTTTATCTTCCTTTATGGCAGTATAGTACTCTCTTGTGTATTAATACCATTGTCCCTAACCATTCAGCTGTTGATGGGCATATATGCTGTTTCCAGATTTAGCTATTATAAATTGGGCTGCTATAACATGAATATGCATGTATCCCTGTAACACGATGATTTTAACTCTTTTGTGAAGATATCTAGAAATGGGATAGCTAGGTCAAATGGAATGTCTAGTTTTGGCTTTTTGAAGAATCTTCACACTGATTTCGATAGTGGTTGTACTAATTTACATTCCTACCAACAATGCTGAAGGTTCCTTTTTTTTTTTACATTTTCACCAGCATCTGTTATTATTAGGTTTTTTGTTTTGTTTTTTTCAGATAAGTTCTCACTCTGTAGTCTTTTTTTTATTTTTTATTTTTTATTTTTGTCTTTTTGAGACAGGGTCTCACTATGCAGTTCAGGCTGGCCTTGAGCTCACTTTGTAGCCCAGGCTGGTCTTGAACTCGCAATGATCCTCCTGCCTCAGCCTCCCGAGTGCTGGGATTACAGGCGTGTGCCATCACTCTGTAGTCTTTGAACTCACTATGAAGCATAGGCTGGCCTCAAAAGTGCAGCAATACTCCTGCCT
The DNA here is from genome assembly GCF_000276665.1 of Chinchilla lanigera. Classification (NCBI taxonomy): domain Eukaryota; kingdom Metazoa; phylum Chordata; class Mammalia; order Rodentia; family Chinchillidae; genus Chinchilla; species Chinchilla lanigera. Next base: position 11,894,608 of record NW_004955415.1, on the reverse strand, counting down.
CAGCGTCCCCAGTGCTGGGATTGCAGGCATGCACCACCATGCCTGGCCTTATTGTTAGATTTTTTGATGATAGCCATTCTTTCTGGGGTAAGACGGTACCTCAGTGTAGTTTTAATTTTCATTTCTCTGATAGCCAGCAATGATTTGTTTGTTTGGTTTTTGGTTTTTGAGACAGGGTCTCACTATGTAGTTCAGGTTGGCCTTGAACTCACTATGTAGCCCAGGCTGGCCTCAATTTGCAGTGATCCTCCTGCCTCAGCTTCCCAAGTGCTGGGATTACATGTGTGTGCTACCACCCCTGCCTGGGGAGACACTTTGGATCCTAACAATAACAGAGGGATAAGATCAGAATGGCGGAACCATCTGCCTTGACCATCTGCCCTGTGCCCCTTTCCTGCTTTCTTTCTCCTCTGTGCAAAACCTCCAAACTGCATGTAAGTTTAATGAATATCTACTCTGTACCAGGCACTGTGCTAGCACTAGGGGTACAGGAAAGAATAGACAGAAAGGGACCCCTCACCAACTGGAGCTCGCCAGCCACAGAATTCATGAACTATATGAAGAAAACTACACAAGTAATCATTACAGTTATAATAGGTGCAGCTAAAGAAAATGACACAGAAAAACGAGAGTGAATAATGGGAGAACCTACCCTTTCTCAGGAGGCAGGGGTACGCGTGCGTAGGGAAGCCTGGATCAGACCTGAAGAATGAGTAAGAGGCGGCCAGCCACGGGGAAAGGAAGTTCCCTGGGCAGAGTGAGTTCCTGCCAAAATGTTAGATGATAACTTTATGGTGTGTTGTCTTGACCAGAGGTATTTGATTCTCAACTGGGGACTCCCAAAGGGATGAATATTTAATGGTGGGATTTTTGAGAGGCGTGTGACCACCTGATAGAATCAGAAGGCCTTCTTATCAGCCTTCCAACCAAGCCAGGTGGCCAGGAGACCTATCTCTGGGTATGTTGTGTGTGTGTTGGGGGTGCTCAGAGACTGAGGTGAGGGAGGGAGAAAGAAGGAGTGTGAATGCATATTTGGGACTGTGAATGTCAGTGCAGGTGTGCATGCATAAATGCAGAGCTATAGTTAATAATTTGGCATCTGGGCCAAGCAGCAGAAACATGTTTTGAAATTCAAGACCACTCCAGCTCATAGGGAACAGAGGAGAGCAGAGAAGGCGGAGTATTGCCCTACATGCACACAGGAGGCTAGGTGGTTGAGTTCCCTGTGCTTAACCTTAGGCGTTCCAGGTCATCCACCCCTGCTAAATGTGGGCAACAAACTGCCAGCACTTCTAGAAAAGCATTGGTGTTGAAGGTAGCAGGAGGACAAGGCTTTAAAATTTGCAGAAGGAGCCGGGGATATAGCTCAGTGGCACAAGTGCCTGTCTGGCAACTCAAGGTCCTGAATTTGATTCCTGTTACCAAAAACAAAAGAAAACAAAACAAAAATAAAATAAAATTTGCAGAGTCTTTTGGAAAATCATCATTCTTTAAAATATAAGCCCCCTCAATAATTTTGCTCTTGGGCCCGTGGTGAGTGTAGCTTTTGTAAGACTCTGAGTTTATACATGCATACACGCATCTCTGTGCATGGTTGGTCTTTGCTTGTGTGTGTATCAATAGGTGTTGGGACCAGTGTGTAACTGACAGACTCTGTGAATTAGGGGCCAGCACCTGCCTTGCTGTGCTCCTCCCATCCCACTGATGGGCTTGGCTCTCCTACTATACCTATCTCTGATTAGAAGCAGAGGCCAGGATGATCTGCCCATCGGGGGAGTCCCTGCATATCAGCAACGGGCTGAAATGTACTGACGGCAACAAGGCAAACAGAAATAATATGCTCACATTCACCTTCATCCCATAAAGCGAGTGGAACCTGGGCCCATTGCAGTGAATGAGCTTCAATAATTCATCCTAGCTGCCAATGTGGTATTGACATAGAGCTAATTTAACACTGGAGGAGCCAGGGGAAGTAAAGAGCAATTATGCCTTCACCTGCAGCGTGGTCACTCTGCTAGCTCTCTGGTGCTGTGTGGGAAAGGTGAGTCCCAGAATAGGAACAGGGATGGGGAGGTCACTGGCCCCTTCCCGCCTTGAAGGCAATTGACTTTCTGAAGTTGTGTTCTGTTTTCTTCTTGACGATATTTTTTGAATAGAGACTTCCTACTCTATCTCTGGTCTAAACTTTTCCACAGTCAAAGAGATGATTCTTAGGTCAGTTAGACCAAGATTTTCCCTATGTCCATCTTTATAGAATCAAAATCACTGGCTCTTTTTCTTGTCTTTTTTTTTTTTTTTTTTTAATCTTACCTCCCCTCCCTTCCTCTCCTCCTCCCCTCTTCTCCTCTCTTCTTCCCTTTGCCCTTATTTTTTGTTTTGTTTTGTTTTGTTTTATTTGGTACTGGGGCTTAAATCAAAGGCCTTTACACTGAGTTACATCCCAGCCCTTTTTATCTTTTATTTTGAAACAAGGTCTAAGTCATTAAATTGAGCTCAAACTTGTAATCCTCCTGCCTCAGCCTCTGAGAGTGTTGGGATTACTGGTGTGTATCACTACACCCAGCTATCACGGGTGCTTTTCTATGGATTATAACAGGTGGGAGAGTGAGGCCAAAGTTTTTGGTAGAGAGAGAGGGAAACAAAGACAGACATCTTAAATGATATCCAGAAACCCATTTAGTTTTCTCCTTTCTTGAAAATAAAAATCATTTGTTTAATGTCCAAAAAAATGTCTGAGTCCCTATCTTCATTTATTCAACAGATATTTAGTACCCATTTACTGATATCAGATGAGCCATGCAGATCAGACCCTTGCTGCCACAGGGCTGACAGTACTGCGGGAGAGACAGACATTAAGCGGATGAACACACAAATGAAGATATACTAGCAGTGTTGCTAATGCTCTTCGTTTCTATTCATTCATCCAACTGTCAATTCAATAAAAGAAAAAGTAAGAAACAGCTCTCAGATGGGGAGGGCTCTCTCAGCCCTGACAGATGAGTAGTCTGGGGCAGAGAATGAGAGAGCAGACCAGGGGGAAGGAAGGGCATTTATCTAACATGTTCATGATGGGGCTGTACGCGTATGACTGTCCCATGGGTACACGTATGACTTGTACCACTCAATGAAACTGTCCCATGCCACCCGATGAGACAGTTGTGCATGTGCCACCATTGGCTCAAGCTGGCAGGAATGTGTTCATGCTTTGCTTCTTGCTGTAAGCAGGTGAATAAACATTACTAGGCCCTAAAGGGAGAAAAGGAATTGGAAAAGAAGACACCTGAGTTCAAATCCTGCCTTTGTCATTTTACAGTCAGGTGCCCTTGGGCAAGTTATTTCTTTCAACTCTTGATTGCCTTGTCCATAAAATAGAAATGATAGTCTTTCCCACTTTATAAAGTTGTGGTGAAGAATTAAGTGAAATAATGTTCCAAAGTGCTTGGCATATGGCAAGTGTCAATAAATTACTATTATTGCTGTTATGATCATCTTCAAGTGCTCAAAGTTTTTTATTACCCTTAGGCTTTGACACAGTTTGTTCCATCTGTCTAGATCACACCCTGTTCCCTTTACAGTATTCACTTATGCTTGTCTTTCAAGTAACAGCTGAAATGTATTTCCCTGGAAAAACTTTTCTATTAGATCAGTGGCTCCTTAGCACATGTAAGGATCACTGTGTGGGCTGGGGATCAAGCTCAGTGGTAGAGTACTTGCCTAGCATGTGTGAGGCTCTGGGTTCAATCTCTAGCACCACAGAAATAAATAAACTAATAAATAAGTAGTATCACACACATATATAGAATTGTGAGTGTGTGCTTATCATGAAGATGATTCCTAGTTTTTCTGTTTGTTTGTTTAGTTGGTTGGTTAGCTGGTTTTCAGGCTAACTTGCCTCGGCTGGGCTTGAACTTGCAATCCTCCTGCCTCAGCCTACCAAGTAGCTAGTATTACAGGCATGTAACCATGTCTGGCAGATCCCCAGTTTTGACAAAATACCATGGTAAGTAAGATAACATTAGGAGAAATGGATACTGAATGAAAGATATACAGGAACTGACTATACTATATTTCTTGTTTATTTTTTTTTTATTTTTTTGTCTTTTTGAGACAGGGTCTCACTAGGCAGTTTAGGCTGGCCTTGAGCTCACTTTGTAGCCCAGGCTGGTCTCAAACTCACAACGATCCTCCTACCTCAGCCTTCCGAGTGCTGGGATTACAGGCGTGTGCTACCACGTCTGGCCCTATATTATAGTTCTAATTTTTTCTGTAAATCTGAAATTATTCCAAAATAAAAAATTTATGCCTTAGTTACTTTCTTCATTGCTGGGGCAAAATATCCAACACCAACAATTAAAGGAGGAGAGGTTTAACTTGGCTCATGGTTTGTAGAGGTTCAGTCCATAACAGCAGAATGACAGAGAGGCGTAGAGCAGGAAAGTTACTAGTGATGCACAGGAAGCAGAGAGAGTGGGGGGAGGAGCGGGGAGGGGAGAGATGTAAGCGTCTGGGTCACTCTCACAGTAACTCACCTCCTAGCCACAAGTCAGTTACAACACTCTCTTAGTCCATTCACCTTCCCAAAGCCTCAGCTATAAGTACCTGAGGATCTTGGGAGACATCTAGATACAAGCCATAACAGTTTTTTCAAAAAATGCAGATTCCTACGCAAATCAAATTCGCCATTAGCTATATCACCTCAGGCTATCAAAAAAATTTTAAAACAACAGCAAAACAAAAACCTCGGAAAACTAACAAGTATTATTCAGCATATGAAGAAATTGGAAACTTTGCACTCTGTCAGTGGGAATGTAAGATGATACAGCTTCTACAGAAAATAGTGTGATGATTCCTCAAAAAAATTAAAAGTAGAATTACTGTTGATCTGGCAATTCTAATTCTGGGTATAAGTCCAAAAGAATTGAAAGCATGGTCTTTTTGTTCTGTTTTGTTGTTTTTTGAGATAGGTTCTCACTATGTAATTCAAACTGGCCTGAACTATGTAGCTCAGGCTGGTCTCAAACTCAAGACAATACTCCTGCCTCAGCCTCTGAGTGCTGGGATGACAGGCACGTGCTACCATGTCCAGTCTGAAATCATGGTCTTGAAGAAATATTTGTACACCCATGTTCACAGCAGCTCTATTCATGATAGCTAAAAGTGGAACAGCTGAATGGATAAACAAAATGTGATACGTACTTATAATGAAATATTATTTGGTCTTCAAAAAGAAAGAAATTTGAACAAATGCTGCAACATGTGATGAATCCTAAGGACAATATGCTAAGTGAAACAAACCAGTCACCAAAAAAGACAATACTGTAAGTTCTTACACACATGATGTATTGACAGTAGTCAAACTCATAGAGACTGAATGTACCATGGCAGTTGCCAGGCCTCGGTGTGAGGATAAAGAAGATTGTGGTTTCATGAGTATAAAGTTTCAGTTACACAAGATGAAGATTTTCTTTTTCTTTTTCTTTTCTTTTTCTTTCTTTCTTTGAGACAGGGTTTCACAATGTAGTTCTGGCTGGCCTTGAACTCACTATGGAGTCCAGGCAGGCTTTGAACTTGCAATGATCCTCCTGTATCAGCCTCCCCAGTGCTGGGATTATAGGTGTATGCTACCACACCCGGCTAAAATGAAAATTTTCTGAGGCTCAATTACATGACATATGAACACAACACTACTAACTATATACTTAAAATAATTAAGATGCTAAATTTTATATTATGTACATATTACCCACAATTTAACTGTTGTTTTGTTTGTTTAGCTAGTGTTTGAGGCAGGGTCTCACTATGCACTTCAGGTTGGCCTCAAATTCTCAGTGATTGTCCTACTTCAGCCTCCCGAGTGCTGGGATTGTAGAAGTGTGACACCACGCCTGGTTCAGAGTTTTTTACTTAGTGCAAAAATGGAAAAGCTGATTCTAAAATTCATAGAGAATTGCAAAGGATCCTGAAAAGCCAAAACAATTTGAGATGGAGAGAAACAATTGGAAAACTCACACTTTCTTTTTTTTAACTCACACTTTCTGATTTCAGAACTTCTTACAAAACTTCTTACAAAAAGAACTTCTTACAAAAAGGAATCAGAATAGTGTGATACTGGCATAAGGGTAGAGATATATATCAAGAGAATAGAATTGAGAGCTCAGAAATAAATGTACACAAAGGTCATGTATGAGAAGATTTTTTTTTTTTTTTTTTTTTTATGAGAAGATTTTGACAAGGGTTCCAGGATCATTCACTGTGCCAGGACAACTAGATATCCATACAGAAAAAAAATAAAAATAAAAAGCTGAACCCCTACCTTGCACCACATACAAAAATAAACTCACTAAAGAGCTTCCAGATACTTGAATGTATGAAGATCCCTAAACAGTAGCACACCTGGAATGGGTATGGAAGCTCCCCTATCCAATGGCTCAAAAATAGAAAGTGCTGAGGATGTTGCTCAGTGGCAGGTTGGTTGACTAGTGTGCCTAGGGCCCTGGGTTCAATCCCCATTGTAATAAATGTTACTTGTCCATTTAGCATTATTTGTCAGGCATTTGGTTTCTACCAGAGCCCAGGACTTGTTTTGTTTTTCAAAGTGTAAATAAGTTACTTATATAGGAACATAGCTGCAATAAAAAATTCTAGGAGTCTAGATCAGAATTCTTCTATCAAGGATTTTCAGATGGTCCATCAACATTCCTATCTGCAATAGACATTTGAGGCACTATTGAAACTGCTGGGTCATAAGGCCCAAGAAGAAAGCAGTTTGCACCATGCCTATACTAGCTTCAGAACTCTTCTTGCTCTGGTCCTCTATTAGCTTCCTGGTGCTATGTAACAAATTAACAAAGACTCAGTGACTAAGTCAAACACCAACAACCCCTTCCCCAAAATTCTGTGAGATTTGTAAAAAACGCTGAATAAAAAATGAATTTTATTTTTATTTTATTTTATTTTTGGTACTGGGAAGTGAACTAATGACTTCAGGCTTGCCAGGCAAGCGCTTATGCTGCTGAGCTATATCCCTGGCCCAAAAAATGAACTTTAATTAAAGACCTAAATATAAGATCTGAAACTTTGAAACCACTAGAAGAAAACATAGGAGAAATACTTTAAGATATAGGTACAAGCAATAACTTCCTAAATAAGCTTCAGTACCTCAGGAAATAACAGCAAGAATCAAAAAATAAGATTGTATCAAATTTGAAAGTTCTGCACAGCAAAAGAAACTACTGACAGAATGAAGAGTGACAGTGGCAGAAAATCTTTGCCAGCTACTATTCTGAAGGGGGATTAATATCCAAAATATATAAAGAACTCAAAAAAACTCTAAAAGAACAAATAGTTCAATTAAAAAATGTGCAAATGTACTGAACAGACACTTCTCAAAAGAAGAAACACAAATGGCCAATAATTACATGAGAAATGTGCAACATCTTTAGCCATCAGGGAAATGTAAATCATAACACTGAGATTCCATCTCACCCCAATCAGAATGGCTATCGTCAAGAATATAGGAAACAATGAATGCTGATGAAGATGGGGGGGGCCTTATACACTGTTGGTGGAATGTAAATTAGTACAGCCACTGTGGAAATCAGCACGGAGTTTCCTCAAAAAGCTAAGTGAAGAACTACCATATGATCTAGCTATATCACTCCTTGGGACTCTTTTCTTAAAGCAAACTCTTCCACTTTTACAATTTTGAGCTTGTAAAGAGTAAGGCCTCAGAGCTGGGGATTTAGCTCAGCGGCAAAGCGCCTGCCTGGCAAGCGCAAGGTCGTGAGTTTGGTTCCCGGTACCGGAGAAAAACCAAAACCAAAAAAAAAAAAAAAAAAGAGTAAGACCTTGATGGTTCCTCAGGTGCCATTAAGTCATTTTTCCTCTTGTCCTGATGCAAAGTACTGGGCTTCTTTTTAATGCTAATCTTCTCTGCAACCAAGCTTCCCTCTGCTCCCTCTTTGCAGGTGCCAACTTTACTGGAACTTCCTGTCTGGTGAAACTCAAAACTTTTAAAATCACTTAGCTATGCCATTGCTCTTGATTCTCAGTGTGGAGCTGGCTAAAAGCCCCCAATGGTACCAGTGCCACAGCCTGCATGTTAGGCTGCCTTGAAATTTCCTCTGCCAAATTAGTCTACCACCCATAATCTCAGTCTTACACAGTCTCAGGACAAACCAGGCATGTCTCAAGACATAAGTAAAATGTAGATAAATTTTATGTCACAGTAAAACACACATGGCTTGGAGTCCAGCTGTCAATGGAGTCCTTGTTCCCAACTGAAACCTCCTAAGCCTGACCTTTACCACCTGCTTTTTAAAATCAGCACTCTGGTCTTCTGAGCTCCAACCAGAATCTTCCATCAAACTCAACTTTACAGCATTTTAAGGCTGCTTCTCCAGCCAGCATCTTCAAACCTTTCTTTTCTTTCTTTTTTTCTTTGTAGTTTCCAAACCTTTCCAAATTCCTCCCATGAACCACTTCCAAAAGCTTCTGAATCACATGGACATATAGCATCATAATAATGACCTCACTCCTGGTACCAAAGTCATTTTTCTCACTACTGGGACACAATACCTGACATCCACAGCTTGAAGAAGGTTATTTTGGCTCATGGTTACACAGAGACCCACCTTTTCTGACCAAATCACACCACCTAACAGCAAATCAGATATAAGGCCTCATAATCCAATTGTCATCTAAAAGGCCCACCTATACAGTAGCTTAGGCTCTTGGGGTATAGCTAATATAAACCATAACACCTACATACTCATGATTATTGTGACATAATTTACAACAGTCAAGATATGGAATCAGCCTAGGTGTCTGTCTACAGATGAGTGATAAAGAAAATGTGGCATGTATATATTATTCAGCCATAAATAAGAACAAAATTACATCATTTGCAGGAAAATAGATGGAACATCATTATAATAAGTGAAATAAGCCAGTACCAGAAAGACAAGTATTGCTTGTTTTCCCTAACAGGTGATATCTTAAAAGAAGAAGGAGGAGGAGGCAAAGAAGAAGGCAGGGAGGAGGAAGGAAGGAGAAGGGGAAGAGGAGAAGAGGGAGCAAAGGAGCAGATGGAGGAGGGGGAGAGGAAGAAGAGGAAAAACAAGAATAAGAATAAGGGAAATTAGAAGGGGGACTATGAGGCCAGAGGAAGGGAATGAATGGGGGAGAAGAGGGAATGTAAGGAAACATAGTAGAGGGAAGTATGATCAAAATGTTTTACGTATGTATGAAAATGTCACAGTGAGATGCAACACAGTACTTTGTAAAACAAATGTGCTCTAATAAAATATGTGTACTGAAAAAATTGACTCACTATGTATCAAAGACTTACACATAAGAACAAAAACTGTAAAAATATTGGAAGAAAACATAAATTATGACCTCAGATGTGGCAATGGTTTCTTAAATATTAGACCAAAAATATACACAAAGAAGAAAAATAGATAAAAATAGACCATCAACATGTAAAACTTTTGTGCATGAAAGAACACCATTGACAAATGAAAATATATTTTCCATTTTATTTATTTATCAGCAAATCATGTGTCTAATAAGGTTCTATTACTTAAATGCACAAAGTACTGTTCTAACAAGAGACAACCCAGCTTTTAAAAATGGTGAAGGACTTCGATAGACATTTCTCCACAGAAGATATACAAATGAGTAATAAATACATTGAAAGTTGCTCATCATAAATCATTAGCCAACTGCAAATCAAAATCGCAGTGACATAGCCCTTTACATGTACTACGGCAGCTACAGCTAAGAAAATGAACAAATGTTAGCAAGAATGTGTAGATACTGGAACCCTTGTACACTCCTGGAAGGAATGTAAAAGGTGCACACAGCTGTGGAAAACAGTTTATGGTTCCTTAAAAAGCTGGGCATAGAATCACAACATAACCCGGGAATTCCAGTCTTCAGGATGTATCCAAGAGAACTGAAAACAAATGCTCAAACACTATCTTGTACATGAATGTTCATAGTACTATATTCACAATAGACAAAAGGAAGAAACTACTCAAATGTCCATTAAAGGATGAATGTATAAACAAAATTCAGCAACATAAATAAATAAAGTACTAATATAGGCTATAACGTGGAAGAATCTCAAAAACATTAAATGGAAGAAATCAGATATAAAAGATCATATAGTATATGATTTCATTTATATGAACTATCTACCCATAGAAAGGTGAACCCATAGAAAGCAGACTGTAATGGCCAGGAGATGGAGGTAAGGGAGTGATTACTTAATGAGTGTGGCATTCCTTTGGAAGGTGGTGCAAATATTTTGGACCTAGATAGAGGTGATGACTGCACAACATTGTGAATGGGCTAAGTGCCACTGAAGCATGCACTTTTAAGTGTCTGCCTTTGTTGTGTAAGTTTTACCTAATTTAACCAAAAAATTATTCCTTGAGATCCACTTTCAGAGCTTCTGACTCAGTAGATCTGGCAAGAGGCTAGGATGTTAACTGTCAACAAGTACCTTAGAGGCCTCTGATGTAGGTGGTCCATATTTGAGAAACATCACTAAACTAAAGCCTCCTATCGATCCTCTTCCACAGATTCCTGCAAGTCTTTTGCTAATGTACATCGTAATTATAATTACTTATGCTGTACCTCTTTTTCTTGGATTGCAAACTGTATGGGGGTAGGCTTATGTTTTCCTTATTCATCATAATAGCCTCAGCATCTTGAAATAGCATCTGAAGATTACATGTTCTCAATAGATATGGAGTCCATTGAATAACTGAATTGAATTAAGTAGCAGGGAACAGGGGAAAGGGGAAAAATCCTAAGGAGTCTCAAACCCAAGAATTCACAGTCCAAGTGTTGGGTCTCAGGTTTAATGTCTTTGAATCTGTGACTTTCCAGTCAGTCCACAGGCTGGAAATCATTTTATGCAATGGCTTGCATGTCCCCTCTAAAATGCAAGTTGGAATTTAATTAATTGCCATTGTAATAGTTTAAGTGGTTGTTGGCTCAAGAGGGCTCAGTCAAAGTGGGGGTATAGTATCATCGGCTCATCTTCCCTCCTTCTCTGTACCATGCATGCTCGCTTGCCCTTCCTTCATGTGATGGTACAGCAAGAAGGCTGTCACCAGATGCACCCCTGCAGTCTTGGATTTCCCGTGAGTAACCATGAGCCAAATAAACCTCTGTTGTGTGTAATTCCCCTAGTCTGTGGTATGGTCTGTTATAGCAGCAGAAAACAGGCTGAGACAGTTGGGAAAAGAACCTTCCTCAGTATTTCAGACAGGGCTCCCATGGAGGGAGCATTCAAGACTCCTAGCCTAACCTGGGCAGGGCAATCTTGCTTCTGAGACCCTCAAGGCTCACGTCCAGAGGTACGCAGCTCTGCTGGCACCTCTTAGCCGGTAGACTCTGGCCAATTTTTTCTGGCCTGTCTAGCTGATCGCAGAGCCTTTTGGCTGGGTGATTGCACTTACTCTTGGCTGCTTCCACAGTGCCTTAGAGCACATAGTCAGCAGAAAGGCCTCCCTTGCCATCACTGAGCTGGGCCTGGGCCAACCTACTGTCGCCTGTGCTGATTTCTGAGGCCTCACCCACACTGCAGAAAGCATGATGCAGCCAAGAGAGTGTAGATGAAACATCCAGGAGATGGCTGGTGTCTCAGACCTGGTCTCCTCATGTGGAGCCAGCACAAATATAATTTTCTCCTGACTGCTCCTGCCTGTCTCACCCAGGCCTGGTAAGGCCACTCCCACTCCTTCCCTCTTTCTCCTCTTGGAAATAGTTTTCCACCTCTGCTTCAGTTTGTGGCCATCAACTAATACTAAATCCATCAATATTTCTCACCCGGTACATGTATATCTATTCCCAGGATCTACAAAAATAGAGTCCCTGTGCTTTGAAGAACAAAAATAGTATCTTTTCTTAATTTTATCATTGGCTGATTATATTGCCTTCTCCAAAGGCCTCAAATCTTTCCCTCAACATGAAAAAGTCACTTCCACTGAGTACCTACGAGGTTCCACTCTCTTAGAGCTTTCCATGCTTCACCTCATTCAATTATCGAGCAACCTTACCAGGTAAGGTATGTCTTAAGAACTTCACTGTGAAATATGTAAGCAGAGGATATCTAAAACATGTATATGAGCAGTTTAACAAATAATGTTCCCTAGAAGGTAGCTATATACAATATATTAAATATTTCCATGATGAAAATGTTCACCCCCTTTTTTGGTGCTGAAGATTGAACCTAGGACCTTCTGCATGCTAGGCAAACTACTCATATATGCATTCCTAGATATATCATTTAATTGTGCCTATTTTGGATATATAAGTGAATGAAATACTCTATATATGGTATTCTTTTGACTTTAAAAAATTTACTCTTTATCTTTTGTGAAACACATTCATCTATGTCATTTCATGTTTCTGAAGTTAATTGATGTCCATTACTGTACATCCCTTTGTGTAAAATACCACAATTGACCTTTCCATTCACAATAGATGGGCAATTGGATTCTTTCCCCTTTTGGACATTATGAACATTCTTGTACATGAGTTGATGTATTGGGGTCCAGAATTCTCTAGGGTATATAATTAGTAGTAGAATTGCTATATTATAGACTACTAGTATCTTCAGCTTAATGGACAAATCTAAAGATTGCTTCCCAAAGTGGTTGTGATAAATGTCATATTAATCCCTCTCCTTTTACTAACAAGAAAACTGCTGCTCAGGAACGTTCATCAGTGGCCCACGGTCACAAGTTCCAACAGGAGGAGTTGGGATGTAAATCAAACCTATCTGATTTCAAAACCCATGATCTCGACCAACTTAGTATCTGCCTTCTGTTTTAATTATGGTATATTCAAGCAGAAAACTCGTAGTAACTCAGTTAGAACATGCAACTGGTCATTTATTGCTCACATAATGATCTGAAGAGAATGTTCCATTTCAGCAGGAGTCCTGTTCCACATTGTCATTAGAAAACAAAGTTACATTACCACCTTGTTGTAGAGTACATGGCTGAGGCCTGGTTGCTGCTAGGTCTGATACCCAGCTTGTAAAATAGTGGGAGTATGTGCAAGGTTTAATTTATGTGTAGGTTTTCATGGTTGCACACCACTTCTTTACTAACTCATGTGCCCCTTTCTACCTGCGGTGAAGTCTAGAAAATGTAGACCCTGACTGGATAGCCGCACCCCAGTTCAATTCTCTTACCATAGAAAAGGGTGGAATAGATTTTGGTGGATAATTAGCCACTTTACGACACTCTATTACTCACTCTTCCACTCCTCATTATTTCTGAGGTTATTTCTTCCCTGTTTACTTTGATTAAAAAGCTTTCCCTTCTTTTCTGTCTCATGGCAATCTCAAGGAACTAATGCTTGGGCTGTAGTTCTCGAAAAAGTCAGTGCTTACAACCTAGGTGGTTGCTGAGCAAAGTGAGCAGAAGTGCCCCTTACATCCTCTAGTTTCTTCACAGAAATTTGAGGATTTGCTTCCTATAAGGTACCAAGCGCACACAAAGGCATCATACCTGCTCATCATGCTTAGCGGTTCCAGGAAACTGTTACGTGATGGTGACTAAGGCCACGTGCACAGAAAGGATGAGGTTAGAACCAATTGGACTCAGATATCCAGCTATCTTCGATCCAGCAAGGAGACCCACATAACACACGCACAGAAGGTTGGATGGGATGAGATAGACATAAGGAAGGAATGTAGCCCACAAAGAGTGGTGGTATGGATGAGTTTCACACTTCAGGTGACGTCTGGAAACTCCATTCCACTCAAGACTGGGTACAACAGCCCTAGGCCTTGACATGGATAGGTCTTAAGGGCCTTGGTTTGTGGAAATGATAGTTTCCTACATTCCAATAGCCTTATTCAAAGATCTGTGAGTTTCTAACCATCCAGAGGCATCCTCCAGCAGAAAAGGCTGTCTTGTAAGGGGCAGAGCTCTCCGTGCTGGTGGGGGAAGCCTGCATAGATTAGGTAAGAAACTAGATGAGATGACCTCTAGGTCCCTTCCAAGCCCAAGTCTATATGCCAAGGTCAAATGCAGGGCATTCTGAACCATTAACTTCTGGATGTTTCTTCTGCCTCCTGGAAAGGAAGGCTACCCTCTCTGCCAGGCAGATGGTTTATCCTGAAAACCTGGGGTGCAGCTGGAGTAGGGGGCTGGTGGGTGGGTCGGTGATGGGATTGAGTGGGTAGTAGTTGGGCAGATCTCTTAACTGGTCTCAGCCTGTTTCCTCATCTGTAAAATGTACCTGTAGCTGAGAAGGTAGTAATTATCTCTGCTTTACAGATGCAGAGTGCCTGGCTCCAAGCAGCTTACTTGCTCAGGAATTCGCTATAAAAAGCAGAGTCAGGATTCAAGCCAGAAGTCCAACTCCAGAGTTGGCTGGCGTTTGTCATTACCAGCAGATCGCGGTTGGGGTGGAGGAGTGCGGGCTGAGTGGGGCAGGAGATAGAGCCATCACTTGGAATACGGACATCCACTGTTAGATGTTTGCTGGGTTCCAACTTGTTAAAACGAGAGTAGTGCTTTAGCTCGAAGGCAATGCGTTATTGTGGGTGAGCAGAAAGGACAAGAGGCAGATACGGGGCGTAATCTGCCTCTCGAATGCTTTCTTCCTCGGTTTACAGCCTCTGCCAGGCGCGTGAACACAGGCCTGGGGCGCCTGCCACCCAGCGCGGACGCCGCTGAACCCCGCACAACCCCCGCCACAGCCACAGCCGAGGTTTGCAGCAGGAGGAGGGGTGCAGCGGTTGCTACGGTTTATGCGCCTCCAGAGCTTTAGAGCAAGATTTCCCCAAAAAGCCATATTAAATAAATAAAAGGAAATTCAGCAGATGGGAACATGAATCAATGAAAACTCCCATATGAGTGCAAAGATTTATGTCAAAAAACAAAGCATCAACATCTGGGAGCTGCCTCGTCTCCTCTTGGCTGCTCGGTTGGAATGGATTCTCGGTGTCGCTTTCCGCCTCTCTCTGGCCCTGAGAGAGGACAGAAAGAAATAAAGAATGAAACCCATTTTAAAAGAGTCGTTTTTAATCAGAAATGATCGCTGCTCTCGCCCTCAAGGCCGCAGGGTACGTGATGCAGGCGGCCGGGCTGCAGGCTGGCGCCCGGGATCGCGAATACTGAGAGCCCCCTGCCGGACGCCGCGGCGCGCCCCTGCCCGCCGCCCTCGGGAGGCTTCGCGGGGAGTCACAGCTGCCGCGGCGCCGCCTGAGCGCGCACGCCCCACCGCACTGCAGCCGCCGGGCGGCTCCGCGCCTGCGTCTCGGAGGTCACGTGGCTGGGGACCCGGCCCCGGTCCTCTGAGGCCGCTTCCGCGGGCGGTCAAGCCCGGGGAGCCCAACTGTCCACCGGGAACCTATTATCCATGGGTTCCCCAATCTGGAGGAAGGGGAGCGGCGGCCAGAGGCAGAGGAGAATTGTGCGGTGCAGGGGGAGGTCCACACTGCGTGGGCCACGCAGACAGTAGGGAAAGAGGTTGGATGCTCTTGGTATGTGGGTTTAAATCCCGGCTCTGCCACAAAGAGGTTGGTATCTGGGTTCAAATCCCGGCACTGGCACAACTGTGTGATCTTGAGCAAATTTACCTTCTTGAGTCAGGGTTCCGTCGTCTGTAAAAGGGAATAATAGTACCAGCCGCCTGGAGGAAAAGTAAGTGGAAAAAAGAACCACGCAAAATACTTAGTGCAGTACCCATATATGTACCAGTGAGTAAATGTTAGCTTGTACTATTAGAACAAAAGCTCAGATTTTCACCAGAGCCCATACAGCGCTGCATAACCTATACTCCCAGCTCTGCCACTGCATAGGGCTGCTGACGCCATTCATCACTGGGTTCCAGCTACATTACCCTTGTCTTCTACCCGGCGGCCTTACTCCTTCTGCCCCAGGGCCTTTGGATGTCCCCTTTGCTGGGAAGGTCCTTTTTTATCTTCTGTTCAACCACTCTGCCCTTTCTTTGGGCCTCAGTGTACTTGTTACATCACTTGGGAACTTCTGATCACTCCTGGAAGTCTGGTCCCCTGCTCTGTGCTGCCTTCGCATCCTGGCTACTCTTTACCTGCAAGGTTCCTAGTTGAAATCCATCATCAGTTTTGTTACATGCTTAGTGTCCATCCCCTGGACAGTTAACTCCATGAGACCAGGAGACCAGCCTACTACATTCTCTACAATATCCCCAGACAGTGGCTGGCCTCGGGCGTCCATTTGTGGTAAGTGACCAGAGTGGCCAGCAGGAGTCCTGAGTCTTCTGTATGGTTTCATCAGTTCTTCTTAACAGTAAACACGCACCAAGATTGTCTGTAGGCCAGGTCCCGTGCTTGGCACCAAGAACACAGACCCATACAGTTCTGTCTGTGACCTCATAGAGCTCGTAGTCCCGAGACCAGGACAGACATATGAACAGAGGACAATAGAGATAGGGTAGAGACAGCAGTCAGGCCGTGTGTGTGTGTGTAATGGAGATGCCCATTCTTACAAGGATGGGGCCCTTGGCACCAACTGGTATAAGTAGACTAAGCTGAGTGTTTTCCTGCATTACTAAAACTCACAACTATCAGACAGGCCTATCATTGCCCCTACTATACAATGAGGCACAAAGAAGTGAAGCAACTGGCCTAGGGCTGCAGAGTAATGGCAGAAGCAGGATTCAAACGGCATGTTCTGAGTTCAAGCCAGAACTCTGAACTGCTTAGCTACACTGCCCAAAAGCAAACAGCTGTGACGTAGCCCTCCGCTCTGTGCCCTCTCTCCCAGCTCCATGCCGGTGGCAGTGGGGGAGCTACCCCCTCGGAGGTCCCTGCCACAGCAATGCCATCACCCAGGTGTGCAGAGCAGGTGCAGAGAGCAAGGCAACGCGTACACCCGGCTCCACCTGAGGTGCTTCATGAGGAAGGTTCACAGGGTGCAGAGGAGACCTGCAAGAGCCCGGCTAAAAACAGGAGTGCCTCTGGCTTCAGTGCTCCAAATTCCCAGCTCTTGAGGGAGGCCCAGCCTGAGCCTAGCAGGCAGCCCTGAGGTGTGGTCTCACCCTTCACACCCTCCCCAAGGGCTGCAGCTCCCGCTACATCTCACCAGCGAGAGCTGTTGCTGCTTTATTTGTTTTTGTTTTCTAAAATAAATTTTTTATTTTAAAATTTTTATTAATACGTTCACAGTACATAATGATTACATTCATCACTGGAAGCTGGTACATGTACATAACACATTTTAATTCTTTTTATGTCCCCTTCCGCTGCCCCCTCACCACTTGGGCAGCTGCTTTTTTAAAGGCAGGGACCCCCTATGTCTCTAAATTGCCCAAGCTGGGCTTAAACTTGCAATCTTCTTGCTTTAGCCTCCCAGAGTGCAGGGGCTATAGATGTGCATCACGTGCCCAGCGGTGGGAAGCTTTTAAAAAGGCTGGATTCTCATCCTCCGTATCCTCTCTAATGGCAGCCCTGCCTGCCCTCCTGGATGGAAGACAGCCAGGGTTTGGGGGCTGATGGGGAAACTGCTCTTCAGAGTCTCCTCCATGGAGCCCTGGCTGAGGTCAGGATGGGTGCTCCTGCATCATGCCCCAGTATCTGGAGAATTCTGACAGAGAATTCCTGGATGGCTCTGAGGTCACAGCACAATATCTAGTGGAAAAATCTAGCAGGTAATATAGGACTGGAACTCAGGAAGGAGGACATAGGTAAGGTTAATCATTGTCACTATTTATGGAGTCCTTTCTGTGTACCAGGGGTCTACTGAGCCCTTTATCTGCACCCCATTTCACAGATGAAGAATTACTCAAAGATTCAAGAAACTTTCCCAAGTTCGAGCAATGGGATATTAGTGGAGGGTTAAAACCCAGGTCATTAGGATTCCAGAACCTAAGCACCTAATCACTCTACTCTCACTTAGGAGTCAATAAAACAGAAGGGAGGGGCCGGAGATATAGTTCAGCGGCACAAGCGCCTGCCTGGCAAGCCCAAGGTCCTAGTTAGACTCCCGGTACCAAATATATATATATATCTAGATATATATATATAGATAGATAGATAGATAGATAGATAGATACACACACACACACAGAAGGGAGAGCCAGAAGAGAGCAATGTCAGAGGGGTAAAATGTGGACAGTGCTTGCCCTAGGAGTCAGAGGAGGTGGAAGCAACGACAGAGAGCAGAAAGATGATCAGGTAAACAAACGAGGAAGATGCAGCACAAAGGAAGCTGAGAAGAGACACAGGCAAGGGTTTGATGCAAGACGGTGATTTTTACCGGACCTGGTACATGGCTGGGTGTGGGAGTGTCTGACACCTTTGGGGTATCTGTGCAGATCACAAGAAACCCGCATGACAGACCAGAGGTGGGGAGCTCATTCTGTTGGCCTGAGTCTATAGTTGTGGTTTTTCTGGGTTCTGGCTACATCCTGCCCCTGGGGTCCATTAGATGGATCTCTTCATTCCTCTGTATCCCAGTTGAACTTTTTCAAAGGCTAGCTCCAGTAAATTTCTAGTATTTGCAGTAAGAGTCAAAACTAATGTGAGGGGAGGACAGAAGGGTGTTGAGCCAACCTGAGTTCAAGATTTCTTTCCTGGATGGCTTGGGGAAATGATAAAACGCTTAGGTATAGGGAAGTGGGATGATGAGGCCGGTTTTCTATGGAAGATCTAAGGTGTGGATGGTCAACTGAGCCAAGCACTCCGGGTCCAAAGGCCACCTAGTGATTACTTAGGTGGGCTTTGATTATCCTACTGAGTCCTGTATCAGAAAAAACAGGGATAAAAACTGGGAGACAAGACCAGAAGGCAAGAACATGATGCAGAAATGGGAGGTAGCTGTGTGTTAATTAGGAAATCTGGCAGTAGAGAGAAACAGAACGGAAGCTGAAAAGGGCAGAAGGATCAAGCAAAGATACAAAAGACCTGTATATATTTCATAAACAGACAGTAAAAAAGAAGTAAAGAGATGTAAGCTTTGGCATGAGGGTCAAGATAATTATAGTGACAAAGTTCGAGAAGAGACAGGAAGGGAATGGGACTGATAACAAACACCGTCTGGCATTAGAACAAAGGGAAGACTCAGACCTCTCCAACTGAGTCTAGGTTCTTGTTATTTCCTCCAAAACATAACCATGCCTTACATTTATTTATGTGGTGTGTGACTAACATCCAAGTGTATTTGCAGCTGCTCTTAAGATAGATTCTGAATCATCATCATCATCATCATATGTAGCTGCCATTCACTATGGACTTGGAAATGTAAATGTTATCTCACGAAAAGGGTACAGTTACCATTAGTCCCATCTTACTGATGAGAAAACTGAAGGAAAAGATATTCTAATCAACTTGACCAAGAGAACTGGGATGGTGAGTGGAAGAGCTGTGTTGGATGTTAGACAGTCCATTTTCAGAAGCCCCGCCCTTATGTGCTGCTTCCAGACAGGTCAAAGAGTTGACAATGCTCACCTCTGGGAAATAGATCTAGAGGGCAGAGAGCCCGTAATGGAGGTCTGCTGCTTTTTGAAATAAACTTTTAGGACTACTTGACTTTTTACTGGAGTAGCAGCTCTTTCAGTGACCTTCCCTGCCTTCCTTTAATTATCTTCTCATTAGCAATGAGAAGATAATTTCAATTTCATATTTTTTTTTAATCAGAGAGGTCAAATCCACCGAGCTTGGCATGTTCTCTGCTCCCTGCCAGCAGGGTCTTTTTTTTTTTTTTTTAAACACACTTCATACTCAAGTATAAATTGTTTGACCACCTGACCAACCTGGTGTCCAGATCCTTATCAGGTAGCAGGTTTTCCACATGTTCTTCTAAAAATAAAAGAAACCAAACAAAACATTTATATAAGGGAGCTTGCATTCCTTTTTTTTTCTTCTTTCAATTTTTTATTCTTTTTTTATTTTTTTGGTTTTTTTTTTCTGGTACCGGGAACCGAACTTACGACCTCACCCTTGCCAGGCAGGCGCTGTGCCGCTGAGCTAAATCCCCAGTCCCTTAATTTTTTTTTTTTTTTTTTTTTTTTTTTTGTTTTTCTCCGGTACTGGGAACCGAACTCACGACCTTGCGCTTGCCAGGCAGGCGCTTTTGCCGCTGAGCTAAATCCCCAGCCCCAGTCCCTTAATTTTTTATTTTTATTAGTACATGTTTCTGCTACATAATGATTACATTCATTTTGGGAAGTTAGTACATGAATGTAACATGTCTTAATTTTTTTTACAACCCTTCCTCTCCCTTACCTTCCTCCTCCATCTCTTTGTATTCTTTTATAATAAAAACTGTCACTAATAAAAAACAAAAAGAACTAATATCAGTGCTCAGGTGGTGACCTAGGCTTCTCAGTGACAAAGGTGAGGTTGCTGGCCTAGAAGGGACAGGGTGGAAATGAAAACTTAACCTTCTCTAATCCAGCTCCCACTTAGCCGACTTTCTTGGATTCTCTGTCCTACACAGCCACTCTCCTGCTGAAACCTTTCCTAGGTACGCTTGGTCCCATTTACCTCTCTCCAAATTAAAGGCCAATCACTGTCTCACTGACGCTTACGCCAGCTGCAGTGATCTTGGTTTGTGCTTTCTTTGCTCATTTGTGCTGTCTGTGCCTCTCTGGGACTTTGTACCAACGATGTGCCCTGATTGAATTGTGCATTTCCTCTTCATCCTCTAGCTAGCTGCTAATCGTCATCATTCAAGTTGGTCAGTTTTAGACACTGCTGCTTCCAAAAAACCTTCCAGACTTCCACACTTAAGTCTTCCCCGGGGTCCCCATAGCACCCCATATATTCCCCACTATAGAACTTACTGATCTCTGAAGAGAACACTTTCCTGGATTTCTGGAGGTGAATACTTTCCCAGTATTCACCTCCCACTCTGAATTGGGGTTGGCCTTGTAAACTGCTTTAACCAACAAGGTTCGGGAGAGGTGGTGCCCTGTGGGTTCCAGGCTTAAGCCTTAAGAATCCTGGGAGCTTCCGCTTTTGTATTTTGGAAGCTCTGAGCCTTCATGCATACGGTTCAGCTACCCAGCTGGAGAAGCCATGTGGAGCAGAGAGGCCCTGAGATTACGAGAAGAAGGAAACAGGCCCAGCGTTTCCATGGCCCCACTTGTCTACATACAATTCCAGCTCTGACTGCCACCTCATGAGAGACCCTGAGTGAGGCCGGCAGAATTGCCCAGCTGAGCCCAGTCAATTCACAGAACTGTGAGAGATGATTGTTTTAAGCCACTCAATGTTGAAGTGGTTGTTATGCCGCAATATATAACTAAAACATCATTCTGTATTTTAATTGCCTATTGACTCTGTTTGCCCTGCTGTACTTTTTTTTTTTTGTTGTTTTGGTTTTCTTAACTTTGTGGGGGGGGTGTGCTGGGGGCCTTGTGCATACAAGGCAAGAACTCTGCCACTGAGCCACACCCCCACACCCTCAGGTCCATCCCTTTGGCTTTCTAAAACAGGGTCTTACTATGTACTTCAGGCTGACCTTGAACTATGTAGCCCATGCTGCCCTCAAATTCATGGCAATTCTCCTGCTTCAGCCTCCCAAGTGCTGGGATTATAGCCATGTGCCACCACTCCTGATTCCACTATACTATTTTCTATGTGAGGTCATGGACCACATGCACTTTTTAAAATTGCGATGTACTCAGCACATTCTCACACACTGAAGTAAAGCTTTCATATATTTGATTAATGCAAATTAGGAATGCCTATGAAGCCGGGCATGGTAGCACTCCACTCCTACTGCCTGTAATCCCAGTACTCAGGAGGCGGAGGCAGGAGGATTGTCATGAGTTTAAGGCCAGAGTGGGCTCTGTAGTGGGTTCAAGGCCAGCCTGAATTGCATAGTGAGATACTGTCTCAAAATAAAATAAAATAAAGTAAAAACCAAGGGAACAGCTAACGTCTAGAATATTCTCTGTGACAGGAACACAGTGCATGTGTACACATGTTAAGAGGTGATTAACTGGACACCTGGCCAACAGGCTCCCAGCGTAAGATGGCTTACCTTTGTAGAAAGGTTGAGTCAACTTTTTAGGCCACAAGCTACCAACACAGAGCAGGAGAAAAGAACGGAGCTTTGGGGCTGGCACTTTAGACAAAGCTAAAGGTCCAGGAAACAAAGTTGTCATTCCTGAGAGTGCTGTGGGCAGCAGCGAACAGGTGATCGGCCAACAGTGAGAGTTCCAGCTGCCCTCACCTTCTATCCCTCACTCGGTGGTCTGTTGAGCCATTTATGCACAGGGACAGTGCTTTACCCTCAGCTTCAAAACCGTTTTTTTGGAGGGGTACTAGGGATTGAACTCACACTAGCCCTTTTTATTTTTATTTTGAGACGGGTCCTACTAGTTTGTCCATGTGGGACATGAATTTTTGATCCTCCTGCCTTGGCCTCCTAAAGTGCTGGAATTACAGGCACAGGCTACAGCACCTTCAAAACCTTTTAACTTCAAACAGAGAGGGTCCTCAATGAATGTGTGTATGGAGAAACAATATATTCCCACTCCGGTCAGTAAATTCTGTGATGGGTCTGGTGTTCTTGACTGCAATCACCATCAGCACAAGGCGTTAGGTCAAGTCAACCTGCATTATCTGAACATATTCCACAGCCTCATGAGGGCAACAAAATGGGAAAGCGGTATCCCTGCCCTAAGAGCATGAACTAGGGAGACTAGATTTATGCAAATGAGACAATTAAAGAACGGGGCAACATATAATTACTGCTAAACTGTATGGTAAGAATTTAAGTGCTACAGGAACTAGAAAAAGCAGAGAGCAGCAAGAGCTCAAACAACTGGGGAGTCTTCACTGCAAAGTCGGGGTTGGGTTAAACTCTGAAGTAGGAAGCAAAGTACAGACAGGCTGAAATGCAGAAGGGTCTGGAAGTCCCAGCAGGCACAGGGCCAAACCCAGCATATTTGTCATTTTATTTGGAGGCAGTAACATAAGTAATGTGAAGGTGGCTGTTCCAAATCCCTAAACAGGGATATTTTTGAATACCTTGCCAATATTCCAACTCCTGGGTTTTGGTTTAATTTTTTTGTTTTGTTTTGTTGCCTTTTTGAGACAGGGTCTCACTATACAGTTCAGGCTGGCCTTGAGCCGACTTTGTAGCCCAGGCTGGTCTTGAACTCGCAATGATCCTCCTGCCTCAGCCTCCCGAGTGCTGGGATTACAGGCGTGCACCACCACGCCCAGCCTTCTTGTTTCATTTTGTTTTTTGCTCCTTGTAATGCCTTTCTCTCTTCCCCACTCAGCAAACGCTTACTCATATTTAAAGGCCCAGCTCAAATGTAATCCTTTTCTGAGTCCTTCCACAACCCATTGCTCCACTCCTACAAGAAAATTCTCTTACATTTGCCTACTCTCCCCACTACTGTAACTGATAGCAATTACATTTATTGGGCGTGTACTTTGAGGCGAAAACGAAGCTAAATATTTTTAATCTATTATTTTACTTAAGTCTTACCACTGCATGAAGCCCTTGTAATTTTCCCTATTTTATACATGAAGAGGCTTAGTGTGCTTAAGGAACCTGCACAAGATAACATACCTACGAAATTAGAAAGCTGGGATTCAAACCCAGATTTGTGAGACTCCAGAGTCCACTCATAATCCACTGGACCGTGTACTCCTGGAAGCCACAAATGCTCTTTACTCATCTCTCTTCTCAGATTCTAGGATGGTGGCTGACATGGCTCAAAACTTGTTTAACAAGTTCATACAACTTTCACATCACATGCCTGGGCCTAAAAGTAGGTGAACCTATTACTTCTTTACCCCGTTTAGGCATTTTCACCCACCTAAAAGTCACTTATCTGGGGGAAGGGGAAGGGGAGTAAATCTGAACATCCTACATTCGAATTTGAGTGCTTTATTTCATGGATTCAAGCGTGGGGAAAGGGAACTGTTCCTTCCCACAAAAGAACGCACGGGGACACGGGCTGGGTCTCAAGGTGAAGGTTCTGATTAACGGGGTGTGTGTCTCCTCTCTGGTATTTTCAAAGGCGCACCTTAGGAGTCTCACGCTGTCGGGTTTTCCCACCTGCCCCCAACACCGCACGAATCGGGCCCACACGAGGGACGGGGGCGGCCTGGGGTCACAAAGAGCCAGAGCAAAAAAAAAAAAAAAAATCTTTAAAGGGGCTAGGGATTTTTAGCTCAGCGGCAAAAGCGCCTGCCTGGCAAGCGCAAGGTCGTGAGTTCGGTTCCCGGTACCGGAGAAAAACCAAAACCAAAACCAAAACCAAAAAAAAAAAAAACAAACGAAGGGCCAGAGCTAGAACCCAGGAACACAAGCCCCGCCCAGCGCAGTTCTCAGCGTCTACACTGCGCGGCCGGGCGCGGCGTCTCTAAGCAGACAGCCCCGGTAGAGAATCTCCGCTAACCCGCTTCCTCCCTAGGAGCCTGAGGCCCCTAAGGCCCCGCTCCTCCGCCCACTGGGCCCCGCGGCCCAGGGAGCCTCCGCCCCTCGCAGGTCCACGGTCTGCAAGTCCCGAGCCCCGCTCGCCCGAGGGCCTGCTCCGGGCAATCGGGCCTCGCCGTGTGCGGGTCCCCCCTCTGCGCGCGCTGCCCCCTCCGGGACAGCGGCCAAGGCTCGCCCTCTCTGCCCACACGCCACGTCCTTGCCGGGTTCACCACCCAGGGAGCCCCATACCCGCTCCCCCCGCCCGCTTCCTGTCGGGGCGCGCGTCCTTCCGGCGGGCTGCTCCCCCATTGGCCCGTCACGGGCGTACGTGGGGACGGTCGCGCCGCGCCCCTGCGGCCGCTCTAGCCGGGGGCCCGCGCTCCGGCTCGTCCTCTCCGTTCGGGCTTTCCATGGTGCTGGCAACATGTGGCGCCTGTCGGGACTCCTGGGCCGAGGTAGGAGCATCTGAACCGCGAGCGCCTGAAGGCCGCTGAGACTCTGAGCCGGAGGCGCGGTGTGTGGGGGGAGGGGGAACGGCGCGAGGGAACAGCCGGAGCCACAGTGGGCGGGGTTACAAAGGAGGTGGGCGGGGCCTGGGCGGAGCTACCTAGTCCTGAAATCTGGGGCCGCTGGAATTGGAGACGCGTTGGGAGAAGTATGATAGTGTGGAGCTTGGCGCCAGGGAGGACTCAGCGAAGGGAGGCAATGGAGTGGGCGCAGCCAGCGAATGAATAGAGGGATTTAGAGACTAGCGTTCTCAACATAGGCCACAGCGTGTGTGGACGTGTGGTCATAGAACAAAGGTTCTCACCAGTGTAAGACATCACGAGGAGATTTTTCAAAATGTAGATGCTTCACTCTGAGAGATACTGCTGTATTGGTTCTGCAGTGGTCCCTTAGAATATCTACTAGGCTACAGATTTCCATGTGTATTCTTGTTTCAGAACCACTGCACCTGTCATCCCAGCACTAGGAATGCTGAGGCAGGAGGATTGTCGCAAGGTCAAGGCCAGCCAGGGCTACATAGTGAGTTCAAGGCCAGCCTGAACTACATAACGAGACCCTCTCTCAAACCCCAACTCCAAAAAAAAAAAGCCACTGCAAAGAAGTTTCTGAGTGGTAGAGCACTTGCCGCATGTACAAAGGGTTCCATTACCCAGCACCACAAAAACAAAAACAAGAAACATTGCAGAGGGAGATTCTAGTGATTCCTGGGTCCACTGCTATCTCAGGTTAGAGGCAAGATTGTTGGGCTACTGTTGTCTCAGTGCAGTTCCTGTTAAAGTGGCCTTTGTTTTCTATACAGCTCTTCCCCGTCTGCTGGGTCCTGATTTCCGGGGGGTGACCCCCAAGCCCACCAGCCCAGATGGGCCTCAGGCAACCTCCTCCTCCTCGCTGGTCTCTGTGCCCAACATCGACAGGTGAGACATTGCCATTTTGTCACCCATCTTCTCTCCTGGCCTTTCTTTGCCCACATTTTGGACAAAACTCGATAGCCTCTAATTGCATTATATAGGTCAGGCCCTCATGGCCCAAGTACAAGCAGGGATCCAAAGTCGCACAGATGGAAGGATGCCTTCCAGTGGATGTCCGCTCGTGTCTCCCCGAACACTTTGTGGGATGCCATCTCATGGGTAAGGCTTCCCCAGCCCTGACCTTTGCCTTCAGCGTGGATCAGAATGGTCCTGTGTGGAGTCTAAAAAACAGAGTAAGATCAGCATTGTCTTGACACGATGAGGAACCCGTGGCACTGGAGCGTATTCATGGAGATATTGTCACTCCCCCACCCCTGCTGTGTATCTTTTCTTTATTTCCTTCAGTAAACTTTTCTTTACACCTTCTCCAAGTCAAGCATTTTTGCTAGGCCCTAAGAGACATAGCAGAGAACAAAGTAGCTATAATTCTTTATGGTGCTTACAATGAATAGTAAGAAATAGCTAAGAAGTAGCCTTCCTTATTAATGGAAACTGTTATGCATACATTGTTGTAGTCAATCCTTACAAAAGTCTTGCAAGGGAACTGTAACCTTCATTTTGAACACGAGGAAACTCAGGCTCTGAAATATTAAGTAACATATTTGAAGGTTACAGCTGTTGAGTGAGAAGCCATGTTTAACTCTGGAATTCAGGCTGTATCACTTGGTTGCATTGCCTGGTAAGACTTGTGAAAGCACTTAAAGTATACAGCCTAGCCCATATTAACTAGTTAGCCCATATTAAGTATTAGTTGCTCGATACGTATTTGTTGAATCTGATCTGCAAAGTCACAGTCCCAGTGGTAAATACTGGGTCTAATAAGTCAAAGTTTGTACCTTTTAGGTAAAGATCCAGATTGACTATATTGTGAATGAAGTTGGCACATATATCACTCCTATGTTTGTCAATCCCATCCCTGCTACTTTTATGTGTGTACTTTAGGCAGATGACTTCATCTCTCTGAGCCTTACTTTGGGGAGGAGGGTAAGGGGGATTGAACCCCTGGCCTTCCCGCCGAGTTGCATCGCAGTCCTTTTTATGTTTCTTTATTGTGAGACAAGTTCTCACCGAGTTACTAGATTGCCCAGGCTGTGCTCAATTTTTGATCCCCTTGCCTCAGCCTCCTAGGGTGCTAGGATTATGTGGATGCCCTGCTGAGCCTCACTTTCGTGTTTTATTTTGCTTTTTGAGACAGGGTCTTGCTTTGTAGTCCAGGCTGGCCTCGAACTCCTGGCTGTCCTCCTGTCTCAGCCTCCTGAGTGCTGGGCTTGCAGGCATGTGCCACCATGCCCAGCTGAGCCTCACTTTCTTTAACCTGCAAATTGTTGTCATCAGCAGAGTTGAGTCTGGGGTTCTCCCTGACAGTGACACTGCTTTCTGGGTTTCTGTGGACTCAGGGTATAAAGTACCCTGGAGAGGGAAACAGTTTTCCATTTTGCCAAAGATCTGAGTCCTGGGGCAGAGTCCCACACTGGTTTCTCTGGGGAACTGGACCTGTATTCCAGAGGTCCTGATGCTACTTTGGGCCTTGTCCTCACTACCAGTATGAAAGGGGCTTTACACAAGCTGTCCCCAGAGCCAGGAGCACTTGTCCCTTCACAGTGCTGTGCCTTGTCTTGTTCTGGCTTTAGCTCATACAGAGGGACTTTCCCTCATCCCTCGTGGCGTCCAGTCTCCCACTTATGTGCTCTGTAACCTGCTGATTTGTTTCCTCTTTGCGTCTGGCATAATTACTAATTACAGCATTTATTTTTCTGTGTACTTTGGTTTTGTCTTTCTCAACACAAGACAGAAATTTCATGCGGCCAGAGACTGTGACTGTCTTATTTGTCATTGTAAACAGTGCCTGCTGGAGCAAATAAGTATGTAGATGTCCCTTCGGGAGCACAGCATGGGAGATGGGAAATCAGGGAGTCACTGGAATAGGAGCTGGCTCGGTCTTCTGCACACCAGTCAGAAGAAAGACGCCTTCAACAGGCCCACACCAGTTGCAGGAAAGGGAAGCTTATGCCAGGCTGGAGAAGTCCTGGTGGGGACTTGTCATGGCATTTGTGCTAGGCCCCATCTTACCACATTCTCTCTTGGCCTGCCTGCATTTTGTGTATCCAGTCGCTTGTACTGGGTTTGTTCAGCATCTATTTACTGGGCTCCTACACTAACTTAGCACCCTGCTGGCCACTTGGGATATGTTGGTCAGCAAAATGTGGGTGGTCCCTAACTTTGTTGTGCTTAGAGACAGGAGCAACAGAAGTACAATGAATAATCACAGTGATGAGTGTTAAGTATCAGAGGAGAGATTTGGGTGAGCTTGTTGCAGGGAGCGGCCCCATCCGGAGACAGGAAAGGCTTCCCTAGGAAATGATGATGGTGTTGAGGGCCGAGTCTGAAGCAGTTGAAGGGTGGGGGAAGGGACCATGTCCCCGATGTGCTGTCTTTTCCAGGGCACTCTGGCTGTGCTGGCCCTGCAGGTGGCAAGACAGCTCCACTTCCAGGCGTTCCTGCCCACAGGGCCTCGGCAAGCAGAACACTGCTCTTGGCGCAGTCCACTAGACCGTTTCCTCTCGTCTCCCTGGTGGCATCTGCACTCCTGTGAGTTCTTGCTCCTGGGGTGGGAGAGCTGGGTGTGAGTCGCTCTGGGGCGGGAAGCATCTCCGGACACACCTCAGGAAAACAGCCATGCAGCTCCTTGCCTTTCCTATCTGAAGTCAGAGGAAGGGGAATGTGGCGAAGTTCTACCCACCCATGGTGTGGACCGCACCTACCCCTTGGTGTTCCTCTGTGTCCTCCTGTCACCTCCTGTGGAGGGAGCCCCATGGGTCCGTCACCAGCTAGCATGGGTCCTTGTGTTAGTGATAATGGAAATTAAGACTAAACAACAGTGTAAATTTACAGGTAAAAACTTTACTTGGAAAGTAAGAGAGAAAATGGGGAAAGGACTCCAGCTCTGGGACTAGCTGGAAGGAGTGAGCTCTCGTGAAAAGGATGAGGCTCTTAGGGATTAGCTGAAGTCCCGCTGATGCTGAACCAGGGTCCTGCTGATCATTATGGCGGTCCTGGTTTCATAACTTTGGAGAAGCCCTCACGGCTTGAGGGCTGTTCTGAAATCATTGCTTCTTTTTGCAGTACTTCTCCTGAGACCCAGGTGACGGCCAGTTGAGGACAGTGACTAGAGACTTTTAGGAGTTGGCCCACGGGGGAAGGGTCTGACACTGGGAGTCATGAAGCCTGGTCATGAGATGTCCCTGTGAATCCTGAAAATTATTACTCTTCTCTGGGTGTCCTCCATCTTTTTTTTTTTTGTTGTTGTTGTTGTTTTTTTGGTTTTTCTCCGGTACCGGGAACCGAACTCACGACCTTGCGCTTGCCAGGCAGGCGCTTTTGCCGCTGATGGGTGTCCTCCATCTTGAAGGGAGGCGAGCTAGGTTAGGTAAGTTTAGGGCTAATAAACTTGGTTCTGTTGACTTTTTAAAAGTGAGTAACACGTGCATTCAAAGTTTGAGGTAGTAAGGAATACAAAACTGAAGGTCAGTCTTCGTTCTATGTTTAGTTACCTGTTGGTAGGCACAAGCAAAGGGCCGTGGGTGTTCGCAAAACCTGCTTGTAAGTCCCTGACTGCCTCAGATGAAAACAACAATTGTGCTTTTAATGAGTAATAGGTTAAGGGTCCTGGAGTTTATCTGTTGTCTCTGCTGTGGTCTCTGACCACATCAGGTCCAGGCCATGTTCGATCCTACGTGTGGCTTCCTGCCTAGCTCTTAACCAGTTAGGCCATTTTCTGGCCATTCAGTTGTTCATCACTAAGTGAGTCTGTATTCTGTGTATATTATGTGCCTTGGAACAGAAGCCACATAGACTAGTAATTGATCTCTGGAGTCAGATTGGGTTGTGAGGGTTCAAGCCCCAGAAATTCTACGTGCTAGTATTTTTTCTCCTTTTTTTTTTTAAAAAAAAAATTTAATTATTTTCTTTTTTTCCTTTTTGAGACAGGGTTTTGCTGTATAGTTCAGGCTGGCCTTGAACTCAGTATGTCACCCAGTCTGGCCGTGAACTTGCAGCGATCCTCCTGCCTGTGCCTCTCGAGTGCTGGGATTAAAGGCATGTGCCACCATGCCTGGCCTACATGCTAGTATTATATCCCTGAAAAACTTCCCTGTGCTTCAGTATCTTCATCTATAAAATGGGATAATAGTAAAATTGTAGTGTTTTCTTGGGGAGACTAAATGAGTTAGTATATGTCAAAGCCTTAGAACAGTGCCCAGTGCATACTAAATGCTTGGTGATTACTAGTTTAAGTATTAGTGCTTTTTTTTTCCTATTTTCTTTTTTGGTATCGGGAATCAAACTCAGGGCCTTTCACTTGCCAGGCAGGCACAGTGCTGCTGAGCTATATCCCCGGCCCTAAGTATTAGCTCTTGTCCTTATTGTTATGATTATAATCTTATCACTATTGCCATTAAATAAAGAGCTAGCAGCTGAAGCTACAACAGTGAATAAGGTAGATGCTGCTCTGTGCTGGAAGAATTCAAGCACAGGAGTGATTTATGCTTAGGGTGGGAGATCAGCCTGAATGTGGGCCCCAGAGAGGAAATGGAGGAGGAAGAATGGGAGGGAGGCCTCCAAGAGGCTTCCTCAGAGTTCTTCCTCTGACCTCCAGACCCTCGGGGGACTCAGGTTCAGCGGCTCAGGCTGCCCTGGCTCCCTTCTGACCCTTGTCTGCTCTTCCTAGCACTGCGGAGTCATGTTCTGCCCAGCCCCGACCGCCCAGCCCCCAGGCACCTTGGCCTCAGGAAACCCAAGCTGAGCCCGGAAGAGCCCTCAGCTCAGCCCAGAAGCTTCTCTCTCAGCTCCTTGAGATCAGCTGGTCCTCAGGAGCCCTCTGAGGAAGGTACGATCTCAACCTGAATCTGCAGAAAGAGGGTTGGGGGCAAAGGGGAGAGGGGAGGGGTAGGGCAGGTAGACATCGTTGCTGTACTTTCCCAGATAACAAATTGTCGTTCCTGTGGGGATCCATGCTTTCTGGGGTGATTCACAGTTGGTCTGGATCCTGGCAGGGGTGCTGGACGAAGAGGCTGGGCAGGCCTGAGAGCGGAGGGAAAACAAAGTCATACGCTTCTCCTTTGCCCTGGCTGGGTGAAGGCTTTGCCTTTGCAGGTCCCAGTAATTTCGGCCTCCTGGATGCCAGCAGTAGCTTTGAGTCCAAGCCAACGCCAGCCCAGCCTCAGCACCCTGGTGCAAAGAAGGTATCAGCCAGATTTTTGCCACCATATCATTCCCCAGATTGGGTAGCAAACCCAACGCACCATCCCTTCATGTGTCTTTGTATTCTTTCCCCAGGAACAAGATAAATCAAAAACTCTTTCCCTGGAGGAGGCCGTGACGTCCATCCAGCAGCTCTTCCAGCTCAGTGTTTCCATTGCTTTCAACTTCCTGGGTAATTGGGGGACCTTGCCTCCAGGCAGGGTGATGAGACAGGAGAGAGGGTGTGAGCTAGGTAGAATACAGTCAGCATAGGGAGTGATTTAAATGAGAGAGATTTTTATTCCAGGTAGGTAGACCAAATCTGGCATATAGCTCAGTGTCAGGGACCCACTCTTTTTTTTTTTTTTTTTCTTTTTGAGACAGGGTCTCTGTAGTTCAGGTTGGCCTTGAACTCATTGCTCCTCCTGCCTCACCCTCTCAACTGCTGGGATTATAGGCGTGTGCCACCATGGCCAGCTGGGACCCATTCTTATTCACATGAATTCTGCCATTCTAAAACTGCCCTTCCATGCCTAGCAGCTGCAAGGCTGAGCCAGGAAAATCACAAGTTTGAGCCCAGCCTGAGCAATTTAGCAACTTAGTGAGCTCCTGCCTCAAAATAAAAAAGTGTTTTGAAAAGGGACCAGAGATGTAGCTAGGTGTGAAGACCTGGGTTAAGTCCCTGTTATTGCAAAAACACATACACATCAAAAGGGCAAAAAGTGGCTTTCATTTTGAAGTCCAGTTTGCTCTTTCAGGCCCTGTTCTCCTGTACATATTCAGGCC
Source organism: Chinchilla lanigera (assembly GCF_000276665.1). NCBI lineage: Eukaryota > Metazoa > Chordata > Mammalia > Rodentia > Chinchillidae > Chinchilla > Chinchilla lanigera. The sequence continues at coordinate 11,862,702 of NW_004955415.1, read as the reverse complement.
AGCTGAAAGTCGGCTGCTGGGAGAAGCTAAAGGCTGACCCCTCCTCTTTAAGGACCCAGAGCTCAGACTTGTAGCAAGTCATATAAGCCACAATGGCCACACCATTCTCAGGGGGTGCTGAGAAGCAGAGAGCTCACCTGGATGGCCTAAAAATTGCTTTACTATGGAGGTAGGAGAAAATAATCCTATTCTCTGCATGCTTAGGAAAGGCAGATTCCTGAAGTTTGGCGCAGGCACTCAAGTGCATGAATAGGAAACTCTTAAGCTACGTCTGGAAGGTCCCATACCCTCCCCTGTTTGTCCTGGTTCTACAGTGACTTGACTCGTGTCTCAAGCTTCTAGTTGTGGAGACCCACACTCCCAGCAGCATCCATTGAGGTCTAGTAGGAAGGCTGATGAGAAGCTAGGATTCACTTAGAACAGATTTATAGAACATTGATTTTTTTGTTAAGCCCTATTTTAGGTGCTAGAGATCAGTGATTCCCAAGCCTACATTCTGAGCCAGGTATGGTGGCACATGCCTGTAACTCCAGCACTCAGGAGGCTGAGGCAGGAGGACTAACATGAATTCAAGAGCAGCCTTGGCTACATAATGAGTTCAAGGACAGCCTGAACTGCACAGCAACACCCTGTGTCAAAAAAAGACATCTTTATTCTCGTGGTGTTCACGCATGAGTTGAAGGAGAGAAAAATAATAAATTGGCAAATGAATAGAAAAGAAAATTTCTGATGATGAATATTACAAAGAAAGTAATACAAGGGAGAGCTGGGTGTGGTGATACACGCCTGTAATCTCAGCACTTGGGAGGCTGAGGCAGGAGGATCACCATGAGTTGAAGGCTAGCCTGGGCTATATAATGAGACCCTGTCTCAAAAACCACAAAGAAAATATAAAACAAGGGGATGTTTAGTAACTTGGGCAGTGAATAGCTTTGCAATCGGAAGTCTTTGCTGAAAGGAAAATTCTTAAGCTAAGAACTGATGACAAAAGCAAGCCCCTTTTGTTCCTGTCTGGAAAAGCTTTCCAAACAAGGGAAAGAAGGAGTGCAAAGGTCCTGAGGCAAGATTGAGTTTATTTACCAAGGAAACAAAAGACAGCTGAGTGTAGCTGGAGCTTAGAGATCACAGGAAGAATAGGAGATGAAGTCAGAGACGCAGGCAGGGGCCAGGTCAGCAGGGGCCAGGTCAGCCAAGACCCGAGCCGGGGTAAAGGGTACCATGACTTTCCTAAGTGAGAGAGGAGGTGCTTGGAGGGTTTTAAACTGGAGCAGTGAGAGGGTTAGCCACATGACCTGATACACTTCTCCCAAGCTCACTGTGGCTGTTGTGTAGACCAGTGTAGATCGCAGGGAGGCCAGAGAGGAAATAGACCAGGTAGGAGCTGTTACTGACAGCTAAGTGAAATGTGATGGTGGCTTGTCTGAGGTTAGAGGAAGAGAAGACAAAAATAAAGTGATCAGGCTGGAGCCCGTGTGGGGGATGGGGACAGGGTGGGATCTTTTGACCTCTGAAGTCTCCCAAGGACAGAAGGCTCTGTGAACCCTGGACAGCAAGTTTTCAGGCAGCAGGGAGGTGACTTCAATGCACTGCTGGCTGAATGGAGCTTGGTTTCTCCTTCATTAGCTCTTTGTGATCTTGACGGGCAGACGCTTCTTAGAATTTCTCGCCCATTCCTTCATTCATCTATTCATTTATTCAGCCGGTGCTCAGCACTGTGGCAGAACACAAAGGCAGCATAAGCTATAATCATATTTTGCATTTGTATAGAGCTTTCACCCTATGCAGAGTTACTTCTCCTACATTCTTTTTTCTGCTCTCCCTCTAGGATTTTACAGTCTAATTGAGGAGACAGGGTTTGTACTCTTGCAACAGTTTAGTTCATAGAAAAAGGTTTGATATATTAGGAAAATTCCACAAAAGTGGGTGAGGCCTGACTGTGGTCTGGAGGTTTTGGAACAGAAACAGGACGCCTGACAGTGGAGGTGGAGAGGTTGCAGGCAGGAACCAGCCTGAGCAAAGCTGAGCGCTGGCTGTGTTGGGTTCCTTTCCTGTTGCCTTGCTTGGGCAATGTAAAGAGCCCTTGACTGCTCCCAGTGTCCTCAGCGACAAGAGTAACAGTATCACCTGTCAGGTAGGGTTTGCTGTTATAAGCCACCGTAAATTCACTCCAACTAGCTAAAGCCAGAATCTGTTGGGATCTCTTGACCTTCCAAGCCTCAGAAAGGGCAGAAATCAGTGAAGTTGCATGGACCCGGGGGACAGCAACTGATAGACAGTATTGCCAGACTGCTGCTGTCAGAATAGACTTACAAGAGCTATTTTTCCCTCGTTGTTCAACCCGATCAAGAGTCAGATTCCTGAGAGTCTCATTGGTTGTGAAAAGCACAGGCACACTGATTGATGGCACCGGGGGAGGGGTTGTTCCCAAGGGGCAGTGAGAGTGTTGGAGCTACGAGAGGGAGGGGTGGTTTATAGATATCCACGGCAAGCCGGTGAGATATTTGGAGGATGGGAATCAATGCCAGTGTCTAGCGCAAAGACCAAGAGACGTGGAGCCGTGCGTTTCTAGCTGAGGCTGTGGCACCTTCCTAGAGGAAGCTGTTTGTGCTTTCTTACAGGGACAGAAAACATGAGGAACGGGGACTACACGGCAGCCTTTTCTTACTTCCAGAAAGCTGCAGACCGTGGCTACAGCAAGGCACAGTACAACATGGGCTTGTGTCATGAGCATGGCAGAGGCACCCACAGGGACCTCCGCAAGGTACTGTCCCTTCTGCCAAGCTGCCCAGAGGGAGCTCCAGAACTGAGCAGTGAGCAGGGGCCAGGGAAAGCCTGGCTTCTCTGACCTGGTTGCAGGCCTAGCGATGAGAGAAAAATAAGAAGGAAGTTCCTAACTTCTAGGAATTTAGATTCAAAACTCAGAGCAAGCATCCTGGCTTTTGCTTTGCAGCTATACCCTGATAAATGGAGCAGCACCTTGATAAATTGATTAATTTTTTAAAAGGATAAGTACACAGAGATACTATACACAAGGGTATGTTTCTTCAAGTTGTATATGAAGGCAAAACACAAAACAAACAGGCCAGGAGGGGTGGTGCGTGCCTGTAATCTCAGCACTTGGGAGGCTGAGCCAGGGGGATCTCAGTGAATTCAGGCCAGCCTGGGCTACAGAGTGAGTTCAAGGCCAACCTGAATTTCATAGTGAAACCCTATCTCAAAAAGATTTAAAAAAAAAAAATAGAAACAGCAACTTAGCGTATCTTCAGTACAGAACTGGTTAACTATATCTCTGTAGACCTTAAGTGATGTGCTGGATCTCTGTTTATTGGCAGGAGAAGTCATTCATCGTGAGTGACTCTCTCTGTCTCTGTGTATATGTAACGTATCTATGGGAATAAATTTGCAACCTGTACACTAAAAGTTTAATGGAGAATGATCTTTAGGAGACAAGGTTCCTTGGAATTTATGTTTGTATGTGTAAATTTTGATGAATCTCTATTTCTTGACTAATCTGTAATGACTGTGTGTTATTTTTTAAAATTTGAGCCAGAGAAAAAGTGCTTAGAGAGCTCTGAGCAGACTAGGTGTTTCTTCTTTTGCCCTAGGCGATCTTTTATTACCAATTGGCTGCTAACCAGGGCCACAGCCTCGCTCAGTACCGCTGTGCCAGATGTCTGCTGCAAGCCCCAGCCTCCTCAGGGGACCCTAAGCAACAGAGAGCACTGTCCATGCTGAAGCAGGCTGCAGACTCAGGCCTGAGAGAGGTGTGTGCCATTGGCAGGGTCCTCCCTGGCTTGTCTGGGCCACATGGAGCTGAGTGATTAGGGTGGCTTTTTCTTTCCTCTTTGCCCACAGGCCCAAGCTTTCCTTGGGGTGCTTTTCACGAAGGAGCCACACCTGGATGAGCAGAGAGCTGTGAAATATTTGTGGCTTGCAGCCAGCAATGGGGTATGTGACCTGTGATACCCAGGCATGCTGAACACCAAGTGTAACCAGAGGAGGGGTTTGGGAGTTGGCATGGAGTTCTGTGCTTAGGCTGTGGTTTGCTAGGAGCCTTGGGCTGGCTTCAAACTTTGGCTCCTGCTGACTTACTGTATGACTCTTGGGCAGGTCCAGTGGCCTGTCAGTGCTTAAAATCAGCTAGAGTCGGAGCATTTGCTCACCAATACTGTTAAATACAACATGGCAGGTTCCTCTCCACCCTGTCAGTTGTTAAACATTTACCAGCATGCTATTGGACAGAGCACCTGTTTTTAAATCTGTTTCCTTATCTTTCAAATCAACATAATTAGGGCTAGGGATGTAGCTCAGAAGCAGATCTCTTGCCTACCATGTGTGAGGCCCTGGATTTGATGCCTAGTACCACAAGAAAACCAAAAAGAAACAAAGTTACTCAATAAAATCAACATAAAGGCAAGGCTTGGTGGTACATTGCTATAATCCCAGCTACTTGGGAGGCTGAGGCAGAAGGATTATAAAGTCAAGATCAGCCTGGGCAATTTAGAAAGACCCTATCTCAAAGTAAAAAGGTCTGAGTTGTAGCTCAGTGCTTCCTGGGTTTAATTGTTTGATCCCCAGTAACACATACACACACCCCAACAGCAACATAATACCTGTCTACACACACACACACACACACACACACACACACACACACACAGTCAGACACATAAGGTGGACACACTAAGCAGGTACCCAGGAAAGGGATATCTGATTGTCTATGAAATACAGCCTGCATAACCCGGAGTTTGTTCCCCTGGCATTAAGGGACACATGGTTAATTGGGTTTGGGAAATACTGAGTTAAACAGCTGTCTGTATGATGTAGTTCAGACTAGTGTTGAACTCACTGTGTAGCCCACGCTGGCTTTGAACTTGCAGCAATCCTGCCTCAGCCTCCCGAGTAGTAGGATTACAGGCATACAGCTATCTTTAATGCAACAAATCTTAGAGCTTTGTATAACTGAGAAACATGGAGAGGGTGACCTGTGGTTTGCTGAATTCCTCAAGTGTATTAGGCAGTATCTGGTTTCATTTATACCTTTAAGGGCCAGGACTCCTGGATTAGAGCACACAGCGCGCCTACACTGTAATTTGCTCTGAGCAGTGCTGATGCTTTTTGTTTCCTGGGTTTATTGAATCTGTGGGCATCGGAACATCATGCCTTGTCCAGTCTGTTGCTCCATCATCATCTGTGATAGCTGTCAGAAAGGGACCAGTGTCGTCAACCAGAACCTGCTAACCACATCTGTTCTTCCTTCAAGAGCCCCCAGAGCCTTCCTCAGGTGGCATGGGCCTGCAGTCCACGCTCTGGTACACCTGGGGGCTCCCTGGCCTGTCTGGGCCAGACCAGCATGCTGAGAAGGGAGGTACGCAAAGGGAGCCCCATCACCTATTATGTGTCAGCACCCAGGCCTCACACCCTCCCACCTCAGGGAACCGTGTCTCCCAGGCTGGTACCGAGCAGAACCATATTCCAAGGGTGCCCTTCCCTCTGCTGCGTCCTAACCTGGCTATATGCCTGAGTGCACTGCATTGATTGCAGAGACCTCACCTGCGGGGTGTAGAGAGCCCTTCCTAGTCCCCCGCACGGCCCAGGAAGTTTGTATTTGTAATCCCATGAAAAGTTATTGGAATTCTAGGAGTTAATTCCAATCTCCCACTTCCAGTGCAACCCATGGCGAGAATAAAGACACTAAGGCATATTTGTAGTAATGGGGAGCCAAGGGGTCCTAAGTCTAGCCACAGTAATGACCATCCGGAACAAAGGCCTATACCCAGGACCGAACCCAGATTTTATTCATTTGTGAAGAAAGGAGTGGCTTGAGGATGAGTGACCGTGAGAGTGGCAGGAAATACATGAGTGCCATAAGCTGAGCTAGGTAGGAGGCCTGAAATCACCTCTGCCATATGCAGAGAGAAGGATATGCAGAAAGAGTAATCTGAATAACATAATTGAGATAGGATGTAATGTTTTGGGGTCGATGCTTCAGCTCTGATGAGTAATCTCTGAAGCTCCAGGAAGTCGCCTCTATTCCCAAGGCTCGATCCCAGCTGACAGCGTGGAGCACTCCTCACCCGTTCCACCTCACTCGGGGGAACAATGGGGGTGGGGAAGCATGCCTGCCATCTCTAAAGATTCCCATCAGCACCTGGCTAGACTGATTTGCATTGCTTAAAGCCAATTGCAGGGATAAGGAAAGGTCCTAGCCAACTCAGTACATATCAGTACATGGAAATGGGGTCAGGCTCAGCCAAAACGGAGGCAATTGCTCCTCTTTCAGGGAGAGTCACCCAGGTGTCCTCCATATGGGGGCACAGAAGTGGAGGCAGAATTTTTTTTTTTTTTTAGAAGCAGAATTTTAGCAGAAGTTTGACTGTGGAGGGTAGAAGAGAAATAGGACCATGATTGGGAGTCCACAGAGTGGGGTTTGGTTTTCTTTTTTCCTTTTTTCCTTTCTTCCTTCCTTCTTTCCTTTCTCTCTTCCTCTCTCTCTCTCCCTCTTTCTTTCTTTCGCTACTGGGGATCAAACCCAGGGCCTTATGCATGCAAGGCAAGAGAGCTCTACCTCCCCCCCATTTTCTTTTTCAGTTGGGAGATTTCATATGATGAAAATATTTCAGTAGAGGAAAGATTAACTAATGATAATAAGATGATAATAATAGCACTGATCTTAAGTACTTTTCATATTGTAACACAAAAACCAAGTACGATGATGCTATTATTATCACCGCTGTATAGATGAGGAAACTGAGGCACTGAGACGTACAGTAACAAGTCTGAGGTGAGCCAGAGCCGAGATTGGACCCAGGCTGACTGGTGTCGAGCCTGGGCTCCTTACCTCCTACCTGTTCTCTCAGAGCATCGTGGCCCCAGAGCTCAGGGAACAGGGAGAAGCAACACTTGCTCTGTCACTGTGCTTCTCAGCTCTCATACAGAGAGTCAGGAAGGCAGAGAGGCCTCTAGCAGGTGGACCCTCCTCCACTGTGGCCTGCTCTTTCAGGAACGTGCAGGAGACAGACTCCTGGGGGTCCCATACTGGGCTGAGAGTTCTGCGGCTTTCTTTCAGTTGGCCCCACAGGAGGAGCCACCATATGGCTGCAGCTGAGTGGGGCGAGCTCGGAGGCTGTGGCATTTCGTGGTTGAGATCCCTTGGAATGTGGTGGGCCCGGGCTGGGCCTTCCCCCAGCGCGGATGAAGTCCCAGCATGCTGACTCTCCTCGCTCCTGGCTGTTTCAGTTCCTCATTCCTCTGTGTCTGTCCATCTTCTTTAGGACTCACAGAGCAGATACCACTTGGGAATTTGCTATGAGAGGGGCCTTGGTGTGCAGAGGAACCTGGAAGAGGCCATGAGGTGTTACCAGCAGGCAGCGGCTCTGGGAAATGAGCCTGCCCGGGAGAGGCTGCGGACCCTCTTCACAGAGGCAGCAGGTACGAATACAAGTCCAAGCCACAGGGTTCCTCTCCTGAACTTGGTGCCCAATGAGACATGGTGGGGTGGAGGAAGCCCCTGGTCTCCCTGTCATTTCTGTCCCCAGTGATGGTAAGGAGCACAGCCTTTAGAGTCAGGTCAGCCTGACTCTGCTGTCACAGACCCGGGCCCGTATGTCTCTGAGCCTGTTTCTTCATCTCTGAAAATGAGGGTCACAGTAGCACCGAACTCATTAGCTTGTTGGAAGGATTGAGATGATGATAATGGACTCAGCACAGCCTGACGCGCAGTAGGTACTGAGCAAATGGTGGCTGCTCCGGTGACTTCTTAGGAGGCTCAGTGCCGTGGGCTCTCTGAGTGACCCATCTGGGACTCCAAGGTCCACCTGCTCATGAGTCTCTGGGGCTGGTTGCCTTAACAGTGCCAGGGGGAGCCAAGTCTTTTGAGAACTTTCTGCTTCAAAATAGAAGTCTGAGAACGCCGCCTGAGGAAGCACTGCTTTCACCCCTCCTTGCAGCCCTCAGCCCCAGCCACCTGGCAGTCGCAGGACTGAGGTCTTTCTCCAGCCCCTCCCTCTGCAAGCTGAACTCCCTGCTGGCAGGCACCTCAGGTCTCCCTCACGCGTGGAGCACTGGGAATCTCAGCCACCTGTGCAGGAGCCAACCTCTTGGGGCCAGCCCAGGAGCCCACGGCAGCACTGTCTCCTCCTTGGAAAGAAGTCTTGTAAGATTGGGCTTTGGCTAAGGTGAGATAAAACAGTCATGGGCCAGAGGGGAGGGGGCAGGTGGTGGGAGAACAGAAAGAGGTGTCCGTGTCCCTTCCCACTGGAAGCCGAGGTACCCACTGTTGCAAGTGCATGGCTAATCCAGTGCAGTAACCATTTCCCCACTTGCTAGCCTTACAGGTGGGTTTTGGTGCATTCTCAGCTATTTCTACTCTGTGCACCAAAAGAATGTATTGGGTGACCTCTGAAAAACTGCAGGAGGCTACAGAGACCCTGTTCTTCACCTTGGCCTTCATCTTTGAGCAAATCATTACCTTCTCCATCCCCATGCCTCAGTTTCCTCACCCCCAGCCCACACTGTCGTTTCCCAGTGTGCCTCTGGTAGTTTGCGAGAAGATAATAGGTAGTCTGCAAGTTAGTATTTTTTATTTTAGTGGTTATATATTTAATGTATGATATGAAATATGACTACCATATTGATCTGCTACAGATATTTACAAATACTGTAAATTTACAATTACTGCTACAGTAATTTACAATTTACAATTTACAGTTTACAATTACTGCTACAGTAATTTACAAATTACTAACTTGTAAGAAATTGGAATTAATTTAGAGAAAAGCAGTGTCTAGCCAATGCATTGTCACACACCTCTAAACCTGACTTGTTTGGGAAGCTGAGGCAGGAGGATTACAAATTTGAGGCCAGCCTGGGCAATTTAGTGAGATCCTGTCTCAGAAAGATAATTAAAAAGGGTGAGGAGCCAGGCATGGTGGTGCACACCTGTCATCTCAGTGCTCTGGGAGGCTGAGGCAGGATCACAAGTTTCAGCCCAAGTCTGGGCAACTTAGTGACCTAGCAAGACCCTTTCTCAAAATAAAAAATAAAGGGCCGAGGTTATACCTCAGTGTGAAGGCCCAGGGGTCAATTCTAAGTACTACTGAAAAAATTAAAAGACTGAGGATGTAGCTTATTGGTAGAGCACTCGCCAAGCGTGTGTGAGTCCCCAGGTTCAATTCCCAGTAGCAGGGGGAAAAAAAACCTTGAAAAACATTGTGCCAGGGAGAACAGATCTGGAGGTGGCAGCAGGTGCGGGGGCGGCTCTGTGAACGGCTGAGACTCGGGAAGCGCTGAGACTTTTCCCTGAGACGAGCTCCGGCGTTCCCATGTGTTCTTCCCGATGGGTTCATGGTGGTTTTCATTTCGCCTTTGCTTAGGAGGAGGGAGTTCCTGATGCCTGCACTATCTGCTTGACTTTTTCAGACCTCCCCTCGGCCCTAACGATGGAGCCTTTGAGTTCTCAGAATATCACTACTTGAGTCCCACAGAAGCCAGTTACCATTCACCATCCCAGAAACCTTGAGTGCCTCCCCAGCACTGTAAAGAGGAGGGGAGCGTGTGCACACCTGGCTCTGGCCACCACCCGCCTGGCCTTGTCACCTTGTAGCAGGGACCCTAGTCACGAATGTCATTTCCTCAGCCGTAGACCAAGGGCAGCAGTGCGTGCCCTCTGGGCTTCACAGGGCCGATGCTGGGCATTTCACCGCAGAGAGGACCCCGGTTCCTTCTTAGACCGCTGAAGGCAGAGTGATGCAGTTACACAGCCTCATGAGACTCCAGGCCGGGATGAGGGCCCAGGCCTCCTGACTGCTGGCCCAGGCTTCTCTTCTACTGTTCACACTGTCATTCTGTGTGAAAGCGTCATTATCATCCTGCCGATACGAGGGAGGAAATGGAGACTGGGCACCTGGAGTCTTGGAACCGGACAGTATAGACTGAGTCTTCACTTGGGAAAGGTGAGCCAGAGGTATCTGGGCATTTAATAAAGCAGCTCGTGGATTATCTCATCACTCTTGCCCTTGAGTGTGTTGGTGAGAGGCGGGGAGACAGGAAGGGGGGCTGAAAGGCAAGGCTCCATCCTCATCTCTGAACTCTCCATTAACCAATTAAAGGGTCTTAAAAGCTTCTCCAGGAGAGAGACTTAGAAAAAAAATGATTTCTGAGTCAACGCTAATGACTCCAATTACTGAATTTGTGAATAGCTGTTCCCTGGCTTCTGGATGTTAGCTGGAGCTCAGCAGCATAGGCATGGCAGAGGAAGAGGAAGGGAAAGACTGAGGACCGGCTCCTCCGGTGACTGCTTACACAGAAGAACCAGCGAGCTTGGCCAGTACAGAGGAGGGAGGATGTGGGGACAACGTTGTCCATAGTCCCTCTGCTACCAACCCCCGCCTCTCCCAGTCTCATAGGAGGTGCTTTCTACACTTTTCTAAGACCTCACTCACCCCTGGAGCCCCAAGAGCCACCTCCTTGGTAGCAGGGACCCCATCTTTGTAGCCCAGCATCTCAGCGTCTCGCCCAGTGTTTTGTGTAGCACAGGGGCTCGGTGCTGTTTTAAGCCATCCAGTGCACTAATCTCTCAGCCAAAAAAAGGGTTTCTGTGGTCAAATAAGTTTGGGAAGCACTGCACCAGACGTCCCCTTTTTGTAGATTCACAGTACACATCAGCAAATTCCAGGTTCCAAGAAGTCCTGCAGTAAGAACACTGTTAACTCAGTGTGCGCCTCCCTGGCCTGAGACAGAGCCGCCTCCTTCCTGGGCACCAGCAGAAATGTCACCACTTTCTGTCCTGGTGGTGCCACACTTACCGGTTGCCTCCCCGCCTGGGCATTTTGGGCCCTGATTCCTGCTTCCCTGCCCGTCACTGGGGCCAGGCACACCCAGACAGTGGACCTGGCAGCTGATGGAGAAGGCGCTGCGCCAGCTCCCTCCTGCTCAGCCACTGCGGGTTAAAGGCAGCCTCTGTCTGGGAGCCTGAGGTGAAGCAGGTATTTCTAAACTCTTGAAGCTGGGAAGGAACAGCCTGTCCTAGTGGAGAGGGAAGGGTGGAAGCTGAAAGGACATGTCATCAGGGACCAAAAGCCCATGGCTGTGCAGTCATTGTCGTCTTGATTCAGCCCCAGGAGACTGGCTTTGTGGGCACAGTGGGCAGACTGGGCAACTGCTGTGCTTCTGCCATTAAAATTCTGCTATTAAGGACCTGTCTTCAGTGCCCTGAGGGGAAATGCTGGAGGGAGGCAGGAGAGGGCCCCGCATCAGGCCAGCCTGTCTCAGAATTCTGGCAGATCTAAGGATCCGGACCTGGGGCCTGATTCACGAGACCCTGAGCAAAGCTCTACTGCCTCAGTTTCCCTATCTAGAGATGTTCTTTCCAGGGATCCCTTGACACTATGGTGGGAACAAGGCCATTTGATTCATTAGATCTTCCAGGCCAGTACGTGGAGGGCACTTAGCAGATGTTCAGGAAATAGTCATCAAATGCGAGTGATTATTTGTACCACATCTCCACTCAATGCCCAGCACAAACCTACCCAGGACATAGTAAGTGCTTTAAATAACTGTTGAGTGGATGAATGAATGACTCCAAATACCCCTCCTTCTTCCCCTAACTGTTGATTCTTGTACTTTCTGGCACTTAGCAATTGTTCAATAAGTAATAAACACAAAATGTTTGTTGAATGAACGTTGGTAGTCATGCCCTTCCATTACATCAATACTTAGTAGCGGCTAGAAAGCCCCGACCTATTTCCTAGGTGCACACTGTGTGCCAGGCTGAGCCTGTGGTAAGGCTCTGTCTTCCCCCGCCTTGTCCTTTTGGGATTTGGACCTCTCCAGAGTCCCAAGGGTAGTAGCTTTCATCTCACTCTTGTTTCAGCTGAGGAAAGGTAGGGTCAGTGAACTGCCAAGTTGAAGTTGGGTGATAGGCGAGGAAGCTGCCTGTCAATCTCCGAGCTGCCCCAGGCTTGGAGTGAGGTCTGCATTGCACTACTGGTGCTGAAGAACGGCTGACTATTGATAAAAAAAAATGTCCCTCTCTGCTTTCCAAATTAAGACGACATTTAACTGAGTGCTTGCTGGCTTGCCTGCTCTCTCAGATCTCCCAGGAGACAGAGCCCATCTTGATGGAAACAGTTTTGAACATGTCCAAAGTCTCAGCTTTGACATCCTGGCTGATGTCAAGAAGTTTCTGTAACCTTCCTGTTCAGCACACCCAGTTCTGTCACCATATGTACAGTCTCATTCTCAGCCTGTTACTGGGGAAAGTGCTGGTGTCAGCGTGCTAGGAGCAGGTGCCCGATACAGCGAAGAGCGCTAACCCTCCCATCAGAGCCCCGCCCCTGACCAGAGATCGTTTGCCGTGGTCCAGGGCAGCTCTGCGCAGTTCAGGTTCCATGGGGAAGGGAGGGCAGAGGATCGACGTCAAGGACTGCTGGGGTCCTAAATCTTACTAACAACATAGACCCCTGTGGGAATGTGATGAAAGCATCTACTCTTTCTCAAAGAAAAATGCAAATTCTCCAAGTTTTGCAGGCAGATCAACAGATTCATAGATCCAGAAGCCCGACTGAAGACCCCAGGTTAGTAACCTTTGATATATTAGAACAGCGTTCTAAATCCCAGATCCACATCCCAGGTCTACCGCAAACCTGCCATGTGGCATCAGACAGGTGTGCTGTTTCTGTATCTTTGGCCATAAAATGAAGGTTTGAAATAGCTAAAGTTCAAATTCCTTTCGCTGCAATGACCCACATCTGTGGAGGTTTAAGTGGTGTCCTACAGCAGTACTGATAACCTTTTATAGGTCACATGTTCCCTTGGGACTCCGATGAGAACTTTGTACCCTCTGTGTAGAAAACTTATCTATACGCAAAGCTGTACTTGGCATTTGGGGTATTCAAGGACTGTAGTTTCAGTGCTTGAATGAGTGCCTCAGTGGTCCCATGTAGCCAGTGACCCAGTTATAGCTGTTGTTTCGCCCCCCATTTCTTCTCCACCCTCTCAGCATCAGCCCTGCATTGCAAATCCACTAATGGTGGAAGGGGCAGTGGTCCACATGGTCCACTTATTTATTTATTCATTCATTCATTCATTCATTCATGTAATGGCCCACTTTATTTTTTTTCCTTTTTTTTTTTGGTCTTTTTGAGGCAGGGTCTCCCTGTGCAGTTCAGGCTGGCCTTGAGCTCACTTTGTAGCCCAGCCTGGTCTCAAACTTCAACGATCCTTCTGCCTCAGCCTCCCGTAATGGCCCACTTTAGTACTGTAGTTTTCAGACTTTGCTTTTACCTAATGGGGCCATTTTTTCCCCAGTGTAGTCCTACCTGGAGCTTCAGTACATATACCAGGGGATTCTGTCACCTTTGTTTACACATGTATTCATTTCACACAGCTATCCAACAGATACTCAGTGAATGCCTTTCTGTGCACGGTATCTGCCTGGTCAGGCTGCAGACCCTGCCTGCTTGGTCTCCCCTAGCCTTTCTCAGTGACCTGCAGAGCCCAGCTCTACGCACCAGCTTGAAAACCACAGATCTTCACTCTCACTCAGAGGTGATGAGAAATCCTGAAGTGCTTAACCTCAGGGGCCTCATTTTCCTCATCTGTGAGACAGAACGGTGATGTCACACTGCATCCCAAATATGTGGCTTTCATGATTCCTGGTGGGGAGGGTGGGGAGAACAAACAGGGGTAGAGGACACTGGGACCACGGCTGCTCATGTGTGCTGACCGCTGGGGGAGCAGGAAGAGGAACTTCCATTTTCGGTCTCCAGAGAGCGCCACACTACTCAGAGCTATAACTGCTTGGTAATTTCCAGGAAAATTACAAGGCTGAGCCTTGGGAAAACATTTGTTTTTTCACTGCCCCTTCCCTGGAAGGTTTGCTGCTGTCAGTGTTGATTTCATAGGCCCAGTTCAGGTACTGCCCTCTGGGGTCTGGATTCATAGCGCCCAACCTGCTACGACAGCGGAAGAGTTACTCGTAAACAATGTTTGGGAATGATGACTTCTGCATTGCAAGGCCTACTCTCTGGGAAAGTGCAGGGCATTGCAGCAGGTCAGATCCAGGTTTCCCACCCTGTGCTTTACAAGTGCAGAGCTGTGTGACCCTGAATGGCTTTGGGAACATTCAACAGAGTTCCTAAAAGGAGCTCAGCAAGTCCACTGCTGTTTCACTGGCAAAAACTCAAGCATGGATCTTTTCTTTTTCCATTACTTGGCTGGCAGTCTAATGCCAAGGTTCAGGGCATGGGTTTTGGTGTCGGGCCAGCCTGCGTCCAAATCCTAGCTCTGCGTCTGTTCCCTGTTCAATCTTGGGAGTGACACTCAACTTTTCCAGGCTTCATAAGCGTGAAGGGGGGATAAGAATACCTCCCTCCTAGGACTATTGGAAAATCATATTAAATCCTATTATAAAGCCTGGTGCTTGGCTTGTATAAATGTAGAGCATTTATATGAGCTTTTTTTAGTCCTGGTTTTCCAGCTGAGAAGCAGATTACTGGATAACAGGGGCGTGGGGTCAAGAACACACACGTCCATCATCTGCATGCCTGTCGCTGCACCGGCATGCCCCACAACTGTCCGGCCCAGCATGACTTTCCTGCCAGGGATGGAGTAACTACTCTTACTCTGTTACCATGCCTTCCTCCCTCTGAACAGGTGCAAACAGGAGAATGAGTGGCTGTTTTTCCTTTATTTGTAGGACAGGCAGCATTGCCTTATGTCCCCAGAATCTAGTCCTCTGCCTCCGGTAGCCAACAAAGCCACCTTCCCTGCGTGTGATCCTCTGAGGCATCTGTCTCCACTGAGGACCGGCCCTTTGCGCTATGTGTTTTGCCAGCAAACACTTCTGCCACACTGTCCCTGGTCTCCAAAACATTCCCAGGGCGCCTTTCAAGAGGCTGCTCTTCTCAGTCAGTCAGCTGTTAGTCCTATGGTCCTGCTTCCTCTGTTGGCCAGCAGTAGTCACCCTGAAGTTCTGCGGCCAGCTCTGGCCAGTGAGTTTCAAGGTTTTAGAAAACAGCTCATGTCCCCCTGCTCCTCAGGGCCTGGGCTCTCTAGCATGTCCCAGGAACCTCCTCCTGGCATCCAGAGGCCTCCGGCTGTGCTCACAGGAACCTGCTGCTGCCACTTCCACTCCTGTCCTCAGCCCCCTTCTTTCCACCTGGGCCCTCCAGCACCTCCGTGTTGGAGGCCACACTGGTGGCCAGGTCCAGACTGAGGGTCCTACCGCAGACGGACAGCCGCCGCAGGGCCTCGGAGGCAGCCTCCACCGGCACCTCGGAGCGCTGCTCCAGCAGCATCTCCAGCAGCGAGCTCATCTCCGAGAGGAAGGTGCTGGCCAGCCGTGTGCCCGCTGGGCTTAGCTCAGGTGCTGCTGCCACCTTGCCGAAAGTCTGGAAGGTCCTCGGCTCCTCTGAGACTGCAGCATCTGGGGACATCACATTATCTCGGTAATTGGTGGTGAGTGGCAAAGAAAGCCTTGCCATCCAGGCCGGGTCTGGGGCGCTGAGCCGGTCCAGGGCCAGGCCTGCAGGGGACAGAGGGACACAGTGAGGGCCCGGCAGCAGGGAAGGGCCCGGTGGGTGGTGGGGCTGTGGGCAGGGCAAGGGAAGGGGACAAAGGAGGGAAGGGAAATGGCAGAGGACAGAGAGGGTGGCGAGGCAGGGACAGGAAGGAAGAGGCCCTGACAGGGAAGCTTGCTGGCAGGAAGGCTCTCGACAAAGCGACAAAGCACCAAAGTGCCTAGCAGGGCCACACGGGAGACTAGCAGGAGGACACTGAATGAAGGAATTCTTCAGTGTGTCTGGAGAGCTTCCCTGCTCACAGAGTGTTCAGGCCTAGGCGTCTTCCCTTCGCTCGAGGAGGCTCACGCCTTGGAGAAACTTCTGCCTTTGTAGTACCTGCTGGAGGCTGGGGTATGGATCCCCCTTCTTAGGCCGAGCTGGATTTCCTGGCTTGGCACCACCTTCTGTTCATATGCATCATTACACTGACCACTCACTAGGCACTTTGTGTGTCAAACCTCTTACATCATTATCTCATTTAAGGTCTGCACCGGGCTTTGAGGTCAAGAGCGTTATCTCCATTTTGCAGATGAGGAAACTGAATGTCAAAGTGTTTAAGTCACACATCTGCTAGGCAAGCAACCCGGATTTGCCCCTGAGGTGTACTAACTGTGAGATTGGACTCCTAACAGGGTAACTCTGAAGCCCAGGGGACTGCACTTTCTGCTCACTCTCTAAAGAGCTTGCTCTTTCCCTGGGGGATTCCCAGGCCTGCTAGGGGCTGCGCTGTTACCACCTCCCCATACCCTCAACTCCTCCTCACCTTTCACCTCTCAAGCAGCAGGAAACCCTGGCCTAGAGTCAGACTGGAAGGGAGCTGCCTGCCGGGAGCCTGTCCCTGGAAAAGGACCCTGGCAGTGGCAGTGGCAAAGTAGTTTGGTGCTTAGGAATTTAAAAAATTGTCCCCTGGATTTCCAATGCCACCTTCATACTTCTTTTCCTATTTCTTCCATAGGAAATCCTGTCTTGGAAAACTAATTCCAGACCTGATGTCAGAGGTAGAGATGGAAGAAAGAAAGGAATGTATAAGTTTTATGGTTAAAAAACAGTATCTTTCGGGAAAAAGAGGCCACACATCTAATTTAACATGTATTCAGTGTTTGCTTCAGGTGAGCAACTTTAAGATCCATACAGGATTAAAAGACTGAAAGGAGGCCAGGCATGGTGGCACACATCTATAATCCCTGTACTCTGGGAGGCTGAAGCAGGAGGATAGAAAGTTCAAGCCCAGCCTCGGCAACTTAGTAAGACCCCTGCCTCAAAAAAGGGCTGGGGCTGTAGCTCAGTGCAGAGGCCTCAAGTTCAGTCCCCAGTACCAGAAGAAAAAAAAAAAAATGGTCAGAGGAGATAGGGTAAATTATCCCTGCACAGAAGTGACTTTTTTTCCTCCTTTTTGTTTATCTATATTTTTTACATTAACTGAATACTGCTTCTGTAATTTGAAAAAAATTATTCTAAAGTACACCTAATCTTGTTTTAATATTGATAAATGATTCTGTGTCTCTCACTTGGTTCTGGATTGTGCAGGCTGGGAGGCAGGCTTGGGTCCTTGCCCTACTGGATCTTGGGGTCTGGCCTCATGCCTGGGACTTAGCGAATGTCTGTTGAATGATTAATGAACATAAATATTGATCCTCGGTATTTGGGAACTGTAAACCTTAGTTCCCTGAGACTGTGAGGCGATAAGGTTAGAAGGAGCTCTGGGAGATAAGAATCAGACCTTTCCTTATACAGTACAAGGGTCAGCTGCAGGAGCGCAGCTTAGACTGGGAATTCATGGGGCATCACCCTCCCAGGCCAGCTTTGGGTTCCCCTGGATTTAACTTCTCAGCTTTGCGACTAGTAGTACTGTGACCTTGGGAAAAGGGCTTAAACTCTCTGAGCCGCCTTTTCCCCTCACAAGTGGTGAGAAAGTAACACTCATCATTGTGAGAATTCAATGAGCTCATCCAACCATAAAATACTGTCGTCATCACACCCTCAGGTGGGGCTTGTATCTGATCACCAACACTCAGCCTCCACCCCAGGCCCCAATGAGCAGCAAAAAGGCTTTGCTATCCCTGCTTCTCTCCTACCTCTCACTGCTCAGTGCCCCTGGGCTGTGGAAGGCAGGTCAGCTTGGGGACCATGCCCTCTGGTTTCAGTCCAGAACAGAGATAGACATATAGATAGAAGCCAAAGCTCTATTTGCTAACCTTGTGAGGGTGCTAACCTCCTGAAAAGTGGCTGGTGTCACTGAGGAACTGAATTATTTCATTTTATTTCATTTTAATTCATTTAAATTTAAATAGCCACATGTGGCCAGTGGCTACTAGATCACATGGGCAGCACTGTAAAATTTAGTCACACTCCCTGTGCTAATAACCACTCACTGCACAGCCATAGGCAAATTATTAAGCACCCTTAACCTTCGGTTCTTTTCCTTATGAAATGGGGATAATGAATAGCCCCTCTCACAAGATTTTCTCAGGAGAAACTTAAAAAGGGGACTAGTGCATAAAAAGCATGCCGTGACCGTTAGCTACATTTTTTAACCAAAAAAGGGCTGTCCCGCCATGCCTTCAGCACACTTGCGGCCAGACGGAGCCCAGGAGAAATAGCTTGTTCACGACAAAAACAGCAAAGCACAGCGTAGGGCAGTTGGGCGCAGGGCGGGCTGCCTACCACGTGGGTCAGTGTCTACCACAGCGGGCGGGGTGGCTGACGGAGTCGTAAATTAAAGTTTACATTATGTCCTAATTGTCACGATTGTTTCTCTACCAAAACGAAGAATTCTTTTTGTTTCAATTAGAAGTGTTAGCATAGTAAAGAGTTGACTCAGTTGCCAGGGTGAAAGGTCATTTAAACACATCACAGCAAAGCAAATGTGTAGTTTAGGAATTCAGACTGGCCCGGCTTTGACTTCCCTTCAGTCACTGAGGAGCTAGGTGACTTTAGACAGGCTCAAGGTCGGTTTTACCACTGAGAGCTTCAGTTTGTTCCTCTATACTTGGGAGCTAATAATATCTACCTCTGAGGACTGCTGGGAGGTTTAAGGGAGGTAAGTGTATATAGGGTGCTTCCTAGTGCATGGTACACACGAAGAGCTCAGTAATCATTCACAGTTCTTACCATGCTTTTTAAAATTAATCACCAAAGTAGAACTTGGTCTTTAGACAAAGGAATTTTTTCTGAGGCACCAGGGGAAGTAAAATGTTGCTGACGTTCCTCCCCAGGAATAGAATAGCTGTTTCCCTGCAGTGGATTGAAGCAGAACTCTGAAGCCTCAGCACTGGAGGGAACTTTGAGGACAGAGGTAGCACTGGGTCGAGCTGGTGAGTCCCTACCTGTCTGGGGGTCCAGCAGGCTCGACAGCTCTTCTTCTAGCAGCCGCTTCACGGAGAGGTCCTCCTCGGGGTCTAAGGGTCCGTCCTCCAGGTCTGGTTCTCCCTGCCCACCAGCACTGACCCCTGGGCCATCTGTGTCCGGGACTGCACTCCTGTGAAGGAAACCGACCAGTCACAAGTGGGGAATTCCCATACGGGTTTGTTCTTTCATGCCAGCATTCATTTGTCCATACAGGGAACTGAATACACCACCTGGCCTTTCGAGTCAGACCAGCCTGGATTATGATCCTGGCCTTCCTGAATACTCTTTCCTCGTCTGTCAGGTGGGAATAATAAGTAACATCCACTCGCTTGGTATCATGAAATGAGACTGTGTAGGCAAGGGTTTAGCGTAGTGGCTGGCACGATGTGAGGACCCAGTAAGCAGAAGTGAGTGTGAATTCACAGGCACCGTCACTCACCCCTGTCCCTCCTGTGCCTCTGCATGGCACTGAGCAAGAGTCCGTAAACTTCTTGAGCCAGTGCAAGCCGTCCAGCCATCCTCAGCCAGGCAGGGATTTTGTCTGTCCCATTTCCTTCTCTCTCACCAGTGCGGCACACATAGTTGGTGTTTAGTAAACACCATGGAACAAGTAACTGAACACGTCTTCCTCCGTATTTAAGCCACATCTCACACCAGAAGAGCGGGCCTATGGGGGATTCTGCTGGGTGGGGCATCCTGAAGATGCGCATCTGTACCACCTACGCTGGCTCCACCCCGGCCCCTCTACCTCGTGGATCCTCATCAAAGCAGATGCAAAGGCTCGCTGAAGAGCTTTGAGGCTTAGGAGTCCTTCCTGGTTGTAGCCCCCACCACTACCACCGCCACATGGCCATTTCTGCTGCTAGGAAGAGATTGGTGGGGAGGTGATGACTAGGATTTATTGAGCCATGATTCTTTTTGTTTTGTTTTGTTTTAGTTTTTGCTTTGCTTTTTGAGACAGGGTCTCACTATGTAGTTCAGACTGGCCTTGAACTGACTGTGTAGCCCAGGATGACCTTGAACTCACGGCACTGTTCCCTGCCTCAGCCTCCCGAGTGCTGAGATCACAGGCGTGCGCCATCACGCCCATGGGCCATGATTCTTAGGCTTCATGCCATGCAGGGTACATGTGCTGTCTCACCTTAACCCTTCACATGTGTGAGGAATTCACTTGTCACCATCCCCATTTTACAAATAAGAAAACTAAGACTTGGGGAGATTTTACAGCTTGCCCAAGGTCCCCATGGATTAAGCGAAAAGCAAGATTTCAAATCCAAGCCGACATGACTCTAGAATGTGTGTACTGTTAGGGCTCGAAAAAGGATACCCCAAATTGAAGGCCTCAGAAGCAAAGTGTCTCTCTGACTTTCTCTGCCCTCATCTTGCTCATTTCCTGTGGGGCAAGCCACAGAAACTAGAGTTCCTCTTTCCCAAGGTGTGTCATAGTAACCAGATCCACTCTCCTGAAAGGTAGCCATAAAAGCCAAAAGCACTAGCCTTAATTTCCCCCACCTTTCAGTGTAAGAGTTAGCCAAAAAGAAGTTCTCTGACCTACCTTCTTTGGTTTTAGGTCATAAGAATCCCCTTCCAGAAAGGAAGGAAGGAATGCTGCACAGAAAGGCCAAGAAAAATTCAAACCGACAGACCTTTGTGGGTTTCCCCCTTAGTCTGTTTCCATTACTCATACCCTCTCCATCCAATCATATTTCACACAGCTGCCCCTGCTTCACTGAACGTAAGTGTAAAAATCATTCACCCTGCACCTTTGGGTCTTCAATCCAAAGGCTCCTATGTCACATAAAACTATGATCAAAAAATTGTTTTATGGTTTTTTGCTTCTGTTAATCTTTGGCCAGTTTATTTCAGCAAACTCAAATATTGAAACTTCAGAGAGAAAATCTGGAGTTCCCTAGAGCAGTCACCCCTGCTGTACACTACCTCTCACCATCCTTGCAAAAAAGAAGCTACAAATTATCGGAACAAAAGCACTGAACGAGGAGTCAGGAGCCCTGAAGAGCTGGTCCCAGCTTTGCCATTCACTGGCTATGTGACCTTGAGCAAAGTCACTTGGAGGGGAAAGAACTTACAATTGTTCGTGTGTGCTAGGTGTCAGAAACTGGGATATTCAGAATACATTCGATCCTTAAATGATTACCGCATCACTACAAGAGAGGTGGCACAGCTTCCATTTTATAGATGGAGAAACTAAGTCCTAAGAGATTATCTGGGTGGGTCAAATTTACATAGTTTGGTTGGATCAAGCTGCTTGGAGCCTCCATTTATCCAGCTCTATCAGGAGATTGGATTAGGTGTCTTCTGTACTCTCTTCCTGCTCAAACGGGCACACCCACAGGTCCACATCCATATATATTATGTGTATGGGTCAAGAGAAAGAAAGGTGAAAGTTACAGATTTTAAGCCAATTTATAGCACCCCTGTAATCAGGGGACAGCTAATCAGAGCTCAGGATGAAATAATTTCCTTAGTAGCTCTGGGTCCTGTAAATACTATAAATACAGCAGCCCCAGGACTTGACCTCCCCATGGGGGAGGGATGCTTCCTGCTGTGCTCACCCAGGGACCTGCATGTAGGATATGTGCATCCTTCCTCCCCTCACGGAGGCTGCAGGGGTGCAGGGCGGCCAGTGGGGCCCCAAGACGTGTGGGGGTACGTGCTGCTTACCTGCCAGCGCCAGACTTGGCCAAGTACTTATTTCCCCGGTGGTTCGGTTTGGGCTGGAATTGGCCCCGATGCAGCAAGGACAGCAGCTGGGAGATTTGCTACAAGACAGGAAAAATCTGTTGACTCCACACAATTCCGACCCAGCACACTTCCTCGCCGGATGTTTCCCTCAACACTGGTGCTTTCTTTTTATAGTCTTTCCTCTGGCTTCAGATGTTTGTATGATCAGATGGGGGATGGGTCCTTGTAACGGAGACCAGGACCTGGGGTGCAGCGCCCCTGCCTTGCCATGTCACCCAAGACCTGGTTGTGGGGGACAGCGTGGGGGCCCTCTGAGCCCATCTCCTCATGCTTATCCCCCACTCCCAGTGACTTGCTTCCAGTTGACTCTGTGTATGGGGCAAAAAAGGCATTTCCTGATCATAAAGGCATTATTACTTAGATAAGGGTTGTCCTTAAGAGTTATTTTCCCCTCTTAGCAGTATTTGAACACTGACCAATTTATGTGGAGCAGATGTAAGACTTCACAGAGAAGACAAACGGTGCCATTTAATCATTCACTTGTTCACCCTTTCATCTATGGAACAAGCATTTAATAAGTGCTTGTTTGGGCCAGGCACCGTGCTTGCTGCAGGAATAAGAATGAGAAGGAGATTCTGTTGCTGTCCTCTGGGAGCTCATGGTCCACCAGGAAGGCAGGGAGGGGTGGTTACAACAGGGAGCTGCATCTGAATGTTGGAAAAGCATGGGGTGCTTAGGAGAGGGGGCAGCAAATGCAATTTAAAACAGGGAGGAAGTGTGTGTGGGTGAGTGGTACGGGGGGAAGTTTATTCATTTATTTTATTTATTTTCTTTTGAGACAGAGATCTTACTCCTTGGCTTGGCCTTGAATTCCTTGGCTCAAGCGTCTTTCTGCTTCAGCCTCCCAAGTAGCTGGGACTACAGCCACACCACTGTGACCTGCTTTCGTTTATCTCACCGCATGTTTCTTGTGTTCTATCACATGCCCAGGATCTCTGCTCAGACTCAAGGCCCCTCAGGAGGTCGGTATGGAAGGAAAGTGAGGTCTGGGTGAGGCTGAAGGGCTTGGGCAGGAGCCCTCAAGCCGAAAGGTTGGAGCAGAGGACAGAGCAGGTGAGGTGTCAGTGCCAGACCTTCAGGACCTCGTGAAAACGAGGCAACAGACCAAGTCCTGGGAGACTGAGTTCTAGTTCCAGGTCGTTTCTGGCCTGTTGTAAAACACCAGGCAGGGTTTTAGACCTACTCAGACCTCAGTTTCCTCATGTCGTATCTCTAAAGCGAGGCTAGCCTTCTCCACAGCATTGTCAGCATTCATTAGATGATTTAAAATAGGTAAACCTTTGGGAAGGCAGGGTTGGGATTGTTAGTCTCAGAAACGCTTCTTTCAGCCCCTGGGCCCGACCTCGCTCCTCTCTGGGGAGACCCAGGAGTGCCTACGTCAGAGGAGAGTGGGAGGAGGAAGGTGCTGGGACTGGAGCTGTGTTGTGACTTAGGAGGGTCAGAGCCCCCTTGCCTGCCTCAGGGCAGATCCCACTGGCCACGCCAGGCTCCCAGGAGACACTGAGCAAAGTCCCCGCACACCAAGCTCTGTGCTGAAAGCACCATTCAGGGAGGGTCACTTCATAGGAAGAGCCCAGACTCTGGAATCAGCCAGATTCGGGTTCACGTTCTAAATGGGTCCCTGTCCTAGTTCCCATCTATGTGGCCTTGGGGAATTACTTACACATTCTGAGCCTCAGTTACCGTAAGGGTTAAAAAAAAGTAAACAACAGTGAGCCCCAGGTCATGCAGTGGCTGTGAGGTTTACATGAGCCCAGGTATATAAATCATTTGTTAACACATCCCATGACAGACTCTTGGTAACTGGAGTACAAAATCTTTGCAGCAGCCCAAGGGAGAAGACACGGTGACACTCATTTTTGGGGGATAGAACCTCAGGCCCACAGGCTGCAAGCAATTAGAGCTGGAACTTGAACTCAGAGGTGATTCTGCTGGGTACTGTGCCGCTGCCAAGACATGAGCACTGGGCACCTTGGTCTCCTCCCTTCAAGCTGACTCCACCTGGGCACTTTGCTTCCATCACCCACTGCCTGTCTCTGCTGTCCTGTCCGCCAGCACCCAGCACCATGTTTGGCAAAGCATTTGTTGAAATAAGGGAAGGGAGGATCAGTGAGGAGAAAGAGGGCTCTGGGCAATCTCCAGGCCTCAGGGACCGCTGGGCATGATGCCTAAGAGAACAGTTAGGCGCTCTCCAGGTGGCTTCCCGGGAAGGGGGCATGGGAAGGAAACTGTGTCCTTGCTCCACAGGAAGCCTGAGCTGATGGCCTGGCCAAACAGAAGAATGCCTTGAGCGGGGAGCCCTGCACGGTGAAAACACTCCTGAGTTCAGGGGAGCAGACAAGGGTCTGCACTCAGGCACTATCCTGGAAAGGATTCCTCATTCATGTCTAGTAAACCTAGAGTCACTGGACAGCTTGTCATTCATCATCCTATTTAATCCTCAGTGGCAAGGAGGTAGACCCAGGGTAAGTTTGACACTGTAACCTCTGTTTTATAGATGAGGAAAATGAAGCTGCACTGTTAAAGCACTTGCCGCGGGGTGCCTGGCTCCTAAGTGGCTCTGTTGAAAGACTCAGACCTGCCCGATTCCAAAGTTATAAGGTTCTTCTGTTGCTGATCCTGCAGGACCAGCTAGTAAGCATTTGGGGTCAAATGCAATCCTGGAGCCGGAGGCAGTGGTCCCCAGGCTCGCCTGTTCCATAAGGAGTTGGCGCAGAGGCAGTGAGGGCGCACAGAGGCAGTGAGGGCACGCAGAGGGCAGGATGCAGGAGCAACAGCAGCCTTCTGCTGCACACTGGCCACATCCAGACACACTGTTCTACGGGCAGTAAGGGCGCTGACTCATTTTATCTGTAAGCAAACTTGGGAGGTGGGTGCTGTGAACAGGGACATCTTCAGCGAAGGGGCCAAGTAACAGCGGTGGGTAATGGCTAGGTAGAGGTACAGCCAGGATTGAGACCCAGGCAATCTGCTCCTAATTTTGCATTTCTCATAACTACATTGTTCCAGGTACCATGGACAAGTGCTTACTAGAAATTAACTGATCGAATCCTCAGGACAACTCTGTGAGGCAGAAACTTACTATCATTCCTAATTACTCCTCACTTAACATTAAGGAAGCAGTGTCAGAGACTCTGAGTAATTTGCTCAGGATCACACAGTAGAGATCTGTTGATCCTGGAGTCATTGCTACTCAAAGAAAGCATTCATTGTAAAGTGCTAGGTGAGCCTAAGGAATGAATGTAAGGAAGGTGAGGGAAATAGGGATGTCTGAGGCTGTTGGCAAGAACCCAGGGGCGACCCGAGAGAGAGCTACCCATACCCAAGGTACCTGAACAGGGGGAGAATCCACAGTGATCTCCTCCACAGGGTTCCGCTCTGCAAAGGCAGCCACAGACAGACGGACCAGGCTTCGCAGAATCTGATGGGGGCCTGACTCTTTCTCAGGGGACACTTTGCCATTGAGATTCCGCTGCCGCCTCAGGGTTGCAGAGGAGGCTGGTGGGCTCAGGGGGGCCGTCTCGCTGCTCTGCTCTTCAGCCGGCCTTCCTGTGGGGCTGCCCTTCAGGGCCCTTGCTCGTGCCTGGCCTGGGGTGGGTGGGGACTCCAGAAGATTCAGGTTCTCCCGGGAGGCATTCCTCTGCCTGGGGTGGTTGAAAAGGAGGTTGACGGTGTCCTGCAGCTCTCGGCTCTCTGCCAGTGCTCCCTGGTTGCCTTGGTTACGCAAGGTCCTATACAGAGTTGGTGTGAGGTGAAAAGGAGCTTGCAGGCAGGGATCCCAGCCTGCTTCCATCATTGTTTCCTTGCCTATATCCTTGTGGGACTGCCCGACCTGGCCAGGTTCATCTGCCTGGCCCCTGATCACAGGCACCAAATGGATGTCTGCCTTCTGAATGTGTTTCTGGGGCCTCCTGGGTTGGTGGCGGTAGGTGGACTCAGCTTCCTGACAGTTGTAGGCCCTGTTGTCTTTCTTCTCTGTCCGGCAGATGGACATGAACAGGACCAGGATCGACCCAAAGATGGCCAGCAGTACAGCCAGGCAAATCACCATCAGCACTGACGTGCTCAGGACCCTGGGGTCATGAATAGCGTCCCTCAGATGGTCAATACTGGTGACAAACATGACCTTCAAAAGGGCTTGGGTCTGCAAGGAGGGGCTGCCCCGGTCCTCTACCACGATCTCCAGCTCCCACTCACTGCCAATGAGGCTGCTGCCGTTGGTGATATTGATGAATAGCTGTCCCAGGTCGGGGCTAAGGCCAAAGAGACGGGCCTCATTGCCACTTCGAATGCTGTACAGGAGCTCTCCATTTGCCCCCGAGTCTGCATCTTTTGCCACAATGGTCGCCAACAGAAATGGCTGGGGGCTGTGAGTGGCCAGTGGTAGTGTATCAGCATCTGCTGCGTCCAAGCCATTGGGAGTCTCGATGGGCACAAGAAGGTGGCCAGTGGAGGCATTTACAAGCACCAAGAGGCTGGCTCTTCCATTGCTGAGCACAGGTTGAATCACCTCTGGGGCATTATCATTGGCATCTAAGAGGCTGATCCACACAGAGATGCTGGATGCTAGCTGGGGTTGACCCCTGTCCTCTGCTATCACCCGGAACTCAAAGCTGGCCATCTCTTCATAATCCAGTGACCTCTGGGCAGTGACCACACCTGTGTTTGTGTCAATAGCTACTAAGTGAGAAATTGGGGAGTCCTGGATGCGGTAGGAGATTTCCCCATTGACGCCCAAGTCTGCATCGTGGGCCTTGATGGTGATGAGGTGAAGAGAGGGTGGGTTGTTTTCCCGAGTGGAGACCTCATACCAGCTCTTCTCAAACACGGGTGCATTATCATTGGCATCAGTGACCTGAATGTGGAGCTGTTTCTTGGCTGATAAGGGGAGGGCTCCTTGATCCTGGGCGAACAGAGTGAGGGTGTACTTGGGCCATTGTTCTCTGTCCAGCGTGGCGTTGGTTAGTAGCATGTAGGTGTTGCCGTTAGTCCTTTTCAGCCTGAAGTGGTCCAAATCTTGATTCAGCCAGCAGTGAACCAGACCATTCTTTCCTGAGTCCAAGTCATCTGCTATGACAAGAGCAACGAAACTGTCCTTGGGAAGAGCTTCAGACACCAGTGATGACTGGGAGGCCCATGTGATGTGGATGCTTGGGGCATTGTCATTGACATCCAGAACCTTGACAAACACTTTGCAATAGGCTGGGATGGAATTGGGACCCAGGTCCCGTGCCTGGACATCCACCTCATAGGCAGGATTCTTCTCATAGTCTAGGGGTTGGCACAGAGTGACCTGGCCTGTCTTAGCATCGACACTGAAGGTGTGCAACACCTCTGGAGGCATGTGCTTGCCAAGGAAGAACTCTACCTCCCCGTTGGGACCTTGGTCCAGGTCTGTGGCAGTCAGGTTTATGAGGAGTGTGCCGGGGGCAACATCTTCTGGGATCTGTAGTTCCAGTGAACTCTCAGAAAACACAGGGCTATTGTCATTGGAATCCAGGACATTGACCTTGATCAAGCTGGTGCCTGACCTGGGGGGGTTCCCACTGTCATAGGCAGTCAACACCAGATCAAAAAATGAGCGGACTTCCCTGTCCAGCTCCTTCACCACCATAAGTTCCGCATGTTTCGTCTCATTAGGCCCCACAAAGACATCCAGGGCAAAGTGCTCGCTGGGGGACAGGCTGTAGGAGTACACGGTGTTGGAGCCAGTGTCTGGATCAAAAGCTCTGTCCAGGGGGATCCGCGTGTGTAGAGAGGCGCTCTCAGAGATTTCCAGCTCCTGCTCACCTTTGGGAAACTGTGGCTGGTGGTCGTTGATGTCCAGAACTTGGAGCTCAACGTGGATCAGAGCCAGCTCCTCTTTCACAAGTACATCAAAGGAAACCAGGCAGGGATCCTGCTGCCGGCATAGGCGCTCTCTATCCAGCCGCCTCGCAGTGCTGATCAAGCCATCCTCAGCGCCCACCTGAATGGGGAGTGCCTGAGGCAGCTGCAGGACCTGGAAGACAGCTCTCACGGGTCCGGGCCTCTCGTCCCAGGCCAGTTCCCGGGACAGCTTCCCTACCACTGTGCCAGATGGCACTTCCTCTCTCACTTGGTATTTCACCATGAGAGTGGCCACCTCCTGACAGTCCCCTGAAAGGAACAAGTAGCCACCTGGCCCCAGAAACCCCAGCAGAAATTGCAGAAGTGGCATCATGCTTACCGCCGGATTCAGAAACCGCTAGAGCTCTTCAAAGTCTGGGAAGTCCTCCAGTGTTTCCTGGATGGCTTAATTAGCCCCGTTCTCCTGCCGCTAGGCCGGGTGACACAACCTTGTCCCATAATTAGAAGATGGTGGTAGGAGTAGGATTCCCAGGCAAGGTCATCTTCATTGGAAGGATCTGAGAGGCCCAAGTACCGATAAAGTAAAATCGCCAGTCCACAGTAGCAATGATGGACGAGAGCTGGTCCAAGAGGAACTTGACCCAGAAGCACAGGATGTGGGGATCTAATTTCCAAATAGTTACTAGGCTGGGGCAACAGAGAAGCAGCTTTTTCCTATGGAAACCCCACCTACAGGAAAAGGGAGGGCTGTGAATTTCAATGCCAATTAGAGAAAGAGCATTTCCTGTGAAGCTGAGGCCTGCACCACCGCTGAGGAGGATGAGGGAGGACGAGGCTGGGCTCCCGGGACGGACCGGATGGGAAGGAACTGTCCACAGAGCAAGGCAGCTGCTGAGGGACAAGGGAGCCTCTCCATAGCCAACGAGCAGAGAACTTGAGCTTCCGCCTGTCTCTCTTCCCTCCTCGTCTCTATTTCTGTCTTTTCGCCATTATTCCTCCTCCCACCCTGGTCTTTTTCCTACACTTACTTATTCCTCAGTCTTGACATTGCCCTAAATACCGTTTGTCTCAGTAGGAAGCAGCTGTGATTAACAGAGCAGCCACCAGAGCTAAACTGCCAGGGTTCAAATCCTGACTTTGCCTATTAGTAACTGGGTCATCTGGGACGAGTCTCTTAACCTCTGGGCCTCCATTATCTCATTTTCTGAGTGGGCCTGAGGGTAAGAACAGCAGAGCGCTCAGCAGGAAATTGTGAGGATTAAATGAAATGATGCATGAAGGGCCTTGGCCTGGGCCTGGCCCTGAATCACAAACAGTGACGTTATTGCTTGTGGGGTCGGTGTTGTAATCTGCATACCTACAGCCGCAGCTAGCTCTTGCTCTGACCCTGGGGCAGCCCTTTGCCCACACTGACCCACAAGAGCGCCCATGGCCTGGGCTCCAGAAGCTGTGAGGGCCTCTCTGACCTGACTTGTACAGCTCCCCTCCCCCTCCCTTCCGGCCCCATCCCTGAGCTCTATTGTTCTCTGCATCTGGTCCAGCCTGAGTCCCTGTCTGGGGAAGCCCCGGCTTCTGCTCCTCTGGCTTGGAGACTTTTACACAGTTCCTACTCCCACACCTTCCCCTCTCTGCCTTTCATCTAAGTCTTCCTCCCTTCCTCCAATTCTTTGCTCCCTACTTCTTTTCATGAAAAGCAGCTCTCCCGCAGCTCCCGGGTGCAGCCCCTGGATGTTTTAAGGTGTGCGTTCTTCCCATTACCCTCCTCACACACATACAGAGGTGAGGTCCAGAGAAGACGTGAGTAGCCAGTTTGCTTAGGTGGCCCTTGAGGTGGCCTTGTTGCCTCCCATTCTTCTCCAGCCTTACACACCGCTTCGAGGTGAGTCTAGAGTTTTGTAAAGTGTTGGAGGGGCTGAAAATTAAGGCTAGCTTCCCCAGACAGGTGTTTGGAATTGGTCCTACAGGCCATCTACTACATCAGCCGGGGCTTGTGGGCATGGAGGCCCAGGGCACCAGGACTTGGGTGTCTGAAGAGCAGCCGTCTGTCTCCCCTCCAGCTCCGTCTCCGGTTTACTTTTATCCTGTACTCTACCCCAGGAGCTTTCCCAACCATTTCACTGAAACCCATTAAATCATAGGATCCAAGGGGTCTGAAGCTTGGGTGGCTTTGGGGACCGACAGGCCCTCACAAGCTTTGAGACACGGCACAGATGACTTGACCTCCGTGGGCCTCAGTCTCCTCCAGAGTGTGGCTGTCACCCATCCTATGAGTTTATGGTAAGGATGAGCCTTATGTGTGCAGGGCCCAGTGCAGGTCCTGGCATAGAGAGAGTATATCAGGACTATGATTTGACCTTTCTGCATCTTCTAGCTTATGCACTATATGCAGACAGCAATGATGCTCATGCATTTGCTCTCTTGTTTTCTTTTTTTTTTTTTCTTTGCTTTAGCCAGGAATCCTATCCTATTTCCCAGGTTTCCCTCTTCTCAAGTGTGACAAGGTGCTGCCTCTGCTATGAGGGGAGCCCAGTGGCCCCTTGGAGCACAGGGCCGCAGTGGGAGCTCATTGTCCTCTAGTGACAGACAGCATAAGTGACAGCCTCTTTTATCCTCTGTACCAGGCAGGTAGCTCTCTACCGAACTCTAACCCCAGCCCCAACCCCACAAGGGGCTTCTGGTCTTAGATGAGGATGAAGGAAAGAAAAGGAAAGAAAAAAGCCCAGTGTAGCTTCTCTGGCTTCAGGGTTGGAGGTCTGGGCGGCTCCCCCCGGAGGTGCGCGCTGAGTCCTGGTGGAGAGGAGGAGTTAGCCAGGGGAAGGTGGGTGGGCAGGGAAGAGGCAAACCAGGTGGAGGGGCAAAGACCTGAGGTGGGGATCTGGTTCCTTGTAGTTTTGGGAGGAGGAAGGTGAGACTGAGAACAAAACCAGGACTCATCATATGATGAAGGGCCTGGGGTCCATGCTAGGGATTTAAAACTTGTCCTGAAGGCCCTGCAGGAGCTTTTGAAAGACTCAAAGCAGGCTAGGAGAACACCATCAACCTGCCGGGCTTTGTCCTGAGTGTCTTACCCGTATCTTCTCATGCCACTCATAGAACCACCCCATCAAGTTGAAGAAGCTGAGCCCAGAGCATAGGTAACTTGTACAAGATCATGTAGCGCTGCCCTCCGGAAAGCTGTGCAGCTGCACTCTGGAAGATGGATTGGAGGGAAGCCAAGAAGAGGGAGGGAGGCCAGTTGAGTTCTGCGGAGAAGCTTTGACTTGGAAACCTCTAGTGGTGGCAGTGCTTTCAGAATGCCATCTGGTGGCCAAAGGCAGAGAAAAGGGCACAGAGGTACAGAAGGTACAGCTGGGGGACAGCCACCTAACCAGGACCTGTGCTGTGCAAAGGACACAACAGGAGGAGCTACGCACGCAGACAACAGTATCTCTTACGGAAAGCCTGCTGTGGACCAGTGCCCCAGAAGGAAAGAAAGGACTGCATGATCTTAGCTGTTATTTACACTTGAAAAGGCAATGTTACACATGATATACGCATACATGATAATATGTGTAACAAAATACGTCACCCGTGTCACACACATTTGTGTACCTGCGTATGTGTCACATCGTGACTGGGGCCGTGGATACAAAACATGGACTCAGTTCAGAAGAAAGTGCGAATTTGAACTGCAGTGTAGTTTTTATTGTTGCATGTTTAAGCTAAGAAGTGAAGACCAAATTTTAGGACTTCAAAGCTAGAAAACGGAGGCGCTGGACTTTTGGCAGGCAATCACCTCTGGGAACAAGGTCTCCATTTAGCCATTTTCTCTCTCTTCTGGCTGCAGGGGCCGGTTGACCCTTAGCAGCCTCGTGTCAAGGGGTAAATGGAGCTGTCACTAGAGTTTGTCCGGCAAGGCTTCATTTCTCTGAGTTTGAAAAACAGGTTTGAAGGAGCACAGGCAATATTCTCAAATAGGTTTGAAATGACTGAGGAGAACCTCCCTCAAGTCCTAAGTAGCTTTGAAAGAAGACAGACTTGGTACTGATACTTTTAAGGCCTTGCCCAGCCCAAACTTCAGGTCGCTTAGGCACTAATCCTTAGACATAGGGGAGGACTGAACGGGGAAGTGGGAAGGGTGAGGGGCAAAGGATCTTCTCGAATGATCCCGGCAGCCTTGGGCTGGGGATGTACCTCAGAGGTTGTCTAGCACGCATGAGGCCCTGCGTTCCATCCCTAGCAGTACAAACGCAAAAACAAGAAAATGCTGTAGTCTTGAGGTACCTTGCAGCGGGGATAAGTAGGGTGTGACTCTAGTCCTCTGGGGACTCTTAGGTCAGTGGATGAAGGTTAGGATCACTCCCCCCACCATGAACGTCCTGCAGGAGTGGCTGCTCACTCTCAGGGCTCAGGGATCCAAGGCCGGCTCTCTATGAATCTGCCGAGCCGCTGCCACAGCACCACACCAAGGCAGTCCCAAGAAGCCGCATCCTCAGGATATTTCCAGTCCAGAAGGTGGGAGGACCATCCATGCTCAACCATTTTTCTCAGCAAGCTCTTGTTGAAGTTAGAGCCAGTGTGTCCTGGAATCTTTACCAGGGGATCTGGCTAAATGTCCTGGGTTACTTGCTCCTGGTGTGACACTTTGTGGACTTTGTTGGGACAGAGAACAGATGTCCACTTCCATGAAATGACATCTCTTTCTGGGCCCAACACAGAAATGCCATGAAACAGAACTTTTCAAAACATGAAAATACTTTCTGTCTTGGCTAAGAATGCTAGTTCTCAAAGGAGCCTGGTGTCAGAATCTCCTGGAAAGCTTTGCAAAATACTGGGCTCAGGGGCTTGAAAACTCAGAATTCACCCCCTCCTTGTCTGCCAAAAATCATTCTGTAGTTTGCAATTCAAGCCCTTCCCGCTTCTAAAAGGCTTCGCCTCTCAGATCTTTGGGGCACAGGGTTGATGAGGTTAGTTGGATCTTTTTGTTGGAAAGAGAGGATAAGCAGATATACACCATAGAATTAGACAGGAGGAGGGAATGTTGAAAGTTGAAAAAATTATGAACATGGATCCACAAGCAAACAACAGATATTGAAAGGAACAGTTAGAGCTGGGGATATAGCTCAGTGGCATAAGTGCCTGCCTGGCAAGCGCAAGGTTGTGAGTTTGATCCCCAGTAGTGCAAAAAAACAAACAAATGAAAGGAACAGTTAATGCCTAATGGTTTGCTCACTCTTGCACACCTATATCTGGTGATCTGAACAACTTTGAAAATAACAATATGCAATATAACAACCATTGTTAATTTCTGATCATCTTGTTTTGAAATTCTGTATTGTTTTTATTGTTTTTTTTATTTTTTATTCTCTTTAGAATAAAAAAATGAAAAACAAAAGAAAACAACAGAGGCTTTGAAGGACATTGACTGGAGATAAGGACTTCTGATGAGTTGTCGCAAACTATATTCTTCATGATTTTCAACAAAATACAAGAAAAGACTGATATTTGTACAATTTTATTTTGTGCTCTGATAACCACAAAATTAGACCATGTGAGTTCTGGGTTGATAAAGGTCACCTACACATCTCTCCCCCCAGCCCTCACAGGGAAAGCTTGCTATTTCTGTTACACAGATTTAAATTTTTATATACTATTGCAATTCTGCTATGCACCTTATCTCTACCCCAACCTCACTGCAAACCCTGATTAAAACTTCTCAGGAGCACTAGGAACCTTACGGAGTCAAAGTCTAGAGCCAGTTCCCTAGCTTGCTAAGGAAGCCGTGGTGCTTTCCCGCTCAGTGTCCTCCCGGTCCCGACATGTCCCTGTCACCTGTAGCACTACTCATCGGACCTCAGTCCTCACAGGCTTTCCCTGTGTTTCTGCACACTCCTCTGTCTGCATCCTAGATCTCGCCTCTGGTTTTCCTACCTTCTGACCCTCAGGAATGTGCCCCAAACTATCTTCAGCTCTCTACTTAGAGTTATTAACCTAGATATCAAGTGCCAGATTTAGCAAATAAAAAGACAGGGTACCCAGTTAAATTTGAATTCCAGAAAAACAATGAATCCTTTTTTGGTATAAGTATCTTTATCTGACAACTCTGTCTAGCAATAATGTCTGCTCTCAACAGAATTATCTTTGCTTTTCCTTTCTCCCTCGACCCCTAGAAGTTTAGTTTACACAGTGAATTTGAAAATGTACCAGTAAACACAAAAGTCAAACATATTGACTAGGAGCATCATCTGTGCATGAATATTCAGAAGCTGACTCTGTTGATTGGCCTTGCTATGTACTCAGCATTTCTGGGTCACTCCAGGATCGAACTGTTCTCACACTGAAAGAACCACCCTAGAGGAAGCCCGGATCACAATCAGTCATTAAATCATTCGGTCATCCAGTCACTCACTTATTTGGTGGAATTCAGCATGTTCTTCTCCGCATACAAGGTCAATTTTTTTTGGCAAGGGGAGGTAACAAGTTGACCCACTTTCCCTTCCGCTAAACCATTGGTTTGGGGTTTTTTTCCTTCGTATAGAATCTAATCAGCCTAATTCTCTCCTTGCTTCAGAAAGGCTCCTGCAGGAAGGAGAATGAGTCTTCCCATCGTTACATAAATTCTCTTGGGACTTTCCTTTACAAGTTTATGACAGCCAGGAGTTGAGCCTGGAGCTCTGAGAGAAACAGCCACACATTGATTTATGATGGCAGCAGCTGCTAAATCTCACCTCTCTTTCCTTCTTACAGAGCCATGTTACCTTGAGGTTACAAAACTCTTTTCACTGTTATTCAGGGGAATAATAATAAAGTGCCAGGTTGCAAGTATAAACATGATCATTCTGTGCCTATTATTGTAAATCAAATTTTACCTTGCATCAGAAGCACAGAAAATATCTTATGCTGTCAAGCACCTCAAGCCTGGGTAGGAGACCGTCTTTGGGTAACCCTGGGATGACCTACGGTATTGTTTGGGCTGCACTGACCAGGGAAACTGAGCATGCAGGTCATCTGGCTATTCCTCCTTACAGACACAACTGACTGCTTTCCTTGAGGAAGAGTCAGCTTGGCCCAAGCGTGGCATTGGGGTCAATGACATGGGCTCAGAATCCAGTTGCCTGGGCTTAAAGCTTGGCTGTATAATTTACCATTTGCGTGACCATGGCAAGCCAGTTAATTAACTTTCTGTCTTCAGTGCCGTTAGCTTTATAAGAAGGAAGATAGGGCCAGGGATAGAGCTCAGTGGCATAAGCGCCTGTCTGGCAATTATAAGGTCCTGAGATCGATTCTTGGTACCAAAAAAAAAAAAAAAATTTAAAAAAAAAAGAAGATGATGATGAGGCTGATGACAACAGCAGCTACGCTGTGAGGTTTTGCTCAGTCAGTACATAGCATTTAGAGCACGGTCTACAGCATGGGTGGCGGTCTAAGTGTTAGTTATTAAGATTGTGCTTCCAGTGTAGCAGCTCCCAGATTTTTTTTTAAGGACAAAGCCTCCATTTGAAAAAACAACAACAGCCAATCCAAGTTTTCAGATTCCCATGTGATAATAGACTTTTAAGATTGATATGATGAGCACATTTACAAGGTATGGTAGAAAACTGTGGTTTGTGTTTGAGTTAAAAATTTTATTACAGTAAAAAACACATTGCCATTTACCCTCAAACCAACCCCCTCTTTAAACACACTTATCCCATTGTTCTTGTCACTTTCTGGAGCAGTTCTGGAAGTCCTTTTCATCAGTGTCTGTAGTCTTGCTGTTCTGGCTGCCTGCATGTCCTAGGTCAGTTCAAAACATTTACCTATCATGGTCATTTTGACTTTGAGGAAGAGTCAGAAGTTGCATGGGGCCAGCTTGGGCTACACAGTGAGTTCAAGACTATCCCAAACTGCATGGCAAGATCCTGTCTCTCCCACACCCCCGAAAAAGAAAAGCTGGGCGTGGTGATGCACGACTGTGATCCCAGCACTCAGGAGGCTGAAGTAGGAGGATCACCATGAGTCCAAAGCCAGCCTGGGCTACAAAGTGAGTTCAAGGCCAGCCTGAAATGCATAGTGAAGTCTTGTCTCAAAAAGATTTAAAATAAAAAGGAGAGAGAAAATTCAAAGACCTTCTTTATCTAATCCCTTCCTCAAAAACAGGCCCTAAAACTCTAACTCACTTTTAACATTCACCAAATTATCAACACTGCTTTGAAACTCTCTCCTCTCTATCCTGTGACCTCTGACATGAGGTCATGACGATGTCACAATTCACCTCTGCTCCAACTTTATGAGAATTTCCCAAGCTGGTTCCTGGGCTTCCGCACTTTTTGAGACAGAGATTTCTGGCACACATCTGGTCTTAGCTCTTGAGCACCCTAAGGTACGGCTGCCATGTGTTTTGCTCTTGGTTTTATTCCTTTGGCTAAACATGAATAATGACATTGATGAATGACTTTGCAGATCCTTCTTCCTTCCTTTTGTTGTATTGTTAAGAGGTATGTTTCTGACTTTGGGATCTATTCTGGGATAGTTTTCTGTTCTGTGACAATTAAGATTTATAGTAATACAGCTGGGCACAGTGGTGCATGTCTGAAATCCCAGTGACTTGGGAGGCCGAGAGAGGAGAATGGCAAGTTTGAGCCCAGCCTGGGCAACTGTGTGAGACCCTGTTACAAAATGTAAAATAAAAAAAGGCTGGGGATGTAATTTAGTGGTAGGGCACTTGCTTAGCATGTGTGAAGCCCTAGATTCAATCCCTAGTCTCTCTCTCTCTCTCTCTCTCTCTCTCTCTCTCTCTCTCTCTCTCTCTCTCTCTCTCTCTCTCTCTCTCAC
>NW_004955415.1:11823822-11826306 GCF_000276665.1 Chinchilla lanigera | reverse complement strand
CACACACACACACACACACACACACAGACTTATATACAGAAAACTAGCAACAATGGGGAGGTAAGAGCGTAGAATCCTATAGGCTTGGGCAGAGTCTGAGCTCTGCAGGTTACTTTTTGGGGAAGTAACATAGGATGAGGAAGACACAGGCACTTATTAGATCATTACAGGCACATTATTTTGATGATTCCCAGGAGCAGAAACCAGTATTTTTTTTTTCCATTTAAATGCTGAAAACAGTGCTTTGTACCTAAGAAAATTTAATTGAGATATGACTCACATATAATAAAATTAACCCTTAAAATGCACAATCCAAGGGCATCTAGAACATTCACAGAATTATGCAACTGTCATTCTCTAATTCCGCAACGTTTTTATCCTCCCCTGTAATACCCGTTAATGTCACTTCCTATTCCTTCCTGCTTCAGTCTCTGGCAACCACTAATCTACTTTCTGACTCTACAGATTTGTTTTTTCTGGACATTGAATATAAATGGAAAAATATAATATGTGGCCTTTTGTGTCTGACATCTTTCACTTGCATGTTTTCAAGGTTTGTCCATGTTGAAGCCTGTATCATTAATCCACTCCTTTTTATTGCTGAATAATATTCCATTGTATGGATATGCCACATTTGATTTATCCACTCATTCACTGATGAAGAGCTTGGGTTGTTTCCACTTTTTAGCTCTTGTGAATATTGTTGATACAAACATTCATGTCCAAGTTTTTGTGCAAACGTGTTATTTCGCTTGGGCATATCAAATAGAACTGCTGATTCTTTTTTTTTTTTTTTTTGTCTTTTTGACCCAGCGTCTTGCTATGCAGTTTAGGCTGGCCTTGAGCTTACTTTGTAACCCAGGCTGGCCTCGAACTGGCAATGATCCTCCTGTCTCAGCCTCCCCAAGTGTTAGGATTACAGGTGTGCACCACCACCCCCAGCCTAGAATTGCTGATTCTTAATATAACTTTGTTTAAGTTTCTGAGGACCCACCAAACTTTTTCAAAGTGGCTGTACCATTTTACATTCCAATTAGCAGTATGTGAAGTTTCCAATTTCTTTACATCCTTACCAATACTTTCAATTCCTTTTCCCTCCCCCCACTAGGGACTAAACCCAAGGCCTTTGCACTGAGCTACACCCCAACCTGCCCCCCTTTTAAATGTTTTAGTGTGAGACAGAGTCTCATTAAATAGCTGTTGATTTGCTCAGGCTGGGTTTGAACTTCTGATCCTCTTGCCTCAGCCTCGCAGAATGCTGGATTATAGGTGTGCACAACCATGCCCAGCAATTCTTTTTTTTTTTTTTTTACTACAATCATCCTAGTAGGTGGGACGTGGATTTTCATGGTGGTTTTGATTTGCATTTTCCCCTTAACTTTTGCTCACTATCCATTTACATATCTTCTTTGAAGAACTACCTAATCAGAGCGGTTGCCTGTTTTTTTGTTGAGTTGAAAGAGTTCTTTATATCTTTTGGATAACAGGTCTTTATTAGGCATATGATTTATGAATATTGCCTATTCTATGGTTGTCACTTTTTTTTTTTTTTGGTCTTTTTGAGACAAGGTCTAGCTATGCAATTCAGCTCACTTTCTAGCCCAGGTTGGTCTCGAACTCACAACGATCCTTCTGCCTTAGCCTCCCGAGTGCGGGATTATAGGGGTGTGCCACCGTGCCTGGCACTTTTTTATTTTGAGAGTAGGAAAATATATTGGAGAAAAAGGATGGGGGAATGGGGAATAGGAATAGCTCCTGAGAGAGGAGAGGTCCCGAATGGGTTGCCCTTCACTTTCTTGATAGGGTCCTCTGAGGCACAGTTTTAAAAATTTTTATTAAATCCAATGTATTCTTTTGTTACCTGTACTTTTAGTGTCATATGTTAGAAACTACCGCCTAATCCACGTTCAAGAAGATATTCCTACATTTTCTTCTGAGGATTTTATAGCATTTGTTCTCACGTTTAGATCTCTGATTCACTTTTAGTATTACGGTGTAAGCTCGGGGACATTTAACTCAGTATCTCAGTAATCACGTGAACTGTGGTCAGTTTCGTGCTTTGTACGCTGAGAGTAACAAATGGTACCTAAATCAAAGTGAAGACAGAATGCACATAAAGCACTTAGCGCGGCGCTGGAAGCATCCTCCGGAGCGGTGCTGTTTTGACAGCGGCCAGACTGAGCGCTTTCGCCATGGGGCGCCGCACTCCAACGCGGGGTCCAGCGGGAGCCCCGCTCAGTGGCCCGGAGGAAGAAGTCCGGGTCCCGGAGCTGTTTCCCCGGTCACACCACTGACTCGCGTCCACCTCTAGGGACTGGCAAGAATTCTAACTCCTGGGGCCCATCTGGAACTACCGAAGCCCCCGCCCCAGCTTGACGGCCCAGGACCTGCCTCTGCGACCCATTCTCCGCGAACACCTGCCGCTGGCTGCCTCCGAGGGCCGTCGCGGCCGCGCCTGCAGCGCCACCTGCGGTCCGCGGAGGG
>NW_004955415.1:11759068-11823577 GCF_000276665.1 Chinchilla lanigera | reverse complement strand
GCCGGACGGGGGCGGCCGGGCCGCGCCGCGCGGGGAGGGGCGGCTACTCACACGTGCTGACAGGCCGCGGTCCGCACGGGCGTCTTCAGCACCTCCTGGCAGACGGGACAGTAGAAGTCGTCTTCGGTGTAGGACGTGGCCGCGGAGAGCTCTTCGGCCATGGCGAGCGCTGGGGAACGCGGCGGCGGCGGCGGCCCCGGCGGCGGCGGCCCGGGCCCGCACGGTGCGGCCTGGGAGAGCGGGGAGGCCCGGCTCGGCTGGAGGCGGGGCTTCCCTCCCTGCGGAAGCGGTTTCCGCTTTGCTACAAACTTAACATTGAACTCGATCGCGTGTCTGACGATGCCGGAGTTCACTCTTGGCTCAGTGTTAGAGATAAACAGACCGGGCGTTGTAAATCCAGATTTAGCTACATTTTAACTGTGTGA
The DNA here is from genome assembly GCF_000276665.1 of Chinchilla lanigera. Lineage (NCBI taxonomy): Eukaryota > Metazoa > Chordata > Mammalia > Rodentia > Chinchillidae > Chinchilla > Chinchilla lanigera. Next base: position 11,823,152 of record NW_004955415.1, on the reverse strand, counting down.
CCTTGAGCCAGAAAGGGGACCCAGACTCATTTCTCTCATTTCTGTAACGGACACAACCTGTGTCGTGTGGTTGTAGGAATCTAGCAACAGTTACTGCATTGAAAGAGCTTAGCACGGAGCCTGACGCAGCAGTTACCACCTCGCCAGTGGTTACTGTTGTTAATGCTCTTGTCCTGACGCACGCAACGTTCTCTTTCTGGTTGCGCACCGAACTCTCTGCTCCTGGCCCTCGGCTCTAGCACGCTGGAATTTCAGCACAGTTTGTTACAATGTTTCCAGTGTCTAGCACGCGTTACTGCTAGCTAAGAATGATGCACAGTTGACACTTGGTCCTTGTCTGAGGGATGGATGCGGGTTAGTAGGAAAGGAACTGTAAGTTCATAAACTACCGTCATGCCGTGCGTGGGATGTGATAATGTCGTAGGGAAGTTAAAGAAAGATACGTCTAAGTGGAAAGTGCTAAGTAGTAAGAGCGTTGGAGGTGAGCTTCAGAGACTGAATGGGTTGAATCAGAAGGAAATGGAGGTCAGCCACTGGGGCCCTCCGGCACCTTCAGAACCTGATGTGCTCCCCATCGTGAGGAACTGCTGAAGAGAAACCTGGCTTGAGTACAGGTTCTCAGCCCTGGCTTCACCTGTGAGCCCTGAAAACTACAGGCCTGACTTAATTGCCCTGGGGTGTGGCCTGGGAATTGGGATTTTAAAAAGCCTCAGGAGACCCTGTTGTGTCGGGAAGGTAGAGATGGCTAACCTGAAACCGTAAGTTCTACAAATGCATGTCTTATACTTTGTGTAAGTGTTTTTAAAAGATGCAAAAAGCTTCATCCTGTTATCATCACCGCATGCTACTACTACCTGGTGAAACTGTTGAGGATCAGGGTAAAGTACTGGTTGAAGACCGAGGTAAGGTAATGAATGTGAAAGGATCTAATAGAGTACAGGGTGTTTGATAAATGTAAATTGGTTTTGAATACCATTCTTAGCTTATTTCGGAGTCATTTATCTGAGAGTCTAGTTTAAATATTACAGTTTCATGTAATATTTTCATTTAATTTTAAGATATTCATGGATCTTTACATGACCTATATGTGGACCACGTGTCCCTTCCCTCATGAACCCCAGTTTAGAAGTCTGGTTCTAGCTGGATGTGGTGGCGGTACACGCCTGTAATCCCAGCATTTGGAAGGCTGAGGCAGGAGGATCACCACAAATTCTAGGCCAGCCTGGGCTACATAATGAGCTCAAGGCCAGCATGAACTACATGGGAGATGCTTTCTCAAAAAAACAGAATAACAGAAGTCTGGTTCAAAAACATTTGGAGTAAAAGTTAAAAGTTTGTGTTTTTAAAACTTAGAAGTGTGTGTGCTCTTGTTTTGTTTAAAAATATTTTTCTGGTCTGGGGATATAGCTTGCCTAGCATACGTGAGACCCTGAGTTCAATCCCCAGCCCTACCCAAAAAAAAAAAAAAAAAAAAGAAAGAAAGAAAAAGTAAAAACTTCTATCCAAGTTAATCTAACCTTGAGTATCTCTGGGAAGGTTAATTAATAGTTATGATAGAGAAAACTGGAAACATATGGGCAATGAAACAGTACAAGAAGGAGAAAAGAAAAAAACAAACTGTAAGATGTTTGTTGTGGGGTGTAGTATCCTGTCTTCGCACATGACCTTGGTGTTCCTCCTCAGGCTGAGGGCAGTCAGATAAGGCCCCTGCCATGGCAGGGAACATGCTGTTTGCCCCTTCAACCACATAACTCATTCTGTCCTAAGAGTTATACCCATATGCAGCTGTAGATAAGGGTTGGCTGTATATTAGAATGTGTTTGACTTACATGGTAATAATGGAATTTAAATTTCATATTTCTAACACCATCTTTCACCTTTCTTTTCTGCAGATGGCAGGATTTTCATAGTGTATCTAATATGAGTCCCACATCTTGGCGTCCTATCCATCTTCAGCAGTCTCAGCTCCACTGGCTGGAGAATGAATGGGATTTGCACAAATTACAAACGGAACTGAAATACAGACTGCAGTGTTAATATCCTTTCCTTCTGGTTGCTATTAACAGGTACTGACTGACCTCAAATAGAACATGTCCCTGTGCCTTAGGGATGCAGCTGAAGCAGAGTCATTGACATTGCTGGGGGAGACATAGTTTTCAGAAAATGGAATCATTTTACACGGATTTGTTTAACTTTTGTTACCTTTTATGATGAGAAAACTATTTTACATCCTGACCTTTCAATTTTGTGCATTTCAAGTTTTTTAAAAAGTTTGTAGCTGAGAAGGGAGCAACTACAATTATGCCCAACTCTGTTTTAGTTAACAGAGTCGTAATTTTTAAAATTGATTTCTATGGATTTTTCGTTGCATATTTTTCCCTTTGAAATTATCTGTAATTGTGCCCTATCTTTCTGTCATCGCAACTGAAAAATCATTGATTTATGCTTTAATTGTAGAATGTTTTGATTATGTTACCTAAAATAATAGTAACTCAAAATTAATGGCTTTTACATTTGACAAAATTAGATGTTTTTTCAAAATTTTAATATTACTTTGTTTTTGTTTTTCTTCTGGTACCAGGAATCGAACCAACGACCTTGTGCTTTCGAGGCAGGCTCTGTGCCGCTGAGCTAAATCCCCAGCCCCTAACATTACTTTGTTGCTTGCTTAGTTGTCTTACTTTCTTATATGGAACCTTGTCTGTAACTTCCTCCAAAACAGGGTTTTCTCAATTGGAAACAGTTCTGGTGCCCATCTAGACTTATTATTTAGTGTTACAACTCTTTGGGAAGGGCCACAGTTGGCATCTGGTGAGCACAAGCCAGGGGATGCTGTTAAACATCCTTCCACAACATAGTGTCCTGTCCCGTCCCATCCTCCCCGCCCACAAAAATTTAAGATGCACATCAAATTATTTCCAATTTTTTTTAAATAAGCTACTTTTCCAAGTCCAGTGGACAAGTCAAAACAGTTTGTGATTTGATATCTTTCAGTTGTTTTGAATTGTACTTTTTTTCCAAATGAATCACAATGTTTAGTTGATAAAATCAGCAAAAGCACCACAACCACCCTTTTTTTGTTTGTTTGTTTTTGTTTTTGTTTTTTCTCCGGTACCGGGAACTGAACTCACGACCTTGCGCTTGCCAGGCAGGCGCTTTGCCGCTGAGCTAAATCCCCAGCCCCCACCCTTTTTTGAAAAAGACTGGGCTGGGGATTTAGCTCAGCAGCACAGTGCCTACCCAGCAAGCGCAAGGTTGTGAGTTCGATCCCCAGTACCGGGAAAAACAAACAAACAAACAAACAAACAAACAAAAAAAATCGAAAAAGACCATTTCTGCTGCAAATCTAATAGAATGGTGGGCATGGCTCTTGGTTTTGGTTTAGCAGAAACTTGAGAATAATAATCCCTTGTAGTTGTTTGTGAGGAACGTTTGTTTTATGTACCATTAAACTTGCCCCAAAACTGCATTTTTCTATTTTTAACTGATTTGAATGATTATTTTCAATTCCTCAGAAAAGTAAATGTCGTCAGAAGACCGAGAAGCTCAGGAGGATGAATTGCTGGCACTGGCAAGTATTTATGATGGAGATGAATTTAGAAAAGCAGAATCTGTCCAAGGTGGAGAAACCAGGATCTATTTGGATTTGCCACAAAATTTCAAGATATTTGTAAGCGGTTAGTTGATAATATTCTCTTACATAGATTTTTCCTTAATAAATATTTTCAATTTTTTGGTGTACTCTGAACTGTGTGCCTTTTTGTGTTTATAGGCATTAGTGATAGATGGTATTATTGCAGACTTTACCCATGTTTGCTTTTTAAAAAAATTAGAATGAGAGGTAAATAGTTTGCAGTTTAATTCCTTTTAAATCACTGAATTGGGGTATTTCCTTGCCTTTTTTTTTCCTCTTTTTTTTTTTTTTTTTGGAGACAGGGTCTTGCTATGTAGTTCAGGCTTGTCTTGAACTCATGGTGATTCTCCTGCCTCAACTTCCAGTGCCGAGATTACAGGCATGCGCCACTGCACTTGGATTGCCTGCATATTTTATGCATCCTGTCTTCCAAGAGAGTTTATCAGCTAGGAGTCATCCATAGTTAAGAGAGGATAATCAAACAAAATGAAATACACCTGTGAAAACACTTGGACCACTTCAAAGTACAATGGTGGTTGTTAATACTATTTGATTTCTAGAATCATTTCAGCTGCCATAAACAAGTGGCACATGCTATTACCCTGTGACCTTTTGCTTCAGTAAAAATAAAACTGCTTTTGATACATTCACAGAAGACTTTGATACGCCCTTTTTCCACAATGTTTCTACCCTAGAGGCATTGAGTAAAGAACATAGTCATTTAAATGAGGCCAATGTGAAAGTGTGTGCTGTATCTTGTCCTCAAGCCTAAGATTGTGCTGGTAGGAACATCCCTCGCTGTGATTCATGGGTAGTTGGCCCATGCTGGTCTAAGTAAGTTATGGTTGGTTATTTGATAGAGATGTGTTCTTTTTTCTAGGCTGTGTCTTTTAATCACCTACTATAAACCAACGATGAAATAAACATTTTATGTTACGTAATCATTAGTGTCAGGAATTATCCTGAGAAGTGTATACAAGAATACGCTGTGTGTCTTCATTATACATTTCATGGTGCCGTGTAGATTTTTCCAGGATTAGGTTTTTTTTTTTCCTTAAGGTGGTGGCTAGGAAGTTAAAATTAGGGATTAGAAAGTGCTTTGGGGGAGGGTTTTATCCCCTCACCTAAAGCAGGAAGTCTTTTTTGGGAGCATTGCTCATCAATAATGGACACTCAGGTGTTGACCAACTGATCCTTTCTAACCTTTGTTTTCGGTTCAGGCAATTCAAATGAGTGTCTCCAGAATGGTGGCTTTGAATACACCATTTGCTTTCTGCCTCCACTTGTGCTGAACTTTGAACTGCCACCAGATTATCCATCCTCCTCCCCACCTTCATTCACACTTAGTGGCAAATGGCTGTCACCAACTCAGGTAGACCCAAAACTTAATTTCTCCTCTCCGTTTTTAGAAATTTACAAAATCACCTTTAATGGAAGACTACCTTGATGATCCTGAATTCACTGCATGAAAAACAAACGACTTTGATTTCATAATTTTCCCCCTTGCCTTTATGAATCTTAATGTTAATGAATTGAAAATGTTGATTTAGAAGGAATGGCAGTAAATGAATGATTAATCATTATGATGGATTTATGAATTGTAATAGTAATTTTCAATCAAGTACATTGTTTCTGGGGCTGGGGATTTAGCTCAGCGGCAAAGCGCCTACCTGGCAAGCGCGAGGTCATGAGTTCGGTTCCTGGTACCGGAGAAAAACCAAAAAAAAAAAGTACATTGTTTCTTGTCTTACTGTTTTCCTATTTAATCTCTGCTGTAGTGGAGACTGTGAGATCTTCCTCATTTTCCTTAGATGTTGATACTTTTTCCCCTTAATTTCTTGTCCATTCGTTAAATAAGAGATTTAATTGTAATTAGGACTGAAAATAGAGCTAATGTAGCTATAATAAGATTTCCTGAGTAAATATAAGTACTTTTCTTCATAAAAACCCACATATTAGTAACAAATAATTGTTATTCTCACTTAGAATTAAATGTACACACAGGTGTGTATAGTTCTTATAGATATTTCATTAAGATCTATGACCTTCGGCCGGGTGTGGTGGCTCACGCCTGTAATCCCAGCACTTGGGAGGCAGAGGCAGGAGGATCACTGTGAGTTCGAGGCCAGACCGGGCTGCATAGTGAGTCTAAGGCCAGCCTGAACTGCGTAGTGAGACCCTGTCTCAAAAACCAAAAACCAAAAAAAAAATAAGATTGGTGACCTTGTATTGAAAGCCTTCATTTCTTGTAGGTTATGTACTAGGTTCTAGTAACACTCTCAACCATTTTTTTAATTGCATGTAGTAATTATGAATATTTATGGAGTACAGTGTGATTTCAACAAGTATATATAGCACATACTGGTCAAATCAGTAATGAGCATTTCTATCTCTTTATTCATACTTGGAGCCTTCAGCTGTCTCTCTTCAACTTCAACTCTTGATTGAGACATAAATAGGACTTGAAGCTAATAAGAAGTATTCTGGGATGTAATGGATCGATAGCTGCTACTTTTCCAGAAGTCATGATGAAGATTGATAGGCTGAGGATACTAAGACAGAAGTTGTCTTGAGTGACTGACCCCAAGGAATAGCACATTTTTTCCTTTTGGTTTTTATTCCCCCACTCACTAATCTTTTAAATGAGCATGTTTTCCCATAATTGAGATTATGTTTTAGGAAAAAAAAAACTTTAAAAAAAAGATAATACATGTAGAATAAAAAGGAACATTACTCTACATTGTGGTATCTCTGTAACAGGTGCAGGATAGTTCATTACTTGGCCCAGGAATAGCAAGACTGTTTGAGGTTTTCTTTTTTCGCTAGCATTGCGGATTTACCCCAGGACCTCACATGTGCTAGCCAAGTGTTCCATCACTCAGCTTTTAAAATTTTGAGACAGGGTTTCACAGATTTGCCCCGGCTGGCCTTGAATTTGTGTCTTAGCCTCCCAAGTAGCTGGCATTACAGATGTGCACCACTGCATCCTGCTGAGACTGACACTTTGGTCACTGACCATTGACTAAAGCATTTAGCTGTTTATAGTCCCATTTCTCTGAGAGTCTTGGTACTTTACCATATGTGTGTGCATGCATATGTAAATAACAAATGCAGCTCAGGTTAACTGGATGTGTGGTTACAGTTCGAGATTGTAGAATCTACCTAAGGCTGACCTTTGGGGGTTCCTATGGAGGAGGAGGGTTGTTCATTATTTTATGTTTTACAGCTAAAATTATGCACAGAATTGACATTTTAATTTGTCTTTTATGTTCTTTTCTTTTGTTTCTCGCTTTTTGTTACTGCCTCCGGACTCCATGGTGTTGTGAATTGCCCCTGTTGGTAGTGAAACCGACACAAGGACCTGTCATTCACTGAGTTGGGGTGGGTAGATAAGATTAGGGTGTGGATTTGGTTTCCTGGTGTTTGCCATTGTTCCTCTCCTGGTATGCATGCACACTCGGGATCGCGCTTGCTCTTTTCCTCTCTCTTGCCCTCCCCCTGTAACATTTGCGTGTGTCCCTGCTGCCTCTGGAGAAGGGGCAGGAGAAGAGGATGGAGGAGAACGGCTTCTTGTTGGACCTGGTGGTTCACATAGCATGGTTCACATAGCTCGCAAAAGTTCTCTTTTAAGTTTTTCTTACATTGGGCCAGGGATGTAGCTCAGTGGCACCAGCGCCTGCCTGGCAAGCGCAAGGTCCTGAGTTCAATTCCTGGTACAAAAAAAAAAGTATTTGTTACATTTTACAGATTTTAGCAGGTTTCTCAGAAGCATGGTTGATATGCCTCCTTACGTGAATGTGAAATTCACGCATTCGTTGTTAGTCGTGTTAGTAGGTCTGAGTTAGTGCCTATGCCAGGTTTTAGTCAGTAGCACTGTGCAGAGCAAGAACTAGAAAATGTGGTCTTCTTTCACTTGTTGTTTAAATTTACAAATTTCTTTGCCATCTGGAAGACTTATTTTTGGTTGTTTACCTAAAACAGAAAAGCAGCTTATAATTCCTGAGCTCTGTTACAAATATTCTACATTTCTAATGGAAAATCCTCTTACATTTACCTTTCAAATCAAAAAGACCTCTTCCATTTGTGTTGTTCACTTATTTATTTTTATGGTACTGGGTATTAAAATCTGGGCCTTTGCACTGAGCTATAACTCCCCTTTCTTTAAAATTTTGAGACAGGGTCTAAATTCCCCAGGCTGGGCTTGAACTCTTAACCCTTGTTGCTCAGCTTCCGAGAGAGCTGGGGTTACAGCCACGCACCACCACACCCTGCTGAATCGACCACTTTTAAAGAGAAAATATCAAAAAACTTCGGTCACTTAGTTTGGGGAGTGTGACCTTTCTGCATGGTGACCAAAGCATGTTGAGGGCTTGTAAGTATGTGCAGGTTCAGTATCCGTCTGCCTCCATCATACTCATCAGGATCTGACATAGCCCTCATTGCATGGTGAAAAAGTAGCTTGTATATCTGAAAAATAAGTGCTCTCAGGTTGAATTCTGCTCGTGATTCCTTCAGATGAGTTGGCTTTTTGATGGGATTGAAAGAATTTTAAAATTTGGATGGCATTTTAATTTTTAAATTTAAATTTTTAACTTCATAAAAACAAAAGAATATACATATCTATAGGGTACATGGAGTATGTGATGCTTTAATACATACACTGTGTGTTGTCTACTATTTAAATCATTGTAGACATACTTCCCCACATTTATCATTTCTTTACAGTAGAAACATTCAAAATCTTTTACTTTTTTTTCTTTTAATTTTTTTTTTTTTTTTTTTTTTGGTTTTTCTCCGGTACCGGGAACCGAACTCAGGACCTTGTGCTTGCCAGGCAGGCACTTTGCTGCTGAGCTAAATCCCCAGCCCCTTCTTTTAACTTTTTGATACAGGACATCATTGTTATCTGTGGTCACTTTACTGGGCAGTAGCACGCCGTAATTACTTTCTCCTGTCTGACTCAGTACCCACTGATCAACCTTCCGCTCTTCTTCCCTTCCCAGCTTTCGGTGGTTCCCCTTCCACTCTGAATGTCTGTGACATTCTTATCAGTGACATGCTGCAATATTTACTCTCTTTGTGCCTGGTTCATTTCACTTAACATAATGATCTTCCGTTCCACCCATGTTATGCTATAAATGACAGGATTTTGTCCTTTCTTATGGCTGAATAGTATTCTGCTGCACTACATTTTCCATTCATCCTTAAGTAGACATTCAGGTTGTTTCCATTTCTGGCTGCAGTAAATATAGGAGTGCAGATGTCTCTGACTTAGTGATTTTATTTTCTGTGGATATGTACCCAGTAGTGGAATGGCTAGATCATACTGTAGTTCTATTTTTAATTTTTTGAGGAGCCTCTATACTGTTTTCCATAATACCTACAGTAATTTTACATTTCCTCCAATGCTGTAGAAGCCTTCCCTTTTCTCTAAATCTTTGCCTTGCCAGTGCTTGTGTTTTTGATTGTAGCACTCTTACTGGAGTGAGGCGATGTCTCATTGCAGTTTTCGATTCGCATCGTCCCCATAAGTGAGGTTGAGCATTGCTTCATGTACCTGTGGGCTATGTGTATGTCTTGAGAAATGTCTGTGTAGGTCTGTAAACCGCACCCCCTTGTGAAGGTGGGGCTAAGAACAGGGTCTTGGAAATGCTGTGCAAGTACTTTGTCACTAAGCCACACATACCAGCCCCTTTCTGCTTTATTTATTTATGTTTTCTTTGCTTTTGAGCTCTGGAAGTCTTTTAGATAGTCTGGTTAGCAAACTCCTTGTCAGATGTATATGCTGCAAATATTTCCTCTCATTCTATAGGTTGTGTCTGAACTACATCACTGCTTTTGCCACACAGAAGCTTTTTTAATTTGATGCAGTCCTTGTTTATATTTGCTTGTGTTCGCTGTGGTTTTGGAATCTTGTCCAAAAAGTTCCTGCCCATTCCAGTGTCTCAAAGCATTTCCGCTTCTAGAGTTACATAGTTCTAGGTTTTACATTTGAGTCTTTAATTTGAATTGATTTTTGTAACTGCTGGAAAATAAAGGATATAATCTCATTTATTCTGGTTGTGGGTATCCAATTTTCCCAGCACTATTTACTGGAAATATTTCCCTTTCCTAGATTTTATTGATTCTTTTTTGTATATATGTATGTGTGTATGTTTTTTGTGGTACTGGGGAACAAACCTAGGCCTCATGCATAGTAGACAAGTGTTCTACCACTGAGCTACATCCCTAGCCCTGGATGGTATTTTTAAAATGTTTGCTAATCATTCTAGGGTACCTGTGGAGCTAGGACTCCACAAGGAAGAGATATAATTCCTCTTACAGGTAGATCTTGGCCAGGTGTCGTGATACATGCCTGTAATCCTAGCACTGGGGAGGCTGAAGCTGGTGGATTGCTGCAAGTTCAAGGCCAGCCTGGCCTACATAGTGAGTTCAAGTCCAGCCTGAACTATGCAGTGAGATCGTGTCTCAAAAAGCTAAAATAAATAAATAGGTAGATCTCTTTAAACAACATGAGCAATAGAGCAAAGATAGGAAAACAAAGCAAATGACAAGCCAGGCGTGGTAGCACATGCCTGCAATCCTAGCACTCAGGAGGCTGAGACAGTAGGATCGACATGAGTTTGAGGACAGCCTGGGCTACATAGTCAGTTCAAGGCCAGTCTAAACTACCTAACAAGAACCTGTCTTTAAAAAAACAAAACAAAACACAACACAACAAATGAACAGAAAGCATCCTCCAGTTCAAAGGCTTCCATGTAAATATTTCTATGTCTCACGGAGTTTTGCCATTTCTCCTGTTTGTGCGGTACTTGTGTTCTGTGGTGTATGTTGTTGAGGAGTTTATGAAGTCCTTTGGTGAGAATGTTGGTTATGTTTTGTAGCAGTTTAGAGTCATACAATAGAATGTTAAGAAGCGTAAGGAGCTAATTTAACAAGATTCAAAAGGAGATGAGGAGTTCGGAGCTTTATCTTTCCAAACTCACGGTACCTTCGTGTGCTTTTTCCTAGCTCTCTGCTCTCTGCAAGCACTTAGACAACCTGTGGGAAGAGCACCGAGGCAGCGTGGTCCTCTTTGCCTGGATGCAGTTTCTTAAAGAAGAGACCTTAGCGTATCTGAATATTGTCTCTCCTTTTGAGCTCAAGATGGGTTCTCAGAAAAAAGTGCAGAGGAGGACAGCTCCAGCCTCTCCCAGCACAGAGGTAGATTTTGGAGGAGCCGTTGGATCTGATACAGACCAAGAGGAAGTAGTGGATGAGAGAGCTGTACAGGATGTGGAATCATTGTCAAGCCTAATCCAGGAAATCTTGGACTTCGATCAAGCTCAGCAGATGAAATGTTTTAATAGTAAATTATTTCTGTGCAATATCTGTTTCTGTGAGAAGCTGGGTGGTGAGTGCATGTACTTCTTGGAGTGCAGGCATGTGTACTGCAAAGCTTGCCTGAAGGACTACTTTGAAATCCAGATCAAAGATGGCCAAGTTCAGTGTCTCAACTGCCCAGAACCAAAGTGCACTTCAGTGGCCACGCCTGGTCAGGTAATTTACTCTGTGAAGGATTGCCTCCTGATTCTCTTTCACAAAGAGAGAATCTTCTCCGGAACTTCCTTGATTGGGTTCGTAGTGCAGTCTAAGATCTTAGAGCCAGCCTACAAGTTTCACCATATCTGTCAGTAGCACTGTAGCCTGCTGGTGCACATCTGCAGTCCCAGCACGTTGGAAGGCTGAGGCAGGAGGATCACAAGTTTGAGCCCAGCCTGGGTAACTTCATAAGACTGTCTCAAAATGATAAAGATAAGAAATGCTGGAGATGTAGCACAGTGCAAAGGCGCCAGGTTGAATCCCCACTATCGCCCAAAGGGAAAAAAAAAAAAAACAAAAACGTGGTCCTTATCATGTAAGCAAGTGCAAATGCCTCCTTTGGTAGTCTTGGAAGAGTGATAAAAATGTAACTGTGAAGTTTGGTGAGTTACTGTGTATATCCGTTAGCACAAGTGCAGCCTACTTGTTTTCAGTTTTTGTTTGTTTAAGTCAGCTTTATCAAGGCATGATTTTGCTTACAGTAAACTATACCCCCTTAATCCATATAGTTTATATAGTTTGTTTAGTGTAGACCTATGCGAGTACCACTTCAGGGTCCTGCCTCTGCCTGCTGGGTTTTTTCCTTCTCTTTTTAATGTTATAATAAACATTAAAAAGGAAGTTTTTAAGCAGGTGTGGTGGCACACACCTGTAATCCCAGCACTCAGGAGGGATCACGAAGAGTTTGAGGCCAGCCTGGGCTACATAATGAGTCTAAGTCCAGCTTGAACTGCATAGTGAGAGCCTGTCTCAAAAATAAAGAAAGTTTTAAGGGTTGGAGATTTAGCTCAGCGGCACAGTGCCTGCCTGGCAAGCACAACGTCGTGAGTTCGATTCCCAGTACCAGAAAAAAACAAAAAAAAGAGGCAGTTTTTATATACATTAACTATATTATACATGAACTGTATATTAACTTTGTTACATATATTCACTATCTTTTCTTTTACAGCGGGAATCGAACTCAGGACCTCATACTGTGCCACTGATCTAAACCCCTGGGCTCTATTTTCTATTTCATGTGTGACTCAAGATGATTTCTCTTCACTCAGAAAAAATGGTAGGGCACAGGATGGACATGAATGTTCCATACTTGGTTTGATTCTGAAGTGAGATAGGGGTTTTAATTTCTGGACCATCTAGTTTATAACAGCATCCTAAGACTCTCCTCAGGATCAGAACTGGTCAGGGAATCATTAGATCTATGATGTTTTGTACCTCTGCAGGTCAAAGAGCTTGTGGAAGCAGAGTTATTTGCCCGGTATGACCGCCTTCTCCTCCAGTCCACCTTGGACCTGATGGCAGATGTGGTGTACTGCCCCCGCCCATGCTGCCAGCTGCCTGTCATGCAGGAGCCTGGCTGCACCATGGGCATCTGCTCCAGCTGCAATTTTGCCTTCTGTACCTTGTGCAGATTGACCTACCATGGGGTCTCTCCATGTAAGGTAACTGCAGGTAAGTTGTAACTCTATGAACCCAAACCTCCTTTCCTCTTCCTTTGACAAAGACTTCAATTCCCAAATTTAAAAATATTCATTCAGTAGATACTTTTGTGTTATTTACTATGCTAGGCTCTTGGGATGCAAACTCTGTCTTCATGAAACACACATATTAGTAGAGGTGACAGGCAAACAAAATACTTGGGGACATTAGGTGAGAGTAAGTGCTAAGGAGAAAGAAAGGAAGCAGGGCCAGGATGTGAGGTGTATTGGTGCTGAGGGCCTTGGAGTTCTAGTCAAACCAGAGGAGACTTCACTGCCTGAATGGTTTAAGATGAAGGAAGGAAGTAAAACCAGGCAGATAGGGGGAGGGCGGGTGTCCAGAAAAAGAAATGGCAAGATAATTTCTCACTGTGAACGCGGGAGAATGTAGATCCTACATCACAGATAATGGGGCATCTAAGCTGCCACTGTCATGTTGGGGGGGAGGGGGTCTTTGAGACAGGGTCATGCAGTGCAACTCAGGGTGGCCTTGGGCTCACTTTGTAGCCAAGGCTGGTCTCGAACTTGCAGTGATCCTCCTGCCTCAGCCTCCCAAGTGCTGGGATTACAAGTGTGTGCCACCACGCCTGGCTCACTGTTGTTTTCATGGCATATATATCTGATCAGTCCTCAGATGCTTTCTCATTGAGGCCACAGACTTCAGAACCTCCCTCAGTGTGGCTCTTCAGAAAGCCACCCTCTTTTGGAGTGGGCACAGAGGCTATGCCTGTATTTATCAGTTGTGATCTAGATAAGAACAGGGAATTCAGCCTTTCGTCAATTTAACTGGTCTCCAGTGGCTTCGTTTTTCTCAGAAATGATGATAAAAGCTAGCAGCTATTATCCCTATAGCTAGGGTTATTGGAAAGATGAAGAAAAATAATACACTGGTACTCAAAATCATTACATCTGGCCAGGCGTGGTGGTGCTTATCTGTAGTCCCAGTACTCAGGAGTCTGAGGCGGGAGGATTGCTGTGAGTTTGAGGGTAGCTGAGACTACAAAGTGAGTTTAAGCCAGCTTGAACTGCATAGGGAAACCCCGTCTCAAAGACAAAAAAAGTTATATTTGTGATACTAATCTATAACAAGGTAAAAGGAGAACCAAGGTGAGAAACTTTTATAGGAATTTCAGCATATTTAGGCTTGGACTTCTTGTCTTTTAACTGTATTCATTTAACTGTATTTTGCAGAAGTATTGATCTTTGACAGACTGGGGGGAAATCTGGTTCTTCACCATAATTTGAGAAACAATGGCTAATACATTGAAAATGTAAAATGGTAACATCATCATGGAATAGTGACTAATTGTTAATGTTAACAGAGTGTCCTTATTTCCAAGAAAGTACCTAAAAGAATAGAATGAGCAAACAAATTCCAGATGCCTATGGCAGAGTCTTGCAGAGGATAGGGGCATTTGCAGTTTAAGTCACATTAAAGTATGAAAGAAGCCTTTGCTTCTGTGACCTTAGTGTTAAGAGGCTGTAGTACAGTTTGGGTGTGTCACAGCATTCAGAGAAGAAATGGAAGATACGCCAGGGGCTTCAGTGAAGTTAGAAATCTCACTTTGTGTGTGTGTGTGTGTGTCTTTTTTAGACTAGGTATTATATAAAATACGCAGTGCTAAAAATTGTATTGAGAACATTAGAGCAATAACTTTTGTCCTGAAGATGTGTAGGAACACAAAAATGCTTTGAATCATTAGATAAAGATTACAGAATTAAAAAGACCTTTGATACATCAAAATGAGGTGACAGAACATGGGGAATGCACAAAGCAGTAAGAATGTACAGGTGAGGGAAAGCGTGTAGAATAGGATTCTGCCTCAGATAATGTTCACTGCTTAAAAGGGAGACAAGCCTCTAAATGATAAGAGGAAATTAGACTAAAAGAATAATTAGAACAGTATTGAGAGAGTCTTTAATTGTGCTGAAAATATAAGGCAATAGAATTGGGAACAAAAATACTTTCCTACAGGTACAGCCTTTGTCAGTGGCTGCTGGTTTCATTACAGTTAAATGTTACAGCAGTAGAAGCCAGATGAAGAATATGAAGGAAAAAAGCTGCCAGGAAGAACTGTTCGGTGTCTATGATAGAGCATAATACAGGGGAGGCTGACTCACTGATCATTGTATAAGCAGAATTGAATGGTTAGTTTTTGCCCTTGGACCCAAAGTGCATAGTGTATTTGTTAAACTTTTGTTCGTTATGAAAAGGTGAGTGATGCTGGCTCGGTGAAAAATCACTTTCAACCTTGGGGTCTTTTATATGCTGGTCTTTAATTGTGCCATTTGCATAAATATATAAACATTAAGAAGTCAAAATCAGTGTCAGGCATGGTGGTGCACACCTATAATCCCACTCAGGAGGCTGAGGCAGGAGGATTGTTGCGAGTTTGAGACCAGCCTGGGCTACCAGTGAGCTCAAGGCCAGCCTGAACTGCATAGCGAGCCCCGTCTCAAAAAGGAAACAAAGAAAGAAGTCAGAATCAAAGAAAGAACTTATCACCTTTAGCATGCCCAGTTTTTCTAGTTGGGGAATTCCTTTATTACCTCCTTTGTCATTTGTGCATAGGTAATTTTTACCTAGTTATAACATAAATGTACTTTTTTCTGGGTTCTATAAGTGTTGGAATTGGATAATAGCCAGCCTGATTTGACTCTTAAAGTTTTTAATAACTGAATATCATGTCATCAAATGGCTCTTTCACATTTATTTTCCTTGCAAATTTAATCTGTTTGCTATTGTTATTTGCATCTTTATGAGTATGATATTACTTTGGATTACCTTGGAGTAGTCAGAGATTATGGGCATTTTAAATGATTTTTACTCAGTATTGCAGTGGTGTAAAAATTAATTTTTCTATTTTACTTTCTAGAAAAATTAATAGATTTACGAAATGAGTACCTGCAAGCAGATGAGGCCAATAAAAGGTTTTTGGAGCAGAGGTACGGGAAGCGGGTGATTCAGAAGGCTCTGGAGGAGATGGAGAGTAAGGAGTGGTTGGAAAAGAACTCCAAGAGCTGCCCATGCTGTGGAACTCCCATACAGGTAACGGCTGGGACAGACCTGGAGGCAAGCAGATCTGACAGCGTGGCATGCTTATCTTAAGAAGCCTATTAGTCCATTTTGTAACCTATTAAGAAAATACTTGTTGGTATTTATTAAGCCTTCATTCTTGGAAAATATGAATGTCACTATTAATTATTGTTACTGACTTTAAATAGACTGTATGGAGACTTCCCTTTTCAAAGTGCTTTCATACAGACAGTTACTCTCACATGATTCCCTCCTCAAAGTGGAATGGGTTATGTTTTATTTTTTTTTATTTTTTTTTTTTTTTGGTTTTTCTCCGGTACCGGGAACCGAACTCACGACCTTGCGCTTGCCAGGCAGGCGCTTTTGCCACTGAGCTAAATCCCCAGCCCCTGGGTTATGTTTTAGTCCCTTGAGTTTATTTTGGCTCATGGTTGTGGTCCCAGGTTGGGAGCCACATCTGGTGCTGGGCTTCTTGCTTCAAAGCCTGGGGCAGTGGAGATCATGACGTATGCAGAGACCAAGAGTCATGTGTGGCCTCTGCTCTCTTTCTCCTTTTTTTTTCTTCTTTTTTGTCTTTTTGAGACAGGGTCTTACTATTCAGTTCAGGCTGGCCTTGAGCTCACTTTGTAGCCCAGACTGGTCTTAAACTCTCAACAATCCTCCTGCCTCAGCCTCCCAAGTGGATTACAGGCTTGCACCACCATGCCTGGCTACCATAAAAGGCTATCTTTCTTCCAGTGAAGGTGTTGGTCCCTTTGTCAAAGATAAGGAGGCTGAGTGTGTTTGGAGTTATTTTTGCATCTTCTAGTCTGGTCTTACATCGTTGGGTCTTTTTTTTTTTTTTTTCCTGCCAGTACCATGCTGTTTTTTTATCATTATAGCTTTGTTGTATAATTTCAAGTAAGGGACTGTGATGTCCCCTGGCTTGCCTTTGTTGCCCAGAATTGCATTTGCTATTCTAAGACTCTTCTGGTTCCAAATGAATTTTAGGATTGTTTTCTCTAATTTGGTGAGTATACTGTTGGTATTTTGATTGATCTTGTGTTAACTCTGTAACAATTTTGAGAGTATGGCCGTTTTCACTATATTGATTCTTCCTACCCAACAACAAGGGGTAGCTTTCCATTTTCTGATATCCTCTTCAAACTTCTTTTTCAGAGTACTGTAGTTTTCAATGTAAAGGTGCTTTACTTCCTTCATTAGACTGATTCCTGCCAGGTGTGGTAGTGCATGCTTTTAATCCTAGCACTTGGAAGGCTGCCAGGAGGATCACCAGCCTTGGCTACATGGTGAATTCAAGGCCAGGAAGTCTCAAAAAGCCAAAAAATAAAAAATGGAGGGCGTAGACTAATTCTGAAGTATTTCATTTTTTTGGATGCTATTGTGAAAGGTATGGATTCCTTAATTTTTCTCTCCGTGAGTTTGTTATTTGTGTACAGGAAGGCCATGATTTCTGAGTTTTGATTTTGTATGCAGCTACACAACTGAATTTGGTTATTAAATCTAGTAGGAGTCTTTTGGTGGCATTTTCCAGGTCTTCTATATAGGGTATCATGTCATCTTTAAATAGTAATTTAACTTCTTTCCTTCCTACCTTTATTGCTTTTCTTTTTCTTGTCTAATTGCTTGCGCTGGCTACTGTTTTTAGAACTATATTTGATAAGAGCAGTGATAGTGGACATCCTTGTCTCATTCCTGATTTTAAACTAGAAGCTTTCAGTTTTTCCATTTAATATAATGTTGGCTGCTGGTTTGTCATAGATGGCTTTTATTGGATTAAGATAAAGACTCTCTTCCAGTTTTCTGGAGGGTTTTTATCATGAATAGGTGTTGGGCTTTGTCAAATGTTTTTTTTGCATCTATTGAGATAATCATATGGTTTTTGCCTTTGGCTCTGTTAATATGGTATTTTACATTTTTGATTTGTGTGTGTTGAACCATCCCTACATCCCTGGGATGAATCCTGCTTTGTCATGGTGTATAATCTTTTTGATGATTTGCTGCATTCTATTTGCCAGTATGTTATTGAAGATTTTTATGTCTCTGTATTAGGGAGATTGGCCTGTAGTTCTCTGTATTGGTTGAATCCTTTTCTGGTTTTGGTATCATAGTAATGCTTGCTTCCAGAAATTAGTTTGGGGTATTGTGTCACTTTCAATTTCATTGAAGAGTTTGTGAAGTAGTGACATAATATCTCTAAATTTCTTGTAGAATTGTGCAGTGAATCTGTCAAGACGTGGGCTTTTCTTTGTTGGTAGGTTTTTAACTACATTTTCAATTTCATTGACTGATACTGGTTTATTTAGAATTTTTATATCTTCTTAATTTAGCTTTGGCAATTTATATGTATCTAGGAACTTGTCCATTTCTTCTGTATTTTCCATCTCACTAGAATACAAGTTTTTTTGTGTTTTTTTTGTCTGTTTGTTTGTTTTTCTTCCGGTACCAGGAATCAAACTTACAACATTTTGCTTGCCAGGCAGGTGCTGTGCCACTGGGCTAAATCCCCAGCCCCTAGAATACAGGTTCTTGAAGTAGGTACTAATGATCTAGATTTCTGGAGGATTTATTGTGATTTCACCCTTTTCATTCCTCATTGCATGGATTTGAGTCTTTCCTTTTTTGATAAGATTGCCTAAGAGTTTGTCAATTTTATTTAATCTTTCAAAGAAGCAATTCTTTGATTCATTGATTCTTTGTATTGTTTTCTTAGTCTTTATTGAATTTCTGCTCTGATCTTTATGATTTCCTCCCTTGTACAAGCTTGGGCTTGACATGCTCCTCTTTTTCTAAAAACTTGAGGTTCAACATTAGGTTATATATTTGAGCTCATTCTGTTTTGCTGATGTGGGAATTCACCACTATAAATTTCCCTCATAGGACTGCTTTCGTTGCATCCCTTAAGTTCCATAATGTTGCATTGGAATTATCATTTGATTATAGAAACTGTCTGATTTCTTCTTTAATCTATGACTCATTGGGTGTTGAGGAGGGTGTTACTCAACTTCCATGTGTTTATGAAGTTTTTGTGGTTTCTTTTGCCATTGATTTCCATTTTCATTGCAATATTGTCTGATAAAATGCATGGGGTAATTTCAGTTTCTTTGTATCTACTTAATCATGTTCTGTGAGCTAGTATGTGGTCATTGTTTTGGAGAATGTCGCATATGCAACTGAGAAGAATGTGTGTCCTGATCTTGTGGGGTAGAACACTCTGTAAACATCTACTGAGTCCATTTGTTCAAAAATTTGGTTCAGTTCTGGTATTTCTTTGTTGATTTTTTTTTGTCTGATTTCTTTGTGACAGTGGGGTATTGAGGGTCCCACATTAAAATTGTATTAGTGCTTATGTGATTTTTCATGTCCTTTAACATTTGTTTTATATAGTTGGGTGCACTGGTATTTAGTGCAGATATATTTATGATTGTTATCTCTTCCTCTTGGATTGTTCCCTTTACAAGTATGTAGTGACCTTCTTTGTCTCTTAATCAGCCTTGGCTTGAAATTCACTTTATCTGCATATAGAATAGCTACCCCTGCTTTTTTCCTGGTTTTTGTCATGTGTATTGTTCAGTCTGTGAATTTCTTTTTGAGTTAAATTTGTGTTTCTTGCATGGAGCATATTCTTGGATCCTGTTTCTTGGTCCGTTCTGCCAGTCTGTTTCTTTCAGTTGGTGAATTGAGACCATTTACCTTGATGGTTATAACTGATGTGTATTGACTTATCCTTGTCATGTTATTTTCCTGTTGTTGGTTCCTTTTCTTTCCCGTCTGTTTAATTACTTCCCTTGTCTGGTGAGTTTATTCTGATGGAGTTCATGGAGTTGTAGTCTTCATTATTTCTTTCTAGAATGTCTGTCAGAACATTCTGGAGTGCTGGTTTGGTAGTCATGAATCTCTTCAGGTGTTCTTTGTCATGGAAGTATCTGATTTTGCCATCAATTTTGAAAAGATAGTTTTGCAGGGTATATCTATCTGGGTTGGAGGTTGTTTTCTTTCTTTCTTTTTTTTTAAGAGCAGAATATATTTATTGAGGGAAAGGAAGCTTCTGTCCAAGGGAGGGACAGAAGGGGACCTGAGTGGGTTGCCCAGGAAAAGGTTGTTTTCTCTTAGGGCTTGAAGTACTTCACTCCAAGCTCTCCTTGATTTAAGGGTTTGTGTTGAGAAGTCTGCTGTAATTCTGATGTGCTTTCCTTTATAAGTGACTTGTCTCTTTTCTCTAACAGATTTTAAATATTCTGTTCTTGTGTTGAATTTCTGAAACCTTGACTATTATATGCCTCGGGGTAGATTTTTTTTAAATTATAGGTTATTGGAGTTCTATATGCCTTACTTATCTGTATGTTAAATTCTTTTTCCATGCTTGGGAAATTTTGTGCCATTACTTCTCTGAACATCATTTTATGTTGTTTGCAATATCTCCTGCTTTTTCATTGACTTCAGTCAATCTTACGTTGTTATTCTTTGCATCATTTAACAGCTGTTAGATTGATATTTTGTGGTCCCTTGCGATTTTTAAGAAATCTCTCTGTTCATGACTGATAACTACAGTCCTGTCTTCTGGATCTGATATTCTTTCCTCACATTGGCTTATTCTGTTGCATGTATTTGCAGTAGAATCTTTAATCTGGATATCTGATTGAATCTGTTTCATGAGTTCCATTCCTTTCCCATGTTGGGCATTTATGGTCTGCATCCTTTTCCTAAGCTCCTCTACTTTTTAATTTTTTATCTGTGTCTTGTCTAGATTCACTAACCATGCCCTTCATTATGGCCATCATCTCTGAAGTTATCTGAGAAATTATGTCCCATTTGATTTTTTTTCTAGAGCCTCATTCATTTGCCTTGTTACTTCTGGTGTTACCACCTCAGAGAGGCCAGATGGGTGGCTTTTGAATTGTTCCACCTCATTGCCCCTTGGGTTTGTCTTTGTCAAGCTGAAAGTCTGTCGTTGCATCTTGCTCCTGTGTCTACTCACTTTCTTTTATTTTTTTAGTTTAGTTCCTGCATTTACACTTGTAAATTGCTTATGGTAGGTACCTTTATTACTAGTATGGCGGACCTTTAGGAAGTAAGTACATCTCAAAGATGCCTTTGAGGTATAGCTGGCTTTTGGGTTTTGAGTCTGTTGTAAAAGCCTACCTTTTTGGAGCTGGGCTTGGTGGCACACATATATAATCCCAGCACTGGGGAGGCTGATGCAGGAGGATTTCCATGAATTCAAAGCCAGTCTGGGCTACATAGTGAATTTAGGGCCAACCTGTACTACAAAGTGAGACCCTGTCTCAAAAACAAACAAAAACCCAGAAAAGCTTTGCCTCTTGAATTCATTGAGGATGAGAAATTGCTGTTTATTTGGCCTTGCCATGGTTCTTTGGCACTAGTCTATAGTATTTATGTCCCTCAGGCAATCTCAGTTTTGGTGTACAAGGAAGAACAACTGATTAGAGCAGTTATATCATCTTGGCTAAAGTAGTACATTTAGTAATAACCATAGCATCCAACATATCCTAAGAAGTGACACACTGCAGTAACTATTAATTTGCCATCTTTAACCATATAAACAGGATTTGTAGTTATACAACTAAATCTAAAACAAACATGAAAATTATGTACAGTAAGTATCTCTCAATATAGTGATTTAACCCTCAAGGGAGAAATTTTTAAAGGGGTTGGGGAAAAAATAGAGAAATAGAAGAGAAAGATGAGAAGCCAGGCTGGAGGACGAAGGAACATTATGCAAGCTTTGGGAACTAATAAAGAAGACAGGAGGGAAAGAAAGAAGAAACAGAAACAACAGAACCAAACAAACAAAAAACTAGAAACAGTGCTCTCATTCATATAAAAACAAGAACAAACAAGAAAGAAAAAGAGAAAAGATACTTTAAAAAGAAAGGAAGAAAAGATGCACACTTCACAGCGTGCCTCTGTTGTCACTGATTGACGGAGCAGACAGCGCCTCCGAGGGGGCATGTGCACCCTGACGACTCGCCAGCCACTGCCGTCGGCAGCACCTACTGCTCTGCTCCACTGGTGCATTTCTCTGTGGCCCTCCGGTGTTGCCAGTAGTCACTGTGCCTCTGCAGGTCCGAGCTGCTCTCCCTCGCCCTGAGCTGGGTCTCGGAGAGAAAGTGCTGTTTGCTACCTCCCTTCTGCATGTTGTGTGATCTTTCTCTTCGCTTTGCCTGTGGGTTCTGATTCTCACTTCAGATCTTTGCCTGGTCCCTGGGACCCACTTTCCTCCTGTTCTTCATGTTGCTGTATTCCAGTATCTGGATTCCAAATATCAGAGAGGCTGTTTCTCTGCTGCTCACCATTCTGACATCTTCCTGAAAGTTTCCAATATAAGTTTCAGATAAGACAAACCATATTAAACTACAGTAGAGCTGGACATGGTGGCACACGCCTGTAATCCCAGCACTTGGGAGGCTGAGGCAGGAGGATTACCACAAGTTCAAGGCCAGCCCGAACTACAGAGCAAGACACTGGCTCAAAAAAGGAAAGGAAAGGAAAGGGAAGGGAAGGGAAGGGAAGGGAAGGGAAGGGAAGGGAAGGGAAAAGGGAAGGGAAAAGGGAAGGGAAAAGGGAAGGGAAAAGGGAAGGGAAAAGGGAAGGGAAAAGGGAAGGGAAAAGAAAAGGAAAAGGGAAGGGAAAAGAAAAGGAAAAGGAAAAGGAAAGAATGGCAGATTAGGGGTGGAACTACATTCAAATCTTTTTGTTCCTTTTTCAGTTGAGTCAGGGTCTTGCCTTGTAGTTCAGGCTGACTTCAAACTTACAGTGCTCCTCCTGCCTCAGCCTCTTGAGTGCTGGGATTATTGGCGTGCACCACCACACCCTACTACATCAACTCTGAATTTGTCTTTGTGATTAAAAAAAATCATATCTGACCCCTCAGAACTGTTTATCCTGGAAAGTAGCGTACTCCTTTAACAAGTATACACTCAGGAAGTAGACATTTTTCCACTAATGTGAGCCAAGTAATTGGATCTTTTGCTTCATGTCAAAACCTTAACCTGTTTTAAAGTCAAAATATACTTTACACTTGATTGTGCTGTTTCAATCTGTTATCTCTAACCTAAGCCTAGTGGTTACCCCATTACTTCATGAAAGAGACTGGTATTACATTTGACCACTTCTGACACGCTTTATCCCTATGATAAAATGGGGGACTTGATACTATTTACCTAGATTTAAGTAAAAATTTAAAACTTAATCATACTTAATCCAAAATTTAATACCCAGTCATGTGTTTGATTTGTATCTACTGTTTATCAAGAGGGTTTGCTAAATATCTTATTGTAGGAACACCTGCTAAATATTTTCTATATTTCAGTTGTAAAAATAATAAGCATGAAACAGTCGTCGTCATGTTACCTGTATATTTCAACCCTGCATGAGAAAAGAGGAACAACCTGGAGAATATGCTGAATCTTTCTGTCATGTACATTTTTCTTTTGCCTTTGTAGTCTTGATGGTTTTCTCTTTCTGTCCTTCCCACCAGAAATTGGATGGATGTAACAAGATGACGTGTACTGGCTGTATGCAGTATTTCTGTTGGATTTGCATGGGTTCACTTTCTAGAGCCAACCCTTACAAACATTTCAATGATCCCGATTCCCCATGTTTTAATAGGTATGTATGCACAGAATTTCCCCCGCTCTGTGGCAGCTTTTGGCATTTGATTTGAAGACCACAAATCCAGTGTTTTACTAAATACTTAGACTTAATTAGTCAATTTTTCTACATACTTTCCCCCATATATAAACTTTTATTTTATTTTCTTGAAAAGGAGTTTGAGAATATACACTCTGAAATTTTAAATTTTGTATGAACTTTTTGTAAGGAAAACTTTGAAACACACACAAAAGTTGAGAAGATAGTACTATAAATGGCAGAATGAACTAGTTTGCCATATTTGTTGTCTTTACTTAACCTTTTTGCTGAACTAAAGTTTAGTTGGAGTTATAATAATGCTTCAGCTTCTCCACGTATCTCCTGAGAAAATGTTCCCAAGGACCAGGAACGTAGCTCAGCGATCAGAGTATATGCTTAGCATTCCTGAGCCCCTGGCTTCATCCCTAGTACAAAAAAAAAAAAAAGAAGAAAAGGCTTCTATGTAATAGTATTACTTTAAAAATTTTTATGAGAATGACATACTATCATTTTATCATTTTAGTAAACTCAGCATATATAAAACTTCCTAGTTATTCCTGAAAACTCCTGTTAAAGTTGTTACTATACTCATCAAAGTTTTATTTGTTTGGTCGTATTGGGGATTGAACCTAGAGCCTTGTGCAAGATAGGCAAATGCTTAGCACTGAGCTACCTCCCCAGCCCAGTTATTATGATCAGTTCTGTCTCTTATTATAAAAAACTTTTGGAGCCTCTTACCTTGACTTTTTGAAGTGTCTAAGCCAGTTGTCCTATGTGATTTACCTTCTAGGATTTCATTTCTCCGTGGTGTCTTTTAGTGTCTCTCTCTTTGCTGTTTCCTGTTAACTTGAAGTTCAGTCCAGACAGATGTTTGATTAGGTTAGAGTAACCATTTCTGACAAGGATACAACATGAGGAGGTGTTACATACTGCCTGTTACATAGCATACGGGGCCCATAATGTCAGGCTGTTCCTCTGTTAGTGTGATATTTAGATGTATCATTTGTTTCATTACAAAAGGTGAGTTTTCCTTTTTCCTTACCAGTGTGGAGGATTCCTTGTCACTGTGAATATTCTGTTCTCCACTAGCTCTCCACTTTTAGCGTCAGTCAGTGATCACTCTTACTAGGTTTCTGTAGAATACCTACACTTGTCAGCATTATTAAACTATAAGAAGAATTGAAGAAATAAGCTTTGCCTGTGAACTGTTAAAGTTTAGTATTGGAAATTGCATAAATTTTTGGTAATAGAAGAGAAGAAAGACAAATTGACAATTACACCACATTCCACCGGTGGAGGGATTGGCATAAAAGAGAGTTAGTGTCTTAACTCTTCAGCTTCTACACCACCTGGCCTTTCTGATCTTGGCCTGCTGCACATATTGTAAGCATTGAGTATCGGTTTTGTGATAAGTATCACCTATTATCATATTATTGGGTTTTTTCGCAGGGGGGTTGTTGTTTTTTTTTTTTTTCCTTTTTTGAGACAAGGTCTCACTATGTAGTTCAGACTGGTCTTGAACTCACTGTGTAGCTCATGCAGGCCTTGAATTTGCAGTGATCCTCCTGCCTCAGCCTCCCGAGTGCTGGGATTACAGATATGTGCCACCATGCCCAGTCTCCTATTATTGTCTATACTTGGCTGTAGAGAATTTGTGATCCAAAAAGGACTGCATTTACAAATTTAAGACTGACTTTTTCAGAGGAACCCAAATTTCAGCCTTCCTCAATGTGTGATGAAAGCAGAAGAAAAGATATTATCAGAAAAATGCAGACAAGGGGCTGGGGATTTAGCTCAGCGGCAAAAGCGCCTGCCTGGCAAGCGCAAGGTCGTGAGTTTGGTTCCCGGTACCGGAGAAAAACCAAAAAAAAAAAAAAAACAAAACAGAAAAATGCAGACAGTATTTTTGAGAGAAGGAAAGATAGATTAATGTTCAGTTTTGTCCAGGTGCATAAATATGTACCCTATTTTATGTTCCAGGTTATTCCATGCGGTGGATGTTAATGGAGATGTTTGGGAAGATGTGATTGAAGACTAGTTGACTCCTGCTCACAATATAGAAGTGGAATTGTTTGTCCTAATCTTTTCTCAAGTACACTAAGAAACTTCTCAGGATTTTAGGATACTGTGCATTCACTCTTCCCGAGTAGAAGATAAGGAAGAACAAGATTTATATTTTCATTTGATGCTGTTGACTAAGGCATCCATGTTTCCATGTAACATAAACTGATAAAATTAGAAGCCAAAGGTTCAGAAAATGAAAATTACAGATTATTGAATGTTATATAACATGTCCAAAGCTCTAAATAGTTAAAAATAAGTATTTATTTTCTTCCCCAAGATGTAGGTGTGGGTCAAGAGCTAAACATATAGACCTGCCTCCAAGAAGCATCCCTCTCAGACATTCGGTTGCAGCCCCTTCAGTACCACTTCATACACCTGGGGTGGGTAGACGCCCCATTAAAATTGTACTGAGAACTTTATCTCATTCATGTTACATTCTTCCCAACCTAAATTTCTGCTAAGTTTTTTTAGGAGGGAGCCTTCTACTCTGTGTGGATGGCCCATTGTCATTTTGATCTGCTTTCAGAATAGAAATTTATAATAATTTTAAAATATTTTTTAATACCACAAACAGCTGGGTGTGGTGGCGCACGCCTATAATTCCAGCACTTGGGAGGCTGAGGCAGGAAGATTGTTGCGAGTTTGAGACCAGCCTGGGCTACAAAGTGAGCTCAAGGCCAGCCTGAACTGCATAGTGAGACCCTGTCTCCAAAACAAAACAAAACAAAAAAAACCACCAACACTGTATGTCACTTGATACCTATGAGTGGTATATATAGACCACGGGTTTTGAGCCAAATCTACAATGTGATGATACTGGTTCAGAAGAATTGTGGCCCTATCCCACTTTCCTGAGCAGTAGAATTTAGAGACAAACCTTTTTTGTTCCACATTTTCTCCCTGTACTCTTCCTCTGCCTTCTGTTGGTAAGGACAGTTTTACTATTAACTCTAGTACCACATGTTTTTATTTCATCTGCTGGAATAAGAGAAAGCCTAATACATTCCCAGGGTGAAAAAGCTGAATGATTTTTTAATTAGTCTTGATTTTGAACCTTTATACAGCACTGTAATTCTGGTCCTATTTCCTGACTTTAAAAAAGTTTTCTCCAGTGAGCTATGGGAATTTGGTTTCCTACCTTTTTTTGTAACAGTGTTTTGGGTGATAATTTTGCAGTGATACAGGTTCCTATTTGGGGGTTTGTTGGCTTTTTGGAAAACTGTCTTTCCTTACAGTTTGGTGAGTGGCTTGATAGCAAATTAAGGACAGGAGCATTCAACTGTACCTTTTAAACTTCTTTCTCTTACCATATCATTGAAAACTGAGAAATCACTTTTAACTGTTCAGTGTTTTTCCAAGAAATCAGTAAAGACTGTTTCTGGATTGTCAGTGAGGATGCATAATCTTAAAAATAAAAATAATTTGAAAAATCATATAAGTAGAACAGAGTGATTGCTATTTGTTCTGTCACCAAGGCAACTGGTAGCATTTTAAAACTCTGCTTTTAGGGGCTGGGGATTTAGTTCAGCGGCACAGAGCCTGCCTAGCAAGTGCAAAGTCGTGAGTTTGATTCCCATTACCAGAAAAAAATAAAATAAAATAAAACTCTGCTTTTTTTGGCGGGGTGCTGGGTGTCCAACCCAGGAAGTCAGACATGCTGAGTTTGTGCTTTGCTGTTGACCTGCATCCCCAGCGATATATTTTTAAAGTGAGATGGAAACAGTCCCAGAATAGCACCACCTCATTCACATGGGCTTGTGACTGAGCTCACATTTTGTATAAATAAGAGTTCATACTTTGTTTAAACAAGTTAGCTTCACAGATTTCAATTCTGCATATTTAATAATATATAAGAACTGAAGTTAAAGAATAAGCTGAAGAGGGCTGGGGATATAGCTCAATGGCATAAGCACCTGCCTGGCAAGCGCAAGGTCGTGAGTTCGATCCCCAATACCGCAAAAAAAAAAAAAAAAAAAGAATAAGCTGAAGATAAGAAATAAAAGTTAAAACCATTATTCATATATTTGAGTAACTTCTTGATTGGAGTTCAATTTTAATTTTTCACAGCCACTCAGAATAGTTAATGAGCTAGTGATATTTGCTAGAGATTTTATTTAAGCTGCTGTATATTATGTTGTCATAGAAGTAGGCATCATTACATAATACAGTTTTATGACAAAATAAGAGGCTTTTTTTTTTTCCATTTATGATTTTTTAAAGCCCAATGCAGGTATAGTATTTAGTCTCAAAGACTTGTTTAGTCACCCATTTCTTTCCTTCTTCCTTAAGTACAAAACCTTTACCCCTTAATTTTAACAAAGACAGTATGGTTTGTGTTGTAGCCAGGGTTTGCAAGGAAACAATATAGGACACATAATTTATAGGATTATAATATTCACCCAAAGAATCAAATACAGAAGAGTGTAGGAGGTCTGCTCACACACTAGAAACCCAAAGAATCCAGCTGAGGACTGAGAACTCATAGCAATGTCCTCCATGAGTCCAACTAGAGGCCCAGAGCCCACAACAATGTCTCGTGCAAGTCTCTACCAAGAATCTGCGCTGGGAAGGCCCAAAGATCAGGGGTGGAAACTAGGAAGTCTGCATCAATGGAGTGAAGGATCTGTGCCAGAAGGCTGAGAGATCTGCACTGGAGCCAGAAAGTAACACTCCAGGTAAGGACCAGAGCCCACCTGAATAGAACTGCAGCCGTCGTCAGCAACAGGAGCACCCGAGCTCCTCTGACAGAACAGAAGAGTTCATACCAAGAAAGCCATAGTGACAGGCTTCTCCGGGAGAAGCAACAGCACACCATCTTCCCTTTTATGCTGTTGGCAACAGTCCTCAGGTGGGCCTTCCACACCACTCTGATTCAGTTCAGCTGGGTGTTAAATGCTGACCATGCATCAATCTACCACAGTTTGTAAAGCCCCGCTTTTGAAGCATGCATTACAAACTAATTTTAAGAGGGTAGGGCCAGGGATATAGCTCAGTGGCATATGCGCCTGCCTGGCAAGCACAAAGTCCTGAGTTCAATTCCTGGTACCAAAGAAAAAAAAAAAGATGGTATAGCTTTGCTATTGTTGTCCGTAAGTAAAATGAAAGATTCGGGTGTCTCCTTGAAAGCCCTGCAAAGCCAGTGGGGTTGTGAAAGGTTTCTGTGTTGAGGAATGTGTGACAGTGCAGTTTTTCACCTTGCTTCACTGCAAGAAGGCCCTGCGTACAAGTGGGCTGAGACTTGATAGAAGTGGACAAAAACCTTAGAGGTCTTTTTGGTGGGAATTTGAGAGGGTCTTGTGTCTTGATTTTATATAAAAGGCTTGTGGGTCTAGAGCTGATAAGTGAAAATAAGCTTCCAAATAAGTCAAACTAGAGACTCTGACTTTCTACACTTGATTGAACTAATTTTATCTTTTTGCTGTATCCCTGGACAGGATGAAATGCAGTCCACAGGACTTAGCTGAGAAGGCAAACTAATTCTCTTTTTTTTTGTTTGTCTTTTGTTTTTTTCCGGTACCAGGAATCAAACTCACAACCTTGCACTTGCCAGGCAGGCGCTGTGCCGCTGAGCTAAATCTCCAGCCTCTCAAACTAATTCTCTTATGCCAGAGCACAGCCACAAAGGTCCACCTGACCCAAAGGATGCTCTGATCAATCTCTCTGATCAAGAGCCTGCCTTTGCCAATTGAACTGCATTGTTGCATCAATTTTTTAAAATAAACTTTTAATTTTAGAAAAGTTTTAGATGTATAGAAATACTGCAGAAATAGTATGGAGTTAAATATATACCACACCCTCTTTCCCCTACTAATACCGTACGTTGGTATGGTACATTTGTCACATGAATGAACTAATACATTATTGTTAACTTAGAGTCCATATTTAATTGAGGTTTCCTTAGTTTTTCTCATGTCATTTTTCTATTCCATCCTGGGTACCACATTATTACATTGAATCAGCATGACTCTTCAGAGTGCTCCGGGCTGTCATGGTGTCCCCTCCACTTACATTGTTAGTATTATATAAATATTCATTGTATCTTTTTTTTTTCAGTGTTAAGGATTGAACCCAGGGCCTCCACACTGAGCTACATCCCCCTTTTTTTTTATTTGGAGACAAGAATCTTAACCAGTCCCTGAGTTGGCCTCGCTGGGCTCATTCTTGCAGTCTTTCTGCGGTAGCCTCCCAGAGTGCTGGGATTACAGCCATGGACGCCATGTCTGACTGTCCATTCTATCTTGAAGTACCCGAATGGGTCAGAAGCCGAAAAGCCTTTCTTGAAGTCTGATTTTCTGGTCTTAGTAGGCTCAGCAAATCAGTGAAATTCTTTCTTTTTGAGGTTTTTTTGTGGCTTTCAATCAATTATTTCTCAAGACACTTCACTGCTTGCATATGCAGTTTGAGGCTGTTTACCTGTTACACTCATTTCTCTTTGTTCAGCTTCATGAAAAAAAAATTAACCTTTGAACAGGTTGATCAGAGTATCCTTCGGGTCAGGTGGGACCTTTGTGACTGCTCTGGCATGAGAGGATTAGCTTGCCTTCTCAGTTAAGTCCTGCCATTTGCAGACTACATTTCATCCTGTCCAGGGATATAGCAAATAGCTAAAAGACTTGGAAGCCATCTTCACAGACCTGTAGCATGGTTAGTAAAGTCATTTTATAGTTGTAGAAAGCTCTGGGTTACATCAGAAATCCCTTAATATGCCTGCTATTTTTTTTTTTTTCAAGAGATGTTAAGGTAATCAGCTGAAAAAATGCAGTAACATGGATATCCACTTTGAAAGAAAATTTCAAAAATTTTGACTGGAGTTTGGGTCTCTCACCAAGTATCGGTATTATCATAAGCATCACCAACAGGTGGCAGCAGTTCTCAGAAATAGAGGAACTAACCCCAGCTGATCTTGGTGGAGCCCAAGTACTGGAGGCTGAAAGATTCACTTGAGCTAGGAATTTGAGGCCAACTGGGTTACATACCGAGACCCTGACTCAAGAAACAAACACAAACTAACGTAACTGGTTAAGCTAGTAGTAGCTTCTGTATTTCGTTACAGAAGATTTAATTTCTGGGATTTTAATTTTCTTGAGTGTGTTTCATTATGGTGACTTTGGACTTTGGACTTCAGTAAGCATAGAGTGGTGATAGCAAGGCAGGAACAGTAAGTAGTGTTATCAAAAACTTTAAGCCAGCTTAAAACTACTTGATCCATTGTTGACACCTTACAGTTTTTACATAGCAAAGTGCCGTGCCAAATGGTTACATTTATTGTCTACTGACATAAAACAGCTAAGATACAAAACCAGGCATGGTGGTGCATGGGTGTAATCCTAGCACTCGGGAGGCTGAGGCAGGAGGTTTCGTGCAAGTTTGAGGCCAGCCTGGCCAGCCTGAACTGCATAGTGAGACCCTACAAAAACAAAACAAAAAACAAAACTGAGGTCCTTATAAAGGTCATAATTAGGACCAAAGACTTTTTATATTATGGTGCCTGCAGATACTGTGATACTAGAAAGAGTAGCCAGTCTGTTCCCTAGACTTTGGCTTAATTAAAAAAAAAAAATGGTGAGCAGACCAGGCTGAGGGTTTGTGGTCAGATACTTGGGTATGGGAACTTTCGGTGTGGCGGGGGGGGGGGGGGTGTGGTGTTCTTCACAAATGTCTATATAAGTACCAACTTTCAGCACCCATAGTCTAGACTTTATACAGTTATTCAAGTGACCTGAAAATTTACCACTCCAAGGAGTCCCATGTTTCTCAGAGCCAGAAGCAGCTTTGGAGGAGACTCTGCTCATGCCAAAGTTGCTAAGTAAAAAATCAACATTGCTTTTTTTTGCTTGGATCTTTTTTTCCCTTTCAGTATAAAAACAAAAAAATACAACATAAATCCATATACGTTTTAAAAGTAATTTTGTGTCTTACTCTCAGTTGTGTTCTATTTTTTGCAGCTTATTCACCTCCTTAAAGAATTTACATGAGGGGCTGGGGATTTAGCTCAGCGGCAAAAGCGCCTGCCTGGCAAGCGCAAAGTCGTGAGTTCGGTTCCCGGTACCGGAGAAAAATTAAAAAAAAAAAAAAAAGAATTTACATGAACTGGGTGCAGTGACACATGCCTGTAATCCCAGCACTCAGGAGGCTGAGGCAGGAGGATCACTGTAAATTTAAGGCCAGCCTGAACTATATAGTGAGACCCTGTCTCAAAAAGACAAGCAAAACTTACTTTATTTATCCGTTTATTTATTTTTATGGTACTAAGGATTGAACCCAGGGATATTTATACTGATCTACATCCCCAGCCCTTTTTATCTTCCATTTTGAGATACAGTCTCACTAGGTTGTCCATGCTGGGCTCAAACTGGCAATCTTCCTGCCTCAGCTTCCCAGAATGTTGGGATTATAGATATGCGCCAGCAGGCTCAGTGAGTAAACTTCCTTAAGATAGCACTTGAACAAAGGCTTGGCAGTATGGAAGTGATCCTTGTACTTACCTTGGAAGAAAGAGTTGCAGGCAAGAGGGATAGCCAGGGCATAGGCCCCTGTGATGGGAGCATATCAGAGGCCTCCAGGTACACGATGGCAGCTAGCAAGGGCTGAGGGAGACTGAGGCAGGAGAATAGTAGAGATGGGGTGGGAGTGGGTGCGAAGGCAGAGTGTATAAGACCTGTGTGAACTTGGGTTCCCACTCTGAGATGAGCCTCATCGGCCTTGCCCAGAGAAAGGATAGGGCCTGACTTCCGTTTTAGGGTTGAGAAAGGGCCTTTTGTAGTAACTCAGGTGAGAAGCCAGCCAGCCTGTCCTGGTGTGACAGCAGTTGGAATCTTAGGAACTGGTTAGATCCTGTACTTACCTTGAAGATAAAACTAATAGGCTTTACTTAGAGATCGTATGTGTTATGTAAGAAAGTGAGGCACCCTAGTTGATTCCTAGGTGTTTTTGTCTGAGCAATCGTAGTAGGGGAGGCTGCAGTACAGGTTCACGGGTGCAGATGAGAAATTTAGCTGTGGACAGTTTGAAATGCTTGGTTTTCCCAGGGGAGGTGTTAGGCGGTTAGCGATTCGGGCTGGACACACAAGTAAGGAAGACAGTGGATGTCTTCAGAGCTAGGAGATGAAAGATCACCAAGGCAGGGAGCTGTATGTAGAGAGAGGTCCAAGGACTGAGTCCCGGGTCACTCCAAGCACTGAGGTCAAGGAGAGGGAGAAGAACCGGTGAAGGAGACAGAGAGTGGCTTGTAAGGCATAATCCGCTGTCAGGTGCTGCACATGGGTCACGGAAGGGCTCTCACTGTCACCAAGCAATCAACGCGAAGGTCAGTAGGGACTTCGACAAGGGCAGTGGGAGTGGAGGAGGGGTGAGAATCTGGAGTGTGAGAGAAAATGGAGTATCGTCCTACCAGGAGAGCAAAACTGGAAATCCACTCTACCTCCTCTTCCTGCCCCACACCCCCCTTTTTGAGACAGACTCTCATGTGTAGTCCTGGCTGGTCTTGAATTCACTGTGTAGTCCAGGCTGATCTCTAACTCACAGCAATCCCGACTCGGCCTCCTAAGCGCAGGATTACAGGCTGCCCCGCCATGCCCAGCACAGCGGCTTTTCCTACATTATCAGATGAATAAGCCTCCGCCATAAACACTAAAGAGATGGGAAGATACGCAGCAGCTTATCTAAGGCAGCAGCTGCTGGAACAAGTGATTGGAACTCAAACAATTTCCAGACACTGAGAGTGGATTTGCTTGAGAGTGAAAAGCTAGGACCTAGTCCAGGGTGCGCTGAATGCACGTTTCCATGGGCTTTACCTCTAGGAGCCCCACTTAGTTCTCACTGTGAAGATGTTGCCAAAAATCACCTTGCGCTTTGGGCAGAGGAGAGGAAAAGTAGCCATTTAGTAGCAGGGGGAGGAAGCAGCCTCAGGCTCTCTGTTCTCCAAGGCAGAGCCCTGCCCTGAGGGAAAACTACTTTGCGAAGGAGGGGAAAGGCAGTGGGATGGCTCAGGCCGCCTTCGAGAAGGGAAGAAAAGACAGCGGAGACCTAACACAGTGCTGTTCCCTCCGATACGCAGCGTTCCGTCTGCAGGGCTGCACTGTCACAGTGGATTGCAGTGGAGAGAACAGCAAGATTTTAAGACGTGTCTGGGGAAACCCAGTGAGAACAGGGGAAACAAAAAGCAAGGAAACGGAAACTGAAGCCTCTGGGACACCTGCAGTTCTAGCAAACGCAGCCTGTTAGCCAAATACACCACCCCACACTAACGACCTGTTTACCTCACTTCCTGTTACCCAAAACATGTCCAGTTTCCAATTTTATAAAAAGGCACAAGTGAAGGGAGGAAAGTGTAGACAAAACAAGCACCAGAACCAGACTCAGGTATAACACGGATCTGGGGGTGGCATCCTGGACCGAGAACTTAATAACTGTAATTACTGTGCTAAGGGAATTACTGTTCTCTGATGGAACAAGTGAACACCATTAGCAGCCTGGTGGCGCATGCCTGTAATCCTAGCACTTAAGAGGCTGAGGCAGGAGGATCGGCAGGCGTTCAAAACCAGGCTGAACAAAATAGCAAGAACCTACCTCAAAAAACAAATAGGCAATGTAAACAAGAGGTTGAAATGTTAAGAATTTTTTAAAATAGTGGGAGTTAAAGGAACAAATGCCTTCAGTGGGTCATCAGTGGGTCAGACTCAGCTAGGAAGAAGCCGCTGACCTTGAGGAGGTGTCATTACATACGGTACAAATTGAAATCTAGTTTTTAAACAGGAATGTGCCAGTCACTTTCTCGTCACTGAGACACGATACCGATACCCACACCTTACAGGAGAGGTTTATTTTGGCTCACAGTTTGTAGAGGTTCAGTCCATAGTTTGTTGGCTCCAGGGCAGGGCCCTGGGCACACGGGGAAGGCAGAGGAGATGGTGCTTATGTGGCAGCATTGGGAAAGCAGAGAAGGAAGAGAGGAGCGGGGTAGGGGAGGGATAGACCTTCCAGGCCACACTGCCGCTAACCCGCCTCCTCCAACCAGGTTCCACCTTCTGACCGCACGTTTGGGTATAATGCGCCTGTGACCCAGTTACCCCCCAGAGCCCTGTCCATGAATGCATGAGGCTTGGAGGGGCCATCTAGGTATAAGCCATAACACCTGCCTGTCCCCCAAGACTCACGTGCATCCCTTTATGCAAAACGCATTTAGTCCATCCTTTAGGGTTGCCCAAGTCCTAAGTCTCAGCGTTGCTGAGAAGTCCAAGCCCAGTCTCCTCCTCAGGCATGCTCTTCGCAATGAGCCCCTGTAAAAATCAAAAGAAGTTAAACCCTGACGTACAAAGGCGCAGGGCACACATTCCGCTCAGAAGGGAGGAATAAGGGGGCACAAACCAACGGCACCAAAGCAAGACCTAAGTCCAGCAGGGCAGATAATCCTGTAGCTCCATGCACAGCACCTGGGGCGAGCTGTAGCAAAGTGGGAAAAAGAACCAAACTGATGCCATGTTATACTCAGGCACCATCTTAGAGGTTAAATTTCTGTTTCCTTAAGTTTGTTTCTCGTAAATGTTGTCATGGTTACCTAACCCAATACCACCCCGTGCTTTGTCATAAGACCACTTGTTCCCTAAGCCCCTTTGTTCCTTTGTCACAAGCTGAGCCCATCCTTTGTAGGAGTATTTCCATAGCTGCACTAAATCAAATCAGAAAAAAACTAATCACCCCCCCCCAGACCCAGAACTAGAACTGTATAAATATTCTCCCCTCCTAGCCAGTCATGGTGGCGCACGCCTGTAATCCCAGCACTTGGGAGGCTGAGGCAGGAGGATCGTTGGGAGTTCGAGACCAGCCTGGGCTACAAAGTGAACTCAAGGCCAGCCTGAACTGCAGAGCGAGACCCTGTCTCAAAAAAAGACAAAAAACACAAATATTCTCCCCTCCTGCCCTTCGGGGTCAGTACTTGGTCATGTACTGGGTGCCCACCACCGGCTAACAAACGTGCTTGTCTCTGTATCCGGCCTCTGTTGGTGACTCAGGTAAGTGTGTTGCCACAACAGAGATGTGAACTGCAGAGGGCTTGGGTGGCCTGCCCTACAGCATTGCCAGTGTTTGTAGTCCTCAGCGTTTTTCTCTTGGGCAGGCTTTTCACTCCTTGTGGATTTACTTGGATGTTTCGTGTTGCTGGCTTACCAACATCCTGCAGTCTCCACTGCACTTTTGACTTTACTCTCACAGCTTCACACACTGCCCTCTCCGGGGCACACTCCCTGGCCTCCCTAGCCTTCTACTGAAATCTGGGTGAAAGCCTTCTAACCTCACACATCTTGCATTCTGCATATCCTTTTCTTTTCTTTTTTTTGAGACAGGGTCTCACTATGAGTTCAGACTGGACTTGAGCTCACTTTGTAGGCCAAGGTGGCCTTCAACTTGCAATGATCCTCCTGCCTCAGCCTCCCAAGTGCTGGGATTACAGGCATGCACCACCACGCCCAGCTCTGCATATCTTTAAAACTACGCGGGTGACATTAATGTCTACCTACGCCTGCAGCAGTTGCCTGGCCCTTTCACATCATGGCTACTGGGCCTCTGAGTGGATGGCTGAGCACTGACCTGAATCCCAAATCCCTGGGAATCAATTTCTAGGAGGCACTTTCTCCAGCACAGTGCCCTAGGGCGCTCTTCTCAAAGCAGTTTCACTTTTACCCCCCAGAGGGTGGGGTCTTGCTCTTTTCTGACATGCCCTCAAGCCTTTTTTCCTGTTGTCCTAATCCAAGTTACTTGGCTTCGTTTGAATGTTAATCTTTTCAGCAATCAAGATGTCCCCTGCTCCAACTTGTGGGCCTCAATTTTAGGAGTTCTCTTTCTGGCAAAACTCAAAACTGTTAAAATTACTCATTTATGATGCTTGCTCCTGATTTTCCAACAAAGAACTGGCTAAAATAAGTATCCATGCCATTGCCTCAGCATTAGGCTTCCCTGAAATTTCCTCTGCCAGATTGATTACTCCACTGCTCTTAATCTTAGTCTCCCCTAAAGTCTCAGGACATGAGCAAAATACAGACAGATACCCTGCCAGAGCAGAACACGCAAGGCCTGCAGCCCGACTGCCAATGGGGTTTGTGTTCTCAGCTGAAATTTCCTGAGCCTGGTCTTTACCATGTGCATTTCTATGGGTATTCTGGTCTGGTGCCCTTTGACCAGAAGCAGCTTGCTGCATTCCAGGGCTTCTGCAGCCAGGATCACTACACCTTTCCAAACTCTTCCTTTAAACTGGTTGCAAAGACGTCTAAACCACATGGTCAAGTACAGCCACAGCAGTGACCACGTTCTCTGGTACAGCATCACTTTCAGTTACTTTCTCGTCCCTGGGACAAGATACCTGACAGTTTAAGAGAGGTTTATTTTGGCTCACATTTCAGTCCATGGTTGGCTGGCTCCAAGGCATGACGGCATGGGGCAGGGCACGGTGGAAGTCAGTCACTCAGGGCGCGGCCCACAGGAAGGGTAGAGATGAAGGGAGAAGCCGGGGAGGAAGATGCCCCCTTCCAGGGACTCACCTCCTCTGACCGGCTCCTCCTCCCAGCCTGACATGCAGGGGTAAACTCACTAGCAGACTAAGTGCTGATGAGTGTCACACCCCCACGATCCAGTCTCTTCCCTCAAAGTCCCCCCAAGAGTGTATGAGGCCTTGGAGGGACATCTAGATATAAACCATGTCACAGTGGCAACAGGGAATCCAGGAACTGGGGGGTGATTACAAAGGGACAACAGCGTGTAATGTTAGTAGCAGGAGAAGAAAGTGGAGGGGAGCGATTAGAATCAGAATATAAGCAACCCTACAATTTTGTTATAAAGGAGATGAAGAGAAGTGAAGCTCTCAGGAAAGGGAACAGACCCAAGAAGGAGACGATGTGATGCTGCAGGAGAGGGGGCGTCTTCCTGGCAGCGTCCTCAAGGAGGCAGGAGAGGATGGGACCTGGCGTCAGGTAGAGGGCTCAGCCGGCGGGCAGGGAGCCAGAAGAGGGCAGGGCTGGCACAAACTCTCGCACACTTTACCAGCCCCTCGTCATGGTAAGGGTTTTTGATCCTGGGAGAAAGGCATCAAATTTGCAAGATGAGATCTCAGTAGGCCAGCTGGCGACCCCATGTTCATGTGATATGCTACGGTCTCCCCTCGTTCCCGAGTGTGTATGGCAACAGTGGTGTATAGGGCAGTGTTGGAAGGTCTGGCTAAAGCAGTAGTTGACAAAGCCTGCCGTCCAGGGCACACATTGAGTGGCAAACAGAACACCTGTCAGATGGCCAGTGGTTCTGAGGACACAGAGCGGGGCAGGGAGAATGTGGAATTAGGGGTTGCTGCTATAGTCTGACGGGTCAGGAGAGATAGCTGATAAATCGTGTCTGAGTAGAGACCTGAGGAAGTGAGTGAGCCAGAAGGGCAAGAGTGGGCCAGGCTCTCACATCTGTCTCTACTTTATGAGCAGGTGCATGTAACAGAAGGCAGGTGATGCCCATTTGTGCCCCCTCCCCCATGTCAGCCACTACTGGACATTGATGCTTGGAGGCACTGAGCTACGTTAAATTTTATCTTTTATTTTAAGACAAGTTCTCAGAGTTGCCCAAGCTGGCCTCTAACTTGCAACCCTCCTGACTCAGCCTCCAAGTAGCTGAAATTACAGGTATGTGCCCCCCTAACTAGCAACACTAATTTATGTCTACATTGATACTGTTTATTAAATGTAATAAAGCTTTAAACACATTTTATCTGCTCTTCCTGAATATACAACTCCATGTATACTTTTTTCCTCCTTCTGAATATTAGACTTGCTGTTTTACAGATTCAACTTCTCCCTATTAGCTATATTTAGTATTTCCTCTTTCATCAGATCTGACAGCCTGGTGAGTGGGAACCCCACTTAACAGGCTGGTTGTCTTCTCTACTACTTCAGATATTTTTAGAACTGCCCCCATTTTCTGGCAACAAGACATTCCAGACCCGCCAAGATCCTTGCCCCAAAACAAACACCTCCTTTCCAAGGTATACTGCATAGTCCTAGAGGCCCACACTGGCCCAGGGATAGGTATACTCTCATATAGCTAATTTCCTTCTGTAATTGTACCTACTTAAAATTTAAACATCTTAACTGGATAAATTCTGTTATATGGACAGAATGGGATACTCATCAGCAAGAAGCAGCAATGGGTTACTCCTACATGTTTGTAGATGAACATCAAAAGCGTGCATGGGCTGGGGACATAGGTCTGGTACAGTGCCTCCCTAGCAAGTGCCAGACCCTGGTTTCATCTCCAGCACTGTGAGAAAAAAGTCATGCTAGTGAAAGAGGCCAGACACAAAAAATGTCATGTAATTCCATTTCTTTGACATGTCCATAGGGGCTGGGGCTGTAGTTCAATGGTGTGTGCCTACCATGTACAGGGCCTTGTGTTCAGTTCTCAGCCCACACACACGCGAGCACATACACACACACACACACAAAGGTAAATCTGTAGACACAAAGCAAATCAGTCACCTGGGGTTAGGGGTAAAATGGAACCTTCTGGAATGACAGAAATGGATCATAGTGGGGTACTGCACAAGTCTATAAACTTCAAAATCACTGCATTTAGCATGGGTAGATTTTGTTGGTGTGTAAATTATACGTCCATAAAATGGTAAAAATTAAACCTTCTTCCTCTGGCTGATTGTACTGACGTAGACATTCCATTTCATTAACTTCTTCAGTAACGAAGAAAACAGAAAACAGTTTCCGTACTTGCCCTTATGATGTTGCTGGGGATCCATGCAGGGGCTCACAAATGTTAGGAAAGCAGGACCACTGCGCTGTTTCTCCAGCCCTACCCTCTTTTTTCTTTTGAGACAGGGCCCCACTATATAGTCCAGGCTGACGTTTAATCCATTTCATAGCCAGGCTGGCCGTGAACTCCCAGCAACCCTCTTGCCTCAGCCTCCCAAGTGCTGGGATTACAGGTGTGCACCACCACACTTGGTTGCCTTATTCTTTTTTTAAACAGCTGTATCCCTGTTCAGATCTCCAGTAAAACAATTTATTGCTCACCTGTTCATTCCTACCTTTGTCACGCGGGTGCTTCATTTTTATAAGCTCTTCCTTACATTGACAAGTGAAGATAGCCATAGACAGTGGCTACTGCTATGCTCGAGACCTCGCTGTGAAGGCCAGCTGCAAAGCTTTCTCACGTGCTACTTCCAAAATATCTACTATTTGGAATCAGAGCTTCAAAGGACAACCTTCTTTGGGGACGGAGATCCATGAATGACACGTTTTGTTTGAAAATATTGGATTTAATAGAAAATAGCACATTGTAAACAAGTCCATCGATCCATGGATCCATTAGCTTAACACAGAAGGGCAGCACAATCACGTGTGACAGCTAATGACAAAATGCTGGTAGCAAACACAGCTCTGAGGACCGAGCCTGGCTCTGAGAAATCTTTCCAGAAATGGGCAGCAGGACCTTCCAGCGGGCACAGAAACGGAGGAATCGGAGCCAGCAGCCACTCCGCAAGGGTTTCAGAGCGTAACAGCAGGCAGAGCAACAGCCCATCCGGGAAGGAGCGCTGCAGGACAGACCGAAGGGCCGTTTCCCAGAATCCTGAGAACATCAGCCCACACGAACCTGAGTGGGCTCTGGGCCCGGGCATGTTAAGTGGGGGAGACAATACCAGAAGCCCCTGCTGTGTGCCTTGGCACTCAATTCTTAAGGAGGCAAGAACGTAGAGCGCTATACTGCACGCCGTGACTAAACTCGAACCGAGCTCCTGGCCAGCTCATCACCCTGGCCTCTTGCTTACTGGTGAACACGTAAGAGACCTCTGACAAAAACACCGGGCTCCAGTGGGAAGAGGGTCCCTGTGGAACCTTGCGGGACCCCACAGGAGAGAAGTTTGCTGTGGCTGGGCCCCTGGAGCTTAGACTCACTGGCAAAAATCACCTTTAGTCCCACACACCAAATCCTCCCACACGGCAGCCTAGCAGTTCACAGAAGGGCCAGCTAGGAGAGCCCAGAAAACTGCCCCTTCTCTCCCTGGGAGAATTTTCTTTCTACAGTACCGGTTACTGACCAGAGGTGCCGCTCCCTTGTTCCTCGTATGTAATTTAGGTAGTGAAGAGTGCTCCTCATTCCTGAATAGCGATTCTCAGATAAAGGGCAGGCCTGTGTGAGCGAAACTGTGAAGACTCCAAAGATCCTGTATCCAAAATACACAAGCCCCCACTCCCCACCCCCTTGAGGACAAGCGCACCTAAGGACAGGAATTCCAGATGGGAGCGTGCTGTGTGTGTGAACAACGCCTGAGGCAGAACAAAGAGCTAAGAGCCCTAACTTGGGGGTGGCAGACATCAAAATAATGGAGCACACTTTTCAGAGATTTTTTTTTTTTTCTGATTAAGTTATAAGTCATTCTCCCTATGGCTAAACTGCATGACTAGGCTTCCAGCCTCAGAGCCAGGAACACCATACTCAATTAAAGAAAGACAATGCTTCTCTGCTAAAGACAATTTCCAGAAAGATCTGCCTGTTTCTGTGAGGTGCCTGACACTAAGTCCCTCACAGACTAATCACTGTATGGTTTTTTAGAGGACTGGCTTTTCTCCACTTCTTTCATACTGTACAGGGGGTCCACCAACTTGTTATGGACAAGCATCAAACCTATAAAAATAAAAAAAACATAGTTAATGCAGATAGCAGAGTCTGACCGTTTCACAGTAACATCCAGAACCTCTCAAATCTTGTCCTAGAACTGACACTTAGCTCTTTTCTCTGATCTCCAGGTGATAAACACTCTTAAGAGTGGGAAAAGAATTTCTCATTCCCAGCGAATACAGAATTCCTGAATTTCTGTCAGCCCATCTACTACAGGAGCGGGCTATTTAAAGGTCAGTCTAAGAACAGATGCCTAATTTACACACTTAGTGAATAAGGACTTTTTCATCTAAGTTTGATTAAAGCAGTAGGTATCTTTTTGTGTGTGTGTGTGTGTGATGGTGCTGGGGATAGAACCCAAGGTTTCACACATGCTAGGCCAGCACTCTACCCCTGAAACACAACCTCATCCCTCCAGTCAGTGTCCTTTTAATGTGAAAGAAATAAAGATCCCCACGAGAGCTTTTCAGGACCTCGCCTAGAAGGGAAAGAACGCTATGAGGCCTGGACACAGACACCCTGAGCGAGGCTCAGTGTCATGGCAAGGAGACCAACACAGACACTGGACACAACTCTGCCTGCATTTTCTGGCCTCCTCCTCGATGGACCCCTGCCATCACCCACGGAAGAGAAATGACCATATTGTGGGGCAGTAGGGGTTGGTTTTTATTAAAGTCATGGGTGTCAACTCGAGTGTCCGCTCCTCACTCCCACCATGAGCTGGGCCACATATGCCCACGCCTGCCCCCTCACCTTTGAAATACTTGACGGTCTTCACTTTCAGCTCCAGGGTGGCGTCCTCGTCGCACACGAACACGGTGCGCGGATGCTGCTGGAAGGCGGACACCGTCCACATGTGGTTCACCCCCTCCTCGATGGCCTTGTACAGAGCGAACGCCTTATGCGCACCTGTGATGAGGATCATCACCTGGGGAGCAGAAACAACCGTGGCCGAGCAGTCCGGACACCTGCACTCTGGGCCAGCCACACCAGCCAGCGGGGAAGGTCGCTTGTGTAATGCCACATTCCAAGCAGCGACTGTACCACACCCTCTGCTCAGTGCCCCAGTGCTCCATCACACAACCCAAGGTGAGGGCGCTGTTTCCCCCACAGTTTAGGACGACAGGGCAGGTAACTTCCTCATTCTGGACCTCAGAGCTTGTGCCCTTCACTACCCTGTAACAGCCCCCCAGGCAACTCTGATGACGACTGCGGAGTTGCCCTATGAACAGATGGGCCACACAAAGGCCTGCATCTCTCACAGCACAGCTAGCTGAGTTAAGTGTATGAAGGGACCCCGACTTTCTGAAGCAGTGGTGGGAGTTATCTGTGAGGCGCCAGAGGCCCCTTTCGGCTTGGAGCATCAAACTTGCCAATGTGATGTAGATAATGGTGTTTGTTTACATAAAACAAAGGCATAGACTCCACGTACCAGCTGAAATATCGAGGAGGACGCGAGCGCTGGAAAGTGATCCTGAAGGGCTCAGCTGTACAGACTTCCTTTTGTTTTACTTCACTGTACTGCAGAGCTCCTGGTACTCAGTGCTCCTTTCTTAAAACACGAGAGCACGGGGCACAGAAAGTGGCTGTGACTGCCCTGCCCCTCAGCAACTCAGAGCCCAGTTTTGAATGGTTTCCTGATTTCCGGCCCCAGGTGCTTTTCCAGGTCAGATGCCCTGGAGGAACACACACAGCCCCCAAGCCCCTGTGCTCGCAAGCAGCAAGCACAGCGACCCCCCAGGTACTGATTCAGGGCTCCCCAACAGAAACGTTCTAAATCCCCAGCCCAAAGTTCACTTCATAAGCGGGGAACTTTTCCCCGATGAGATGCTTGTTTGTGGACCTGGGCAAAGAAATTCAAGGCTAAGATGTCTGTAGCTACTTCCCATTTAGTATACCTCAGAAAAGAAGAGAAAATACTTTTAAAATTCTAATGAAAGTGAGGACCCTGGAACCACCAAAAAAAAAAAAAAATCAAATCTAAACAACACTCAATTCTAGGGGGAAAACTCCCTAAATTCAGTTCAAGATGCTCTTTACTTGTTTGTTTTTGCACCTCTCTAGCCCTTTAAGAAAAGTACCTGAGGTTAGCAATTTACAAAGAGGAAAGGCCGCCCAGGGAGCAGTTTCCCCACCGCCTTCTCCTACCATAACGTACCTCATGAAGAGACCACTTGCTGAATGTCACCTGCTCATCCAGCTCTCAAAATGCAGAAAGCAGGGCTCTCTGAACATAATGAAATTTTGGCAAGAACTGCTCAGTATCTGTTGTGCTTTTTATTTTATTCTCGGGTTTGGTTTTTTTTTGAGACAGGGTCTTGCTACATAGATCAGGCTGCCTTGAACTTGCTTTTGTAGCCCAGGCTGGCCTTGAACTCACCGCAATCTTCCTGCCTCAGCCTCCTGAGTGCT
Source organism: Chinchilla lanigera (assembly GCF_000276665.1). Lineage (NCBI taxonomy): Eukaryota > Metazoa > Chordata > Mammalia > Rodentia > Chinchillidae > Chinchilla > Chinchilla lanigera. The sequence goes on along the minus strand of NW_004955415.1, from coordinate 11,779,636 downwards.
GGGACTGCAGGCACGCACCACCACACCAAGCTGGTTGTACTTTTAAAAAAATTTTTGTGAATGTATGTTTATGATACATAGTAATTACATTCATCTTGGGAAACCGGTACATAAACATACTGTGTCTGTGTCATTTCTACTCCCCTTTCTCCACTTCGAGCCCTTTTTCACTTTGAGATAAGGTCTCACTAAGTTGCCCAGGCTGGCCTCGAACTTGCGACCCTCCTGGCTCAGTCTCCCAGAGTGCTGGGACTACAGTGAGGACCCACCACACTCAGCCCAACATTTCTAGTTTAACTATGCCTCACCACATTTATCAGCCCTGAGCACAAGCCTAAAACCACAGCCTCTCTGGCTTGCAGGAGAAGTGTCCCTTCAAACAGGGACCAAGAGGGTCCTCGGTACCTAGGCAGGTACAAATTCGTATTTCCACACTTGTGGTACTGGGCTGTTCTTGCCCAGGAGATGCGTAAAAGGGAAACATAAGCAGAGGCCAAGCAGCCTGCAGTGCATGGTCAGCCAGCCAAAAACAGAAAAAAAATGCTCAAAGGATTCACCTCACATTGGGTATAATGGTCACCTCCAAAGAAAGAAGGGGAACAGTATTAGGACCACCTGAAATTTTAGCCTTATTTATAACGTCTTCATCTTTAACAAGAACGTTTTCAGAGGGTGGGCAGTGTAGTTTAGTGGTAGAGTATTTGCCCATAACTCCCCAGACCTTAGGTCTGCTCCCCAGTAAAGCAAACAACCAGAGCTAGGCATGCACAAGGAGCACTAATACAGGGAATGCTGCTACCAGGTGCCATCCAAAGGAAAGCCCAGCCGGCGAAAACATCAGGTGTGTCCTATGCACCTTATCCACTAGATCCGACACCGTGTGACTTCTGGTTCTTCCCCAGGGTCAAAACAACCGTGAAAGGTCAATGTTTGAATCCGCTCAGAACACTGAGGTAGTCATAGCAGAGCAGCTGAAGACAGTGATGAAAGACTTCCAGAACTGGCTCAGAGAATGGCAAGAACTAGGGGTAAGTGTGCTTGAAGCAAAGGGAAGTATTCCGAGGGACACTAATGGCAACGTGTCTTTTATGGTGATACACGTAAAAAAAGATTATCATACTCTTTGATCCCGCCTTGTGTTCAGGTAGTACCTGTACAGCTAAAATTAACAAACAGACGAGCCCTCCCACCCCCCACAAAGCTGGCAGACCCCTGTGCCCTTACCTCTCTAGCGTCCATGACGGTGCCCACACCCACCGTCAGGGCCATGGTGGGCACCTTGGCAAGATCACCATCGAAAAACCTAGCATTGGCCAGGATGGTGTCCATGGCCAGCGTCTTCACACGGGTCCTGGACACCAGACTGGAGCCTGGCTCATTGAAGGCAATGTGTCCGTCAGGCCCGATGCCTGCAGAAAGAGACAGCCAGGGCGGCCCTGTGAGTCCTGGGGATGCAAAATTTTAAGAATGGACAATCTCTCCTTCCCTAACTGGAGTCTGAAAAAATATCCTTTAAACTATACGTCTTTTCACATCCTATCCCACGGTAGGCACGTCTTAAGCACCCGAGGTACAACAGACATTGCAACTTGCTACCAGCTTCCAAAAGCTCAGCTTCTGCCTCCACACATAACTGGGGAGTGAAACTTGTCTCTCTTGCGTGTAGCCGGGGTCCTGCTGCTGCAACAGAGTTGCAATGAATAAAGCACAGCACCTGCCAAGTTTAGAAACTCCCAGCACAGGAAGCTCCTGCCCCTCTGCTCCCCCTTCTTAGATATAAGATCTACAGCAGTAAAAGGCAGTCCAGTTTTATACCCCTGTGAGTGACTTGCAAGAGGACAACAGACAGACATGTTGCCAGCCCAGGGTAGGACAAAAGCGCAAACCTCAGAGGCAAACACCCCAGATTTCTGCCTTCTTCCTACTATTTGGGAGTTGACCCTGACTAGTCACATGACTACTCTGGGGTTCAACTGGCTATCACATAGGGGCTGTAGGGAACCTTCTGGAACTAGAGGCATCCATAATCTCAAATGTTTACATAAGTTACAAGACTGATCTCTAAGGCCTTAAGACTGGGGCCTAGGGGACCTCCAAGTGCAAATCTAAACCTCTCAATGCATACACCAGGCGTCGAAGTGCAGACAGAGGGAGTGTCCAACATCACAGTAGTTCCTGAGCAGAAGAGCCAGAGCAAAGTTCCAGAGCTCCCACTCTTTTTTTTTTTTTTTTTTCCGGTACTAGGAATCGAACTCACAACCTTGCGCTTGCCAGGCAGGTGCTGTGCTGCTGAGCTAAACCCCCAGCCCAGGGCTCCCACTCTTGACGTGGTAGATGACCCGTGTCACCGGCACAGACAACAGGCTGTGTGGAGACAGGCATGGCATCCTGGCTTCTCCCTCTGGTGATCCCAGCCTCCTGCGCCTGGCCCTGCACACGAACCAAGCTCACCTCCAACGAACAGCTCGATCCCGCCAGCAGCCTTGATCTTCTCCTCAAAGGCGTCGCACTCGGCCTGCAGGTCGGCTGCGTTGCCATCCAGGATGTGGGTGTTTTCCGGGTGGATGTCAATGTGTTTGAAGAAGTTGTTCCACATGAAGGAGTGGTAACTCTCCGGGTGGTCTCGGGGAAGGCCTGTGGGCCAAGGGACACTCGGTTGTGCCAGAGCCCTTCTCCCAAGGTGGATGCCAGGACACTCCCATGACAAACAGGGACACTCGGGACTGCCCATCAGGGAGCACGGGGCACCAGCCCACTTAGCACACGCTGAGCTCGTGTCTGGAAGCGCCACTCCATCCCCGCCACTACCCGTGACCACAGGGCCGGCAGGAGCCTGGGAAGTGCCCTCACTCCGCTCGCCCTTTCACTAGGCGATGACCACGGGCTGGGGGCGGCGGCACCCTCAGCTACGGAAGTGGCCTGACCACCTGGAGTAGGACAGGCCCATCTAGGAAAGGAAGCAAGCACACCCTTCACCCTGTAACTCCCACCTCTATTCACCCTAATTAAACCCTTGCTCAATCTGAACCCTAATTTAAACACCAGGTGGTTGGAGAAAGCTACCTCAGCGCTCCTCAAACAGACCGTTTTTTTCAGCCAGAAAGAAAAAGAATGTCTAAGGTGAATGTTTAATGTTAATCATCAAGAATATTTAAGATCAGGGCTGAAGATGCAGCTAGTGGGACAGTGCTTGCCTAGAGTATGTGAGGCCCTGGGTTTGATCCCCAGTACCACAAAAATAAAAAATGACGTAAGATCAGCCTCAAAAAGGAAAAATGCTAACGTATGCTACAACGTAGATTCACCCTGAAAACATGCACTTAAGTACTGAGCGAAGCAAAATTCAAGGAGATAGAAAGTAAAATGGTGGTTTCCAAAGCCTGGGGAGAGGAGGAAAGGGAGGGGGAGTTGAGTAATAGTTACAGAGTCTCACATTTGCAAGATAAAAAGCATTCTTGAGTTTGGTTGTGCAACGTGGACTGTACTTAACACTACCAAACTGTACATATAAAAGCACTTAAACTGGGTGTGGCTGTACATGCCTGTAATCCCAGGACTCAGGAGGCTGAGGCAGGAAGACTGCCACAAGTTCAAGGCCAGCCTGTACTACAAAGTGAGACCCTGTCTTAACAATACAAAAAAAGGGGCTGGGGATTTAGCTCAGCGGCAAAGCGCCTGCCTGGCAAGTGCAAGGTCGTGAGTTCGGTTCCCGGTACCGGAGAAAAACCAAAAAAAAAAAAAAAAAAAAAAAAAAAAAAAAAAAAAAAAAAAAAAAAAAAAAAAAATCATAAGATGAACAGGTTTTTTTGGGACAGGGTCTGGCTTCGTTGCTCAGGCCGGCCTTGATTTGGCCTCAGCCTCTGAGTAGCTGGCACCACAGGGCTGCTAACCACACCATATTTTAGACGTGATAAATTTTATGTTTATGTATTTTACAATTAAAAATGATGGTGGGTGATACAAGACAAGGTTCAGCAGTGGAAAAGCCACCATGCCAGCCCCTTCCAAGTGTACCTGGCGGCAAGGGGAGCTGGAGGGGGCATTCGTCCCACATGGAAATGGTGTGGAGTCGGAGAACAGGCAGGGGAGGAGGTGCCCTAATTATTAAGTGCTCATTCATGTTTTATTACATATGAGAAGCTTCCAGAGTTACCACAGTATTACTTAATGATCACACCCCATGAGGTCAGCTGTTTTTTTTCGTTTTCCATACTGGGGATTGTCCGCACTGAGCTATAGCCCCAGCCCTTTTTAAATTGTTAAAAATTCTGAGACAGGGTCTCACTAAGTTGCTAAACTTCCTGGGTTGGGCTTGAATTTGCAATCGTCCTGCCTCAGTCTCGGGAGGGTGTTGGGATTCCAGCCCTGTGCCACCACACCCAGCACAGGTTAGCTTTAGTAGCCCCACGTTCCAGCTGAGTATCAACCTATCTCCAAGTATCACAGCTCCCCGACATGCCCCTTTTCTTCAGGGTCATGCCTATGAGAAGACAGGCATGATTCTCTTTGAACCAGACAAGAATCCCAGAAGATAAAGACTCACCCACATACTCATCCATGTTGAAGGTCTTCACGTATTTAAAGGACAGGTCCCCATTCTTGTAGTACTCAATCAGCTTCTGATAGGAGCCAAGCGGGGTGCTCCCTGCAAGAGAGGCCTTGGCCATGAATGCCACCAACCCCAGGAACACCTGACAGACCCAGATCCTGCAAGCCCAGGGGGTGCCTAGGAATAGGGAGGGTTGTGCCCCAAAGAGCATCTATCTGATCTGAGAGAAACAAATCAGCCCTGCCGTCCTACCCAACGCTCCAGCGCTAATCGCCATCTGTCCAGCACCTACTTGGTTACTGCCTACTTCCCTCTAGAATGCAGGCTGCAGGAGAGCAGCGCGGGGTCCTCTGTCTGCTGCTGAATCCCCAGCGCCCAGCATCCCACTGACTGAAATCACTTCAACTACATGTAGCTGCGTGAGCATCTGATTACTGATGTGACAGTCTCCAAACTGCCGCTAGCGTGAGGCACGGGGCTACGGATGGGGACGCAGAGCAGAGAGCAGTAGTCTGAGGAGGCTACTTTCTAGGAGTGGGGACTGCGAAGAGGAGCATCAGCTGTGCTCTGGGGTTCAGGGAGGACTTCCACCAGGAGAGGTAGATTCATAAAACACATAATGAAAGGCTGGAGGCCCACAGGGGATGAAGAGGCTGTAGGAGGGAGGCGGAGTGTGGCCAGTGGTGGAACGCGTGCCTCTAATGCACAGGGTTCAAGCTGCTGCCATGCAAATGAACAGGAACTAAAGATGCAGGAGCCCTTAATAGCAGCCACCCATAAAAGGGAAAGATGCACAACTAGGGAAAATGTTTGAACATAGCTTCTATATTAGATAGTACTGTAGCTGGGTGTGGTGGCCCATGCCTATAATCCCAGCACTTGGGAGGCTAAGGCAAGAGGATCATTGCTCGTTTGAGACCAGGCTGGGTCTCAAGGCCAGCCTGAACTGCATAGTGAGACTGTCAAAAAGACAAAAAATTAGCCAGGCATGGTGGAACACGCCTTAAATCCCAGCACTCAGGAGGCTGAGGCAGGAGGATTGTTGCGAGTTTGAGACCAGCCTGGGCTACAAAGTGAGGCCAGCCTGAACTGTATAGCGAGACCCTGTCTCAAAAAGATTTAAAGAAAAAAAGAAAAAAGATGGTACTGTAGAATACGGTAGACCCATTTTTGGGTCTGATAATGACATGGGGGTTACGGAAGAGAACGTTCTCATTCTCAGAAGACAGAAGTTGAAAGTTTGAGACATACGGTGTCAAGATGTCTGGAACTTATTTCTGAAATAGTTTAGAGAAAAAGAATTGTGTGTGTGTGTGCATGTGTGTGTATAAACCACAAGCCAGAGAAGAATAAAAACGAATGGTAACAAATGGTGCATCCTGATGAATGGTAACTACGTTGTTACTTTCAAGTTTTCTGAATATCTGAAACTTTTCAAAGTAAAAATATGGGAGGAAAAAAATCCAAGTCAGACCCTGTCATTCATCTCTTCAAGGCCCACAACAGCTCCTCATTTCACTCTCAGTAACAACCAATCCTCAGGCTCCACATAACTCAGCCCCTGGTTCCTTCTCTGTACTCCTCATCCTGCACTGGGCCTTTCACCTCGCGGCCTTTGCACATGCTGTTCTTGCCCAGAAATGCTCTTTCTTCAAGTACCTACATGGCTAACTCACCTCTTCAGGCCTCTGCCAAATGTCACTTTCTCAGAGACTCCCTGACACCATATCTGACACCATACAGGCCCCTCTAGACACTCCCTCTCCCTCTTGGCTGCTTCATTTTTCTTTCCCTCTTAATACCACCTAACATACTCTGTGTTTTGCTAATTAACTTAACTGTCTCTCCCACTACAATTTGAGCTTTGAGAGGCAGGAACTTACACCCTTTTCTTTGCTGCTGCACCTCTAGAATTGTTTGGCTTACTGAGGGCACTCGATGAGTATGCCCTGAATAAAAGCCGTCAACAGCTCCTCTCACTCTACTCACTACTCAGCTGCTCCCTGTGACCAGGCCTTCGCCATGCTTGTCCTGACATTTCCCAAACTTCTGGCCTTCCAGCCAATTCTCTGAGCGCCCCAAAACATAGCCGGTACTCTTTCACTGCTCCTTTGCGCTCCAGTTGGTTTTTCGGGCTTCTACCCAGAACGGACCAGGGCCACATCTAGTGGAAGGAATGCTCCAAGGCCTGGATGAAAATGCTGCACTGATTCCAGTGTGATATGCAGGGAGGGGCTGCATTAGGCCAAAGCCCACCTACTGCCTGTTTCCTTACAGCTCATGAGTGAAGAAGGGTTTTTACATTGTTAAATAGTTTTGTTTTTAAATCAAAAGAATATTTTATGACAAAATTATTCAAATTCAAACTTAGGGGTCTACAAATAAAGTTTTATTGGCACACAGCCACACTCATTCATTCATTCATATACTGTCTGTGGCTGTTTAACACTCTAGCAGCAGAACTGAGCAGCTGCAACCATGAAGCCTTAAATATTTACTGCTTGGTCAACTACAGAGAAAGTTTCAAGGCCGCTGTTTCAGGGGATGGGCCCGGTAAGACCTCCTGGGCAAATCCCCACTGTAAAAGAAATAATCAGGACACTCGTCTTGAGGAACTGGGGTCAAAACATCTTCCTGAAAAGCTAACATTCTGGCCTTTTCCTGAAGAAACTGGGACTGCTTTTCATTTAAGCTCTCTGCTCAATTAAGTCTTACGGAAAATTATTTGAGCGATTACCTTGTCAATTCTCCCAGGTACCCTTAGCTGGTACCCCCTACATGCACAAAAGGGAAATTAATTCATTTCATAAAATGAATGTCATAGGGCATCAGGATTTCATTCTGCTAAGAAACCTTGGATGAGGACGGACTACAGATGCAACCTAAAAATCAAAGTCTCCCTGACTAAGAAAGATCCCTCTGTTCCAGGATTCTACGGGCACAACTACAGCAACCCAGGCAGGAAACTGAGTCCTGCTTGGCGTGGGCAGTGGGTCTGGCGTTCTCACAGCACAGCACCTCCAGCCTTCTTTGAGTCCCTGTGCTAAGCAAGCCCACAGATCTGGCCCCTTAAAAGCCTCTGACACCCACTCTCTCCACCCGCCACGGCAGCCTCTCCAGCCCACAACGCACCAGTGGGGAGCCCCAGAGTGAAGTACTTGTCTGGCCCTGGGTTAAACTGGATGATACGGTTCCTGATGTATTTGGCGGCCCACTCACTGGCCTGCGAATAGTGGTCCAGGATGATGAGTTTCATCTTGTTCTGCGGTGGGGAGAAGAGTTAACAAAACGAAGTTAACATCCGGCAAGGAGCAGGGGCAGAAAGGAAACGGAGAAGGTTGGGGCTGAGGAAGAAGCCCCTCTAACCGCGCACCGACCACCTTTCCAAACTGAGTAAGAGAAAGGCCCTGACTTTTTAGTTCAGAGCAAAATCCTGGGTGGAAAGGAAGGTGCTACTGTGAGGCACAGCTAGGTTCTAATTTCAGCGCCCCCATTTTTTTAACCAATCAACGACCCAACCTCATAAAGCAGCATCCAGGCCTACATAAGAAAGCAGTAGTACCTACCTCCCCAGTGGCATGATAGGAATACCATAGTAAAGGAGAATGGGGTAAACATAGTATTCGATGTCAACCATTATTACCTCCTAGGTAGACTTAAGTCCCACTCTCTTCACCCCTAGTCGCATCCAGGATGGACACGCTACCTCCTTATATTCCCCCTCAGTCACTGGAGGCCATGGTATTACAGACAGCCAAGATAGGGAGAAATATTATAGGCAGTCAGACCGGGCTGGGCCCTCAGAGTCAACGTAAAAGATGACAACACAGCACAACTGTGGCCGGAGTCGCATCTGTTGGACACCAGGCCTACGGGCATTCCCAAGAGATAAGGTAAGTGGCAACACCTGGTCCAAGACAGTCTAGGTAGACATTCGTCCCCTAGGTGGGTGACCAAGACCCTCGGACCCACTCCTTCCTGAAAAGCTACTTGTTCTTTCCTTGCGCACTTGCTGCGTGGCCTGCTTCCCCATTGGACAAACATTGCCTAATTAGCTATACTTGTAATCTTACTGGTTGACCATAGTTTTGTCGCTCTATAAAACTTCCTCTGGAGCCGGGCGTGGTGGCGCACGCCTGTAATCCCGGCACTGGAGTGGCTGAGGCAGGAGGTTCGTTGCGAATTCGAGGCCAGCCTGGGCTACAAAGTGAGCTCAAGGCCAGCCTGAATTGCACAGGGAGACCCTGACTCAAAAAAAAGAAAAAGAAAAAAAAAAAAACAACTTCCTCTGGAAAGTGGGGTCCACGGCAACCCACTGGCAGCCCCTCCAGCCTCTCAGAAGTGGTCTCTCCCTCAGTACGATTTCCTACTCTTAACCTCTGCTGTTCCTTAGAATTCATTCTCCGATTTTGGGGAACACGAACTCGACGTCCGGGAACCTAACGGGCTGGGGGTTATAATGTTTCCCCTGTATCCTTGGAGGTCCCGTATCATGGGGTCCTCTCGGGTCACTACAGAAGTGGGGGCCCCTGCTTCTTGGGGACACGCGTTCTTTTTCAGTTCTGGGCAGTGGGTGCTCCCACCGCCCGCCTTACTTGGCAGAACCCTCCTGGGTCTTCAGCTCCCCACAGAGGACGCGGGACTAAAGTAGCCCCTCCACAAGGAGGGCGTTCGCCACCCTGCACCCCAGCGCCGCGATCACGGAGGGGGGAAGCCGGAGGCAGAAGTGGCCCGCGCGGTGGTCGGTGGGCCGCGTTCCCCCTCCCCATTACGACCGCAGCGCCTCGGCCCCCACGGGCAGGGGTGAGAGCCGGTCGCCGGGGTCCCGGGCCCCCCACCCGCCGGGAGGGCCCCGCCTACCCCGCTCCGCACTTACGAGGACGCCTCCCGCGGCCGCAGCAGCAAGGACTAAGGCGCCCCGCCCAGCGCAGGCCACGTGACCGCGGTCACGCGGTGCGCGTCTGACTCAGCGGAGGGGGGCGCACTCCGCAGCCCAGGCCCCCCAGGCCCCGCCCCCGGCCCAAGCTGGGCCCGGATAGCGGGCGGGGAAGAGCGTGGGAGGCGCGCTCGCCCTCCGGAGGCGGGGTCACAGCCTGCTTTGCCGGGGAGCGAGGAGACGTGGAGGCGCCAGGTGTCTCCCTGGATCGCTGCGCCCTGGCCGCGAGCTGGGCCTGGGGTCAAGGAGAGTGAGTGCGGAATTCATTGCGAGCAATGAATTGGCCTGGCACTGTCTACAGTTTGTTCCTATGTCATTTATTCGCCTAGATACTGCCGCTTTCTTGATTTAAATATAATTGGGTTTTGATGTTTTTAAGATCAAACTTTGCAGCCAAGCTTGGTGGCGCAAGCCTGTAATCCCAGCACTGGGGAGGCTGAGGCAGAAGGATCGCTGTGAATTCGAGGCCAGCCTGAATTACAGAGCAAGGCCCTGTTTCAAAAAACCTAAAAAAAACAAACAACAACAACAACAACAAAAAAAAAACCGCAGTGTACATTTTCAGTATTTTTCTATATGCTTACTCTGTTAATCAGAGCAAGTGTATGTATGCATACAGCCAAAGTCAAGAATTTGACTAGCATTCTTTCACTTAATCTCTACTAACTCAAACGAGGTGTTCTTGTAGGTGGAGAAACGGGTTTAGAGAGAAATTACCTTGGCCAGGGGCATAAGCAACTTCCACAAGACTTCAGGTCAGGTAAATCTGTCCAAATCCCAAAGCTATACTTTTAACCCTAGCTTACATTGCCTACAAATTGCTATGACAAGCAGATTTTGGACAGTTTTTGTGTCAACAAGTGATGTCCTCGCTGGCAGGGCAGTTGTCAATCAGCAGGGCGGCCAGAGCTGCGGTTTTCTTGACTCTGCTTGCTGTGACAGCCCCAGGCTCACTGGCCCTTGGCCCCAGCTCCTGCTGCGGACCTGCTTGATGGGGGCGGACTTCATCTCCTCCATCTCATCCCCAGTGAGAGCAGGGATGGTGGAGTCGATACCATCACACTTTAAGGACTTGTTCTTTGCCCTCAGTGTTGTCGTAGTTTTTAATCTATGTTTAAAGTGGAATAGCAGGGGCTGGGGATTTAGCTCAGCGGCAAAAGCGCCTGCCTGGCATGCGCAAGGTCGTGAGTTCGGTTCCCGGTACCGGAGAAAAACCACACACACACACACACACACACACACACACACACACACACACACACACAAAAAGTGGAATAGCAATCTCATCTCAGGGTGAGGGTTGCAGGTTGTTTAGCCCCAGTCTCCAGACCTAAGAGCTGACACAGACCTGGTCTGCAGCAGCTGCGTATGAGCTTCTTGGGAATGACTCGCGTGGCTTAAATCGAGCCAGGATCTTCAGCGTTGCCACTTCTGGGGGGACCTGTGTGAGAGTCCTTTCAAGCCGGGAGGCACTGGACTTGCATAGCTCAGGACTCATCAGAAAGGCCGGGCTTGAACTCCATCTCACCAGCCTCGGCTTCCTGAGGGAATAACTCAAGCAAATGATCAGTTTTTGCAGGTCTCACTTCTCTTATCCGAAACATGAGAATTAGGTGGCAATTGAGCAACGCTGTCCTCGCACGGCCATTGTATTACTTGAAATGCTAGCACAGCATGGAATTCATGGCCAGGCGTGATCACCCCTGGTTCCCTCCTCACGGCCCACCCCAATCACAAGGACAGGCTGTCCCAAACCTCCTGCCGTCTGTGTCCCTTCCATGCCACACCAATGTAAACTGTTACCCACTCACTCTCCCAGCCTCTTGTCTCGGAACTACAGTTGGCAACTTAGAAGAACTGTGACGTCGTACGGGGCGACCCTGCAGCTCTGTAAGCACAGATGTTTTCACACCCTCTGATACATCCTTGCTTTGGGAAAACACCCTGTCTCCATGCCCAGGACGTCCAGCTTAGTCCACTGGGTTTGGAGAGAAACCCAAATACTGTGGATCATTTTGAGTCACACAGTTGGGTGAATAAATGAGTGAATACATAAATAAATGTCTTTTTAAAAAAAAATTCCCCTTGAAGCTAGTAGAAATTCTGGAAGGGTATTTTATTAATTAGCTATTGCTGCATAATAGATGACCCCAAAACCTGGTGGCTTAAAATAATTGTGTTATCGCCCATGGGCTAGAAGTTTAGACAGGCAGAATAGGGGTGATACCTGGGACTTCAGGTGAAAGGTGCAGGGTCTGGGGCTGGGGTCAGGAAAGCACACCCGCTGTCACGCCTGGCGATGTGTGCTCACTCTCACAAGAAAGTTCACATGTGGCCTGTCCTTGTGGCCTGTGTTTCCTCGCAACGTGGGGCCTGGTTGCAAGGGTGAGCACACAGCGGGGCACCCATGGCCTAAGGTGGTCTCCTGTGTAGCCTCAGAAGGCAGGTAGCATCACTTCTGCTGTGCTCTGTGGGTTGGGGAGATCACAAGCTCCCATCCAGATTAAAAAAAAAAAAAAAAGAACACACCCCCATCTCTCTGTGTGAGGAGTTCAGGAAGATTTTTAGAAGAGCATGCTGGATGATATAGATATTTAAGTATGGCCATCTTCAGAAAATACAGTCTGCGTAGACACAGACTAACCTCTAAAATTAGCACTTGACCAAAGTAATTGTTCTGAGCCGGGCACTGGGCTCAGGGTCTTCAGTCACTGTCTATTGACTCCTCAGACTACTGCGTTTGTCTCCATTTTCATGTATGTTTATTGTGGTTCTTGATTTGTACAGTAGGATTATGGGGGACTGTTTACTCTCTGCCTAGTATGTGTATGAAAGGAATGACTTGGTCTTATTAAAACAAGAAAGCTTTAAAAACTTCAGTCAGTCTGTTTTATGAGTCTATCCAACCCGCAAGTGCCACCTCTTCTTTGTGATCTCTCTTACTCATTTGTAAACTATTTAATGAGCCTTTCCTGTATTATGTACCTTTACTGTTTTTGGTTCTGAGGATGTAGTAGTAAACAAAACATGTCTTTGTGGACCTTCAGACTCTAGTGATTAAATGTTGATGAATTTTAGTAACTCAACATGATAGCCAGCCTCTAAAATGACCTCTAATGCTTCATCCTCTCAAATACACCCATTCCACAATGCACAGGGACATCCCACAATGCATAGGGACATCCCACAATGCACAGGGACATCCCACAATACACAGGGACATCCCACAATGCAAAGGGAAGCTCAAAGAGCCTTATGAAAAAGCCAAGGTGGAGAGGAAATGAGATGTCCTTCCTGTAGCCACAAACGCCATCTCAGAATGACATCTCATTTCCCTCCTTGGGCTTTCAGATGACTGTGCCTTGCCCAGTATCTCAAATGAAACTTCATGAAAGACTCTCAAGCATAACAATTAGATTGTGCCTGAATTCCTGACCCACAGAAGCTGGGATATAATAAACATTTGCTGTTTCAAACTGCTAAAGTGTGGAGTGGTTTGATATGCAGCAATATATCCAATACATACAGAAAAATCCCACAAGTGCAGAGGGTGGTGTGCAGGAGATTTGACTCCTGCCCCCACTGCCTTCTGCCTGGAGGAGCAGTCACTGAACCAGCGGATTCTCCACTTCCTACTGTGCACATCTGCACAGCGCCCTCTGTGGGTGGGCTCTCCTACAGCTCTGCCACTGGGCCTTTCCTCTGACCAGTTTCTGTCTTCTAATCTCTTAAGGCTGTCTTAGTCACATTCTCAAGGCTGGGACAAACGAGGCACCTACAGCTTAAAGGATGAGGGGTTTATTTTGACTTATGTTTTCAGTTCTTGGTTGGCTGGCTCAGGGCAGAGCAGTCTGGTGGAAGAGCCTGGGCAGAGGTAAAGCTGCTCTTATCATTGCGATCAGGAAGCAGAGAGAGCAAGGGAGAGAACAGAAGAGAGAGCTAATACCCTCCCCCAGGGAGATGCCTTTTCTGACCAGCCCTCACCCACCAGCGGCTGAACCTACCAGTAGATAATTCCACTCATGGGTACAGCACCCCATGATCCAGTCACCTTCCCCAAGCCCCTGTGAGCACATGAGGCCTTTGGGGGCTTTTTTATTTGAAGTTTTTTGAGACAGGGTCTTGCTGTGCAGTCCAGGCTGGTCTTGAACTCACTATGTGGCCCAGGCTGGCCACAAACTCATGGCGATCCTCCTGCCTCATCCTCCCGAGTGCTGGGATTATAGGCATTCACCACCACATCTGGCCTTCTTTACTCTTTTTAATGAGCTGAATCTCACAGAGATTGTGTCTTGTACCATTCAGCTCAGGACTTTGTACATAAAAGCCAAAGCCCTATGTGGTTCAGGTCCTAGATCAATGACTTATTACTTGAGAAACTTTCTCACATTTTTTTCTTTCTCCTTTTTTCTTTCTTTTCATTTAATTTCTTTGTTTTTTCTTCTTCTTCTGGTATTGGGGGTTGAACGCAGGGTTTTATGCACTTAACTACCTGCCAAGCTTTTTTTTATTTTGAAGTCACTGAATTACCCAGAGTAATGGCCACAGCCACTGCCTCCCAGAATGCTGAGGTTATAGGCTTGCACCACCATGCCTGCTAGCTGGGACACTTTCCTTAGCTTCTCTGTGCCTCAGCTTCCTCAACTATAAAATAGGTATGACAACAATGGCTACTTCTGAGGCGGCTCTGAAGATCAAATGGGCTGGCACATGTTCAGCATTTGGAACTGTCCTGTCACATGGTAATCCCATGGAAAAACCAGTTTTTAGTAAATTAAACCATATGAAATTGACATTTTTCTGGATCAAAAGCTATTAAATGTCAGCAATCACATAGGCTTAACCTAATATTATTCTTATCCTTTCATTACATTAAATTGAAAGAAACCCAGCAAATAAAAACAATCACATTTTTGTTATTGTTGCTAAAAGGAGGTCCAAGAGGACCTAAATCAGAGCTCGAACACCCCTTGAAATTCTCCGTGCCTTATTTCTTTCGCTGTTAATCAGCAGACCTTCTTTGCTGTTTATTCTCAACTCCCAACTAAAAATTATTTGTTGCCTCAACACCACACCCACACCCCAGCCAAAGCGGGTTCCCCCTTGTCCTCTGCGCAGTTCACCTGCATTCTTCTCCTTCCCACCGTCAGTCCCTACCAGTTCTGTTCCTGAGAATACCTTGGTGTGGCTCCTGAGTTTTCTTTCCGTCTCTGTCTCTGTCTCTGTCTCTGTCTCTCTCTCCATTCAAAAACCCACTTGAAGTCACACACACACAAAAAACAAAACACTCCTTACAAGGAGAGAGGGTAGAAGCAGAATTTTTTTTCTAATTGAGTAAGAAAAAAACCCTAAACATAATATGAAGCTTGCAATCTACAGTTCAGTAGTGTTAAGATTACTCACAATGTTATATAGCCAATCTGCAGAACGTCTTCGTCTTGTTAGACTGAGACCCCCAGCTGGGTGTGGATATGAGAGTGCTGGGGTTGCAGACATACCCCACCACGCCTGGCTTAGTTTTGCCTTCTACCAAGTTTTCTTTATCTCTTCATCTGTAGATGGGTGCTAAAGTGGCTTCAAACCCTTGGCTACTGCAGAATTCTTTTTCAGTGGGGACATAAGAACAAATTTAGTTCTTTTAGGTTCCATCACAAGCGAAAGACAGTATAAGTCCTTGATTGCAAGGTTCAAGTGTTAAATGGGAAAATGGGTCAGAGCCTGAAGAGGCCACTTGGAGCGGAGCAGGACAGATGCGATGGTGTGTACAGAAAGGACTCCAGAGCCACGCTGCCAGGTTTTGAATCCCAGCTCTACCATATGGATGGTGTAACTCCTGGTAAGTTATCTAATTTCCTTGCACCCCGTTTGATTCATTGGTAGGGAGGAAAATCATAACTCCCTTATAGTTTGCACTACAGAATCAAGAATAATAGCCTTAGTGAGGAGTAAATGATGTCTTCTGTCCCACTAAGGTGCTTAGAGCACTGCCCTGCACAGTTAACCCTCACTGAGGGATCACTATTATTATTTCTAGGGCTTTCAGGTGGGCTTGAAGAAATTAGGACTTGATCTTGAAGAGGAGGAGGGGGGCATGGCAGCTAGGCATGAACCAAGGCACTGAAGCACAGGGACGGGGAGGGGGGGAGTAGTTTCCAGATTTAATTAATAAAGATACAGGATGCCCAGTGAAATTTGAATTTTTATTTGGCATGCACACACACAATGAGATCAAAGTAAAATACTCCCTGCAGGACATATTTATACTAAAAACACATGTATTGTTTATCTGAAATAAACTATAAATATCTAAATTACATACCTCTTTCATTCTATTTCCTCGGTGATTTGGTTCTGCTTAATACTCCATCATTATTTTGCAGATGTGGCTTATAAAATTCCTTGCAGTTACAGGCTGCATTCCATTTACATCTTTTTTTAAGTCAACGCTGATTTTTCTCCCTTTAGACAAGGATACTAAGGAAATTGAAACTGTCACTTCAAAGTCTGGTGGCACATTCTTTAGTAGGTTCTTAGGGCAACGGATTTAAACTAATTTACAATTTGATTTTTAAAATTTTAATTTATATTTATTTATTTATTTTTGGCTTTTTGAGACAAGGTCTCTCTATGCAGTTCAGGCTGGCCTTGGGCTCACTTTGTAGCCCAGACTGGTCTAGAACTCCCAATGATCCTCCTGCCTCAGCCTCCCAAGTGCTGGGATTACAGGCATGCGCCACCACACCTGGCTACAATGTGATTTGATGTTAACTTTTTAAAACATCACCTCAAAATAGATGCTCAAAACAATGCCCTCATAGTAGCCTTTTAAAAATGTATTCTGATGTTCCATAAAAAATAATGGTGGCTAGCATCCACACCAAGTTTCCATCAAAAACACTCATTTTTTAGGCGCTCACCATAAAAGATCACATTGGCTTTAACCAGTCGTGTAGTGCACAAAAAAGCAGTTTTATTGGACGCTGATGCTTTTTTTGTACTACTATATTATCAAATTTTTTTCATTATATCTTTAAAATCCAACTTCTACAAAGTAAATCACCTCATGACTTAGACTTTAGAAGAAAGTAGAGACACCTGCAGTTATCAGTAAATTGCCACCTTTAACCTATCCTGACGTGTCCTGTGAAACGGTCACAGAAGGTCAGTTATGATTGTAGGAAAATATGATTCCTGATACAGAATCAAGTTATTTTCAATTTCCTTTGCTTTTATAAAGTCCACAATAACAATACTTACATGTACTTCTTTCCTGTGATATAGTTAAAAGCCAGTGTAACTTAAACTGAACTTAAAATATAGCCCCTGGCCTGCATTAGACTTTAAATCATACTGTAAACATATATTTGCTATAATTTATGATCATTGTCCAGTTGCTCCAAAAGGGTTCATCTCTGCTTTTCTAATTCCCACCTCAGGTCACTGCCAGAAGTATCCTAATTACCAGAATCCTTCCCAGTCTTTTTCTTTTTTTTTTTTTTTTTTAATAGTTTTTTTTTTCTGGTACCAGGAATCGAACTCACGACCTTGTGCTTGCCAGACAGGTGCTGTGCCACTGAGCTAACTCTCCAGCCCATTCCCAGTCTTTTTCTTAGGTGATTTGTGTTTTGATTCTGATCTCTGTCTAGTTCTTTTTTTTTTTTTTTTTTTTTTTGTCTTTTTGAGACAGGGTCTCACTATGCAGTTCAGGCTGGGCTTGAGCTCACTTTGTAGCCCAGACTAGTGTTGAACTCGCAACAATCCTCCTGCCTCAGTCTCCTGAGTGCTGGGGTTACAGGTGTTCACCACCATGCCCAGCCTGAACTTTTAGTCTTTTGGCAAAGGAATACTCCTATTGTTTTTGTTTTGTTGGTCTTTTTGAGGCAGGGTCTCGCTATGCAGTTCAGGCTGGCCTTGAGCTCACTTTGTAGCCCTGGCTGGTCTCGAACTCCCAACGATCCTCCTGCCTCAGCCTCCTGAGTACTGGGATTACAGGCATGTGCCACCACGCCAGGCTCCTATTGTTATAGTAGGAGTTATATATATTGTTATAACTATACCTTATAGTACAGAGGACAAATATTTCCTCTTTCTATTTGTATAAACTTATTACTAAACTGATGTTGAGAACTATGATGTGGAATCTAAAAAAGATCACAAAAAAAGTAGACGGGAGACTATTATTAGATAAGACGAGAATGGGGGGGTAAGGTGGGTAATAGAGGGGATGGATATGAGCAAAATATATACCTTGAACCCCTCAAATGTGAAACTAGGTGGAGGGTGTGGCCTGGAGGGTTATGGGGTGTGTGTGTGAAAATGATCAAAGTACAAATCTGCATTATGAATCTGCCAAAATGAAACCCATTAACCTCTTTAACGGTTAAAAAAGTGGAAGAGAAAAAGGGAAACCAAAAAGAAAGTGAAGGAGGGGAAGGCAGGCAGGGCGTGGCGGCGCATGCTGAAATCACAGCACTTGGGAAGCCGAGGTTGGAGGATCCCTGCAAGTTGAGAGCGTTCAGGGCCAGGCTGAACAACATAGCCAGACCTTGTCTCAAACAAACAATAAAGAGAAGAAAACGACAAACAAGAGATAAGCAGGTTTCGTTCAATGGATTATTTTAAAAGTCAAGAATTTGAGGTGCTTTTCTTCACAGTGAACAGTGCTTCAAGTAAGTGGAGAATTCTCTCAGCTGCTGCATCTGTTAAAGACTGCCAGTGGATTTTTGAATGTGAGGAGAAGTGAAAACATCCATTCTGCTAACAGAATCATGAAAAGCCTATAGCTGCTCAGTGAGAATGCTATAAATGCTGAAGTAGGCAAACAATTTCACAACAGTTACTTCAAGCTCAATGGAAGAGATCCAAAGCCACTCGTGAGCTTTATGCAAAACATGGCAAGACAGCTGATTCCTTCCATAAAATCATTCAAGCTTTGCTTCAACTTTGAATAAACATTGTACCTTTATGCACACATCCACGAGAAGTTTTATTTGTTTTACCGCCAACAAAAGCAGTAAGAATTTTTCATTAACAGCTAACTCAATAAAAGTTTCTGCAGAACTTTGCTGTTGTTTCTGCAGTCTCATCTGGAAAGGATTCTACTTGCAGTAGTTTTATAAGCAAGCCTCTTTTTGTGATTAAACAAATTGCACAAAAGTTTTTTCTGTAGTGTGATTACTTGTGGCTATGATGTATAAAGTGAGGCATTTTTATTTTGGCAATAGATTTTGTCCTAGCATTTGAAAATGCGCTTGCAATTTAAAGACCAGAAAATGCTTCTGTTAGTAGTGTGTCCATTTTTTTTTTTTTTTTTTTTAGCTGAATGATGCTGATATAGTGTGGAAAGCCATGAAGTCTGCTGCAATTATATTCCTTAATCTGAATTTCTGAATCTATCAATTGCATGAGTTTCTCAACATAAGAGAATTAATATTTGAGGAAGCCTGGCATGGTGGCGCATGCCTATAATCCCAGTACTCAGGAGCCTAAGGCAAGAGGATTGCTGTGGGTTCCAGGCCACCCCGGGGCTACAAAATGAGTTCAAGGCCAGCCTGAACTGCATAGTGAAACCCTGTCTCAAAAAACCAAAATAGTAATAATAAAAAGAAGAAGGAGGCCAGGCATGGTGGCACACGCCTGTAATCCCAGCACTCAGGAGGCTGAGGCAGGAGGATCATCGTGAGTTCCAGACCAGCCTGGGCTACAAAGTGAGTTCAAGGCCAGCCTGAACTGCATCGCGAGACCCTATCTCAAAAAGACAAAAAGAAAAAAAAAAGAGTTTAAAAAAGGAGGAGAAGGAGGAAGAAACCGTGTGTTTCTTTTATACTTAACTGTTAGTATGCGCTACCTTACATTTGGCTTTCCACATTTTTTCATATTAAGTGAACGCTTGTGTATTGCACAGGAAGCTTCAGAAGGGCCGTTCCTCATTTAATAAATGTCCACCACTCAGAAAATTTATGCTTCCTTTGGTATTTTAGGAGTTCAGACTTACACAACAAATAGAAAAGAATAGAAATAATAGCAACCACATCAGGAATGAGTGATCTAATTTGCTCGGCTCATAGCCCCTTTGTACCTCTGTCACAGTGCGAACTCATAACAAACCATAAAGGAAGTCCAGTTGCCCACGCTTACATCAAACTGAAGTTGGTATCTGATGAACAAACAACGCACTGAATGTTTGCCTGCGAGAGCTACCGTTCCGTACCGGTATGGCACTGTCTCCCCAACACTCAGAGCTGATTTTCTGTAAGCTGTTTGAAGCTCGGCGTTAGTCGGGGGCGGTGGGCTTTCGCAAGGGGAAGTGTTGAGGGAGGGGTCTGAGAACTTCGAGCTGCGTTAGCAAAACTCAGCCTTTGACTCCCTTTCGGAAGCGCCATCCCGGGAGTGAGGCACTTGCCGATTGGCTGATGTGTAAAGGCGCTGCTGCTGATTGGCTGCCTCTAGAGCGGACTAGCATCTGCTTTCTCTCCGCCCTAGTTACTGGAGTGGGGCGGTCCCTGAGTGGAGGATTATCAGGACTGTAAATTTTCTAATTAGCGGTGGTTTCTGTTCATGTCTCAGACTTTTGCCAAGAGCAGCGCTCTTTTTCCTTTCCTGAAGGTAAAGATAAGTACTTTTAATTCTCAGTCTCTCCTTTAGGTCTTCTCTATCCCAACCGGCTAGAGACCATCAAGGATTGTTCAGACCCTTCTGTCCTACGTTTTTCTGCTTTAAAAAAAAGAATTTTGGGGGGACCAAGGGGGCGGGGAGGTGGAGGCAGCATTTTGCTGTGTAAGTGCTTTTAAGTGCCAGTTTCTGTAGAGGAAAAATAGCTCTGAATTTATTGAAGAAAAAAAGGGGAACACATGCTACTGAAGGAGCCCTGAGAAAGTCGTAGGAGAAAATGCAGGCTATGTCCTGCTGGGCGATAAGTCGGTGGACGCCTCATCTCCAGCAGGAGGAAATCCAACTCACTCCCTCTAGAAGGCCATTTATTGTGCCCCTGGTTATTAATATTCGAACAACCTTAAGTGTCCATTAGTCAGAAACTGATCCAATACACTTTTGTGTACCTATACAATGAACAATATTTTGTTCT
>NW_004955415.1:11754601-11758608 GCF_000276665.1 Chinchilla lanigera | reverse complement strand
GCCTGGGTTCAATCCCCAGCCCTGGGGAAAAAATGCATGAGGGTCAAAGAGGTAAAAATAAACATACCCTATGCTCCTGTGTACACGAACCATGTGTAGGAGGATGTTCCAGGAACAGATCAGGGCGTTCCCCAGGGGCAGAGGGAGCGTCCCTTGCCGTGACTCATCCTTTTGATTTCCTTATCCTTTATGATGCATTACCCATATTAATTTAATTATTTTTGTGGGTTTTTTGTTGTTGTTTTTTTTGGTACTGGGATCAAACTCAGGACCTTGTGCTTGCCAGGCAGGCGCTTGTGCCACTGAGCTATATCCCCGGCCCCCAATTTAATTATTTTTAAAATAATGATGGAAAAAAATCGAAGAGCCAGATGTGGTGATGCATGCCTGTAATCCCAGCACTTAGGAGGCTGAGGCAGGAAGATCACCTGGAGTTCGAGGCCGGCCTGGGCTACGTAGTTGAAGGCCAATCTGAACTACATAGTGAGACCTTGTCTCCAAAAAATAAAAATAAATAAATCAAAATAAATACATTTTAAAAAATTAAAAAATCAAATGTGTGGTTTGTGCATGGGCAGGAGGGACGGAAAGTCCAAGGGTGTGGACAGGATGCTTTCTGAGCTGCGTGACTCCTCCGCAGCCCGGTGAACGGGAGCCTGGCTGAGCTGTGTGCGGTGCCTTCTGCGACTCGGAGCCTGCCACACACCGCAGAGCGCAGGAAATAGCCCCGGGCGGAGAGGAGTCACTCGCAGGGGGCGCGGGGGCGGTACCGGCCCACAGGGGACATCCCGCGTAGTGAGAGCGCTCCTAGGAAACGTGCCGCGCGGCAGGAGGAGCCAAAGGGAGGGCAGAAAGCATTCCAATTATTTTGCGTGGCATTCACTTCCTGGGAGCGTGACTGCTGACAGATAAAAACCAAGGGGTCTGTAGCGCTTCCTTGGAATGTCATTACCGGAAGTTTTCTCTTGTGGGAGCCGGCCTGCTTTGAGCACAATCCTCTCCTACCAGAAACAGATATGGGCAGCACAAAATGCATGGCGGGGGGACAGTGGGACCCGTGTGACAGTGGAGGAGCGGGGAACAGCCGAGCCCACTGAGCAGGTAAGCGCGCCTCAGCTGGTATTTACTTATTGGACTCTCCCTGTGTCCTAGAGACTGTTCCAGCTACTTTGCGCGTATTTTCACTTAGTCCTCAGAACAACTCCATCAAGAAGGTGTGGTTGGGCCAGGGATATAGCTCAGCGGCACAAGTACCTGCCTGGCAATTGCAAGGTCCTGAGTTCGATTCCCAGTACCAAAAGAAAAAAAAAGAAGAAGGCGTGGTTTCTTCAATTTTACTGGTAAAAAGAACTGGCATAGATAGGTTTATCAGTTCACCAAGGATCACCTAGCTAGTCAATAGCTGATCCACGGTTTGAGCCCAGGCATAGCCACACTGCCTCCAGAAAAGGGTTTCTACAGCACAGAGCTAAAAACAACTAAAACCAGCCCTGTATGGTGGCTCAAGTCCAGAATATCAGCACTGGGGAGGCTGAGACAGGAAGATAGCAAGTTTGAAGCCAGTCTTAACTGCATAGTAAGACCTTGGCTAAAGCTTACATGTACACACACACACACACACACACACACACACACACTCAAAGCCATCAAACATTCACTGAGTACCTTTGGTGTTTGCCAGGATGAGAAGAGTTATGGAAAACATTTGATGTGAGCTCCTGGAATGTGTGAATTATTTTGGTATTGTTATGATTTTTTTTATGTATATATCAGGAATTGAACTCACGACCTCATGCTTGCTTGCCAGGCAAGTGCTATGCCACTGAGCTATAGCTCCAGCAAGGTGTGAATTATTTTGGCAGTAAAATATATGTAACATAAAAGTTACCATTTTTTAGTATAAGGTTCAGTGGCTTATGATTCTTTGTTATTGAGGTGAAATTCACAGAACAAAACTAGTAATGTAAAAGTAACCAATTGAGAGGCATTTAGGACATTCACAATGTTGTAGATCACTATGTCTTCAATTCCAAACACTTTCACCCCAAAGGGAAACTCCCTGCCAGATAAACAGAGTTCACTGCCATTGCCCTCTCCTTCCTGTGTGGTCACCACAAATCTGTGCCCTGACTCCATGGGTTTGCCCATCCTGGGTATTTCATAGAACTTGAATTATACAGTATGCAAACTTTTCTGTCTAAATTCTTTCACTTTGCATGTTTTTGTGGTTCCTCTGCATTGTAGCGTGTATGAATGCTTTAATTCTTTTTACAGGTGGAATATTATGAATGCATATACTGCCATGAGTTCATCCAGTCCTTCACTGATGGTCTGGGCGGTTTCCGTCTTTTGGCCCCGGTGCATAGTGCTGCTATGAATGTGCATGTACTTATTTGCATGCCTGTTTTCTGGTCTTTTGGGGATATACTGAGGAGTGGAAATGCTGGGTGATATGGTAATTCTATGTTTTACCATTTTGAGAAACTGCCACAGTAGAATGTGATTTTTCTGCCACAAAATTGCATGATAGAATATTTCTTTTGTACCTGGGTTTATCTCTATACAAAAGAAAAGGAAATCCGGGTGTGATGGCACACGCCTGTAATCCCAGCACTCGGGAGGCCGAGGCAGGAGGATCCTTGCAAGTTCGAGATCAGCCTGGGATGCAAAGTGAGCTCAAGGTCAGCCTGAGCTGCATATCGAGACCCTGTCTCAACAAGGCCAAAAAAAAAAGAAAAAAAGAAAAAAAAAAAAGAAAAGGAAAGTATCCTTGCAGAGTGAATAAGAGGACCATAATGTGGCAGAGTGGAGAGAAGACACACCCTGGGCTGGTTTTGAATCCCTGCTCTACCACTTGTTAATTGCATGTGCATAGGCTCAATTATGACTCTCTCTGAATTTCTGTTTCCTTATCTATAGAAATGGAGATGACCGTCCATTCATGCATTCATTCTTTCAGTGTATCTTCTCTGGGCTTACTGCAGACTGGGCACTGGGGATACTGTGAACAATCTTGCATCGTAGATGGATAGTAAGTATATCTGTGTAGGCCCACATCTTACTCCTCCCAGCATTCAACATTAGAGCCTACAGGTTATTTCAGGATCTGTGGTTGTAAGCAACAGAAAGCGACTGTTGAAGGCTTATGGAGGAAAGACTGGGATAACTTCCGAATCAAGAAGAGTTAAACAGTCCTCAGAGGAGCCCAGAAGTGCACAGGCAGGGAAAAGATCCTCAGCCTCAGCAGCTGGTAGCTTGGCCTCCTTTGGGCTCTGCCTTAGACGACCCCTCCAGCTATTTTTCCCACCTGGGAGTGCCCAGTGCCAGTTACCAAGGCCAGCTTGCCCAAGCTCAGAGCGCAGGGTGCGGTGTGCGGCCTGGTATTGCAGTTAGGTTTGTATAATGCCAGGGTTTCCCACTGTAGGCAGAGCACTTATACCACAATTTTCTTGCAGATAGTAGTAAAGGGCCCTGGGGAAGGGTGTCCTGGACAAAGTCACACTTGGAGTAGGAAGAATAAATCTCTGAGACCAAAAGTGAAAATCAACTTGGATTGAAAAGAAAAAAGCAGGCTAGGAGGTCAGAGATGAAAATCTAGCTATGAAGCCAACAGGAAACGCTATGCCTCCCAAAGTCGTACACAGCTGTGAGATGCTATGAAGGTCCCTCTGTAAATTCTGTGTTACCTTTGACAAGAGGCAAAAGTTAGGCCTGCTGTCTTGGTTACTTTTCTCATTGCTGAGACAAAACACCCAACACCCAAAGTTGAAGGAGGAAAGGTTTATTTTAGCTCACAATTTTTTGAGGTTTCAGTCCATAATTGGCTGGCTTTAAGGCAGGGTGGCTTGGCAGAGGGGCATCAAAGAGCAGAAACAGTTTATAGCATGCAGGCAGGAGGTAGTGAAGCAGCAAGCAGCAGCAAGCAGCAGCAGCAAGCTTGCCTTCTTTGTGTACCTTTATATTCCATCCAGGCTACAAGCTTGTTGATTGGTTGCACTCATACCCAT
>NW_004955415.1:11748542-11754421 GCF_000276665.1 Chinchilla lanigera | reverse complement strand
TACATCCCCGGCCCTAGCTAACTTGTAAACTCCCCACCTATGACCTCATGAGACTTTGAAGGACAACACCTGCCTTGCTTTTCTCATCTGTTACTGGGGATAACCAATGGGTCAGCCTCCCAAGCCTTCATGGTAATGGTAAAATTCCTAGTTAAAGACCCGTTTGGAAGGGGCTGGGGGTTTAGCTCAGTGGCATAATGCCTGCCTGGTAAGCACGAGGTCGTGAGTTCGATTCCTGGTACCAGGGAAAAAAAAAGACCTATTTGGTGGTGCACACCTGTAATCTCAGCATTCAAGAAAGCTGAGGCAGAAAGTTTGTAAGTTCAGGCTCAGCCTGGGCAACTTAGAGACTTAGTAAGCCCTTATCTTAAAATGAAAACTGAAAAAGGCAGGGAATGTAGCCCAGTGCTAAGGCTCTGGGTTCAACACCCAGTACTGAAAAAAAAAATCCCTGGTTAATCCCACATCTAAAACAATAACCAATCCAGACCTGACCCCTGCTTAACGGACTGAAGGCTTTTCCTGGTAAACCCTGGCTGAACAGGCCAGGGAACTTGTCAGGGCTGGAGTAGCAGTCTGCGACTGGCAGTCCAGCCAGGATCATGGGATGTGTGGTGACGCTCCCCACAGGAAAATGGAACACTGTCTCCAGAAAGAAGTAAAGGTACTAAGCAACCCAGACACAGCACATGGCTTTGGTGTTGGTGCTCAGTTAATGCTAATTATTTTTTGTCATTGTGTGTTTTTGGAGACGAGGTCTTGCTGTGTTACCCAGACTGGCCTCGAAACTGGCCTGAACCTGAGATTCTTCTGTCTCAGCCTCCCAAATAGCTGTGAGAAGTGTGCAGCACCATACCTAGCTCAATGCTAATTAGTAATTAGCTCAATGCTAATTACTATTAATGAGGCTATTTTTAGAGACAAATTATAGATAATAATAATGCCTTCTGACGAGTATTTGTGGTGTGCCAGGCACTGCATGTCTATCAGCTCACTCTGTTCTTTCGGTGACCTCACACCTTGTCGGTCTCCAGTTCCTAGGACATGCTTTTCATGTGGGGAGGGTCCTGAAACACACCTCCTTCTAACTGCCCTCACACTCACCGCGTGGCAAACGCTGCTTAAAGGCAAATCCCAGAAAAATAAGAGCGCTTCTTAGCAAATTCTCTTGGGAAGGGAGGAATCCTGTTGTCATGGGGTAGATAGGTCATCACCTCCTAAATTTTCTGTTCATAATCTCAAGAACCCTGCGCAGGATCCTGGGAGGAAAAGGGGAACTGAGTTCCTGCCCCCAGGTCCCGGGGAGCCCCTCTGGTGCTGCCAGTAACCAGAGTAGTGCAAAGTGTGGGCTCTGCCACCAGCATCACCTTCCTTGTGGGCAGCTGGGGGGAGATGCAGGTTCCTGGGCTGCTGCAGACCTACTGAGGCTGTCTCTGGGTGCACCCACAGCCCTACATTTGGCGTATTTCCGAAGCTGTAGTTTTGTGCTAATATTAAGGGGCTGCAGACTGCGGCAGGGCTGGAGTCACTTGAAGAGGAGAACTGTATTTTAAGAGCGGTTCCTGGATGGCTGGCTTTTCTAGCACTCCTAATGGCCCTCATACAGCTCTGCTGCCCACTTTGTCATCGTAGCCTCACTTGCCTCCTTGACATCAAACTCCTCAGTACACTGTTGTTCTTTTAAGACTCCCGTGTGGGAGACAAATCATGGGGAGCAATGGCTCTCCCCATCCCACCGCCACCCCAGCCCCTTTGCTTGCACAGCACCAACATCCTTCAGGCCCTTCCCTATTTTTCCTCCTGTTCTGCTCTTTGCTGCTGCTGCTGTTGCATTTGGGGGGAGGCAGGAAGCATGGCTCTAGAATGTGCAGAGACCCCTTACCGTTATGAAGCTCAGAGATGAAATTCACAGGAGTCAGTTTGTGTTTGCATTTGAGGCGCTGATATTTTGTGCCTAATTTAATAGGGAATGGATTGAGGGAATGGGAGCCTGACTGTTTTCTCTCCCTGCCTGACCTTCCTTCCCCTTCTTCCCGAGTTTGTTTACTTCTCGTCTCTAGCTGCTTCTACAGACTTCATTTATCAGTCTGGCCTGCCTGAGGTGCCCTTTCAAGATGCCATTCCCTGTATGTGGGGAGAGCGGAGCAGAGGAGCCAGGGCCCAAGGCTGTGCCTGGCCCCAGTGAGGGATTACTCCGGGTGCACGTGGGAAGACAGGAATAAATGCGTGTAGAGCAACTTGCCACAAACCCAACAGCAGTGCCAAATAAACAGCCTGATTTTAAAATGAACAAGAGACTCAAACATTTCCCCAGAGAAGGTATGCAAACGGCTCAGCAAACACATGCAGAAATGCTCAACATCCTAATTCTTCTTTTTTTTTTTTTCCCGGTACCGGGAATCAAGCTCATGACCTTGTGCTTGCCAGGCAGGTGCTGTGCCACTGAGCTATATCCCCGGCCCCCTCAACATCCTAATTCTTAAGGAGATGGAAATCAAAACTGCAGTGAAATAGGCTTGTTATGGTGGTTACTCTCAAACAAAACACAAGTGCTGTCAAAGATGAGGGAAAGGACCAGGGATATAGCTCAGCAGCACAGCGCCTGCCTGACAAGCATGAGGTCCTGAGTTTGATTCCCAGTGCCAAAAAAAAAAAAGAGAGAGAAAGAGAGAGATGCAGGAAATTAGGCCCTTTGTCTACACGGTTGTTAGGAATCTAAGGTGATATAGCCTCTATGCCAGTTCTTTAAAAAATTAAAATTCAGGCTGGAGATATAGCTAAGTGGTAGTAGAGCAGTTGCCTAGCATATGTAAGGCCCTAGGTTCAATCCTCAGCACTACAAAACATAAACAAACATACAAAAAAAATTTAAAGCATACTTTATTTTTTTAAAAAAAGCTTGGCATGGTAGCATGTGCCTATAACCTCAACACTCTGGAAGACTGAGGCAGGAGGATCACAAGTTTTAGCCCAGCCTGATTTAAGTGATTTAGTGAGATCCCATCTCAAAATTTAAAAAATAAATAAATAAAAATTTAAAGGGGCTGGGTATGGAGCTCAGGGAGAAGGCTCCAGGTTTAATCCCCAGTACCTTCAAAAAATGAATAAACACTAAACACTTAAAAATAAGAATAAAGGGCAGAGCCTTAAATCTGGTCTGAATGAAGTCCCTGGTATGTGTATATATATTTTTGCGGGGGGGCAGGCTTTTTTCCCGTACCGGGAATCGACCTCACAACCTGCGCTTGCCAGGCAGGCGCTGTGCCACTGAGCTAAATCCCCAGCCCTAAAGTGATGAGTACTGGGTTTTGTTTTGTTTTGTTTCGTTTTGTTTTCTTTTGGTACCAGGAATCGAACTCACGAACTTGCCAGGCAGGTGCTTGTGCCGCTGAGCTATATCCCTGGCGCTGGTATAATTTTTGAGAGGGAGGACTTTACCTTGATCCTACAGTTTCCCTCACCTGGAACAATGCCCACAACATATTATGCTGTGAATAAAATTTGCTGACTAGCAGAATAATTCCAGAGCCTGTGTTCTTGACTTCCCTGCCAGGTGAGATAACTCACAAAAGTGCCTATTGTCTGGCACATTGTAAACTCTCAATACATACAAGTAGTTATCATTGCTGTTCAGGGCCCATCACCTGGCGGGGAGCTCTGAGAAGGGCGCACGATTCACCTTGCCATAGCCCCTCTTGTGAGCGAAGGCGGGGCCTTGGTGATGACTGGTTCCATCCACCGCCCAATCCTGTACTTTCCCCCTCCTCAGTTTCCTCCTGCCTTGCTGTGATGTTCCTTGCTGTTCCCAGTCACATTCAGCACTATGAAGAGCCGGGTGAGGATGTTTTTGTGTCCTCCTTTAGGTGTCCACACAGGGCTTTCGGCCTAAAGGGCACTAGGGAAATGCTGGTAAGACTCGAAGTATTTTTTGACTGGGAGAAAGATGTTTTCTCCTTAGTGTAGTTGATTTTTTTTTTTTTTTTTTTTGGTCTTTTTGAGACAGGGTCTTGCTATGCAGTTCAGGCTGGCCTTGAGCTCACTTTATAGCCCAGGCTGGTCTCGAATTCGCAACAATCCTCTTGCCTCAGCCTCCCGAGTGCCGGGATTACAGGCATGTGCCACCACACCTGGCCTCCTTAGTGTATTTGAGATGTCCCCAGAGAAATTTAAACCTGGTACAGAGCTCTTACTGCATTTCTGCATGACTTTGATAGGTAACTCTGACATCTGAAGGTAGTTTTAGCCAAGTTTGGAAGCATTCCAGTCAGAAGCAGGAAGAAAAAAGAAACACTTTCAGAACACTAGATAGGAAAACTAAATTCTCAAGATGAATATACTGATAAGAGACTGGCCACTCAAAGTTAGGCCACTGTTCCAGTGTCTTTATGTGTTTAATGAATTCAGCACTCACAAATGTGCACTTCCCCACATCTTTCTCCTTCGTTGGGCAGACAAACAGGAAGGGCCTTCCTACGGAGACTTGCTGAACTAGGAAGTGCGTGCTCTAGGGACATCACCTGGGTGATGAATGGGATCCTTTTCCAGTTGCCCCAGAACTAGGATGAATCTCTAGTGCAACCATAACAGAAGCTTCTCTAGAGAAACCTACAAGGTTTTCTTTAAAGTCTTGGCTTTTCTAGGAAGTGCTTCCAGCCAGGCAGTTTCTGATGGCTCTTAGAACACGTGCTGATTTACTTTTTGTCCTGATTCACCCTCATGGACCTGCCTGGTATGGACTTGCCCTTTCCAGAACCCCCACACTGCATCTGGGATCGGATCATGGAGAAAGGGTGGTATAAGCCACTATTTTTAAAACTTCAGAGATTTACATACCACTTCACAAATTTTTTTGCTTATTTTTTCTATGTCCATGTACCATTTGTATTATTATTTTCTTAATATTTTTCTTTAAAGTCATCTTCTAAATTAAAACATTATCCTAAATAACTGTTACCTATATGGATTTTATGTTTCATTACACACGCATACATATTTATATTTATTTACAATTTTAAATAAATACATAACTATTAAAAAATTAACCTGAGCCTGGTGGTACATTTCTGTAACTGGTCTGGAGGCTGAGACAGGAGGATTGCAAGTTCAAGGCCAGCCTGGGCAGTTTAGCGCAGGACCTTTTATCAAGGTTAAAAAAAAAGACTGAGGTTGTAGCTCTGGGATAGAGTACTTGCTTGGCATGCACAAAGCCCTGGGTTCAATTCCCATTACTGCAAATAAACTTTTTAAAAAATTCATTGGTACACCACTAAAATCATCTGGTATGTGTACTGCACCTCAGAAACACTGGCTTAGATGATAATGCTCGAAGTAGACTTATGTTGGTGGATTCTCTCAGGCTTAAGTAGGTCAAGGACTGGCTATGTATGTGGGGTGCTTCTTGGCCAGGTCTTACTTGCCCTTCTGCATAGAGCGTTTGCTTGAACACCGAGCAAACAGTTCTAAGGCACTGTGTGCAAACCTTTAAAATCTCTCCATGTCCCTCTTTGCATCAAGGCGTTCTCCCCAAGTGTCTGTTTTTCCTTCTTTTATTGGAGCTAGTTTCACCCCGCTCTATGACACCCTGGGGCGAATCTGTCATGCAGGCAAATCAGCTGACTTCAGAGATTGCTCTTGAAACGCTGAACCATGTCCTGGGTCCCAGAAAGGGTTGGTCAGCTGAGCTGAGTATCCATAAGTGCTTTTATGACTCTCCCCTCCTCCTCCCTCCCCTCCCTGCCTTCCCCTCCTCTTCTCTTTCTCTCTGTGTCCTGGTGCCAGGAATCATTGAACCCAGGACCTCATGCATGCTAGGTAAGCACTCTCTCACTGAGCTGGATCCCCGGTCCTCTTAAATCTTGGTCAAGATGTGTTGGGTTTTT
>NW_004955415.1:11743179-11748132 GCF_000276665.1 Chinchilla lanigera | reverse complement strand
GAGACAGGGTTTCAGTGTGTAGCTCAGGCTGGCCTTGAGTTCACTATATAGCTCAGGCTACATAGTGATCCTCCTGCCTCAGCCTCCTGAGTGCTGGCATTATAGGCTGTGCCACCACGCCTGGCTCTTGATTAATTTTTGTTTAAGAATGCATTCGCAGAACCACCACAGAGATCCTGGCATAGTCTGGTGCTGTTTAGCGCAATAGCCCCCAGTCACACGCATCTATTAAGCAATTGAAGTGTGGCTAGTTTCAGTGGAAAGGTAAGTATAAAAATACCCTTTTCACAACTTAGTACCAAGGGGCTGGGGATTTAGCTTAGCGGCATAGCATCTGCCTGGCAAGCACAAGGTTGCGAGTTTGATTCCCGGGACAGGAAAAAAAACAAAACAAAACCAAACTTAGTACCAAAAAAGTAACATGTACCATTGATTTTTTTTTTTACTGTTGATTAATGTCTAAGTAACCGTATTTTTATATACTACCTTAAATAAAATCTATTATTAAAATTAATGTCACCAATTTTTAAAAATATGGCTAATAGGTAATTTTAAATTACACTCGCAGTTTGCATTATATCTCTTTGGACAGCCCTGATGTAGAACAATCCTGTCCCAGAACCCTGGAATTCATGTTTCTTACTCATCAATGCCATCCTAAATATATCCCCGATCGCTATCACCCTAGATTCACTGGCCAATATTTGACCTTTATGTAATTGGAATCGTATGGTATGTACTCTTTCATATCAAGCTTTCTTCATTCAATATTAAATCTGTAGAATGCATCCATAGTGTGGTGGTTGGTTCTTTTTTACTGTTCTGTAGTACTGTATGGAATGAATAGACAACAATTTCTACCTGCTCTGTTGCTTGCTAGCATTTATGCTATTTCCAATTTTTATTTTTTTTATTTTTATTTTTTTGTTTGTTTTGTTTTTGGTTTTTCTCTGGTACCGGGAACCGAACTCATGACCTTGCGCTTGCCAGGCAGGCGCTTTTGCCGCTGAGCTAAATCCCCAGCCCCTATTTCCAATTTTTAATAAAGCTATCATCAGCAAAACTTTGTACATATAATTTGGTGGACAGATAGTATCCAATGACAGTTTTTCAACTTTATGGTGATTGTTAGGGTATATCCAGATGTCCCCCGAGAGCTTCGTGTGCTTGTAGATGGGAATTTGGGAAGGTGGTTGAATTATGGAGGCACTGCAGCTGACTTGCTGCCAGGAGACAGGGCCTGGTGGGAGGCGAGTCACTGGGTATGACCTGGAGGGGCACAGTTCCCTTCCTGGCTCCTCCCTTTGCTCTCTGCTTCCTGTCTGCCGTGAAGCGAGCAGCTCCCCCACACCAGACCCTTCACCTTGCCACCAACCATGCAGACAATGAAACTTCTCAAAGGTGAGCAAAACAAACCTCTCCTCCTTTAAGCTGTGGATGTTGCATATTTTGTCCCAGCAACAAGAAAGTGATTGAGACAGTGGTGCAGAAGTGATGTGTACTCCGCAGAAATTATACTTTGAGTTTTGAGTCTTGATATTTTCCCTAGATAGTCCAGTACTCTCTCAGAATGCTGGGCAGCAGCAGTGAGTCACAGCTTGTAGTCAGCCACACCATCATGAGGGCAAAGAACCAACCCTCGATGGAATATTGTGTTGCTAAGCCACGCTGTTCAGTAGGTTAGGTGCATCTAATGCATTTTCAACTTTTTGTTGTTGTTACTTTGTAGCGCTGGAGATCAAACCCAGGGGTACTCTGCCACTGAGCTACATCCTATCCTCAGCTAGTTTTCTTTTCTTTCCCTTTTTTTTTGGTAGCGGGGATCAAACTCAAGACCTTGCACTGGCCAGGCAGATGCTTTTGCCACTGAGCTGTACCCCCAGCCCAGCTAGTTTTCTTTTTAGACAGGATCTTGCCAAGACCTCAAACTTGACATCTTCTCGCAGCTGCCTCTTAAGCAGCTGGGATTTACAGGTATGAGCCACTGTGTCCAATTCAACTTGCATTGTTTTCAATTTACAGTGGGTTTCTAGGGATTGACCCCATTATAAGTCAAGGATCTTCTGTACAGAAACTCTCATTTCTCTTGGTATGTATTCAGGAAAAGAGTTGCCGGGTCATAGGTAAATTATGTTTCGCTTTAGCAATGCAGTGGTTTTTCAAAGTAGTTGTTAGAGTATACACTCCGTTTGCCATGGGTTAGTCGTGGATGCTCCAACACTTGTTACTGTCAGTGTTTTCAATCTGTAGCCAGTCAAGTAAGGAGGCAGTCTAACTTTCAGTGGAAACTAATTCTTACCATTTTCTTCTCCTTACATGGTACAGACACTCACTTAGAAGATACATGTAGGCAAAAAGAAGATAAATATAATCATAATCTCAAGTCAACCTCTACTAGCATTTGATACACACATCTGTACTTTTACCAGTGTGTATAGTAACAAAAATGGCATCATTTAAAAAATGGCATCATAGTATAATATTTTTATTAATTTACCATGACCATCTTCCATGTCTATAATATTCATCTAAAGCAATTTTAACAGCTGTATAATATTCTGTTGTATGGCTTTGCCATAATTTAATCCGTTTTCTTGCTCTTGAGGTAATGCTAAATTTTCACAGTTATAAATAATGTCATGAGTATCCTTGCCGTTAAATCTTTGCTCTATTGGGTTAAATAACCCTTAGTTATTGCGGGCTGATCAGGCCTGCAATGTCCCAAGTGAGTGGACAGGAAAGGCTTAAATAAATGAGACAACTGAAATGATTTCAGGGCTCCAGGAGGGTCTCACTCTCTTACAGCTTCGCTATTCTCTGAGTTTAGACAAATACTTCTCTGGGCAGCCCTATTTACTTCGTTTACAAACAAAGGAGGGGGATACTCAAGAAAAGGCGGGAATCTGGGCAGGACTTTTCCAAGTAATGCATTATGTCAATTTAGGAGAACTATGTTATCTCCAGGAAGGCCTTCCCAGCAGGAATGAGATGCCTGCAGCTAGTCTCCTTTAAGATAACTGGCGTTGGAGCCAGACCTCCTCAGCTGTGGCCTTATCTTGTCCTTAGAGGCGTCATAGCTTCTCAGGTCAATACAGGCCTCAGGGTGACCAGTGACTCATAGAGGTTTATTACTATGAGTCCACTGCCCATCCCCAGGCAAAGTGCCTAAGCTTCAGACAACTCACAAGTAAACATGGAAAGCCAATTGGTTAATATTAAATCCTGCTCAGAGCCACTCTGCAGTGGTCTCCAGCATTGCTCTTGTTCTTAAAATTTTCCAGTGGTGAAGTTCCTTGTTAAAAATCTGGTTTGCAACCAGGCATACTGGTACACGCCTGTAATCCCAGCACTGTGGGAGGCTGAGGCAGGAGGATCACAACTTCAAGTCCAGCCTGGACAACTTAGTGAGACCCGGTCTGAAAATAAAAAATAAAAAAGGGGGATGTAGCTCAGTATGAAAGCCCTAGGTTAAATCCCCAGCACCGCCAACCATAAAAAAAAGGCTGGTTTGCATGATCTGAAGGCTGCTGAACTGTCCTGTCCACTGTCCCTATGCAGCCGCCTCTCTACCTTTGAAGCAAGGGAGAGGGCAGAAGCATACCATCTAGACCGCAGGATTGTTCCTTCCTACATGTGAAGTGCAGGAGGTGTGGAGCCCCTAGGAATGCTCAGTAATCAATAATACAGGGCTGGGGATATAGCTCAGTGGCATAAGCACCTGCCTGGCAAGCATAACGTCGTGAGTTTGATCCCCGGTATTGCCAAAGAAAATAAATAAGTAAATAAATAATACAAAGTGGAGATATTTGTGTTTTTCTGGGGGCTTGGAAGGGAGAAAAGGAAATGTTGTTCAAGAGCGGGCAAAGAATAACCAAATGAGTAAGAGTCCAGAGCGGTCTCTCAGTTGTGGTCTCTAAAAGGGATGGGGCAACAACACCACTGTAACTTGGCTGCTGTTGGTTCTGACGGTCCCCAATAACTCCTGTTTGTCTCCATCCATTTATATGGAAGTTTTCCCCTGAAGGACCCCCACCCACTCCTGAGAACTGGACTCAAACCTTATGAAAAGGGGGGCCATAGCAAGAAGCTGATGGGACAGTTCAGGATGGACTCTCCAAGATTCTGAGCAAGGCAGAGCTGTTTAAGGGCCCAGGTGACCTGGTGTAGCTCAGAAGGACCTGGCCCTGCAGAAAATGTTCCGCCCTGAGTTGGGTACTTATAAAGGAAGGAGGGTTATTTAGCTCAAAGTTTTGGAGGCTGAAAGTCCAAGACTGGGTGGTCCCATCTGTCTGGTCTCTGGTGAGGACCCCCTGGCTCCATTATAACACGCTGGAGAAACAGAAAGGAACCCAGGTCCATGCAGAAGACACGGAGACGTGGACTGGCCTCATTTTATAGCAACCTGTGCTCACAGAGTTAACTCCCTGCTTGAGAACAGTATTAATTTCTTCCCAGGGTGATGACCCATGATCTAATTACCTTGCAGTGGGTCTCACCTGAGAGGTTCCACCATCTCTCAATAGTGCCACACTGTGGAACAAGCTTCTAGCACATGAACCGTTGAGGGGCAGCCACATCCAACACAACGCAGGCTGAATCTTCTTCTACCTTGCAGATAAGGATAATGCTGTAGGAGAGAATGATGTGGAGATAGTATCCCAATACACTAACAGTATGCCACAAGTGACTGTTAAGCACTTGAAACATGACTTGTGTGGTTGAGGAACTAAATTAACTGATTGATTACTTATTTAAATGCTGAGAATTAAACCCAGGATGTTTGCATGCTAAACACTGGACAACAATCCCAGCCCATTTTATTCACTTATCACGTTACAAAACCAACCAAATGACAGGAACTAGTGCATGCCTTTCTGAATAATTCTGAATGTAAATGGTCTTAATTCACCAATTAAAAGATACTTTTAAGTATCTTTTAATTATTTTAAGTAT
>NW_004955415.1:11727728-11741534 GCF_000276665.1 Chinchilla lanigera | reverse complement strand
ATCCTCCTGCCTCAGTCTCCTGAGTGCTGGGATTACAGGTGTGTGCCACCACACCCGGTTTAAAAAATTAAGATACATTATGTATGTGTACCAACTCCCCGTAATAGATATTGGAAACACATGTTAATAAACATTTTAAAAATTTCTTGCAAGGAAGAGAGGCTCTGGAATACGCCCCCAGCAGGTGTCCCTTCCTGGGGAGTGGACTGTGTGCCTGGGCAGGCACAGGATCGCATCTGGCATTTCTCTGTGCTGCCCTCAGAGTGTCACACGCTGTCAGCACTCGGGTGAGTCTGTTGATTTCAGCTCTCAAGCCAAAACCGGCTGCACCTCTCCAGTGGCTCACCTCCTCCCTCTCACCAGAGCAACTCATTAAAATGCTGCCTGTGCAGGCTGTGACTCACCGCGGGACTCTGGCCCCAGCGGTGCTGATTTCAGCAAGCCTTACCCCAGGCATAGATGGTGCTTCTGCAATGCCCAAAGAGGGAATTGAAACTGGAAAGTCTTTGCGTTCCTTCAGCACCTCGTTCTGAGGCCTGTGGATGTACCCAGAGCTGCAGTTTTCTCTGAGTGTGTTCTCAGGAGGGAGGGTGGAGGGTGCGGGCTGGAAAGCTGATGTAGAGCTATGTGGGCTGCTTGTCATCCTCATGACCAGGCAGGCCCCCTGCAGCTCTGGGGCTCAAGTTCTCCTGCAGAATAAGCAGGAGAGCAAGGTGGTCCCCGTGGGCCCCGCCAGCTCTGCATCCTAGGGCTCCGCTCGTTTCTTCTTTTTAATGTGTGGGCTTGAATAGCTGGTGGAACCTTATTTGAAAAGTGTTTCGAAGCCCCTTAAGAGCCCTTCTCGGATTGTGCAACCCACAGAGGGTAAAGAAAATGCTTCTAATTACTGAAACTATTCCTCCATTTTCTAAAACAGATTCTGCTCCGCTCATTTGGAAAAAGTACAATTGCACGGAGCAAAATGACGACGGAGGCAGTAACCAGGTTAAGTGATGGGTCCGCCCTGGTCTCCAGGTGTTGTCCTATAATTTGAAAAGCACCTGTAGGTTTCCAGGTGCTTGGTAGCCTCTGATTCCCCAGGGAGGCTGTTGAGAGCAGGGCTGGCTTCAGACACAGACAGAAAAATCTAAGGGGTTGATTTCAGGTCCCTCGGTCCCCCAAAGTCCTTTTACCCGTCTGAGGCTGCTGACATGGGTGCTTCCGTGAAGTAAGGCCTTGACAGCAATTATTTTTGGTTGTCCAACATGTCCCTCCCTCCCCTCCCCTCCCCTCCCCTCCCCACACACATGCGTTCTGCTTCTGTCCGGCCCCAGGTATGGGTACGGGAGCCAGGGAGGGGAAGCATTAGACCTCGTTCTCCTGGACACTTGATGGGTTCAGGCGTGGTTGTAGCATACACAGTGCTGGGAGGGAGAGGCTCTGTCCCTGGAGCTGCTGAGCTGGAAGTAATTCTGAGACTTCCGCCAGACAGCGTGGTCTGACACGGGGAAGTGACGCGGAGTGAGGACAGGCAGAGGCAATGGGAGGGGGTTTGAGTTGATTCTCCCTGAAATCCTTGTTCCTATAACTCCCCCTTGGAGTCCATAAGCTACCCCATTGTCTTCCCATCTACAAAGTGAACAAATCTCTCTCTCTCTTTTTTTTTCCTTAAACCATTTGAAACCTAGGAGTGTTTCAATTCATGTATTCTTGTATTTCTGTGGGAAGTTCTTCTTAAACTGTGACTGCATTACCCAAGAGGAATGGCGCATGGAACCAGTAATGTTTTTTGTTTTGTTCTGTTTTGTTTTGTTTTGTCTTTTTTGAGACAGGGTCTCACTTTGCAGTTGAGGCTGGCCTTAAGCTCACTTTGTAGCCTAGGCTGGTCTCGAACTTGCAGTGATCCTCCTTCCTCAGTCTCCCGAGTGCTGGGATTACAGGCGTGCGCCACCACGCCTGGCTGTTTTGTTTTGTTTTGTTTTTTCCAGTACCGGGAATCGAACTCACGACCTTGTGCTTGCCAGGCAGGCGCTGTGCCGCTGAGCTAAATCCCCAGCTCCTGGAACCAGTAATGTTGAGTAGGTTTTCACATCAGCTCTTACTGCTACATAGAACAGATAAGTGACAAGGAAAATAAAGTAAACTATTGTTAGGGAAGGGTGGAACACTTGTACATCAGTGGTTGGAATGTAAAGTGGTACAGCCGCTGTGGAAAACAGTCTAGCAGCTCCTCAAAAATTGTACATGTTACTGGATGACCCAGCAATTCCACTGCTTAGCTATGTACTCAAGAAGACTGAAAACATGCTCATACAAAACCCTGTACCTGAATGTTATTATTCATGAGAACCAAAATGTAGAAATAACCTAGCTGTCTAATGAATAAAGGAAGTGTGCTATACACATACAATGAAATATTATTCAGCAGTAAAAAGGAATGGGATACTGATACATGCCACAACACAGATGATCTTTGCCAATATTAAGCAAAAGGAACCAGTCAGTCACAAGGGGTAACATATTGCCTGAGTTGTTTATATGAAACAAGTGAATGCTGCTGCACCTGGCCCAATCTTACAAATATACCCAAACCCACCGACATGTGCCCTCTAAATGGGTGAGTTACTGGTGTGTGAATTTCATCACAATTTTTTTTAAAGCCATAATCACTTTTATTATCCTGGTCATTCCCATTTTCATCTCATACCTTGCAGAGTTCATTTTGCAGTTTGACTCTGCTTCTCTCTCAGACACCCTCCGTTTAGCTGACCCCACCATACCCTGA
Source organism: Chinchilla lanigera (assembly GCF_000276665.1). Lineage (NCBI taxonomy): Eukaryota > Metazoa > Chordata > Mammalia > Rodentia > Chinchillidae > Chinchilla > Chinchilla lanigera. The sequence continues at coordinate 11,738,770 of NW_004955415.1, read as the reverse complement.
GTCCACCACAGTTCTTAGGGTCCTTGGGATACTACCTGCTGTGCCTAAGATTAGAGGCTGCTTTCCCTTGTAAAGAAGCTAGATTGTGTGTGTGTGTGTGTGTGTGTGTGTGTGTGTGTGTGTGTGTCTTTTTCAGTTATTTTGCTAAGGAAAGGGGCTAGTGTTATCAACTCAAAGAGGACAGGCAGCAGTAGACTGAAACTAATTCATGATTTTGTTTAAATTTACTTGTCAAAGGCAGAAATATTCAATTTCATGGATACTCCCAATTCCCTGCACTGGGAGCAGACTTCCAGGAAGCAATTATGTAGAACAAAATGTAATGGGTAACAGGGGTGCCTTGTGAATTATTCATAATCTGATAATGATTTTAACCCGTTTTTAACATGACCTGCTACTGATGTTTGCCCTGGAAAGTTCCCAAAGTAAGCAACGCAGAGGTTTCCTTTAGTCATGCTTGTACAACCATAAAGCTCCTGCCTGCCCTCAAACCACTTGGATAACAAGTTTAAAGGTGCCCCAGGATCCCTTTCCTTCCCCAAGGCAACAAGGCAGAGGTAAAGGCTGCTTTGCAGCCTCCTGTGACTCATCCATCATTCCTTACTGCAGTCTGCTCAGCGAGGCTGGTGTGATTTCATGCCCAGCACTGAGGGCAACAATGCTTATTTGTTCTTGATTGTTGCATGCATGCATGAATGAATGAATAAATGAATGAACCAATGAACCAATGAATGGTGGAAAGAATGAGATATTTATAGTAAGGGAGGGTTGAACTAGGTAGTTTTATTTATTTATTTATTTTTGTTCTTTTTGAGACAGGGTCTTGCTATACAGTTCAGGCTGACCTTGAGCTCACTTTGTAGCCCAGGCTGGTCTCAAACTTGCAACGATCCTGCCTCAGCCTCCTGAGTGCTGGGATTACAGGCATGTGCTACCATGCCCAACAAGCTAGGTAGTTTTGCTGCTTACAACCCTAGCTGTAGTAAGCAAGTGTCTTGTCCTCAATCTCTTTATGAAGTGAAGACAGTAATATCTGGCTTGCTACATTATTGGGAGAATTTAAGAACTTAATAATTGCTCAGTAAGCAGTAACTACTGTTAGGGTCTTCCTTCCTACTAGCAATCATGTAACTTCTCCAAACCTGTTTAACTGTGAGCGATTCAACCAGACCTTTCTTAGGAGCCATAGGTTCTCAAAACTGTCCTGCAAGATTTTTTTATTATTACTATTATTATTGTTATTATTATTATTTTGGATTTTTTTCCTGTCCTGGGAATCAAAGTCATGACCTCACGCTTGCCAGGTAGGCGCTGTGCTGCTGAGCTAAATCCCCAGCCCCCCTGCCCCCCGCAAGATTTTTTTAAATATAAACTTTCAGACTTTTACCCCTAGGGATCATGACTCAGTAGGAATTTAATAGAGTGGGGCCAGAAATAGTTTTGTTTTTCAACAGGGTTAAATTTACATATAGTGAAATGTGCAGATCTTTAGAGTATATTTGGATAATTTTTGACAAATATGTCTATCTGTATACCTAATACCTCAATCAAGATATTTAGTATTTCTGTGGACATGGTGGTGCACACCTGTGATCCCAGAATTTGGAAAGATGAGGCAGGAGGATTATAGTCCATTCTGGACTACATAGCAAGACGCTGTCCCAAAAAAAATTAAAAGGATATAGGACTTTTCATTTTCGTAATCACAGAACATTTTCCTTTCCGATTCACTCACATCCTGCATAGACAACTGCTGCTTCTATTTTTATTACCAAAGATCAGTTTTGCTTGTTCTTGAATGTGTGTCAATGGAGTCATGCAATATGCACTGCCTGAGTGTTTGGTTTCTTTTGCTTCTCATGATGTTTTGGGGACCCATCCACATTGTTGCATGTGTCATATCAATAGTTCATTCCTTTTTATTGCTAAATACTATTTCACTATGTGACTAAACCTCAGTGTGTTACCTATATGAGTATTAAAGGTTGTTTTTGACAATTATAACTGAAACTGCTATAAATATATTTTCATTTCTCATGAGAAAATACCTAGGAGTGGTATTGTTGGGTAATAGCATATGGATATGTTAACTTTATTTTAAAAACCCTTCAAATGATTCTGATGTTCAGTCAGATTTGAGTGAAAGATCAACCTGGATGAGTTGATTGATTATCTATGGGTCGTTATTTCACTGTGTGGCTGCCAGAGGGAAGTTCTTTCACTAGGGAAATACTTTTCTGCTTTCTCCTTCCCCAGTAGAGGAGCCCAGCTTTCCTCACTGGCTTTCCAATTTCTTACCAGGGAAGAGAGCGCCCATCCAAGGATCCCAATGAGTCTCTTGGACTGTGTCATCCGAGTAGATCCAGGAATCAGTGGGGGTGAAGGGAACCCAAGGAAGAGGCTGCCGACCTGAGGAAGGCTTGCTCCACCCTTGGGATTGCTTATAGGACGAAAGAGGCCAAAGCTGAGGTCCCTGGGTACTCGAGTATGGGAGGTTGGCCTTTCTGCCTGGCTCCAGCAATCCCACCAGCCTATGTGCAGGCCCTGGGTGATCGGGACAGAGGCTTTAGATAGACCTCGTGTGAGCACCACGCAGGGCTTCTAAAGAAAGAGCAGTGGGCAGGGCCACGCGGGCTCAGGTTGGGGCCATCAGAATCAGGGTCTGTAACTGTGAGGACAGAGGAAAGAGAAAAAGCTGTCAAAACAAAACATTCTGTTCCAAGGGTCATGCTGGCTGTTGGCTCAGGGATCACATTTTTTTTTCCTCTTTCTTTCTAAAGTTGCTTATCCTTTTCAGCATTATTAGAATTCACAGTAGGAGCAAAGATGTGGGAGCTGCAGTGATCCTCGAGTATTTCCCAAAGAGTGATTCATGTGCATGGGACTCAGCATGCTTTGGGGGAGTCATGCAGATGAATATGATTAAAGATATGTATATATTTTAGTGCATAGTAGAAAAACTACACCTACACAGCAAATATGTGATTTTCCGGGTATATTGCTTAGCGTGAAGCCAAGTTAAAAACCTAATTCAATTTTCAGAAAATAATAAGTATATAATAGTACAGGTGACATACAGGAGTGACAAAATATACAAAGGAGGCTTGGGGTGTAGAACAGTGGTAGAGCACTTGCCTAGCGCATACCATGCCTTAGGTTCCATCACCAGTAACACACACACATACACACACACACACACACACACACACACACGTGTGTGTACACACACATGGATGAAGGTGGATAAGAATGAAGAATGACTGAGGTTTTAGAAAACTTCTTCAGTCAAATCAGGCATTTAGCAGATGAAGGAACAGGCACTGAGATGCAGATGACTTGCTCAAAGTCAGACCCCATCAGAGCTAAGGCAAGGGCCCCAAATTTATCTGGTTCCTGATCCAGGGCTTATTCTAGTCTATCTGGTTTTTCACTCTTGTAAAAAGTGAAAGATGTGAACAAAAGCACTCACAGGATTCGGAGTGAAATGCACTGGAGAGAGAGCTTACAAGTGACTCAGACTAAACCACAAAGTCAGGAGGAATCTGTCAGTAGGTCTGGGCTTCAGGAAATCTGAGTTAATAAGAAGGTGGAGGCTGGGGTGGACCTCAGTTGGAACATACCTGCCTAGAAGGTACAGGCTACAGAGGCAGTCCTTAACACTAAAAAAATGATGATCATGATATTGGTGATGAAGAGGAGGAACCAGATTTCTAAGGAACGAACACCAAGATTTTGGTAATTCTCTTTATATGAACTCTCGGAGGGAAACCAGGACAGAGCGGCGTCACACCTGGTTTCCCTACCCCGCCTCCTGTCCCTCCGAAAAGTGCAGACGGCCTCTCAGACAAAGCTCTAGACTTATGCACAAGTGCCCATGTGGGTCAACTAACCCAATCCCAGGCAGATTTTCCAAGGCCACAGAGAGGGCCATAACTGTTTACGGAAATGGCTTCAGGCAGCTGGAGACGTGTAAGGACACAGCTTCTCGGAGACCTGTCATCTTTGAATCCTTAGGAACTCACCAGGGAGATTTTTTTTTTTTTTTCCCCCAGTACCGGGAATCGAACTCACGACCTTGCGCTTGCCAGGCAGGTGCTTTGCTGCTGAGCTAAATCCCCAGCCCCACCGGGGAGATTTAGAGATGGCGACTCTGTTAGAATTTTAGCATTTGCTGATCCCACAGTACTGACAGGGAAAGGCGCAAGCCCTGGAAACACAAGCATGGACCTGAGCTTCGCCAGGGGGTGTCACTCTCCCTGCCTTTCATGTTACTCTTTTTTTTCCCTGAGTGGGATCTGTGTCCTTCTTGCTGAAATGTCCCAACCTCCATGGCTGGGAAGCTGCGTCTTATTCTTCCTCTGCATTCTTACTACTTGCTAACCCTTTGTCAAAGAAAGTCTAAGAGATCTGAGCATGTGACCCCAGGCTAGCCCCAAAGAGACACGGGCGGGGGGGAGGGGGGGGAGGCGGATACCACACGTATCCCACACTTACAGGAGTCAGCATTGAGGGAGACAGCACTTTATCAGAGGCCCAAACCAGAGGCTATGGATGACCTCCCTGCATCCCACTTCCTGTTCTTGTGCTGGTCATTGGGAACGGGCCCTCTAAGAAGGTAGGTAAGTTAAAGAGATAACTATAATTCTAAAGCTTCTCCTGTCCTTTGTAGGCTCAGAATGAAGAGTCTTTTGTTTAGCAAATCACCTTAATGTATTTTTATAGACTCAGGAACTTGGTTTGGATGGAGGCTGAATACCTCTGCATTAGGAAGTAACAAAGACTTTGGGGACACGTGTGGGGAAGAGGTCAAGGAGGAAACAGCACCGCATCCTTAGTGTGAGCACTGAGGATAGAAGCCAGTGAGAAATGAGTCTGTGGGTGGAGCCGAAGATAGTCCTGAGCTATGCGGTGTCGCAATCTGTCACATCCAGACCTTCAGCAAAATCTGCTGTACACAGCAGTCTAGTATTGGTTGGTCATACATGGTGTAAGTGAGACTCCTGGCGGGGGCAACACAGGTGAGGTGAATGCAGAGGCCCCAGGAGCAGAGGGTGACCTCGGATTTGGGCCTGCACAGGGCAAAGGCCACAAGGTTGCGTCTCAGGAGCAGAGATGAGACTGTGAAAGCGAGACAGCAGAAGTAAGGCGGGAGAGGTGAGGGAGTGGAGGGCACACCCTAAGATGGTCTTCTCTGGACCTGGGACTGTCGGCCTTCCCCTTCCCACAGCCAACTGGGAACCAGGGAGCCTCCTGCTGGGCTCTGTCATCCCATCTTTGGTGTTGGCTGGTTAGTCCAGGGATGGGACCCTGTGGCCTGAGGCAGTGAGTCTTTTCTCCTGAAGTGTTGGTCTTGGGATTGGAGAATCCTCGAGGTCAGGCTGTCTTCTGTGACTTTTGAAAAGTGAAATTCCCAGAATCCGCCAGTAGTCATACTCCCATCTTATGGGGAAAACCACTACACGGGGCAGGGAGGAAGCTGATGTCTAGAGCGAGGGAATCGGAGAGGAGACAGTGACAGAACCCTGGTAACTTTGGGGCCTTGGGGCCTCTGCTACCTCATGGCATACCTAGAGCCTTTCCCCCCTAAACTGGCTGAAGTGTGATCTTGCCACTTGCATCTACAGGTGCTCAGTAGATGCTAAGTGCTTCCTCCTCACTGCTTCGTAGGGTATGTTCTGCTGGAAGTGGGGAGCAGAGCAAGCATGGGCCTAAGCCTGGAGCCCCCCAGCTCCTTTCCCTTCATTACCCTCACCGTGATCCAAAATTCTTTGTTTGTTTGGTTGTTTACCAGTTTCCTTTCATCACACCTTCTCTTCCAGGAAAATGGAAAGTCCCATCCCTCTTGTTTAACATGGTATCCCTAGTGCCCAGAACGTAACGGCTGTTCACGTGTCACTGAGTGCATGAATGAATGTACAAAGAAGCTGGCGTGGATCCAGTCCACTGGAGACCCCCTGCGAGTCACCATTGCTGCAGAAACATGCCAGTGTGGGACACTGAATCCGAGGTGTTTGAAGTTCGTGTGTCTGTGCTGTCTGCCCCTGGGGCGTGTGAGCGTGCTAAGTGCAAAGCTGGATGCACAAGCAATGCTTCATAAGCCGCAGATAAAGAGCTGGGGGCTGGGTGTGGCAGGCAGGCTGGTGGGAGGAGAAGTCCAATACGGATCACACAGATTTCAGAGAAGAGCCGAGAACTGAAAGGCAGCTGTAATTAGAAAGCGTAAGCATTCAGAGCTGCCCAAGGTCAGAGGGGCCGGGCTTGCAGGCTGAGGAGGGTGGGCAGGAAACGGGCACAGAGGTCCTGCAGTTCAGAGCTGACATAATTGGACAGAGAGCAGCAGCCAGTTGCCGTGGTAACAGCCAATCTGAGGGGCCGCTCCTGTGGTGAGGAGTCAAGATTTCTGAAGAAGGGGCTAAAAATGCTGCCTTTGTTCCTACTTTGAGCAAGTTGCCATCAAATCCCTGCGGGGGTGATGTGGCGTGGGGCCTGGGGACGGAGCCAACAACTGCTGGCCACTGTGGTCGGGAGGGAGCCACGTGAGGGCCCGGGAGACTGGCTGGGCTCGGAGACGGGGGAATCTAAATGTGTCCTTCCATGTAGCTCTTGGCGTGTCCTCACACAGAGCAGTGGCCAGTGGCTTGGATTTCAGAGTCTGAATGTCCAGGATTCAGATCATGCCAGGGCCTCTAGGCAGCTGGGTAACCTGAGAATGACCAAGCCTCAGTTTCCTCACACATAAGGAAGGGTCACTTACATCTTTTCCCCAAGCGGTTGTAAAGATTTAGAGAAGTGATGCATATCACATATTCACTTAGTGAGTCGTAGATGCTATATTGTCATTATTTTGAAAAATGGCAACAGCTTCCCCAAAGAGCTCTTGGCTGCTAGAGTGTAAAAATCAGAGTTTGTTTCTTTAGGAGAACCAAAAAGGCTGTCAGCAGAAACTCAGAAACTCCAAAGGGTCAGTAGTTAGCCTACCAAAGTGACATTTAGGAAGAAAATATGCTCAAGGCAGTGTTGAGAGCTATAAGTGATGGGAGACTCCTTTGTCTTTGTTTTTCTGCCCAATTTGTGGGCCTGGATAGGCTGAAGAGATGAGGCCACCCCTCCCTCTCCTTCCACAGCAAGAGAGAGAAAACAAAGACCCCGAAGCAAATGCTTCCTCAGATTTTCACGGGAGAAAGTGAGGTGACAGTGGAGGTGCCTAGTGATGAGGACAGGGCAGAGTCAGAAAGAGCAAGAGCACAGCTGCCAGCTAGCACCCCTGCCTCCCTAGCCTGTGATACAGAGAGATCCAGACATCCCTGCTTGTCTCTGGATCAGCCCTCTGTTGCTATGGAAACTCGGTGGGCTCTCTGGTGGGTGGAAGAAAACAGCGGCTGCGTGGAAATCAGCATCAGAGGCAGCAGCTCTGTCCTTTTGCTGCTGACAGGTGAGAATGGGGGGTGTGATGTGGTCTTTGCATCTCAGGAGCTCACACTAAGGCCCCTGGAGTGTTAGGGCCTTCGCTCCTTGCTCAGCTCTTCACCTGCCTCGCTGTGTGGAGAGGTAGCCCCCTGGGGACCCTTACTGTGGAGCATTTCCCCAGGCCACATGCTGACCTGCAGGTTGCCTCTTCATTTCTCTCAAGTCAACTCTTCTCCTGTTTGTTCATCTATTGAACAACTATATACTGTATGAGGCGCTGGGCCAGAGCACGCAGTGCTCCTGCCTTCGTGGAGCTTATGGCTTGTTTGTTTTTTGTTGTTGTTTTTTTAGGGAGAGGACAGTAAAAAATAAGCAAAGAGCAAGAATGAAGATAATACACACAGCCAGACGGCCCAGAGAACTTAGAGGAGGCGCGTACATTTAGCCGGTGGCCTGGGAAGGTTTTTTCTGCATCTGTGAGGAGCCACAGGTGTGGAGCATGGTCAGGAAGAGGCAGCGCAGAGGCCAGCATGGTGCTCACTGGGGTCTGGAAGAAGAGGAGGGAGGGGTGCAGGTGAGGGCCGGAGAAGCTGGAGCTGGAGGGCAGAGGTGCGATGCTGCAGAGCAACAGCCTGGCCACAAAGCCTGCCTTTGCTCTGAAGGCAACAGGAGGCATCGGAAGTTTTTAAGCAAGAGAAGGAAGTGCTCCTGCACATTTTAAAACATATTTTTGGTGGTGCTAAGGATTCACCCCAAGTATGCTTGTACATACTAAGCAAGTGTTCTACTACTGAGCTACACTCCCAGGCCAGGTTTGCTTTAGATGTTCACTCTGCTCCCCTAGCTGGCAATACACAACAGGAAGGCAAGAATCGAAGTGAGAATTTTCGGGTGAACCCAGGAGGGCTCGCTGGGGGATGAAGGTGGAGGATAAGGGGAAGATGAGTTCCAAATGTCTGGTGTGAACCTTAGCTGGGTGGAGGTGCCGTGTGTGAAGGGAGGAGGACAGCAGAGCACACAGGACGAACGGCCGCCCCTTGGCGCTATGCCCTGAGTGAAATACATTCCAATCATCCAAGAGCCTCGGCATGCTCACCATGAAACCTCAGAAATGGAGCATTGTACAAGGAACGTTTCTAAAGAGTTAGGCTGAAAAGAAGCTTACAATGAGAAATGGAGAAGAAAAAATTATATTAAAACCTAACTGCGGGATCTCCAGAGTTGTGGTAGGGCTTCTTTGGGTCAACAACTACTGTTTTGGTGAAGGCACAGATTCTCTTGGATGTGATGTGAAGTAACTCACTGCCTACTTTTTTTTTTTTTTTTTTTTTTGAGACAGGGTCTCACTATGTAGTTCAGGTTGGCTTGGAGTCACTATGTAGCCCAGGTTGGGCTCAAACTTGTGGCGATCCTCCTGCCTCAGCCTCCCAAGTGCTGGGATTACAGGCGTGTGCCACCATGCTTGGCTACTGCCTGCTTTAAATACATTCTAAGTTAACCCTTGTTACTTGTTAAGAAACGGGAGCTGAGAAAGTTAAGTAATTTGCAGAAGGGCACACAGGCAGCAAGTAGCACAGCCCAGATTTAAACAGATTAAGAACTCTGCAACTCTGAGAGAGGTAACTGGCTGGACCAAATAAAGCAACAAGCAATTGTGAGCTGTTCCCTGGAGACTTGAATGGGACAAGCTTTGGGGAGATGAAAGAGGGCTCTTGAGAAAAGGCAATCCACAAGTTGCCACAAGGACCTGTGAAGTTCAGCCAGTTCCTCCGCGGCTTAGGGGCTGAGCAGTTTTCCAAGAGTGTCGCCTGGTGCTCATTGCAACGTTTCCTGTTCTGGACAGCGCTAGGACCCCTCTCCTTTACCCACAAATCTCAGTACAATCACCGGCACTGGGGACAGGGAAGAAAGGGTGGGAGCGCTGGTGAGCATGGGAAGAGAGGAGAGAGCGAAGAGGCCAACAGCGATTCAAGGGCGTGAAGTGGGGGTGGGAGGTGACCAGGAACACATCATCATCAACCCTGGAGTCCACAAAGTCCCAGGCAGGAGCTGGCTTTCCCTAGGCTGTGAAGTGGGAAAAGAATCCCTTTTATTTGGACACTGAAGGAAAGGGTAGTGCTTGAAGGCTGGAGGACTTCAGTAAATCAGATCCTCCCGGTTCTGGTACACCACAAACCAGGAGCAGAGCTGCTCAGAAGGAAGCTATGTAGAATGAACACTTCTAAGTCAGTGCAATCCACCGACCTTAGCAGTTTGCTCAGAAGGCCTGGCAACGGCAGCCTCCCCAGCCTGCAGTGGGGCAAACCCCCATTGTCTGCGCAGCACTTCTCTGACGCAAGCGCTGTCTCCCCGGTGTTCCTGCCTAGTTTTATTAGAGCAGAGCTGGGCAGGCAGAGGAGCCGGCCTGGAGGCGGGGCCGGGGCCAGTCCTCCGCTGTGCTATCCCTGCCCCTGTTCTTGATGACTGTACAGATGGTGCTTTGTTTATTGTTCAGGGTTTGCATTCTCCTGCAGACTTGCAGGCCTCTTTTTGCTTGTGAGCAGTGACATCAGTTTTTGATCACAATCTCCAAGGGAAAAAAAAAGTCACAGTTCTGTGGAACTTACCCTGTTCCTGCCTAGTGGACCTCAGAAATTTCTTTTTGGAGGGCAATTTTGGAGTAGCTCTTAAAAATTTAAGTGTGTATATCCTTTACCTCAGAGATCCTCCTTCTGTATTTTAGAGGTATTGTTTTATTTCTCCATGGACTTCACACATGGCATTGTAGGTAATAACAAAAAGTTAGAAACAACCTAAATATCCATCGAGAGGAAAATCCTTGCAGTAAACGTACAGAATAGAATAGTAACATGGTGGTTGTAAAGAATTCACTAGACCTATACACACTGAATGAAATAAGGCCAAGACTAAACATTAAATAAAAAAGCAGGTTATAAAGCATGTAAGATGTAGTCCCATGTAGAAAACAGAACACAAACAACATTCCTTACAACACTAAAGGGTCAAAACATGCAAAATACAAATTGGCTACAGTGGGTGCTTCTGGATAAAGAGGGTTTGGAGACTCAACTGGGCTTTTACTTCTATTGCATTGTTTGACCCTTTTTATCCCAGCCTGGGAATATGTTTGGGTATTTCCTGTGTAATCAAAAAAGCCTTTTAAAGCTCTCAAAATAAGCAAAGGTCTGTGAGTGATGCGCAGAAGACTGACACAGACTGACCCAACTTGCCCTGCTGCAGATTATGGGCAGCCTCAGTGCACAGAAGCCCAATTCTGCAACCCCAAAGTAGTTCAAGTTTAGCCTGAGTCAAATCCCTCATCCCTTTAAGAATCCCCTTAGCTAGGTGTGGTGGTACACATTTATAATCCCGACGTTCGGGGAGGCTCAGGCAGGAAGATCACAAGTTCAAGCCTAGCCAGGGCAATGTAGTTACTTAGAAAGTCCTTATCTCAAAATAACAAAGGGCTGGGGGTGTAGTTCAGTGCAAAGACCTTGGGTCCAGTCCCTAGTATCACATGTGTGTATACATCAATAGAATTCCACTACTTGACTGAAAATGAAAATCCCAAGCATGAAGGCCTGTATATGCACAGACTGTTTCTAGGGACTTTTTTTTTTTTTTTTTTTTTTTTT